>NC_071335.1:33237500-33862500 GCF_027744825.2 Synchiropus splendidus
TATGATGTAGCCTGAAAAGAGGAGGAAGAAGTCAATAATTCCAATGCATTATTTGACACATTAAAAATATAAAAATATATAACAACAATAATAATAATAATAATAATAATAATATATATTTTTTAAAGCAACAGTGTGTGAAGTGAACAGCAAAACTGACAAGAAATAAAAAAAAATAATACCCCTCTTTAAATGAAGACGTCAGGGTTTATGATCTTATCAAATCCATGCACTTTTTAAATCATAATATGACTTATTGTCACCCTGGTAGTTAACTACTGGTGTTTATATGACCATTACTTGCCTGTATTTCACTACTATTCCACTCTAGTTCACATGCAAGTGACAAGGTGGGATACACAGAGAGAATGACACAAGAGTCTTTCCTCCATCATGACAGAATCCATTGAGATTGTAGCCAAATCATGAGGAAATATGTTCAGCCTCATCAGTCAGCTGCAATAGAAGCGGATCCCAGGAGGAAGGCGAGAAAACAGAAGCAGCTGCAAATGTGCAAATGGAGCAGCACTTGTCGGATCATTCTGCAGAGCTTACTGTAAAATATTCATGCTTAACTTTTCACACATGCATGGTGAGACGTGCCTGATCATGTGGCGCAAACCCAAAATGAATCCCCGAAATCATACTCAAACTCCTTCTGCTTCTTATCATATTCTAATATTTCTATATCTTCTAATCTATAATATTTTCTCATTTGTCTCAGCAAAGTTGTGACTTGGGACATGCTTCATCCATGAACATACCAGCCATGAAACACACCCTCCAGAGTCCAGAGTGGAGCGACATGCGTATTTCCGTGCTCTGGTTGAGCGGTAGGATGACTCCTTCCTCCAGGTACAGCCAGTAGTCGGTGCTCACGGCGATCCCCAACAGGCCCAGAGCACAAACAGCGAACACGCTGCTCAGCAACGTCAGCGCCTTCCTGCCACATAGGCTCATGCCACAGCCTCAAGAGCTAGGGGGCGCCGCCAGCAGAAAGAAGATCTTAGAGGGCAAATAAAAGACATTTTAGATGATCAGCTCAGGAGCGGAAATTGTCCTCAGTATCTGTATGATTTAGTCAGTTCTTACCGCAGAGCTGTCTCACAAACACTGAGCTAATGACAGCAGAAATGTGCAATACTTCTTAGTTAGGTCACTCACACAAGTGTAAACAAAATACACAGCAATAATACTATCACCTTCTATATTTTAATCCAGGTTTAAGCTGTGGGGATTTTAACCCAAGGGTGGAAAGGAAAGTTCCATCGACACAAACTGTCATTGCAAAAGTACGATTTTAATGGTCATACTAGGGCAAAAAACTTTAAACCATAGGGTCTGAATCAATTACTGCCACACAAGAGTACTGGAAATAAGTGACGGAAAATCCGAATATAGGAAGAATGGATGTCATGTGTGATGTCATGTCACCGTTCAAAAGCCTGAAAAGAAAATTCTGGTTTTGTCAAGACAAGAAAAGAAGAAGGCATCTTAGAAAATGTAGAAATGTGGTCCTGATTTAAGGTTCTTGTTCCTTTAAATCTCTGTCACATGTTGGATTTAAACATGAATATACAGGAAGTGCTTTACAGGGAAGCTAGGATTTGTCTGCGAAGAATCCAGTGTCTGCTTTGGCATATATATCGGCAAACACACAGAGACATAGAACTTTGGAGGATGAATGAGTCCATGAAACTACTAAGAGTGTTTTAAAAGGGTTGTGTTTCAACTCTCCCTCTGTAGGGGGGTCAGCAGTTCTACAACATAGTCGGGACCAGGCTTTAAAGTTATGAATAAAATCTCAAAGTTAATGCTAAGGTGGACAGGAAGCCAGTGCAGAGAAGCTAACACTGGAGCGCTGTGCTGAAACAGGTGCATTGTGGATGCTAGTGTTTTGCTTTCACTCAGGGGCTCATCACCAAGAGCTTCATTCAAAAGTCACATTTTTGCAACATGAATGGAAACTGTAATGACAGTCCTGTGGTCATGTGATGACTTGAAAGGAATGAAGACGCTGCAAAAAGAAGTATGTGACTTAAGACCTTCAGAAAACAAAGCCAACACAAGGTCAAACTTCCCTTTACACATGGCAGTGCAGGAAGAATCATGGCTGTGTCCAACATTAAGTCATGAGCTCGCTGCTGTGTCCACCTCTGTCGAGGGTTGGTCAGCATCACCACATGGATTGTGCTCACTGACCCAGTTACTGGGGCGTATCCGTGAGCCTGACCCCCTCTGAGGCTGAAAGTGTGAGTTTCTGCTCATGGCTGATGAAGCCGGGTCTGGCTGGATCCAGAGGACGTGTGCGCACACAGCAGGAGAGAGCGGGGAGGAACAACACAGGGGAACAAAGCTGGCAGCTGACTGCATCATTCTGTGTCATCACAGACACTCAGGAGGAAACAGGATGTACGTACACACGTCTGCTGAACTCTGTCAACTCTCCACATATGTTCTATAATCTACCCACGGTTCCATCTTCAGACTCATAAATGGGACACGGTTTCGTCCCCACAAACCCACATGTTGAAACATAACAATGATAAGTCCAATAATAACTCCTCATAGTCTGTGAAACTGCAATGGGTGTTTTTAATTCCTTAAATTATACGGTGAATACTGCACTTGTGCTGCATCAAACTTATCCAAATGCTCACTTCTGTCTTCATGCTGTACAAGGTCAGTTCTCAAAGCATCTTCTCAGAAAGATAGCAGATCATCGCCCCTTTTAAATGTTGAATGGAAACTCTGTTGTCTTGGCCTATGAAGTGGAAAACCTAAAGTCTGTAGAGTATATATGCCACTGGTTGACATGAATTATTAAACGTGTGTATGGCTGTCCACATAAGGACGCTGCAGCACTGTCAAGTTTGCTCGCTGTACTTTTAAGTAAAGTGGCATGATAAATGCAAATACCCCTTGGCAACAGAGTCAAAGCCACAGTGCAATACAGTTCATTCCACACAGGCTTCCACAACATGCTTCCCATCAAACTATCGCAGCTTAAGTTTGGGGGCTGTTTTATAGCTGTGTGGAATATAAAGTCAGACTCCCAAAAAATAGCACAGACGCATCTTTGAAGTAAAGTCACACTACTGAAGACATGCTAGTTACAGCAAGTCTATTCTGATCACTGAAAGAAATCACAGGTTTAATTGTTTGCAAAACTGCGCTGCATAAAAACAGTGACCCCAGATTACCATCCACTTGGAGTGTTGACAGTCTTCCCTTTACAAG
Organism: Synchiropus splendidus; assembly: GCF_027744825.2. Classification (NCBI taxonomy): domain Eukaryota; kingdom Metazoa; phylum Chordata; class Actinopteri; order Syngnathiformes; family Callionymidae; genus Synchiropus; species Synchiropus splendidus. Next base: position 33,240,741 of record NC_071335.1, read on the forward strand.
TAATTGACTCTGCACGTTGCCTGGCAACACAGTGAGAGAAAGACCTACAAATTAGTCAAGGATGAATGGAAAGCGAGTCCCAAAACAAGGGTTTTCTACTTGGCAGTGAGATGGGAAATGCACGGGCGCAGGGGAGAGAGAGAGAGAGAGAGAGAGACGGAGCCAGAGATGTGGAGGTGACACCGAGAGCCACACTCAGTAATTACACTTTCACTACATGCTATCCTTCGTTTAATCCTGTTATTGTTATTGTCATTACTCCTGACAGCAGGATATAACTTCAATCCTTGAATTGAATTTGAAGCTCTCTTTTTCTTTTTTTACTTTCGTTTAAAGCAGACTTGGGCAAAGTGTGGCCCGGGGGCCATATGTGGCCCCATGCCTGTATTGTTGTGAACTGTTTGATTTTTCTGCCTTTTTTTGTTCTTGCTCTTTTAGTCCCCACCACCACTTCAGCAGTAAATACAGCACATTCTTGTTTAAAGACAAACATTTTCTTTTCATTTTTGTGTTTTTCTTGTCCCTTGTAGATTGAAGGAGTACTGAAAATATATTTTCAAATAAATTGCCCTAATATTTCATCTTCTTAGGTTCATTTTGTCCTTGTTACTTAAGAATATATTTTGGGATATTTTTCCATCATGTTTTGAAGTCATCGCTGTCTTACTTTTGGCATGATGGCCCCTCAAAACCATCACAGTTTCTAACGTGGCCCTTTAGGAACTTGAATTTCGCACCTCATTTTCATTGTTCGCACTAGAATAACTAACCAGTTGCAGCAGTGTTTTACATGAGTCACTTGTGTGCCATGTGACCACCGATTGGAAGATTTGGCAGCCTTTAAATGAACTTTCTACTGTACTACAGATGTTAACCTGCATGACTGTCAGCCACAAAACTCTAAAAGCAGAGAACAGATTTCATTGAAAAATACCATTTGGATCCAGGAATCATGTGAAGGATTAACCAACAATAAAACAACTTCCATGCGACAGTGGTACCAAAATGTACAGCTGCTAATGCTCCACATTGTTTTAAGGTTGCTAAAGAAGCGCGCAAAAGGCTCGCCGACTGAACCACTGTATCATGAATGAGCTGTAATTGTAGGACTTCGGGTGAATATGGGCAGCTTGGTGGAGGTCTTTACGCTCTGAGCACGTTTTTCTTATTTTCTCTCACTAACTTATCTCCATGTCCCTTGGTTGTGTTGGGTTTTTGGAGCCTAGTCCTATATTTTCAAATGGTATCTAATGCAGAGTCCTACTCATTCATGCTAAAGTGAGTAGTTTCCTTAAGAATCTGCATTTTTTTTCAGGTTGAGAATACGTTCTCCTGTGAACATGTCGTGACAACAGTGGAAGGATTCTTTCATTATAATCATCTTACAACTTTACTTTGTATTCAAACAACATGTTTCCTTTTGTGCTAACCTCAGTTTGAGATTAACAGTGGACTATATTTTAGCAAAAATAATTGACAATCAGCGGATTCTAAATTTAGCATAATTATACTCATAACAATGCATTTTTACACAGCATCTTTAATAGCAACGTTCCCCTGGAAATTCTACAGGCAACACAGAAGGAAAATAACCAAAACTAGAAAGACACCCTGCAGATTTCGCTCCACACCTGTTGAAGTCAGTGCTGTTGAGTGAAGAGAATAAGTGGGTTGAAACCTGTGTCTACTTCCATTTGCACACCATTAGTAAACATTTGTTTTGCATTGGTCCCGATGGAACAGTCAGGAAGGACGCCTACAGCAGCTGCTGCTATTCAACAAACACTCAACAGCTAAATTTAGTAGATTATTCATTCTCCACTCGTGTAGTCCATTTATCAGCTGCACTATGTATGTCACAATTTCTCAACCAATCAGCTCCAAATTACGGTGTTAAAAATAGAAATATATACCAAGATATTTAACACAATATATGTGCATTTTCCCCTCACACATTTCTGGAGGGGATTCGCTGTCCATGGTGCTGAAATCCAAAAGCCAATGCCGTACATTGACATCACTATTATTGGCAATGCAGTCGCTTCAAAATGAGAACAGCAACTTCTCAATTTATGTCAGAAATGATTTCGTCCTTTACATATAGAGGGACATCTACTGTTTAACCTGAACAACACACAAGCGCACACGACGTCTGACCTTTAGCAGCACCGTGATCTAATGAGGAAACTTGGATGTCCGGAGTGAGCGCACCTCACCACACGGAGCTCAAACACATGGAACACACCTGCTGAGAAGTTCACCACACACCGAGGACCCTTTGGTTTTGGACGCCCCCACTGCTAGTTTGAACTAAAGGGGGAGTGTGTTCCATCATCAAAACAACTGCGGTGATGAAAACATGTGAGTCTTGTACAAAACAACCAGCTTCTCAACATGTAAAACCAAAGCCAAAACAAACGTCGTCAAAGCACTTACCTTCACGGAGAAGACCCGAACACCTTGCGCCGTCAGTTGAAGTGTTTCTTCTGCTCTGCGCTGCTCCGTGTTGCCACTAGTTTGGCGGGAAGCTCGCGCGGCACGACGGAGGCTCGTACTCCCCAACCGTTCCAAGCTGAAGTGACCGCGTGACACCAGGAAGAGAGCGAGCGCCAGGAGCATGACGCGTTCAAGGGTCGTGGTTCATTCGACATATTGCTCATGGTACTTTCACCTTTATGTTAGCTATGTTAATCTGATGGAATTATATATGGATTTTATTTCTGCCTTTTGATCATCTGCTCCTCATTTCTTTTTCAATATGGGATGAATATGTGGTCCGTATATTTATAATGTTATGGCACAATCCCTCCTCAGTTTCCCTTTTTAACTTTATTTCAACATTTTCTCCTGGTTTTTCCTCCGTCATATTTACTTTTCTTCATGCTTTATTTCAGTTCACTCTGTTGTCTCTCACTAACTCACTCAGGGTATATGAAGCGCCGCCTGGGGGACACGTCCAATTGCAAAATTCAAAGAGCTATAATGATTTAACACATGTTCGGTATGCCTGTAGCTTAAATGGAGGAAAACAGTGAGACATAAAGTTGTTTAATAAATAAATAAATCTTCAGACCTTTAGTGACTGCACTGAAACATCAGAGTCACATGGGACTACTTGTCTTATATTCAGTACAGTGCATTATTAAATTGGGTTTGTTCTTTAAAGCATCAGATTAACAAGAAATAGAATAGCAAACAGCAAACAACTTTTTTTTTTAAATGCGACAGTGAAAAAAGTGAGAAGTTCCAGCTCTTTAAGTCCATTAAAAATGTACAAGTTTATATGAAAAAAAGGAATGAAAAATTAAACCACATAAGCAGATCATTCCTGTGGGTAAAAAAAAATTTGAAAAAATGTTATATATAAGCTACATGAATATCTGCTCTGACACATTTTGCACAGAAGACGAAGGACACATGTTTTGAAGAGTAGTAAGAGTCGTGTGGAACCACTCTGCCTCATAACCCTATACTATCAGAACCATTATCACAAGTGATGACACTGCAAACATGCTATTGTACACAAGGAAAACCACTGCTAAGTGCTAGGACTGCTGCTCACTGTCACTTCAACAAACTGCCAACGCACACCTGCTTCAGACTGAGACCACTGAAGCCCATCTGCTGCTCACACTGGTGTTTTCCTAACAAGTGCTGGGGATCAAACTGCTCAAATGAAGGCGCCGGTCCGTTGGCAGAGTCCTGAAGATGTGCTCACGCTGACCCCTGTCCTCCGGGAGACTGAATAGCAGCACAGATTTCCTTGATAAGAAACAGTAATTCAGAATTTCATCCGTTCCATTTCATCTGCTTCTCTCGCTCTTCTCAGAGTCTGGCCTCCCGGACCTTGTCTCCTAACTTCTCTAAGCACTGACCCTCAGATATACTTGTTTCTCATCTGGTCCTCTCTTGTCTCTATCAATAAAAACCTTGTCTTTGTGACAGAGCTTCTGTCTCTAACCCACACATCAAGGCAAATCTCCCTACTGTCTGATGGAACTTCCCTTTCAGCCCAGTTGCCTCTCTTCTCTCGTAGATCAGATAGTTGTCTCCACTCCTTCCACCCCACTTCTGCCGTTCTACCCAATACTTATCTGTTTTCATCTCCCTCACCTTCTGCCTCTCTCTCATTTACACACATGTATTTCATCCTTCCAGATCCTCCGCCGGGATTTTGTCAGGCACAACTGCCTTCCCACTCTTCATCCTAATAAGAGCTTCCCTCACTTTCACCTAGTCGATTCCCTCCACTACTAGGTCCACTATCTCCCCTCTATCTGCCCTCTTCTAGCTCCCATTCTCCTTAGTCATTAGTTCCTGAAGTATTCCTTCCATCTGTCACTCTCTCTCCTCTCTTCTCTCCCTTATTCTGGGTGATGAACAATGGAAAGAAAAGACCACACAGGCAAGTAACTTATTCAACTTCAAACATTATTGCTAAATCATTGTAATTTCTCTTGGAGTATTTGAGAGAATTAAAGTTTTCCAGTCAGGTGTCAAAAAACAAGCTGAAAAACGCAGCAGTTTTCATGGACATGAACAAAGGCAATGACCAAGTGGAATGAAGTCAAAAGTCTCCCTCCCAACACAGGAGCTTCATGGTCTGCTCCGCGGACATCTGTTTCGCTGTTTATCTCTGGTAACAAACAATATGGCTGTTTGTGCAATAGAGGGAGAACGAGAGAAAACCAGTGGAGTGAAACATATAGGTGTTAAACAAAAGCTCACACACCAGCTGGGCCCACAGTAAACAAGCCACGGGGCTTTCTCTGATCAGTTGGCAGCAAATCTCCGGACTGGAAACATTTACATTACATCACCACAAACAGAAGGAGATGAATCTCTGGCGGCCAGAGTACATCGAAGTGGGAAAGAGGTTCAGCACCACCGAGACTGAGGCCTGATCTATGTCACATTGTAAGTCAGTATTGGCTATATTTTGGGGAATTATTTGACACATTTATGCATAACTTGCATTAAAGTTGCAGCAGTTCTACTTTGAGCCTCTGGCGGACGACTGAGCTCCTCACCCTGAGAGACTCAGTTTTCAGTTTGTGGTCACTGGTGAGAGTCCAAACACAAACATTCCTGCTTAAATAAAAAAAAAAAAAAACAACTCCACCAGTTTGAACCTTATTTTCCTTTTATTATTTGAATTATGGTACATTAAGTACAAATGACACTATTAGATACAAGGTAAGAAGCTGAGACTCAGTTTAAAGGTTTCAGGCCGACGAGGGAAGATAACAAACAAACACCATTTTTGCAAAATACAATATATTCCTTTGATTATAATCTATGCCGACAACTATTTATGTACACGGACGAGGGGGGGAGGGTACGTAAGCACAGACAGGAGAGTAAGACACCGAGTTACTGCCAGGGTGAGGAGATAAGGCATTCCTGCACATGATTGATCTTGTCGCTCTGTTCCATTCAGGTGACCTAGAGTGAGGCGGACAGAGCGCGGCTGAAGGGACACGATGCGAAGCACATGTAGAGGAGAGCTCTAGTCTAAGAACCGCCAAAAAAAAAAAAAAAAGAAGAGTAAACATATGTTTGCTTTCTGAAAAGTTACATCCACTCCATGACATAAGTTACTTCATTATTTGACCGACATACACAAAGGTTAAACCCGAATTAAATGTAAACAAAGTAAAAACACTTATCACATATGGCTCCTTAGTAACATGTCATCAGGAGAATGGGGGGGGGGCAATTTGGATTGGACAAGAGGGAGGGGGGAGGTGGAGGTCGGGTTCTTTTAAACAATCCCTTCCTTCGCCCAGTTGATATTGTCGACAACATTCATTTCAGCGGCACGGGGAGGTCGAACAGATGGCGTCACATCACAAACAAAAAATAAACTGTCTCAGGACGGCACGTCCCGAGAGAAAAATCGATTCATGACTCGATTCATTATGAAGATCCGGTGTGATAAAAAGCTTCTAAATCTGGAGGTTCATTTTTTGACCATGCTAAAAGTACATTTAAAAATCATATACAGAGCCACAACATCTTAAACTTCTGCTTCACAAATAGAGTGGCCACTTGAGTTGGTATAGGAATCTGAGACGACACTTGCTTCATGAGAGTGAGTCGTAGTTATAGCATTAGTGGGCGCAGACAGGCAGGATGGGTGAAAGATTACGACCCTCTCTTCCTGACCTGGGAACACTTCTTGATCTGTTGACTTGTGCTTTACTTTGGGCTCTGAAGTCTGGAGAGAGTAGCCAAGCACACAACACTATCACAGAAGATGTGGAGTCTTAGAGAATTTGAAAATTCTTTTTACTTTTGCTCCCATTTGGACGTATGCATTTTGAGGGCTGGGACTTTAGGAGGTTAATTTGGAATATCAATACAATTATGAATAAAGTTTCCGTCATTGGGAACATGGGGAACAGCCCATCTCAATGAGACGGACACTTCCCACCTACATTTGAGCATTTGGGAGCCAAATATTACAATGAAATTAATTCATTAAAAACCTCTCATGAGTTCAACTCACAGTCTCACATTATTTTGATGAATGGAGATTTTGTGAAACACTAGGTCCATATTCTGTTGAAGTAAGGAAGTATTTCAATTGCAGCTAGCGCTAGCATCACCTGTATGTGACAGTATAGCCAAAGCAAGAAAGCACCAGACAAGGACAAGACATGTATAACATATATAAAGTAGGAACAGGTGCATAAGTTAAGAAAGAAATCATTTATGGTCTCTGAATCAGATCTAACAAGTGGACAGCTGCAGTGCGCTGCCTTGGGTGGTTGTTTATGTTAACTGGCGTCAAACGTAGCCAACATTTGGCACGAGCTCATTCCAAAATTCAATAAAGAACACCTCAATATTTCAATGCGTTCCTTAATGGTTAATCATTACACTGACATTACAACGATGCAAAACACATTTCAGCCGACTAGTTGATTCTGTTAAATCATTAATGGCCTTTACATTTTCTCATATTGGCCTGATAGATTTCAGACGAATGCCCATTGGACAAATAGTCATTTCCACATCCATGCAGCATGTGAGCAATCATGCCTGTGACCGATGCCTCCAGCATGCACAGTCAAAACCGCATTAGTCGTGAGCGCAAAAGAAGGGCGACGACGGTCGACTGGACTTCAGTGTCACACTTCCTCCTCACTTCATAAAAGAACATTCATTAGTTGTTACAAAAACAAGCCTTGAAATGAACCGTGATTATTTACACCTGGGTGAATGAGTCCAAAACGCCATGAGCTCAAGACGAAGAATTTAGGCAACGTAAAAGAAATACGTGCGCTGTAGGGGTGGATTATTCTACTGAGAAATCTGATGATAGCAGAGATGAAAATGGCCCAAACCTGCCGCCGAGTGTGGGAATACAGACGCGCACAGGCAGACGATAACACTGACTACTGTCCAGTAGTGACAGACTGTAAACTTGCTGGGTCAACTTTAAGGCAAAATGAAAGCTCGAACTAATAGGAGAGAGGTTCTGCAGCTCTGGGAGGTGGAGGACGTGGTTCTAGTGCAGCTTTGACTGACAACAAAGAAACATCTAACCCCTATACTTTCATTTCATGGAACAACAGCACAGAGGAAAGTGTAAACGGGATGCAGGAAAACATTGAACCAGGAAGATTCAACATCTGCCCCATCTGTCCTTCATGTTTGGCAACTGCATTTGAGTTCAGCTATGATTCTAAGCATCTCTGTGGTACACACGTTTGGAGATTTGATTGAAAGTACTTTCATTTACATATGAACTGAACACCGATGTCATCTGTTCCTGTTCTTCCCGGTGTAAACATAATTCATTCCCCCTTCGATATTGACTTTTGTGTCTTGAGTGGCGATGTTTCTCTAGTTACTTCACAAAAACAGACAGAACTAAAGCTGAACCGAGGTCAGAATGAGTCGCAGCATGCCCCCTTCTCCAACCACCAGCAGGTGTGGTCCAAACCGGCAGGGTATTATTCTTATTAGAACTCAAAAACATGCCTTAAACATCCGCCGAAGTGAATAGTGTGCCTTGATTTTTACTGATGCCAGGTCAGTTTTCAGTTTGGGGCGGGGAGATGGGTTAAGAGGTCGCCTGGTTTCTTCAGGCGCTGTTGCTGAGCGAGGGGCGCATGAACTCCGGGTTGATGAAAGAGAAGCCGGCGAACTCGGCCTGGTCGATGTTGGCAATGACAAGCTCGTCGGGAGGCGTGAGCTGAGGCTGAGTGCGGGTGAAGAACTTGTCGAAGTTCTCCGCTCCTTTGCCACACTGCAAAAGAAAAGAGGGTGATTTAGAACAGAAGAATTCCACACACCCACACGTCATGTTTGACCTCTCGCTCAGTGGCATTTGCCTTACATGTTGGTGTTACGTACGTAACAGGAACAGCACACGACTTTTTTTTTTCAATAAATATTACCGGGAATTTTTAATTCTTGTTAAAACATGCAATTTTTCATGGTGGCATTACAAGGAATAAATATATTTGGGATAAAAAAAATCTAAAGTAAAAACGTATATAATTGCAAACCATTCATTCAAACATTTTTAGTTAACACGAGGAACAGCATGTATTTCCATGCTTAAGATAAATCAATTATTTCCCTCATATTCTCTTATATCTGTGATACACTTCTATCTTAAATATTTTCCATAACAGTATTAAATTTAAACCAGTTATCAATCTTTTTAAATATCTTTCACTCCATACAGTCTCAGGTCTTCTTCAGGTCTACTATTGAAGCCATAAGAACTCGGGTCAACTGGGCCACGAACAAGTTCAGAACTCTTCAGCTGTTTGTTGTGCGCAGCACGAGTCTGAAGTAAACCACATCACACACCTGAGCCTCCGCAACAAATGTTCTCTGTATTACATGAAGATGAAATTACATGCTCTATATCACATTCCCCTCAGTCCCCATTGACCCCCTTTAATACACAATCACACATTGAAGGAACTGCCATGTCATTAACCCCGCGAGAGCAAATGATACTCAAGTATCCTGCACATTGGCGAGCACCTTTTTAATATCCTAAATCGGGCTAAATATCCTTGAACAGAGCAACAAAATACAACATAAACTCCCAGATCAATGTCTTACTTCCCATGAAAGTTGTGGGCAAGATTGTATTTTTGACGTACATTTGCATTTGTGCTCTTGAGATTAAATGTAAATCAAATGTAAATCAAATTGATTGAGCATTTTGATTTACAGTACATTTATTTACGGTAGATCTAGTATATCAGAGCCAGTCAGCCTCCCTCAACTGAGCTTCTATTGACCATCCATGTCAGTCATGTGGGACTGATATTGTCAACCCTCTGGAGGGAGAATAGGATCACACACCTTATTTTTTGATGGAATCTTTAATCTCTCAATTTGTCTTTACTAGATAGTTCCGTGCACAAGTATCATTTTCAACTTCACATCAAGCACATTTTCAGTAAACACTTCCAGTTATTGAATGGCCTTGTGAGTGACTTATAAGCATATTCAACTATAAAGTTATACATGAAAATTGTGAGTTGAGTTTCCACATAATTCTTCATTCATAATGAAGGTGTATAGTGGTCACACTAATTTGGAATAACTGCAGCAGTATTGATGTCCAAGCTAAAGAAAGGATAGTGGTTGAAAAAAAAAGGAAGAGCCAGGAATGTGGCAAAGTAAGGTCATTTTGACCATATCTGACCGAGCCTCAGCCGGCAATGTCACGACCCGCGGCCCTGGAGGTTTGGAAGCACGTGGCGTCAAACCCCTGAGGATGACCGTAGTTACCAGTTCCATCACAAGCAGAGACACAGTGAAGGGTGAAGGTTCTCAGCAACACACGGACAGAAACATCTGACCAAAAAGTACTTCCATTGAATCCTCGTAACTCTGTAATTATGGGTAATTAAAAGGTCATGTTTTCCTGAGGGCTGAAAATCCTTTCTTCATATGAAAATGAGCTCAGAGAGCGTGAGCCCCTGCGGTGTTCGCGAGCTGACCTCTGCTCAACACATTCGATTCCAAACGACCTCCGTTCCCCTGACTCAGGCAGACTGTATATTTATGAATGTCATTATCACGCAGGCAAACATGAGTCCAAGTAAGAGTCAAAGCCGGCCAATTTTGAATCAAAGCACAGTATTATCTTCTAGATCTTCTTTGTGTTTTCATGCATGTGCTAAAGTTTGTCAGCACACACACAACGTTTTTAAGTCCATTGTTTTATTGGAGATGACAAAAAAACAGGTGAGGCCAAGAAGACCTAAGAAAAATGGGCCTGTCTCTCAGAAATCCTTCAGAGTTTCATGCTCCTGACAGGTGACAGTTGCTTCCAGTTATGACCAGCCCATCTGGCCAGATAGGAGACAAGGGGAAGGACAGGAGGCAAAAATCTCATTCTCATACAGCAGACACCTGATGGGTAATAACCAGCGAACTTCAGCTGCTGTGCCCTTCCATGTCCACTTGTCTTCTTCCATCCATCACAGACAGCTGTTTGCTCATTCAGGAAACACAAAATCTACTCTGACCCCAAGGTGTCTATTTTTACACGTGTGTACTCTTCACCTCAAGTCAATATCTATGAATCGTAATTTCCCTAAGAGGAAAAGGTTTGTGCTTCAGACTATGCATGAGATGTAGAAGTGGGGTTCACTGTTGCTCCTGTACCTCCAATATCACATCTCCCCCTCACTCCCAAACAATATCAACACATTGGACACGAGAAACAGACAGGTACGTCAGTCAAGAACCACGGCCTCCGACTTACTCTTGTTTTAAACTCACCGACACACCCATACCGAAAAGAACCCCCTCACTGTGACTAACAACTTTCTGACACAGGATTTCCAAAATGTGTTTGCTTGGTTTGTCACAGTGTGATGCAAGCAGACCTTCTGGGTTGACGACTGTTGATTCATCCTCACAGACGCACTGGCACAGTGTCCTACATGGGATCCGACCTAGTTTCTCTCACACAGAGGAATGCACACCGCTGCAACTCAAGCATATTAAAAGAACACTCAGCTACTTAGGATGATAAATGGCTGTCTGCCAGGAAGTAACTCCCTCTTGTCCAAGAGGCTGTGATCGAGACAACAATGAGAGGTTTCTGTTTCTAAATGTAATCTACGGTTCTTTAGGTTCCACTGTGTTTACACCCGAAACATTATTGTTGGATGTGAAAAGTCTGACACACATGCCCTAAGTTAACACAGGCGGAAAACTAGCATAGGAAGTATTGAACTCATGAATCACAGGGTAAGCTGGATTAACACAGCCACAGTGAGCGGTCTACACATGGCACTAAAGTGGCGCTACATAGACAAAAAAACAGGAATGAAAGTGTCTTTACAATAAAATCAGGGACATGCTCCAATAGTAGGGCTTACGTCTCCACTCATTTTAATCCCAATATGTGGGTGCAGACTGCGATTTATTGTGTTTCTGCGGGTACAATTTGAATTTTCATTTGTTTTCTTATCTGAAAACAAAATTTGTATCAACACTTTAAGAAATAATATATGAAGAGTAATCTATAATTGAAGTTGGTTAGGTATTTGTGGGACTATAGTTAGGCAACGCAGTACTGTATAGGGACATAAAGTCAAGCACTGTTTTTCGCTACTACATATCACACAAAACCTGAAGTAACTTTTGATGCCAGTCAAAGAGCAGTGTTCCCACGGCATTAGAATGTGCCGTTCAAATTCACCATTTGTGAGATCTAAGGCACATTTCAAGCAAGATCAGAAAATAACTTTAATCTCTCCATTGACTCCATTGATATGAACATATTTCTTGTTCACTAAGGTCCAAAGAGTTGGAAGTAGATTGGCGTGGCTTAGGCTCTGCACACGTGCAATAACAAGGTTCAAGAACCCTTTCTGTATAATTTGACTCGATGAATGAATTGACTAAAGTTCTTCTTTGGAGATACATAATCTTGGGAGAAACGTTGAGTGCAATACAGTGCAAACACGTCCATATTTGATGGAAAGCAAATATAAAGGAAAAGGAAGAAGATCAACCTGCAAACATTTGCTTTTGATCCAGCCTATTTTTCTGAATGCAACTGAGGTGATTGCTCAAGTTCAGTGGTATTTTACTGTGAAGAACAGCAAACTACAGACGTCCAGTAAGGACAAAAACAAAGGCGACAGCTTTTGTCACTTGTTTTCTCACATTCGTCACAACAATCCATATTCAAATTCAGCCTCACTCTCCACTACTGTGTTAGTGTACATGTGCATTTTCCAACCAGACAACTGTTCCAAGTCTTCTGAGCAGTGACTCAGTCTTTTCTGTCCTTATTTACCTCCCACATCAGAATGAACAGATTCATCGTCTGACCTACTTTTCCCTCTGAAACCGAGAAACAGCCAGTAGGTGTGAAGACTAAAACCGGTGTTGTACTCTGAAGAAACGAACCTTCATCTCAGCGCAGATGCTTGTTTACATCACAAGTCTTAGGTGAGGTTAAAAAACAAACAAAATGTTTGACTAAAATTTTACTTTAAGTACACACCAAGCCAACACTGAGATGTAGACACAGCAGGAGATGTCACATCCATTTTAGATCAGCCACTCTTTCCTTTGCCTCTGTCTTTACTGTATTTTCTCTTTTCTTTTTTGTCCTTTAAAAATACAAAGGACTGACCAACAACCATTGGCTCTACTCCATATTACAGCCAGAATACAACAAAGAAAACAACACAGAAAAAAAATATACATACATATATAAACTAATTCAGTATAGTTTAGGCAACATAAATTAGTATAAGATTAAACCTTTTACAATTAAATTATTTGAAAAGGCTGTAGCTTAAAAGTGGTTAGAGATAAAGCAGACTGTAAATGAGAAAGTGTGACCCAAAGTTTGGCAAGATGGGTAGTAAAATCACTCATCTAGTATGCTTGTAATGATGTCACCTGGCCATCGTGAATTGCATACAGATGTTTATAGGGTGACTCTTCCTCATCTGATGGCTGGGCATCATCATTATAGTATACTGCGTTTTCTCGTGGCTTCTTTTGCATCTGCCTTCCCGATAAACAGTGTTTTGTTTGTTTCTGACAATGACGTCAACCTGTCTGTTACAGTGAAGGACTGTGCTGTCATGAGGCACAGAAGCATCACTAAACATCACCAAAGGATGAATAAACAAGTGTCCGCCATCTGCCTGTGTAACTACATATTGGCAGCAGGACTTGTTTAAATGCTGCAATAATGCCAGTCGCAATTTTGCAGCTTTGGTGCTTAAAGGATGAAGTCAGGACCACCAGATGCTAAAGTAGGTCCTTGTTAGTTGACCTAAAGTCAAGAGTGACATGTAAGGGTGACATCTTTGCCAGAGCAGATTCAAAACTCAACATGAACCTCCACCCTTCAAACAGCTTTTATTGACAGTTTTTGAATGTAACATTGTCCTGTTTTCCTAATGAATTCCACTTTTGCTGAGATTATATCCAAGTGCATACATGCCTATTTTTATACACGTGTAGACGCTCTACACTATGCATATTCTTGCTTAGCTTTGTCTGAAAAGCACTTTGTGAACTGCGCTCTGAAGGCTCCCAAAGTTTTATTTGTTGGTTGGGGATATCATTTCAACGGCGAGCTTCTTAAATTCAAAGCTAAAATGAGAAAATGGAGTGACATCACATGACTGAGATCCCAGCTGTCTCACCAACAAGCTCTGAAGCCCTGGGGTTCGCGTGGTCCTCTCACTCACCAACCTACATGACAACTGGTGTCAGAGGTGGGATGAGAGGCCCTCAGAAGCATATTCAGATCATTCTACTGTATGAGTGTGAAGGACCCACTCCACACGGTGAGGTCAACCCATGAGAAGAAGCACAAGGACACAGATCTGTGAGGGAAGTACAGAGAGATGTCTGATGAAGTGAAGTGCAAGCTTCCGCTTCCAAGAGTAGTAAAGAGAGTGAACAGTAAAACCTCAAACAGTGTTGATGGTAGCCATATGTATCTCTTGGTGCTGTGTGTGAAAAAGTTTTAGCCAGGTATTTAGATATCCATTGGCTACTTCGGCCAGTGTTGAGGACTTTTAATATACCTTTACTGAACTATGTAATACATGTGTCACGAGGTTGGACCGCTTTCAATGTAGACAGTTCTTGCATGCATATCTGTTATCAGTGGCGGGAGAGATATATTTATGGATACAGCCTGTGTGCACAATGTGGGTGCAGTCAGTACATTCTGGCCCAAAGCTGTTTGAATTCCCCATGGTCCATTAGAAACAGATCCTTTGAATGTCTGCAGCCATATTGGTTGTCATTCTTCTGCTGTCACAGGTGGAAAAGGTGAGGTTGAGCCAGGATGGATGAGTGGGGATAAAGGAGTGGATTAGGGCGAGACATGAAGGGTTAGAATCAGGTGCAGAACCATAGCTATTTTCCGGTAATGGACTCCATAAAGGTGCGACATTACATGACACACAGTCAGAAATAATGGATCATTATATGGCAGGCTATGGAGGGCACGCTGTGCTTCTCACTCTAAAGCCATGATCACGTGTGGTGCCGAGCACATGCATGGACTATTCATGGAAAAATAGCAGCACTCTCTTAGTTGGGCACAAACGAAACCAGCACAGAATATTCCAATAATGACCCCCAGAACTGGCTAAATTATTCAAAACACAGAGGTAAGATCACACCCAGCATTTCCAAAAACACCCAGAGGGTGCACGTGGCATGCCAGCGCACGGACCATGAGGCCAGATTCACCTTGTTAGAGCAACTGGAGCCCTTGAGGCTTTACAGCAGAAGAGAACTACAATGCTTGAACTACGCAAAAATAACATACACACAAACAGATAAATGACCTCCCTCAATGTTTTTGTGATCTGGCATGAATCTGTGAGAACACAGCCGTAAAAAAGGTGGACCTTATATAGCAATAGCATTAAATATTGATTTAATGTTAATTATAGATTACAATCAAGCATTCTAGATTACTCATAGTCCATGGAGCAGTAGGTCTGAGAGCCGTTTCCCTGCAGGGAGGAGATCAGTCGACATTATGATCATAAATGTGACTGTCCTCCTGTCCTCCTGAGCAGGAAAGATCAGGATGAACTGAGGTCTATTGGAGATGTTGTGCACAGAGTGAGGTGTAATTACACACACTGCAAGGGTGCACGGTTGCTCAGCAACAAGTGTGGATGTGAAGCTGAGGTCTGGTCGGGGCTCATCAGGGCACTGGCATGTGAAGAGTGCCTTTATCACAGCACTGTAATAGATCCACAAAAGGCTGAGGCAGTCGCACTGCCCTGGGATCAGACGACTAGGAAAACATCCACCCACTAGCTGTTGTGTTAACTGTAAAACAAAATATATCTCAGATGGAAGAGGCTGGCACACAAACCGTCTTAGCTGGTGGAACTTCCAACTATCAAAGCCACAGGTCTAGTTTACTTCGCAGCTTCCAGTAACATGTGGTGCTGAAGTCAAAACCTCCCGTTCACATTAAGGATTATTTGTTCAACAATGAACCTGAATGTACTTGCCCATCCAAATTGTCTCCTCCAACTTCAAAATGGAGTATAAACAAACACAACACCAAGCAATGCTGTAATTATTCATTCCATTTCGAACAAGACACAATTCACCTTGTTTCACACCTGTGTGCTATTGTAGTCAAACAGCTCCCTCCACATCACTTATACTACAAAAGTGGTTGTCAAGCGGCCTGGTTAGGTCTAATGTCAGGGAAAATAACAAAAGTAAAACCACATGACAAAACACTTTTAGCAGCCCGTGTTCTCATGGAGCTTCGTGACACAGTTCAGGTGGTCCAGATGTGTGTCAGTACAAGACACTTAACTCCTAATGGAAGAGATGTGCTGCTGCGTCGCAGCCTATTACCATCAGCGTATGATCGTGTGAGTGAATGGGTGACTTTGGCACATTTTGCATCTGTTCTGACTGTAACCTAAAGGAAGATTAAATCAACACAAGAGGCACGATTACTGCTTACAATGTTATGCATGCTTTTGAGCAGTACAGTGCCATGTTACAGCGCTCCACAGCGCCTCTTATCAGGATGCAGGGAAGCAAACGGACATTTTTCCAAATAGAACAATAGAAAAAATGTTTGCTCAATACTTCATAATACTTTCAAGACCTGCAAAACAGCCAGGCGATTGTGCTGTGAATATAAAAATCCAGTCAGATCAATATTAGCATAGCATATTTCTATTTGTTGACTGTTCAATATACATTCATCGCGTCAACAGAATATGAAATATTAATTTAATTTTCTTTATATTAAAAACTAGGTTTGTAAAAATCTGTGCGATAGCAGAGGGGGTAAATGACAGACTAGATTTTAATGTGCAATACCTAGTTCATCCCCAACTAAAAAGTGCCTCAGTATTACAGTGCCATCCTCTGAGGAACCAAATGAAGTCCAAGTGACCGAACGCCATTATAAGAAATGTGAGCTAACATCCCAGTCAGGTCAGTTATTCATGCTCTACCACTCATACCCATTACGTGGTTGCGCTCATCAATTAACCGCTGTATGGTTTTGTACTGTGGGAGGAAACCGGAGCACTAAACACGCACAGAAAGAAAGACTTCATCTTCTCACAAACCTTGCTAATGGCAGAGCTCTTTCTGCAAAATAATGTTTGTGTTGTGGCAGTGGAATCACGTAAACAGTGTAGACAAAGGAAGATTGTTTTTAAGGGCACACATTCAAGTGTAGTCGAGTGTTAAATGCACCGTGAGGGAGTTGAAGTTCTGCTATTTTAAGGAAATGCCTTGGTACATAACAACTTCAGACATCCAAAGGGAGCCCGCTGCAAATGAGAGGAGGATGAATTCTCATGTAGGATGGCTAACTTTGTTCCTCCAGGACAATAATCTGGCAGAAAAATGACCTTTGAAAGTGCAGCATATTCATCAATGACAGATTTGGGACTCACAATAGTTGCAGACTTTGGCTTTCCTCCCAAACAATATTTCCTAACACACGGTAACTGTTACGGTAAATGTTATTTTTCTGTTTCCCAAGTCGGACCGACTCACCACTTTAGGTTTGAAGGGTGGCTGTATCTCTCTGTTCTCCAGACGATCCCAGTCAATGCGTCTGAAAAAGGCGTGTTCTCTGATGTCACGCTCTCCCTCAGGTCCGCAGCCAAGGCGCTTGGATGGATGCTTGGTCATCAGCTGTTGACGTGCAAATGTTTGAAAGCATTAAACAGTGAAAACAAAATGGGTATTAGATAAAGGAAAGTGTCAAATGAGGCAAGTATTTCTCATGTTATCAAGTACATAGTATATGTAATAGTAAAGTTGGGATCTTCCTACAAGCACTGTTGGATGTGGATGCTTTTTGTAATGCACTGCATACAATTTAAGATACACTATCAACACCATGATGAGGAGTCCGCACAACAAGAGCAACAGAATGTTCCCAGTGTGCAGAAAACTTCCTCAGCTGCTGATGAGGACAGAAAAATCCACCTCAGCTTTCTGTCTGTTCGCAGGATCGTCAGCCACAGAGAGATACGTCCTGACTGACACCCACGGTCACTTTGCACCTGGAACATTCCCTGACAGCAAGTGACTGACGGCGATGACCTGTCAATCAAATGCAGATGTTTTGTCTCTGACTGCCACAGATGAATAACCAGCACGGTTGTTAATAATCCTCACACAAGGAAACGTGTTGATGATACGTGCGTGCAAACGCTACAGTGGAGAAAGCTCTTTGAAAATGATGGTGAGCTAAATCCCAGTTGTTCACTCAACATCCTGAGGAAATAAGACGACATTTATCTTGTCAGTGATCTGCAAAATAATGCGCTTGGCAATGGCTATGGCTTCTTTATAAGGAACCCAAAATGACTGATGGCCCAAATAAAACTGAGAGTAACAGCCGAAGCAGTTTAAACAAACAGAAGGCAGCTGGCCGTCTGAATTAAAATAGCAAGGAATAGAATCATGGGCAATGAAGGGGATCATGACTTTAGTGGTAACAGTACAATAAATAGACAAAGTCGCACCGCTGTCAAGGAAGGAAAGTTCAATGGGAGTCAAGAAAGAGACAACAATAATAATAATAATAATAATAATAATAATAAAAAAGCATTTTCCATCTCCAGCAAGATGGAATGCTCGTGTTCTCTTTCTGTAGCCATGATGAACCGCGAGAGCAGACACAACCCTAATTGAACGTCACATTACTGAGATAGATGTGCATCTACCGCCATGACCTACTTAGCCAAATCATACGTTATTATGCCATGCTAATAATAAAAACTGCAATGGTTTTTGGCTAATGATGATGGATGTGAAAGGTAAAGGCGCAATAATGACGCAGGTGAATACATAAAGCTTTTAGATGTGGAGGCTAAGGCTAAAATAACTGGGAGTCAGAGAGGGAAAAATTGTGATCGGGAGAGAAACATTGAGAAGAACAAAATCTACAAGGGAGCTCTTCACTATAAAATGGCGGACAGAGCAGTGACTATTTAACCGGAGAAGGACCAAAAATTTTCTGCAGCTGATGACACCCCTGCCAGGCCACCAGGCGTCCAACGTTTCAGTGATTGCCTCCCTCACCTTCTCCACCAGCTCACTGCCACCGTGAGGTTCACGAAGACTTTGAATGAGTCGCTGCACTCATAGCCCTAATGGCAGCAGTTTGCCCATGAATTTTAACATTCTGCCATTTACCTTCGTCACTTTGGACCAGGAACATCTGACACCTTGTTCCTCTAGCAAGCCAAATGTTGCTTCTATAGTCCGCTCCAAATGTAAGTTTTAGTTTAGATCAACTTTTACGTTCACCAGGGTTTCATTTAATTGTGGAAAAAAATTTCCAATCCATCCAAAGAAAACACACAATTGGACTTGTTCGGAACTAACTTGAACTGAACTAAATAACATGATAAGAACTCTAAAATGACACACATAAGGTGCTTAAGATTATAAATTTGAACTATTCTGCATGTCTACAAAAGCAAGCATTCAATCCACCCAATTTTTTTTGAGTGTGAGCGCCAACACCTTTAGCCACCGAGCCAGAGTTAGAAAAGGCTTGGTTTGAAGAACACACAACTTTCAGGCAGAGTGTGAGAGGTAGAGTGACACAGAAGACTCAGACAAAACAGTGGGTGATTGGTCCCAGAAAAGGTCAGCTCAAGACACAGTCGACACTCGAGGATCTCAAGAAACGCTTCATCTTGAAGCGACAATGAACAGACGATCATGACAGAGGTCAGAGGTGAGTAGAGGCCACCCCAAACACGGCTCAAATTAACGCTTTAAATTTGATTTATGTAAAGAATTAATATTATGTTATATAAACTTGTATATAAACTGCTACTTAGCCATAACAATACATTATTCGCTCTTAGTCACAGTTAAAAAAGTTTCATTCACAATGAGTCTCTAACATGTTTTTGTTCTGTTTTTTCCAGAAAGTCCTAAAATAAGCCCTGTTCCTCAGCCACACACTAATACAGTCTGACTTTTCAGATAGACAGTCTACATCCAGAAAGCTAAGAAAAGCCTCCAGCATAACAAGCGGGGGAGGATCACAATCCTCTAACATGAATTTAAATAATCTTGGCCCCATCGCTACGATCCGAGAGTTTTAAACTGCAGAGAGACGAGCTTTGAGAGTTACCACGAGCACATTATTGAGGATCCCGAAAGCAGCTAATATAGTGTTGCTGTTTTGTGCTTTCTTATTCTCTGATCAGCTAAAAACTCCCAGTGAATTCATTGAAATAAGACTGTGAAAAACATAGAGAATAGATAATGTGTGACAATCTTCTTACCCCTTTACAAATGGAGACGGCTTCTTTGGACAGGGACTTGGGGTAGGAAACATTGTGCTCCATGATGGACTGGAACAGCTCATCTTCATCCTCTCCATCGAATGGCGGCTAAAGGCAAAGTCAGAAAAACAAATCTTATTTCGATGAATCCTATATTGTGAGAAAGACAGATGTAAAATAAGAAGCAGGTGTTCCAAACAGGCCACATTATTATCGATGAGATTGTAAAATCTCTGTTTACAAAATATCATTTACAATATATAGCAATGTAACAATCAACAAATATAACAAATATATCAATGATGAACTAACACAGAAATAGCTGCTGTGCTTCCCGACAGAACTCGCAATTTGAAATTGAGCTACCTCACGCATCTAAAAATGGGGCGCAAGCGGAAAAAAAACAAATTGTAGCGAGTTAAATTATATCGAAGAACCAGGATCATGAGGAGAGAATTTGTTGAAAGAAGATGGAAGTTTGTTCATCAAGAGGAGAAGGTAGTGATGAAAGAGGACAACTTTTTTCCCGTGACACTCACCACAGAGAAGCAATACACTTAGATTGGCCTCTGGCAATTTACATGAGGACTGACGCCGCAATCTGTTCTCACTTTACTATATAAAACATGTGACCCTTCGATGGCCCAGTTGGGCTGAGTTCTTATGTAAGGAAAGGAGTCGAAAATGTTGAAAAAAAAAAATCTTTCCCCTTCCTTTCCTTTTTCCTAAAGCAAAACTCTCTCCAAGTCAGAAAAACAAGTCTTATTTCGATGAATACTATATTGCGAGAAACAGACACATCATTATCACATTATTATCAATGAGATTGTAAAATCTCTGTTTACAAAATATAATTTTGTGTTTACAAAATATCATTTTGTAAACAGTAAACAGGAAAAAAATATTTAAATAATGATATAAAAATATATCATCTATTCACATTGCATGTATAAGGCCTTAAAACAGATGTTATGAACATTAACAATCCTGCATGACAACTTGTACATAGAGGTAACAGTGTTATTAGCTCTAATATATACGGTGCAGTTAAGTTATTGCTAGGAGTTCTTGAGTCTTCATAACTGGATTAAGTCCACAACTTATTATACTTCATCAACCTAAATGACCACACAAGATTATGAGCATAACATCATATATAATGCCTCATAAAAGCATTATGATGTCATATGAATGTTCAAATAATGCATTTCAGATTATTAATTAATAAATAAATTAGAATACACTTCAATTTTCTTTTGTAAGTAGTTAATACTGCATTGTATTTTTTGAGCAAAGCAAATAAAATTTTACTAAATTGTGACAAAATGAAAGTGTATTATTAGGAACAGTGTCACATGAGAGTGTGTTAGGTAAAGGCTGTGATGAGGCTGGTAATAACTGATTCTTACAGGAATAAATGAAGCAGAGGCAGGACGTGATCATCTGCTCGCTTCTCAGACATCAGCTCTGCCACTTCAAATTAAGTGTGAGCCAGCGCCTCCCAGGATATCACGGTGCAGTACGCAACTGTAGCAGGACTGAAATAGTTTTATGTTTCAGCACTACCATGTCATCAAACTGGCGTTTGAAGGGTTTCGGTTTGGGACCAGCACCGGTCAAAAGATTTAACCCATGAAAATATGTCCTTTTTTTATGGGCATTTTGGAAGGTGAACCTTTTCTTAAATCATTTACTTAAATTAAAAAAAAAAAAAAAGATTTACAAAGTATATCAACCGAATTGGCATTAATAATATTTACTAACAATATGAGAATAAGAATAAAGAATAAATATGCACACATATGTATAAACCAATTAAAATGAAGAAAGATAGAATATAAAGTACAGCAAAACAAGTCTAAATTTGTACAAAAAAAAGTCGGCATGTCTGTAGCAGTATAGAATCCATACGTAGGTGAGCGGTGGTGGGAAATTCAGCTGAGGCGGCCACCTAAACACACTACTCAGTCATCAGCCAATAGGAAACGTGGGAACGCCGTCCTCAAGAGCAATCTGTGCTTTGCTGTTACCACAACATGGAAAGGCTTACACAAGTGCAGGGCTTCTCAGCGTGTGAGGAACTCACCTGTCCTGCAAGCATCTCGTAGAGCAGCACACCATATGCCCACCAGTCCACTGAGCGTCCATATGGCTGATATGCGATAATCTGTGAGGAGAGATAAAAATAACTTCAGATCAAGGGCTGAGTCGCCAATCACAGTAATGGTGCATTCATTTGATAAACCAGATGGTTTATTCACAAGGAACGACATGACTAGTTTCCATATGTAGCCTGTATGTACGGTCAACTGCTTTTGCGCCTGGATATCTCATCCGTCTCTTACACCATGAGTTTGGAGACTTTTTCAGGGAATGTGTGATAGTTTGGCAATTAAAAGATGCCCGCCCTTCTAAAAAACATTTTTTTTTACACAAGATGATTTCAGCAGACTTCATTTGGATCAGTATCACAATACTCTGGGATAGTATCCTGTTATGTCGCGATGCTCACCGTAGCGCATCATCACACATAGCACATTACATACAAATGAAATAGAAGCACACATTTGTGGGAATAGACTTAGAAATAAAGATAAACTTCATAGTCTCAGCACCATCAATTTCTCCTGTGCATTTCTTATGTCTCCATGAGTGTTGGGGAACATATATGAACTATTATTAGCCAATGACTAGCGCATGAACTGTAAATCAATAACTATGGTGTGGTGTCTAGAAGTTATTTGTTTTTACACCTCTGGGCAAAGGGAAGTTTTGAAAAGAAAAAATGATAATGAAGATGATGCAACCTCCACAAAAGTAAATTAATTTGAACATTTTATGGCGTTACTTTCTTTTACAATTTACTGACATTTCTTTAGTATTTATTTTGAATATAAAACATATTATTTTATTTTATCATATTTTGATATTGTTTTATTATATTAATTTTATTCATGATGTATAATTTTACTATTTTCTCAAGAGTTTGCATCAAGTTTTTTTTTTTCGTTTCTTTTTTTCTTTAGTAAATTTGACAAATATAACTTGCAACTGGTTCTGCTGGTGGATGGTTTCATATCATTTCACAGGGCTTTGGTTTGTTTACATGTATGTAGAATAAATACAGTTAGAGAAATGAGTAATGAAACAGAGTAATGAATCAGTTCTTTTACTTGAATGGGTCCCAGAGCCATTTGTTCTGGAAAAGGTGGACCCCGAGCTCAAAAAGGTTAAGAACCCCTGGCTTAGCGTGAACTTTCAGTGACCATTCCAGAGCAAAATATGGGATTAAAAAGACACAAAATAGAACTTTATTATACAGGCTAATATCTTGCTCATGCACATATGAATAAGTTGTTTATTTATGGTAATATATGTTCCCTAATCTAAAGTGGACCCAGGAAACTAAAAGTTGCCCACAGACCAGCGTGGAAATCGCCACTTGCCGTGTAAATAAACCCACATTTTTGCCTGAGAAGCAACGCGTGGGAACTTCCAGAGTGTCCCCCCCATCGTCACCACCTCACCATCCAGGCAAACACACCTGACATCACCAAATAATGTGGTAATTATCACGGTAATGTCACAAAATAAAATATAACAATCATGAACTAACACAAAAATAGTTGCTGTGCTGGCAGGTATAAGATTTCTTTCCAGACAGAATTCGCAATTTGAAATTGAGTTAACCCGCGCATTTAAAAATGGGGAACAAGTACAAAAAAAAAAAATGTAGCGAGTTAAATTATATTGAAGAATAAGGATCATCAGCTGTTGAAAGAGGATGGAAGTTTGTCCATCAAGAGGAGAAGGTGGTGATGAAAGAGGTCAACTTTTGTCCTGTGACACTCACCACAGAGAAGCTCTACACTTAGGTTTACATGAGGAATGACGCCGCATTCTGTTCTCACTTTAGAATATCAAACATGTGATCCCTCGATGGCCCAGTCGGGCTGAGTTCATGTTTAAGGAAAAGAGTCGAAAATTTTTAAAAATAAATTCTTTCACCTTCCTTCCCTTTTTCCTACAGCAGAACTCTCTTATCGCTGCGACCCAACTACAGGTAAACAACACCTACAACTTACATAACTGTTCCAGGGTCAGCGATAGCTTTAAAGCCGGACCTGGACTGACACTGAACGTGACTTCACCTGGCCACCGAGATGAGAGTGTCATTGCTCCTCCTGTTCGGCATCTACCTGTCTGTTGCCAAGGTCTTCGGAGGCGTTTTCCCTTTGGAAAACACTGTCGGACCTGAAGATGTCAGCCTGCTCAAAGACCTGATGATTCAGATTCTCTCAGGTGTGTAAACCCTTCTACCATAAGGACTGAGATGAGTCTGACAGCGTTCTCATTTCAAGACCAGAGGAGAGCGTTCACTGATGATCTTTTGGAGGACCTGAGGAAAGAACTGGACTCTTTAAAGAAGGGATTCACAGGTCACACCTTTTATTCTACACTTATTCATAGAGGTTGTGGGGACCTTTTTTTGTTGAATTGACTTTTAATATTTAAAATCAGACCATGAAGCCAGACTGAGAGTCAGTGAGATGCAAGAAGAGGAGCAGAGGAAACTAGTGCAGCAGGTTGTGCGACAGTACACAGGTAAGTCTAACCCCAACATATCGATGATCAGTAAGGACGACCCTTCTCAATGACCCGCCTCCTTTTCCATCATTGACCAGAACTGGAGGCTCGACTGGATGAGAGTGACTTTGAAGGACGACTGGAGCAGCTCGAGCTGGCCGATAAAGGTCACGAAAACAAGAAATGAATTTTTTATAATTGTAGATGTCTCCTTTTCTAAGCTTGTGTCATGATTTAGACTTCCCTGAATGTCTGAGGTGATGAAGTATTTATCATTTTCTTGGAACAATAGTGCTGAATTTCCAGCTGACAGACCTGGGGAACACACTGGGGCGAGTGGAGGCGACTGCCAAGGATCTAGGGGAAGATGTTGCAGGTAAATAATTACAGACGAGCTATCGCTGCTTTATATGTAGTAATATTCAACTCAATTCTCATGTGATAACTCACCAGGTCTGGAGGCAACGTTTGATGACTTCCATGTTCAGGGGGAGGAGCAACAAGAGGAGGTGACAAAGATGCAGAAGCAAATTCAAGGTAGATTGTCATATGACTATCAACAATTGATTCACTAAAGAAGAGACCACTGGTCTGCCTGACAAACCCAGGGTTATTACAACATTGATAAAATAAAAAATAAGCGCAGTCATAATATGTCAGATTTTGTCTAATATTTAAGGTTCTTTTTAAACCCAAAATTCCAAATGAATTTGCCAAACCGACTGTGACCTCTTGTATGTTCCTTCCTCTGTCAGGTTTGGAGTCTAAACTGGAGTCAAGCAGCAGCCTCGTGCAGGAGCTGAACACCCGACTGAGAAATGCAGAGACTGAGGTCAATGATTTAAAGTCTGTGGATGAAGGTGAATTCATTAGGGCCGGATTTATATCTACAACAGCGGACATTAATCCATCAGTGCTCTGAGCAGAACTTGTGGCCAAATGGAACGCCAGCAATATTGAAATGAAATTGGAGCACTTGCAGACAGCGAAACAAGGTGAACACTGCCACGCTACTTACTGTGTTTTAAACAAACCATCTGTTTGTCCTGACACTTAAGTCTCAAATAAAACATTCTCAGACTGGTCACTTCTGTGTTTATGCAACAGAGATGAACATCAGGCTGACAGATTTGGAGAATAACACTGCAGAAGTGGATGCAGACTTGCAACTTTTGAAGACAGCTGATGAAGGTCAGTATAAATCTTTCATATATCATTCTGATATAATGCATCAAGATATCAACAAAATGCATACTGTTTTTTGCTTTTTAAACACACCAAATCCAAAAAGAAGAATAAAAAAATGCTGACAAAACAAAGAAAAACAGATGTTCAAATGTTTCAATGTGTTGACATAAAACAAATAGTAACAAGCTTAAGCTATGTTACTCAAACGTTAGCATCATCATCCATTCATCCAGAGTAGTGGTTCTGTTTCTTATGAAATAATGGAATCGTTTTAAGTCATCTGAACAACACCCCAATCGGTCAGCTGCTCATATCTGGTGTTTTTCTCTCCATGAGAGATCCTGCTGGAAAAGATCCAATTTTTCCCTTTTGACTCTGCTCTCTCTGTGCCCTGACCCTTCCATCCCTAAGATAACCCACTTGTTCAAATAATCTGAACTAAACTATGGCTCCTTACTTTGTCATGGAATGAAGTTTCATCTTTGATCTACAGTATGCTTCTTGTTCACAGACAAAGTGGCATTTTCTGCTGCTTTAGTTGAGAACCAAATGAATATCGGGCCATTCCAGACTGAAACCACACTTGTGTACAAGAAAGTGATCACTAACATTGGTGACAGCTACAACCCCTCAACAGGTACGTCGTAGTTGGAACTGAAGTTTGTACCTAACATCTGTCATGGCTCATTCTTGTCTCTCCCAACGTCCTCAGGAGTGTTTACAGCTCCACTCAGCGGTGTCTACCACTTCACCCTCTACTTCCACAGCCTTGGGGGTCACCGTTCATTTTTAATGCTGTACAAGAACGGAAAAGGAGTAGTGGGAACAGCTGATCACCCATCCACCTCCGACAGCACGGACAACGCTTCTAATGGAGTCGTGCTGCAGCTCCAGAAAGGAGATCAAGTCGATGTGCATTTGGAGGCTAACTCGTGGATTTGGGCTGACAGCAACCGTAACCTCTGCACCTTCAATGGTATTCTGCTGCACCGCGTGCCAGGTGATATTCCTAAACCCT
Organism: Synchiropus splendidus; assembly: GCF_027744825.2. Taxonomy (NCBI): domain Eukaryota; kingdom Metazoa; phylum Chordata; class Actinopteri; order Syngnathiformes; family Callionymidae; genus Synchiropus; species Synchiropus splendidus. The sequence continues at coordinate 33,267,339 of NC_071335.1, forward strand.
CCCTGTAAAGTTTATTAAAATTAAAAATAATCTGTACCGTCTGTCAGTCTCTTCTCACATTCCATGGATGCATACTGTTCCAAAGTGTAATTCCACATTATAGTCCGGTTTTATTTTTCCCAACCAACGTGTAAGGTCGCTTCTAATGTAGGTGTGTTTTGGATCCTAATGAAACCAGTTGCCATGCTACATGCTAACCAAAGAGGGCAACACAATAGAAAGATTGAGTGCATGCGCAATGACGAGAGAGTTATGTATCAACTCATCTAAGTTCAGGTAAGAACATATTTCAGGTTGGTGTTCCTTAAAAGGACCCATCTTGATCTTAAAGGCTCGCCCAAGGTAACAGTATCTCTGTGACCTCTGTAGAGACAGCACTTGTGCAGCACATGTGTAAACAGTTTATAGTTATTTTTGACTAAATAATGCTCACTCTCAGATTGATAATATGAAATGTATGACAAGAAAATAAAGTAGGTACATCCATATATGAGGCAAAGAGCCTTCAAATATCTGAGTGTATTTCACAATAATAACACCTTGTGGTACAAGTATGTAAAAAAAGAAAGATGTACTTTGCTCTCACAACATTAATAAGGATAGACTGGCCCTTTCATACCTGTGAAAATGAGCCAGACAGTCAGAACCTACTGCAACACGCCAGATCCTCTGGACTGTGTCAACATAATTTGACCTCATGTCTCGCACAAAACTTCACAACAACCAAGTTAAGCATGGAAAACAGGTCGACATATCAGGGCAACTCGGCAGGAAGACTGTGGCCCCACCACTCAGGGGGTATCAGGGGAATGGAAAGAGAGAGCAGATGGAAGAAGGTGAAGAACTGTCAGGAAGCATTACACGAAGCCAGCGATATGTCATGACAGATAAATGGAGGAAACTTTATTCATAGACCTACTGTTTATAAAACACAATTATTTAAATAGCTATTTATTTTAACTGGTCTAAATTCAACTCGGGTGACATTTATTTCTATTCTTGTAAAAGAAAATATATATTCAACAATACATATTGAATTTAATAACATTTCCAGATATGGAGGCACAGTGTGGATGTGCTATGGTCTCTAGTTTCCTCAGAATTGTTGTGACTTCACAGCTTTATTTGTACCAGAGGGACAATATCACATGCAATAACCTGTTTCCATGTCAGCACATTATCCTGCCAAGTTTATCTGTGACAGTCAAGAACTGCCATGTGCCATGTTTTTATTTTGTTTATTTAGTATTATATTGAAAACTTTGAATCCAATTTTCACATTATTCTTGATAGAACTGTTACATTTTATTTTAACAGTTTAGCTTGTACATTTTTTGCTATCATTGCATATATTTTTTCACTTTTATTGAGGTTATTTACTTGAATTTCCGAAATGATTAACAATAAATGCTCATGAGGCCTTTGCTAAAAAAAAAAAGTCACAATTCATTTTAGGGTATGTTCTTATCAAAGGGACACATGATTTATACATCTGTCGCAGATCTATTGTGTCAATAATTTGAGAGTTAATAAAGCCACCTTAGCAGGTTTATTTGACGGTTTAATAATTCAAACTTACTGAGAAAATAATCTCTGCATTAATGAGAACAAACCAAACATAAAACAGCAGCTATAAACTGCCAGCTTGGATGAAGCAGTAGTGTTTCATAGATGTCATCGGCGACAGTCTCTAACAAGTTCGCTGCCTGTCACTCAGGCCTCAGGTGGATCCATGACCTCCAAGCGAACATGCTCTTCAGACGCTTTACATTTCATATATGTCAGCTTCGCTACACGAGTCGATAAATACATAAAAGTGCTCTCACTCCCAGTGCTGCATATAAGTGATGCAAATAGACAAGTGTGACCTCCGCCTGACATTCCCTGCTCACCCTCTGTCTTGTATTTAAATCTGTTGTATGAAAGCCTGTGGCCATACGAGCTGCTACATCACTGCTGTGCACACAAAAGCACACAAAGCCCAGCAGAAATGTACTATTAACTATCCTTAAAAGCCTAACCTGCCGTTTAGAAATGTGCCGCCTGGACGTACATCTTTCTTTAATCGGGAAGGATTCATTAGTGAAAGACTAGCATGTGGTGTGTGTGTGCGTGTGTGTGTGTGTGTGTGCGTGCGTACGGCTGCAGACATCTCTCTCACATTAGGCCTAATCACAAATGACAGTTCTGGATCACACTGGAAGCTATTCAGGGTTTCTCTCTTCAACACAAAACACCCGTCTAGCTGCAAAAGAATAGAAGGAAACCAAGTCATGGTGGTTGAACTTAATGGAGGCCGTCTCTGAGCGCCACATGGCTGCATGCATGAATAATGTTAAAAGGAGTTTCCTGTAGCGGAGACAGTGACTTCATCATGGAATGTTTTGGCAGACAGTTTATGTTTCCGCCTGTGTTGCTGCTGTTTCTACTATGTTAGCAATGCTCTCCGAAACATTCTTTATAAGTAGCAGAGCAGGTCGAGCTTGTTTATCACGAGAATAACACAATAAAACAATACTCCAGTCTGGGTGTCCCAAGGTTTCTGCCTTGAGAAAAGATGCAGCTTTTCTGGAATGTTAACAGCTGGAAGTATTTTCTCATTAGTTATCAGTATACATTGGACCAGGCCATTCCGGTCATGGTGCTACCAATTTTTATTTATTTATTTAGCTTCAGTCTTCTTCTTCGTCTTTTTCTTTCAGCTTCTCCCTTCAGGGGTCACCGCAGCAGATCATCTTCCTCCATCTCACCCTGTCCTCTTCAACATCTTCCTACCAATGTACTGGCTCTCTCTCCTCTGTACATGTCCAAATCATCTCCATCTAGCCTCTCTGACTTTGACTCCTAAACACCAGACATGTGCTGTCCCTCTGATATACTGGTTTCTGATCCTATCCATCTTGCTCACTCCCACAGAGAACCTCAGCATCTTCATCTCTGCTACCTCCAACTCTGCCTCCTGTCCTTATTTATACAGGTATTTCACAAATGACAGCATATACCTTCAGGGTTTAAATCTTGAACCCCGCCTTGTCCTCTCTCACTCTCTCTTAAGATTTGGACAGCAGCATCAGTGCTAACGCTGGATCCTAACACTGCAATTCCTGACAGCCCAGCTACCCAATACATTGTATACAGAGCAGCTATTGGTTCTGCATCCACCTCGGTGATCTTAAACCCATTCTGAAAACTCAACACAATCTACAACACCACTTACTGAACTCTCCTACAGGTCTTCTTTGTGAACAGTTTCTGTTTTTTCACCTGGTAGGCGCATTGTTTTCTGCACCTACGATGACCTCTCTTTCTTGCTGCTGGCAGGATCCCTCATGACCTTTAGCCTTAACATGACTGTTAGCTTCAAATGCCACATACTCACAGTGGCGTACTGCATTAAATGGCCAACATTAATTCCAAAGTGAGATCAACATGTTTGTATGCAAGCACAACTTGGCCGGGAAGGCGAGCCTGACAGTGAGCTCACTCTAACCACAGAGTGGAAAGGGACAGTGGCTGACATTCAGACCTTTGGAAAGGTAGATGAGATCGGTAGAGAAGATCAGAAAAAAAACTGGCCGAAAGGTATTCCTTGTTGTTTTCAGTTACACATTAGTATTTCACCTTAGATCCGACATAAATAATATATGTGCGCCAGTCTGGAACCATGACCAGTCATGTCATGTGAGGTAACACATGTGCAAGGTATTAAATTAAACTTCAACAACAATGCCACCATGTCCAAAATGGTTCATACCCCAGTGATACCAAGACCAATAGCCACGGAATTTTCGGAAAGACTTATCACAACTATCCAAAAACTGTATTTTTATCTTTATTACTATCTTATTTACGGTTAATAATCAGTAATTATGATGCTGTTCAGAGTGAACTTTTAGTGACCAGTCCTAGGTAAAATGTAATCAGGCATAGCAAGATACTATGATTAATTACAGGGTAATAATCTGCTAATACACATTCAAATAAGTACTTTCTTTGTGGTAAAATTTGTTCTCTAATCTTAAGTGTGACTGAATTTTATTTTATTTTATTTTGGTTTGTTGCGATGTGTAACCACTGACACCCCTTTATCCTTAGGAACTCCTACTTCCAGACCAACATGCACATTTAAACATTCATTAGATGAACATTCATATACAGTATAATAATGTTTAAAGACTCATTTGCATAAACCAGCCATTTTCAGAGGAATCATAGTTTCGCAGCAAACAAAGATCCTCTCTACCAGAACTGTTTGGACAAGAAACACAAGCTGACACTATAATGGGACCTCAGTTGGTTTCAGTCTGTTCTACAACATTTGATGTCCACGGCAAACACTGTTTCCAGCCGCCAGAGGATTCGCAGATTGTTACGCTGCAGTCGGGACTAACTAGGGCGTGGAGGTAAATGGTCCGTGTCACAAAGCTCAATATCCTCACATGCACTCCCAGTGCTCGACAAGGAGGCTTCAGCTGTCTCATCTTAATGTGAGCTGTTTGGAGAAGTATTTACTTGTACTCCTCCGCGCCTCTTGCTTCCCTTGATTCACAATGTTGTTGCCCTCCTCCTTCACTTCAGCTTCCATCTGTGTCACCCAGATGTAAAGCCACATTAGTCAGAGAGTTCCTCCCAGACTGGCTATTTAGGTCAGAGAAAACACAACTGTGTACCTACGTATGTACAATGTGGGAACTCACAGATGCAAATAGGAGTTTGAGTCAGGTGATTCCTTAGACAAGAGGGCCATTGAAAAACAAAACACAGCTTGACAAACACTGCCAGACACCAAATCAAGAGCAAGTGTAATTGAATCCCTGATGTCTGTAAACCAGATGCTCAAGTGCTTAAACAGAAGAGTTCAAATCCAAGCCATTTATGCACCAATTAGCACAGCAAATAAGCAAAATTAACATGTTATGACAGCTACTAGCAGCATCCAAAACACTTTGGGACCATTGGGAGGACGATGATGAAATGTATGCGTAAACATTCTTTAAAAATAATTGTAAAATAATTGGACATCTGTTTTACTCAAGGTGGGTTGAATTCCCTGATTACTAATTTGTCTATGTAATGCTACTGACCATCCTGTTGGAATCACGTGCACGGAGAGCAGCCGAATGGTTTCACTTCCCCTATGGTGGGATCCAAAACCTACAAGGCCCACTATTGATCATTTCTTTATCTTCAGTAATCAAATCTGTTATCATAACAGCATGGCTTCGCATCGAAAAACAAGATGTTTGCACCTTTAAAATCAGTTGACAAAATGGCTGCCTCACTCGAAGTGCACTGATATATACAATATAGACAAGGACCACAAAAACAACCACTGTCTTCCTCCTGTCATGTTATCTTTGAAACATTTTTGTAACTACCATTCTGCCAATAGAGTTATAAACTAATGTTCACACAGACCTGAATGCTGAACTGTTAGCCTTGAAAGCGACAGTTTACTCACACAGACATTTGGATCCAAGATTAATCACTTAGGGAGTCTTAGTTCTGTTGCAAAATGTTCAGGGTCATATTTGCCATATCTAGGCTTCTCCTGTATTGGTAAACAAACTTCATCCACTGAGCCTTGTACGGTAGCAGGATCTTTAGGAAACTAGACAAACACAGGCTCCTTTTTGTGAGTCCTTGTGTGTCACCAATCCCATGATCCTTTGCGGGCTACATGAACTAGCGCTCGCGACATCAATTATAGTAGCCATTGTCAAAATCTGTCCTTGTTTTGTTTTATTTTGTTGATCGACTTCCTGTTCTGCTCCCGCTTTGTATTTTGAAAAGGATGAGTGTTCCTAAATGCAGCACCAAGTGATCTTGTCGCCAAACCTGGAACCAGTCGTTGTTTCTCCCTGTTCCTATATCCTATTGTTGTTCCCGGAGTAGCAACCACTTTTGTTCTTCTTCACATTTGTTCTAGTGCCTCACCACCCATGTTTGCTTAGATTCTGTGCTTTGTTTTGACTTCCTGAGTTTCTGTTTGGACATTCAGACAGTTTTTCTGTCAACCCGCGCCATTTTGGATTTATCCTTGGTATTATTGAAATCTGTTTTTGTTGCATCTACAGCGACTGCTCTACTTCCACATTTGGATCCACTGCACCGCAACATGTCAGCATCATAAAAAAGGAGTGTTTTGTGTAATAACTATATTTGTTAGTTTTAAAAGTACATTCCCCCAAAAATGGATAAACATCGTTCTTTCACACTCCAGAACACATCTTGCTCACACTGTAGATAATTTTAAAAAAAATAGCTCAATAGTAACAGTGTTAGCAGTGACAGTAATAACACTGAGGGAGAAATATCCTCAGATGTACTTACAATATCAACATTATTTGGAACCTTTACCACTGTTCAAGACATGCATATTTTAAATGTGTCTTCAGTTTGAAGGACATTGTTGTGGAAACTGAGGGTGACAAGACAAAGGGCTGAGGTGCTGCAATAAGAGAGCAGTGCAAAGTTGAGTTTTCAAAATATGTGTGTCTCTTTGTTCTAGTGTGTGCCATTCCTGAGGCGGTGACCTTAATCTGAAGCATGAGGGTGTCAAGGGCTCAGACAGAGACGGTGACAGAAATGACCTTATGCATCACAGCACCTTTGCTCTGCCGCACACACACACACACACACACACACACACACACACACACACACACACACACACACACACACACACACACACACACACACACATATTCTTACCTCTGGGGCGATATAATCAGGGGTGCCGCAAAAGGTTCGTGTGGTGACGCCCTCCAATATATTCTCCTTGCACATGCCAAAGTCAGCGATTTTTATGTGGCCCTCAAAGTCCAGCATCACATTGTCCAACTTGAGATCCCTGGGGGTCATGGCAGAGGAACGTGTCACGTGGTTTGGTGTGTGTGTATATATATATATATATATATATATATATATATATATATATATATATATATATATATATATACACACACAAAGAGAAAAATGGAAAAATTTTCACCTGTAAATTATTCCTTTTGAGTGAAGAAAGAAAAGTCCGATGGCGATCTCTGCTGCATAGAACCTGCAACCATCGTGTTATAGAGACTATTATTTACATTCACACACAGTGCATCCTTTAAATTTCATTGTTTGTATTATATCACAAATATATTTTGAGGAAGAAAATCACTCGCTATACAATTTAGATTGACTTCTTACACTGCCTGCGGCTCCTTGAACTTTCCAACCTGTTGGATATGGTACATGAGGTCTCCCCCGTTCACGTACTCCATCACGAAGTACAAACGATCCTGCAGCCATAAAAGATAAACATCTTCATATTGACCTTCATCTTAAAATTCATTTTACATCATGCAATTCCTGTAAAAAAAACAAATTTTAATAAAACAGCATTTGTGTGTTTTTAATATAACATTGACTAAAACATGCAACTCAGACTTATTTTGTTATAAGTCATAATGTACTACTGCGGCTTTTCAATCGCAGATAGAGAGTCGTAAACACACACACACACACACATGCAGCCACACACAGACGGACACACTCCTGGCCATCAGATGGAATTACTTTTGTGTACGTATTTTCCTCCTTGTAATTGTTCTTGGCAGTCACTGATTTCTCTGCACTCTGCTCTGACTAAGCTGTTTGGCTAAGAGCTCTATTATACATTAATTGGAGCTGATCTGACCTGACCCGACCTGATGTGCCCTGGTTTTCATCCAGACAACTGTACCCACCACTGTCTGGAAGCACGAGTGCAGCTGAGTGAGGAAGGGCGGTTTACTCTGCTGAGCCAGGACTCTCTTCTCCACCATGGTGCACTCCACGTCGTCGTCCTGGATCACCACGTCCTTTTTGAGAATCTTAATGGCGTACAGCTCTTCGGTGGCTTTTCTCTCTGCGAGCATGACCTTCAAACATGTGACGATCAGAAACATAATGTGGATGCACAGCAATGAAAAAAAAAGAATCCACCTGAAAGTGCAATATTTTTCTTCAGTCTAAAGGCCCTACACTTTAACTCTTGTTGCCTACCTTTCCAAAGCTGCCTTTACCAAGTACAGCCAGGAAGGAGAAGTCGCTGAGCTTGACCTGGTCCACGCTGTCAGATAAAAAGTGGCTTGAGCGACCGTTGTCAGTCTCTGTGATCACCTTCTTGCCAGGACCCAGCTTGGCTTTCTGTAGGCGCAGAAGAGAGGAGAAGAGTGAGCAATACACACAAATGTTCTCATCTAGATTCATACCGGAGAAATTTAACTTCAGAAAACAGGCCAACTGGACATTGAGACATTGGTCATATGGATATAATAATATAATAAGATGACAGGCATCAGTCAGTTCTCCAGTCGTGGATAAAGTCCATGCTGCTCCACTGCAACAGAAGTGATGTTAGAGGTGTCATACATCAGACCATCTGTGCTCCACTCCACACATGTTTCAGGTCCATCCATGGGTTTTGGCAGCAGACTGTCGCCATCAACCGTATGTTCAGAGTTTGACTCACTTTTCTAGCATTAAAATAGACAAGGCATACATACTTGTTCACATCACCCAGACCTGGGCTAAGCGTAAAACAATAAAACTCATCAGATACAAATGTTTCCTTAACACATTTGTTTTTGCAATTTCATAAATTATTTGACTTAAAACTGTGTTGTTGTGTCATTATTTTTTTTAATGTTTTATTTATTTCTCTCCCCAAGTCCTTTTTTAATGCTCAACCCTTAAAATAAAGTTCAGAGAAAACTCAAATGAATCTAAAATTAAGTTGTGCTTACACGTTTCAAGTACAGTTTTTGTCTGAGTTCAGAATCTTTTCCTAAACTGTACTATATGTACACACACAACTGCATATCCTCAGGGGCTAGATGATAAACTGTGACTGTTGAAGGGCTGTCAAGCCAAAATGGAAAAAAACTCTTGCTATGACTGGAGGTTAAAAAAAAAGAGAAAAACACGGCAAGTAACAAGTACAAAATGGAAGAAATAGACAAAATAAAGTGACGCGATCAGAAGTGCAGTTATACTATGACAGTGAACAGAAAACGCTTCAGTTGTTGTGTGACTGTATATTATTTAATCATACATATACTTTATTCAAATATTAAATATAGAAAAGCTGTGGACATTTCTAGATGGAATGATAGGAATAATCACTTTACTTAGATGTCATGAGGGCTGCAAAAATGTAGTGAAGGGGATGCATATGGCGCTCCGGCTGCACTTTGCCCACATCTGAATTACAACAGTGTTTTATGTCATAACATGTATTCATAATATTTTCTTGAAGTATCCTGTTACTTTTGGTCGCTCAAAACTCCACACTACATACAATGTGGCCCAGTAGGAAATGTGATTCCCCACCACAATATTACCACTATATAACACTAAAACATGTGGTAAGGGAGAGGCACTTTCACTGTATAAACAGTGATACACTCTGAGGCCTGTAGAAAGGAATGACCTTAGAGGTCACTCCTTCAGCACCTAAAGGTAATGCACAAAACAATCCACTTTTTCATGGCTAATATTTTTCAAAATAACTTCATTCATGCGTACATTCCATTGTCATGCTTTTAAAATGCAAGATGCTTTTCAGAACGCCTGAAAGTGATCAAAGTCATGAGAGGGACTGCGCATAGGAAGTGAATGAAAAAGTTGTAATATTGAAAAATTATTTGATCAACAAACTTTATCAGCCGGAAGCTAAGAAAGTAAACTCATGCTGGACCTCAACAACATGCTACATGGATGAACATTTTATTATCTGCCTTGCCACAACAAAGTGAGGCTGTCAGTTGTGTTTACTTTTCAAACATAAAACATTGTTATAGATGTAATTGATCTAACAGCTGCATTTACTTTCACCTACTCAAGTTGTATTATTATTACTATGATTATTTATTGATTACTTTATTCAGAATGCATTGCCTTTATTAATTGCAGTATGCAAAATCAATCCCGGTTATGCTTCTGCAACATCATGTGCTGTGTTCCAAACAATATTCTGAGGATATATGAAATGCAGTGAAATAAATCCACGCTATGACATGACAATGAACATCTATAAGATCTGGAAAAGCATGACTTTGGTTAATCGCGTATTCACTGCTCTCTTTGGTGTTGACATAATGCAGTGCAAACCAGTCGGCACCAACCACAGCACACCTGGAAGCTTTAGCCAAAGACAAGTGACCAAGCGGAGCGAGCAGCAGCCTTACTTCCTTCCTCTGAGACGCACCTTATCAGAGTCTTCCATAACTGCTTGGTCCTGAAACCATAAGGCAGGACTGACTCACTCAGTAAAAGGAATGCAACTATGGCTTTGAGGAACACACTCATCCGTCACACAGAAAATAAAATGAAGATTGTTCCACTTGGCTTAAGCAACGTACTTTGACGTATACAGTGTTCAATGGACACCTGAACAACGTCTCGCTAGCGAGCAAGTATTCATTTCAAGGCACGTTGATGACATCTAGTGGTGATAAATGGTTTTGTGCGTAATGTGGAACCTCTGATCGTCAAGGCTCGTAAAGCTGGAAATAAAAGTCAATCTGTAGAGAATGAACTAACTGTCCTATCTTCCAAATTTAGCTTCTGAATTGGTTGAGTTTCTTTTTATTCAGATGACAGTTCCAGTATAATCAAAATATTGACAGACCTCAGACAGATATGTTGAGTTACAGGAGCATATTTTTGTTATTATCTAGTCGCAATTAGACTATGTTTATAAACCAGGGGAAAAGGTACCGTATTTCTCTTTTTTACATGTTGGGCGTGATGACACACCAGCAAGAACCACATAGAAATACAGCTGCTTACACCACTGTAACATAATTCAGAACAAGCGAACAGAAACTAAAAATAAATATTATTATAATTTAAAGAAAAACTGAAATTCAATATACCAATCTAATATAATCTAGACTCAAAGCAACTAGAGATGCCAAGACAATCAGACTTACGCAGCTAGAGAGGTTTCACTGTCAGTTGGAATCAGGGGAAGAGAAGAAAGAAAAAAAAGAGGAGGGCTGAGTAATTTCTCAGTACGATGAACAAAAAACGCAGGCCAAAACTTGATTAAGATTTAAAAAACATTCTTTTGTGATCAGTTCTTCAAGTCACCTCTCCCCCTTATCATGTACAGTACCTCCTCTTCAAATATCAACAGTTGTACAATAACAACAGTGTTAGAAAATAATGTTCAAATAAGGATCACTGTCAACACCGACTTATGTTTGGTGATATCATTTTAAGATCAACAGAAGCTCTCCTACAGGTCAATATTTCCACAAAGCCTAGGTGGAGTCTACTAATACAGGAACGCACTGAGAAGCCGGAGGTACAATGAAATACTTGTAAGCAAGATAAGCTGTAGAGATGAACAAACAAACAAAGCAATAAAGCACTCACCTCAAACTTTTGTCTCAGCTCCTCATTTCCATCGTCTTCCTCCGAGATGGGAACGTTGTAATACTCGCCCTCCTCCTGACACAACAACTTGTACCTACATATAGAAGAGGAGTGAGGTGGAAGCACATGTCACCCAGCACAGAAAGTTAAAACCTCACCAGCCACAGACTGGAGACTTCATGAGCTCTGACACCCCAAAGGAAAGCGCTCCCATGAAGTCATTTCGGGTTGTCCGGTCCCAGTCCCACACCTCCACGGACAGCCTGCGGTCCTTATCTGAAGGCTTCAGCTTGCTGTTTGCGAGGAGACAGGAATGAATATTACATCACAAAAACGTATTTCACTTTAAAATCCTCAAAATCCAACACATGCTTATTCATCATGACACAACTTTCAGCAGTTATATCTCAATATATTTTCATAAAAGAAGAAAAATGACACTGTCTCCGCATATTACATGATAATAATAATGAGCCTTTTCACTCATTTACTACATGATTTTAAAGGCATATTTTGTCTAGAAAATAAGCACAAACTTAACAGATTTTTATCAAGCAAAGTGCAACAAATGGTGAACTCACAAGGTGAAAGTTTCATTCCACTTGGGGTTGAGGTTGGATCGGATGGTTTTGGTCTTCTGCTTGGTCTCGTTTTTAGGGTCTGGTATGAGCTTGAGCTTGACATATGGGTCAGACAGGCCATTTGGGTCCATGGGGATCAGGTTTTTACCTTCACTCACTGAACACAGGAAGAGATAAAACAAGAGATGGAAATGTAAATACTATCAAGGCTATTTAGGAGTAACCTGTCTTTCATCCTCTCAAAGGTTTCTATTAATACTTGAAAAATGCAAATGTGTTTCTAGGCAACAGATGAGCATCAATAGAAAATATGCAGGTGCCCCACATCAAACAGTCTTTATAGTCTGCACAACTGAAGCAGCGGCAGTAAGAGCTGCGAACCCCGTGACAGACAACCTCCTGCATTCGTGGGTGAAGAAGAATCATGTTATCTGAGATGTAGCCGCAGAGTAAACAAGACCAAACCAGAGCTATTAGTGCTTCATTAACCTTGAGATTTGCCAGACCAGAGCTACTAGGCCCACATAAACACACACAGACGTCATTTTTTGGGACCAAATCAGAAGGGTGGTGCAGCCTGTTACTCAAAGACTGAAGTTCTCTTTGACCCACACAGAAGCTAGTGTGTTCAGACAGTGTGAAATGAATGCTGTAATGACATGATAATAGCAGGATTTCGTTGGGGGGGGGAACAAATGTGTGATTAACATGAGTCACATTCATTAGTGAGGATTATCTTATTAGCTCTATAATCAAGGTTAAAATTTAAGAGGGTGTAAATGAATCCTAGCAAAGCATACTGATGTGTTAATGATTTGCAAAGATTAAAGTGCGTTCCTATCACCTGACAAGTTTCCTACTTGGAAAGAGTTTGTCAGGTGACTTTTATCTTGAGTTACAGAATATTACTACAGATTAACAACAGTTTGTCAAATGATATTCTCAGGAAAACCAGTAAAGTAAACACTTTTAACCCCCCCACCCTACAAACATTTAGTTTCCTGACAACCAACTAGCTTCTTTTTTGCATGATTTAGCATGTAATAAACATAATCTAATGTCTAGCAAGCCTCAGAGTTTGAATATTTCAAAGTTTGGTTCTTTTAAAGGTGATAAATGAGTTTCTCTAAAAACGAAGTAAATTCTGTAGAACCAATATAGTATAATAATAATAGAATTCAATATTTAAATCATCTACTAACTGGAGCCACTGTACCCAAAGTAGCCTGCAGGAGGCGATAGAAACTATATTAAATGGTTTAAACCGGTCTCTTCTGCCAGGAGTCAATACATGAATTATTTTGGCAACAGAATAAAAATACTCTCAAACAGTAATTTTTTTTTTAATCTAAACTATTCACTACAGTGTGGCACTTTTGATATTCAATTATGGGATTCTGAATCAGAATGTGAGTTGGTTGAGCAAGAAGCAAAAATTCTGCAAATGTGTTCAGTGTAGGGCTCAGATTTGAACTAGGCTGATCCACTTTTCACTCAGCTGCACTTCGACTCCCCGCTCTACAGCCATTCTACACTACACCCTGCCATAACTCAGGCGGTCAAACTCCACGGTGGTGTCACAGAGGAAATGCTGAGTCAGGGATTGTCAGACCAATTGGTCAAATCCATAGGATGAACTACCTACTGCAGCAAAATCTGCCGAGACAGCTAAACTGGTCCTGGTAGAACAAAGTGTTAACACAGTGTTGGTGTTCTGTTGAGGGGTGGTGGGAAGGGGGGGTGTCACGTCGACCCACTTCCACTCTCAACAAAGCCAACACTGAGCATGTGAGCACCAAACTGGATCCAATTTTAGCACTCACCAATTGAAACGGTCAGGTCATGATGAATATACAGAGTGAAGTTAATAAATGGGAATCACTGCAGGTTTGCATGATATACATTTTCATATTCTGATAAGGAACAATATACTTCACATGTATTTACTTAATTGTAGTTGCACCTCTACATTACTGTGTCACAGTCAATAACACTGCATCCCCACTTCTTCTGTTCAGTACAACATCCAGTGCGTGCTTGTTTCGCCGACCTTCAGAAACGGTTACAGATAAATTTCAACAGGCAAACCACTCCTCCAGAAAAAGATTCAACTTTAAAAACTGTCTTCCTGGATCTCTCCCACTCTCAGATACCAAATCTGACCTGCACTCGCCCACACTGCATTTATACTGCAACTACATATGTAACACACTCCAGAAGACACTTCAACTCATATAGTATAACAGGAAAGGGTCATAAATATGTTAACTTCCTGAATCAGTAGTTGAATTTGCTGACTCATTAATAAAAGAAAACACTGGTTATTTATCTTCACTTAGCTTAAATAAAATATTGAAAAAAAAATCTTCACCTCGTGAGTACATGTGAAATGTACACCTGTCAGAGCTTGAGATTAAAATGACAGTTTAACACTGAAACCGGTATTAATATTCAGTGGCATCACACTGCACAGACTGGCACATTCTGTCAAAATGTAAACAAGTGCAGCCTTGAGAAAAGACCAAGAGAGTTGACGGAATTATTACAGCTTCTATTATCTAACAAAACGAAGACAGCTCTCTCATGCAGCACAGTCCATTGCACTGTAATAGCATTTGAAAGTAATATTTTCTCTACATTAATCATAGGTGACATTTCCTCGATGCTATTACCATCGCACGTCATGAAGCAGCGTGACTGCCTGAACACAAGCCCACAGTATTTGAACAATAGTCACCCTCAACCCTGCTGCACCCTCAGCATCAATAGACAGAAGGTTGCACTCTGCAACCAAGAATGAGGGCGGAAGACAAGAATTTTGGGCAGCGTCTGCCCTCCAGATAAACCTCCCTTTGTCTTGTTAGTGACCCCGCCTCCCACTTCAAATTCTCCCAAAACCAATTATTAACAGGCCATAACTGGCAGAGCGATAACTGGATCTATTTCGGGCAGAGAATCTGTTTATCAGCTGCTTCCCCTTGACAGCCCCCTGCTAAACGTCTCAGCGCGGACAATTTTTCCACAGGCAGTGTTTTTATGCTCTTAAAATTGACATGAAAAGTGTTATTAAAACAAACTGTTCAACTTTTTTCGGCAGATGGTGAGTGTATTTGTGTATAGTAAACAGCTTCAGCTATGATGGAAGGGTCATGTGGAATAATTACACCCTGAAATAAGCAGGTAAGTAATACAGTACTTGCTTGTTAAAACCAAATACCGCAAAAATAGGTATCATATAACACTTTGTCACATGGGATGAAGCGTGTGAAGTCTTCATTCAACCACTGAAGCAAAGTTGTCTTTGGGATTTGATTTTTTTTGCAAATAGGCTTACTTTTATAATTAGAACTTTCTCTTCACACAGCATCTGGGTATCAAACTTACTAGTATTAGTATGATTCAAATATCACATTGATGTTATACACTAACCTAGTGTAGCGTCTCTTAATTCGGAGCAAAAATGACGACTCATGTCCACTTTTAGCCGGCTAATTGAACGACGATGCTGTCATGCTGTCTATTTACAGCATTTAGCACATAAAAAAAACAGCATGGCTCTGTTCAGAAGATTAATATTTTAGCTGATGCATCAGTATAAAAAGCTATTGGTATTGGACAGCACCCTCTTAAAGACCTGCGACCGCACGCATGCTTTCCTGTGCAATTACGCAATTGTGTTCTACAGTACGAGCCAGGCGGCAGTATCGACATTCTGGAAGGGCTTTATAAACCAGAGCAAACTGTCAATATTCATCTCCACATGCTGCCCAGTCATGCAACAGCCATGTCTGCAAACCAGTGGAGCCCCCGCAGAATATTAATCTCCGCTCGCATCTGCGTCAACAATTCTCAGCCATATCTGCGCTAACTTTAGAAGCTGAATCACCACTTCACACAGGTGCATTTAAAAGATTATCAGATTATCTTGAACCACAGAGACAGGTCAGGGGGTTTTGCGCAGATGATTATTCAACCGTCCGGGCGAGTTATTAAACAGGAAACGGTGTATCCATGCATGCAAAAGGTGATGAGTGGAGCATTTAAAACTCAGCTGAATTTGCCTCGGTGATGTGAGTCTACTCATTCATATTTTGAAAGCCAATAAGTAGCTGCCATTCAATGTACGCACCTTAAGATAAATCCAAGAGCGACCACTTCAGATGGTAAAACTGCGTACGTTAGCTCATCAACTTCCTCAATATCATATTGTCAAGAAATGCAAAGCCTTTTGGAAGCTTTTGGAAGCTTCCCTCAGAGGATTTTGTGGCACCAGTTACTAAAGATGAAATCAAAAAGCAAGTGGAGTGTCACAGCTGTCCACTTTTCCTTAACACATTTGTCTGGCAAATATTCAGATGTAAAACAGGAGCTCAAAGGAAGAACGCGCAGGAGAAGAACATTAGCCAAGAAAGTGGTGCCGCCATTTGGGCGGCCAGCAGGTTGAGCTTCTTGTGCATGTAAGAATTTTGCAAATTGAAAACTTAAAAACAAGTTACAGGGCTGCATGAGGCAGTTGGGGCAGTGTAGTGTAAAGTACATGAAAGCGAGTACAAGTGCCTCAACAGGAAATGTGGTAAAAGTGACCCCTGAGAGTGTTACATTGAATAAAAGTTTGTAGTATGACACTGGAACTATGCATAAATGTGCAGTATGAAATTATCATAAATGATCTCCAAAGTTGGTTCTGTTGAATTATAATGCTCAATATGCATAAAGATCTCTCTACATGAATTGAATTCAGAGCAGTGTTGCACTAAGTGAGAAACAAAAACATGCATTCGATGATGTCACTTGAGTAAGATCATGTCGATGCATCCATTATGTACAAGGTACCAAGCGCTTCAGCTTCAGTAATTGAGAATCGTGCCTGTGAACATGTGACACTCTTCTCCCCAGAACATGATGAGTGTCAGAAGAATTGGGCTTAAACACCTTAAAAGAATGATGCTCAAGAGGCATGTGTCGTCGGTACTCGCTGTTGTGCAGTGCGAAGGGTCCGCCTCAAATGGGTTCTGAAAGTGACTGCAATACCTATGGATTTCAAATGTAGACAAAAAGCGGAAGAAACCCATTCGGAAAAAGCACAAATCCCACACGCACTATATATATCTTAAACACTGTTGACCCTTCTTAAGTAAGTAAAACATCCGGTGTATTTTGAGCTCTATTATAATTTACTCTATATGATCCATTCAGTGTTATGGGACCAACCAACTGCTCTGAGAACAATGTTGTTTCATTTACATAAACCTGCTCATCTTCCTCAAAAATCTCCATCGACAAATCTTAACTGATACTGCTCACGACTTCTTCCGTGTTTGTTTATCGAGTTGGTACCTCCGGTTATCGCATAAGATGGCATCCGTGTTTGACGCAGTTATGAGGACTGAGCATTGCAATACTTTGTATAAACAGAATGAATACACTGTATTTCTTGTTTATGTCTTGGTTGACTTAACCAAGTCACAGTCAACGGTGATGCATCCACATCCTGCTTTACCTCTGAGAGACAAAAGACACAAGAATCACGGCTCAGGGAAAGGACTGGTAGATCAATTCCCCAGCAGGTCTTTACGTCATCAAACATGACTCAGTCATTCAGCAGAACCATTTCAGGGAGGCTTTAAGGCAGGGGGGTCAAACTGATCCACTAAAGGGCCACAGTCGGAGCAGGTTTTTCTTCCAACCCTGCAGTCACATGTAGGGTTACCAATCAACAGACATTGACCAGCAAGTGATTACAGCCTTGAGACACCTGATTGCTGAGAAGGTGTCCTCCTGATTGGCTGGAACAAGGCCCTGCACCCACTGTGGCTCTTTGAGGACCAGTTCAATAGCAGTAGTGAGCAGCAGTCCTGTCTGATCTCTATCAGATCGATCATTCCTCGGATTTAGCATTCATTATTGTTGAACCAGGCAACCAATAGACATACAGTTGTAACAAAACATAACTAACAAAACTACTTAGATGTGCAATGAGGACAACCAGGTAATTCCAAGGCAAGATGCAGCAGTGAAGACCCAAGGAAGTTGGCAACTTATATGAAGAAAATTTGAGAACAAATTGGAAAGAATTAGCATTCTACTTCTTTTATAAATCGTTTTAAAAATAATTAATTCCTGATAAATGGACGTACGCTACTTAAAAGGGAAGTGGCTTCACGTGTTTTCACCAGGTCTGTGGCATGAACCTAAATTCGGGAATCACAGGGTTTAAGAAAATCCCTCACAGACACAGTCTGCATACTCCACTAAAACACACTCTCAGTCGTGACTGTTTAAAAAGGGTAACGACACAAAGCCCACACACCACTGCAAGCTGAGAGATTTGGTTCGGGATTGCCTTCCAAGTGTGTCAGAAGTGTGAAATGCTTCTTATTGTTTGGCTGTGGAGGCTTGAATCGACCAGCGCACGACTGACTTCGCAGCATTCGATCCGGGAGACGCAGTTATCGCGCCAATCGACAGTTTAGCCGACGGAATCCTGTTTACCAGCAGAATTCCTGACAAACATGAGGGGTCATCAGAGGTTAATGACAGCAGAGAAGAGTGTGATTGTCTGTGTGAAATTAGACAGTGAGTGTGTGTCCACATTGATCCCCCATCGATTAAACGACAGTAGCTCTCAGTGCTACTCGCGTCCCCGCTTGCACAAAATCACTTCTTCATCAAGCATGCACAGAAACACTCACGCACATGCCGGTCTGTACACATCACACCAACACAGTTCAGATATACTAAGCATAATCACAACTGACTTTCTATTTTTGCTGCATTAAATGTGACTTTTTTATCCACCACTGTGCACCACTGCCATCTGAACTCACTGGGAAGTATAAGTATGTCATGGTCTAAAATGGATTATAGGTTCAATATTTGATAGAGTTACAGACTAAATAAGAGATCTAATATATGGGACTGGTCACACGTAAATGGACGCAGAAAAAGGCAACAGACAATACAACATGAGTAATACCTGTCACTTGCAGCTTCTCGGCGCTGACCTCGCACTTGAGGAAAACTCGCCCCCTCCTCTCGGTGAAGTCCATCCCACACAGGCTGGGCACATTCATCACACACTGCTTATGAACGTTCATGTCACATGCTGAAAGGGAATACATAAAAAAACATCATTTCCTTGGTTCCCACACACTTACTGCTTTTAAAGACTGAGGAGAGGATTGAGAAGGACTTTGCCATTTAATGGCATATTACAGGAGGACATTCAGGAGGACGGGCTGACATTGTGGTCGGCATCTTCACTTTAGCAAAAATAATGTAAGAATCTGTCTATTGGTTTGAACCTGGATGGATAGATGGACGGATGGGTGGGTGGATGGATGAATGGATGGATGGACAGATAAATGGATGGACAGGGGGATGGATGGATGGATGGATGGATGGATGGATGGATGGACAGATAAATGGATGGACACGGGGATGGATGGATGGATGGATGGATGGATGGACAGATAAATGGATGGACACGGGGATGGATGGATGGATGGATGGATGGATGGACAGATAAATGGATGGACACGGGGATGATGGATGGATGGATGGATGGACAGACAGATAAATGGACGGACAGAGGTTAAATGGACGGACGATGGTCAGATAAATGGATGGATGGGTGGAATGATGGATGGATGGATGGATGAATGAATGGATTAGAAGGGTGTATGATGGATGGACAGATAGGTGGGGGACAGATGGATGGACGAACGGACAGACAAAAGAATGGATGATGAATGGATGAAAGGATCCATTGTAAAACAATTTAGAACTAAGAAAGTAAAACATTTAGGTACCAATTATTACTGATGTCATTAATATACGCTATAAACAGTAGTTTAAATTATAAGGATCCAAACATACAGAAAATAATTTGAATATCATAACTAAAAAAAACACATTTGGGGTGACTACACTATTCTTTGTTGCACTCAGGTGAATGTAAGTGAGGTAACATGATTATGATTCGTCTTAGAGAGGGCAGACAGCAGAGCTGAGTCACACTGTGGATGGCGTTATATCATCACACCCATGGGCGAGGAGGAAAGATATCTGACAAATGGTGGTGTGACGCAATCGATTCCGTGTGCTTAAAAACATATCTCTTTTAATAAAATGAATCTTTGGCGCATAAAAAAGCGCTTAGCTACCTGACACAACTCTTATGCAACGTCATTAAATCTATTCATATATTCCCCTGGAACCATTTTAAATCATAACTTCTGTGTTAAGTCGTGAGTGAGATATACGGACTTTAATGTGGTATTTCATTCCAGCGCAAAGGCTGAGATATGAACTGATACCAATCAATAGTCATACAGACCCAGTTAAAGCTGATTAAAGTCAAGCATTCGGACAAAAATAGTAACCAGGGTCTTCATGAGCATGAGTTAAGTGAGGGATCGGTCATCTGTAATCTCTGGCGGCCCACTATACACAAGCTCTAACACATCAACGGATTTATAACCTGCTGACCTGAATACACGTGAAAGCACCTCTGACAAAGCATTAACACTTTAATGCTCCATTGGAAGACATCTAACACGATCAACATCTATGTTGCTATCGGCACCTGAAAAAAGTATGAATTAAACTTCAATTTAAGACTCAAGAAACATGAATCGACATGAGATTTAAAGTGTGAGTACTGGTGTTTTTCTATTATATTGTGGGGTGGGGAGATCTTGCCAGAAGGCCATGGTAATTTCCAAAACATATTCCAATGTGTTGTCACTCACAGTCACATTTCATGCCCTGGTGGATGAGGCCATAGAGCAGAGAGCCACAGTGGTCACAGAAGGTCGGGCTGCCATAGGTGTGGATCTTAAATTTGTGCTTCGTCCTGGGATCCTGGAGGAATTTAACAGAAATGTATCATCATTTGCATCACTTCAAGGGAAGGTGGTGGGAGAAAAAACTGTACCATTAATAAGTCAAGGTCATGAATTGCAATGTCCTGATGGTGGTTCCAAAGTTGAATGCAACAACATGTTATATGCTTAAACAGTGACAATCCTCAATGTGGCATTAATAAAAACATTTCCAGGGAATAATCGTTCCAATTACATAACAGCTGGGCCTTAAATTGGAGGCACAGTTCTCACTGAACGGAATGTGACTGAAAAACATTACCAGCATGGATCAATCAAATGCAACATTGATTTTTATCACAGCTCCAATTTGAGCACTGACATTCACTTCTGGCACCAAGTCTTTGGATGACATTTTCAGGAAATGTGTGAAATGGGACAAGGAATGGCATCAAATCATATTTTGGTCATTTTAAAAGGATTCTTTATCAGTGGAAGAATGTTATTGGGGTGGACTGAAACTGCTTGGTGGAAGTTCGCACTCTGCATGTTTTTCTAGCTTCCACTGTGGTTGAAGATGATCACAATTTAAGCACATCAAATGTGAAATATTGAATTATTTCCTCTTCTATGACTTGTGAACATCTCAATACATGCTCACAAAACACACTTGCATTGTTTCACATGCATGGCAGCGAACTGATCCTGATTCTAAGACTTTAAATGTGCCTCAGTTCAGCTTGTTTTCTTCGAGCACTACACAGCAAGAGTTCTCTTCCATCTGTTGAAACAATGAGAGTCACTATTGATTTGCTATCCAGTAAGACACCACAGCAGCTGTGAATCCTCTCCGGCTCAGATATTAAAGCCCTATTTTGCCCTCACAACTCTTGGTGAAGTCGGAAACAGAGACTGAAATGATCACCGATAATGTTGTGTTATCAATTCCAATTTCCAGTGAAAATCACTGGATTAAATAGATATAGACAAATATTACTCGGACAAAAAAAGAGTGTAGGAAACAGAGGTTGCTAAAGTTCAATCTATCTTCAAGCACTCCTAGTTCTGCTTCAAGGCAATAACATCAGACTGATGTGTACGCAGCAATCAAAAATATAAACTGAACTCAACTGAAAACTCATCAAATGATCAGTTCCAATAGTAACAGTGGAAATATTGCCACCAACAGAAAACAATGCTCTTAAAAAGAGCAGATAAATTGACACATCATTGCACTGTGTGCATGAAGACATAATTTAATGCACACATAATAATAAGCACAAGCCCACATTTTCAAAACGTGCAGTTTACACAATTGTACGTTTAAATTTATCCTCCAGGTCATGGGTAATGGATTTTTAACTCTCCCACCGCCAATCAGTTTTCAGCAGCACTTGAATGCATCATGGTTCCTGACCCCTGATCCAATCCGATACTGAGCAGCTCACCTCCTGGTTGCACTCCTGCCACTCCATCCTAGATGGGGACAACATTATGGGGCAACATTAAAACCAGAGGGCTTAAGGCTGAGCCTGAACCACGGTTCAGTGACGCAACCCATGCTCTCAGGCGGGAGTGAAGCACAGCTGAGCCAAGGTGGAAGAAGTATAAGCATGTAGTGAAGGCACATCTAAAGAAAGTACTGGACGTGGAAAGACCTGTGTTTTGTCTTTTCAGGACCCTGGATTCACTCCTCAATGCGCCTCACACTGCCCACATTTTTTCTGCCACCATCCTTCACGATCTTCTAGTGATGTAGTGCCACCCCTAGGTTTTTCTAATGCTTGGATAACTGCCTTTACAAATAGCTAATAGCAGCTAGTCTTCGCCTCAAAAACACTATCGTACTGTACATGTCATGATTCACTTTTATTTTGTTGTGTAACTTCCGTTTTTTTGTTTCTCCCGTTCCTGGTTAATGGTGCACGGCTGGAGTTAATCATCAAATCTTCAGCAAGAGCTCTTAAGCACCTGGCCTCCAGCAACATGCGCCAGATCGACTCAGTAAATTGGCTCTCCTCGTTCGTCCTCGCTATTGCTCGCTCATTTCATTACTTTATTATTCCTCGATTGTCCCTGGTGCCTGACTTAGTGTTATTTTTCTTCCTCTGTTTTCTGCGTGTTTCCTGGTTTTGCTTATCTTGCATTTCCCTTCTTCCATGAGTTCGTTTTGACGACTGTGTTTATGATTTTGTTGTTGCTGTTCATTGTGTTTTGCCTCTCTGATTACAGATTTACGTTCATTTGATCTCCCGGTCCGGTGACGCTTTCTGTATTTATTTTTCTTGTGTAATATTAAATATAGTACTCGCTCCACACCTTGCCTCCTGTGAGTTCCTCATCACAGCACTTGGGTTCCGCTGCGTTCGTCGTTCATAACAATACATCTGTTAAAGAAATCAGGTTCGATTTATTTTCGAACACTACAGAGGTTTTTCTATTTTCACGCCACAGCACAGCACAGATGGCTACAGCAATACCCTGCAATTCTAGAGACCACTTTGTCTCAGTTCATACAAGCTAGCTGCAACATTGATACTGCAATGGTTTGGTTCTATCTGACCAACTCATGGGGGTCCTCTGGCTCAGAAACCATCATTTTTAGATGGGGTGTGATTTTTAAATTTGATTTGAATCACAAATTAGCACGGTTGCCATGCTCGGGTTCTCTTTAATCTACTGCCGTCCTCTCTGATGAAGATCTTACTCTCCAGGCAGCAACAGTAGTAACAACTACAATTCAAGGAGCTGCCTCAGTCTCGCATGTGTTAGATCGCGGTACTGTGCTTTTCAATCTGAATGAACAATGAAAAACACAAAACGCTGGCTATTTATTTATATCATTAACAACCTCATAAAGACACTCATTTACTATAAAGCAGTGTGAGCAGAATGAAGCATATTAATCATTAAACTGGGCTCGGTAGGTTCCAAGTCATATGTTGCTTATTTACATAAGTTCCAAAAGAGGGACCAAAATAGCATGCTGCATTCTTAAACCTAAACCTGTTTTACAATAAAGAATGAAGGTACACAGATACAGTATAGAGAGTGTCCTCCTCACTGCTTTTTTAGAAAGCACTTTACTGGAATGAGAACTAGTGAGCTGCCACTGTTACAGGCTCCCATTCAGAGTGTTTTACTGCTCTTCAACAAATTGTAGTCTAAGTGTAAATCTCTTGCAGAGTTTAAAGGCTTTTCAGTGGATTGGCACTGAGAACACTATCCAAACATATCCATTTATATTTTGGCTCCGTGAAAAGTCTCAACAGAGGAGGATTTGTTTTATATGAGAGGCAAGTTTGAGATAAGGGAAACCTAAATACACCTCACAGATTAAACTAAAATACATACCGCCGTGGAAGATGATATGAAAAGATGACAATAGCTTCACGTTATTTTATCTTTGGATAAATATTTGAGTTTTAGTTTTGTTTACATGATAAGATTGCATGTGTGGCCCTGAAAAGGTTATTAAAAATAGTCAAGAAATGAAAATGTCTGTGGTCTTGGAGCAGGCTCAGTCATGTGACGACTCACAAGGCCCCTTGTTCCCCAGAACCACAATAAAGTTGGAGGGGGAAAATGAGAATAAACTTGGTGATGTTTATCTACCTGATGCCTGATCTGTGTGAACGCTCATAATACTGTGCTTAATCGCGTTTGTCTGAAGGGATGACACAACATCAAAGGACAAAGCAACTTGATGGGACCAGGATTTGGACGATCCAGCAGAAGCACTAAGAGATCAATAATAGATGGAGTAGAGCTGAAAAAACATCAATGGTAACCAAAAAAGCTACTTGTGGTTACTTTTGTGCCACAATATTATATCACTGAGTGGACTCGTCCGGTTTCTGATGAATGTTTCTACTGTGTCTGGAATACGAATGAGCTCACTCTTTATCAAGGATAGTGTTCGAATGATAAAACATCAAGAAAGATCTTGACCCAGAAAACATGAATAATTAGTTTGTCCTTTCATATCGCCCAACACGAATACATTCAGTCTTTCAGTCTTTTCAGATCATGCTCGAGGTCTTGCCTGTCACGATTTGTCCACAGCAGACCACACAAGCCCCCTCTTTTTCTCCCACGTACAGGAACTGTGGGAGCATCACTCCAATTCCTTGACAATACCACAGAATAAATATTAATGATTCCTTTTCTTAAAGAGAGCAGGGTAAATTTAAATGACAGTAAATCGATAATATAAAATTATACAACACTCATTTAATAAGGTGGGTCTTAAGAGTGGTTGTGGGTTTGGTGTTGTGGAACAGACCTGACCAGAATCACTGTCCTGAGGGAAACAGGTCACCTATAATGGCCTTGTTTTTTCTGAGGCAGCAGGATGCAGACGCCAGGCTGAGTTAAGGGCAGTCAATTATTTTTTAAGCGATGTGCATGACTGTACTCACTAGAGAAGCGCGTGGACACCACACCCAGACAACAGGTCAGCACAGTCTCCACAGATGGCCAGGAGCAACTTTTTGTCCAGGTTGTTCACTTGCTACAAGTGCGATATGGGGATTGTTTTCACTAGGAAATTGTGTATAATAAGATAGTGGCAAATCCTTGGCGGCTGCTGAGCCTTTTTCCAGTGAGACTCTGTTCTTCCAGAAGTCCATTCTCTTAGACAAAGTCCAACTAGGCAAAATGTAACACCATAGGAGTGAGAATGGGTTACCTCAGCAGAGCACAGAGTCTATGCTGTGGCTGGATTCTTCAGTTCACTCGATCGTCCAAGGATGGCAACACCACACAACATTTGGCGCACTTAAAGGTAACGCTAAACCGGCAAAAGGTTTCTTGGCCAGTCCAACCCATGTCCCACACTTGCTCTTAATTTTATCGCAGTTCCTCATCATCCATGGCGACAAGTGTCAAATGAGCTCTTCTTTCACCTGGTGGCATAATGTCCATGATGCCAGATCGGATGTCATGTTGACGTTTTCAAAGCCAGATGCAAAGACGGCACTGTCTTACTTTCCTTTCCATCAACTGATTTGAGTAAATATGAGCTCCTGATGCCAGATATGAGCGATCAAAATAAAATAAAATAAAATATTTATCTTGTCCACCGTATGCTGAGACCTGTAAAAATAAAAAAACAATAAAATCATGCAGCCGCAAAGGCAAAATCAGGCCAGTGTGTTAAGGAAAGGGAAAAAAAAGAGAGACAAGTGCACCAGCTACACTTACTCACATCCACCTACACACAGATGAAGGATAATAGTCTTCCTTTGCTTTGAAGCCTTAATTTATTTATTTATTCAACAAATGAATGAGTCTGGCTGACGACAAAGCCGCATTCATCAACAAATAACAGATCATATCTTTCCCCGGGCTTTGCTATGAAAATGTGTTCAGGTTTAATTCTGTGTCAAAAAGCAGTTTTTCAGAGAAACATTTGGATCTAAATCTATGTTACAATACATTGTTCATTCACAATTCTGAATATGCTTTTATAGATGCGGATATTTTATGTGCATATTTAATGCCAGTAAGACCTTCAGTGTGTCCACAGTTTGGACACACTGAAGGTGGACAGACGTGTAGCCTCGGCTTTGCTGATTTTCACTCTCAGGGAAAGACTGATCAGAGACAGGCGTAATCAACAAAAAGAAATCCTGTAAGTGGATGGAGCTGTCTGAAGCCCAGTGGACACATGGGGCTGTGCATTAACGCTTCCTTTCAGCGAGATGGAAGTGTTTTACCCCTGTGGTTTCTCTCCACTGTTACAGCCTTACTGGGGCTTAATGGGAAACTCCAGGCAGACTGGGAGGCGCTGCAACAGCCTGCACAGCGGAGCATGAAAAGCTCTTGAAAACACCACTTGTCAGGAGCAGGAGAAAAGAAGGTTGAGTGTATATATGAAAACAAAGGCATGCCATAACTTTTGGAAGAGAAGGCAGGTGCAAGTGAACTGCTTTAGGAAAAGATCCCTTCCATCATATCAGCCCTCTACATCTGAAGTAGCAGAGGTTGGGATTCAACAGACCTGCTGCCATACCTGCAAAGAAGTCCGAAACTGGAGTCAGGGATTATAAAAACCCAGGAGTGGCCTCATTAAAAATACTGTGAGCTATGAAAACACAAGCTTGGAGAGTATCGTAGAGACATGTCGGCTAATTAGCCCGACTCCTTCCTCCTGTCTAATTAGCGGGCAGAGCACCAAAAGGCCTGTGTTGAAAGTAGTTTGGCAGAATGGATGTGAGTAAGCCTGACAGCAGGCGAGGCAAGTGGAAGCCGCTGTGCATGATACCGCATATCAGCGTTTCACACATATTAATATACAATGAAAAAAGACAGTCAAACAGCCCTGCTGGCTAACTATAGATAGGACATATATACGGGCACATTGAAAAGCATAATATCCCAATAAAAGGTAGCTCAAATAATAAAAATAATAAATGATTATTGACTGGACAAAAAGTAATACGTCTGGAGGAGTGACGCACCAAATCAGCTGCTGGCACATAAATATGACGCAATAATAATTACAATTTTGTCACAGCAATTCAGTATTTAAAGATTTAAATGACTGTTGTGAACACATAGTCTCACGTCTCCTCCCATGAGACGTGGGCCAATCTTACTACTTTAAATACTTGTCAGACACATGTCCTAATGTGTATTAATCCTGCTCTCCGTGTCTCAGCAAACACACAAAGCACGACTACTGAAGAGGTGACTCTGGTGAGCTGTTTAATCCGAACATTGGACAGTAAATCTATCCATGTATGTCTTTATGTGTCATCTTCCATGGCCTGAATATTGGATTATACATTATGCATTGACATTATTCTTCAGTCTCCCTGAACCCTGAAGATGCAACCTTTTGGTGCACTTTCAAAAGCTAAATATGAAGGAAAAGACTACATTTTAAAAGGAAACAATCTTATATATTCTTACTACATATTCACTCTGTAGACTGAAAGGAAACGTCGAAACGGTTCAATTGCACTCCACAGAACCAGACATCCCTGTCAGCCTGTCTCCTGGTCACAACAATGTCATTACCAGACCGGCAATAACAATTGACATCCAGCTCATAACGTCATCATCTGCTATCAAGGCAAATCTGCACCAGTAAAACGGGAAACTCACACACATTTCGAGCTCTGATAAGTTGTATGTGAACCTGCAATGACAAAAAATATGTTTTATCGTCTATGATTCTCTAGTGAGAAGCTGACTTGCTTCTGATGAGGAATTGAAGTTTTCACTTATCCGGACGTGAGGTGTTAGGTGAGGTTACTATATTTAGCGCATAAATCACTTCCCTGATTCCTCTTGGCCTTTTCACTAAGCTGCTGAGTGCTGAGAGGAAGCACAGGTTGCCACCGTGGCTCGCGGAGGGGGTTTCCCTCCTCTGATACCTGTCCACACGTTTGTCACATTTCGTCTGAGTAATGATGGATGCTTAGCAGTTATTAGAAATCATTGAAATCTGTCCAGTAAAGGTATTATTTTATCCCCTGATACAGTACATGTCGGAAATTGAATTAGAAATCTATGCAAAAATGAGACTAAATCACATACATAACATTTAATCTGCATACTAACCAACTTAGAAATGTGAAACAAATGATTTTTGTAACTTTAGGTTTTGTATATGTGCGTTATATAACTCATATTTATGAACATGAACATGGCAACACAACGCATTGCATAGTACACTCAAAGCAGCAGTAAGTCAACTCAGTTCGACTGGATCATTTTCGTGAAGTCGTGCAATACTTACATGTCATGCGTGTTAAATAAATATATACTCTTCAGGTGTATATCTGTTAGACTTGGGGCCACATTTAGACAACAGAGGACTTTTCCACGAACACGAAGGGCTTATTCATAGCCAGACCCACATGCTGTGAGTGACAACGTTAGGGTCAGATGAGGACAAGTGTGAGGTGGGAGGGGGTTGAGCAAATGATGGCTGTCACAGGCAGACCGCGGCTCTGTTGCGGAAATAGGGAGTAAAAAAGGATCAGCGGGATCATTGGTCATGGTGCAAACGCCAGAAGCCAGAGTAAATTGGTGCAGCAGAAAAGCCATCAGTCTGGTTTTTAATTATTAACACCACTGAAATATATCGAAAAAGTTTTTTTTTTCTTTTTCCAAATAAGGAGATATTCGATAAAGCTTTGTGAAAACTTTCCCTGTAATCAAAGTAAAACTCTTTTTGTGTTTTTGTCCTGCTATGGACAAGTGACCTGTCCAGGATTTCCTGACTAATAAAGGAGGAGTAAAATGGCAGTAAACTGAACATGAAGGTCCAGGTCAGGTGAAACCAAAGGAGAAACCACAAGCCCTACTAGTGTGTGGCACCAAAAATATCGGGGCAACATGTACCAACAAAATAAGAAACACCTGAACGCTGGCATGTTGATAAAAGTGAATTATCTGAAAAAAAGTCATTGGAGCAAGGGAAGCTCCTACTCTCACTTTAAGGGCGTGAGGGAAAGCACAACCCTCCGGAGAGCGACCAAAATGAGTTTCCCCGGTCCAGACGGTGCCGAGACTAAGCAATAGGGTTAGATTCTTCCAGCAGGGTCAGCTCCTCCAGGAGAGACTCAAGAGTAGAGCCTCATTTAATCCCCATCTCAAGACGTCACGGTCGTGGCCCAGGCAGGGTGAGGAGGACCACTGACGGACCTAGCACATGCTGGGGGAACATCTCCATATTCCCCAGAGGAGCTGGAAATGATTCTAGGGGAGTGGGAGGTCAGCACAGTACCTCAATTCCAACTGTGTACTGTGATCTCTGACTTGACGCGACTGCCCATTCACACCAGATCCTGAGGCCACTTAACCCACCTAAACACAGTCAGACTTGTTCTCTCACACTTTAAAAGTATTTTGCTGTGGGCATAACAGTTAACATGTTCCCCTGATAAATGGATTGTGTTTCCTTTTTCCCTGTTCAAGAATGAGTATCATCTCCTGCTCACAGCTGAGAGAACACATCCCTGCTGCTTGGTTACTCTGTTGTGAACGTGTGAACCCCAGGAGCATTGAGAGTTACCATCCAAGTGTAGACTTATGAATGTGTGTACACAGAAAATCTATGCAAACAGCCTCGCAGCTCGCCCCGGGTCACTTGTGTGGCACTGGTTAAGTGGACATCAATGATGCAGCAGCAGAACGCCTACTCAAAAGCAAGCACAGCAAACCTCTCAGTTTTGTCGGCTGTGGTGAAACGAGATGCTCTTGCATTATTGATGGACTTGTTCTCTAAAGCACTGAACTTAATGAGACTACAGGTAACATACACCTGGTGTAACATGCAAACATTTTGTCAGAGGGACTGAGGTATTAAGGCATGTCATCTAAAAAGAGACTGAGAGGAGGCGAACGTAAGCTTTACTTGCCCCGGACAAAAAAGTAAAACCACAGTCAGCTGCATCTGTTTTAGTGACGTGTGAAACGCACTATAAAAACAGACAAAACAAAAAACCACCAGGTAACTGAAAACAGTGACTTCAACAAAAGTTGATGATGACATCCAACAATCCAATTCATATAACAATGATTTTTTTTTTTTTGATCACTTGAATAGAATGAAGCAAAAAGAACTTAACATTGAAATGAATAATGAAACTACATTAAGTAACATTAAACTATATTAACCTAAGTTCAACTGAACTAACTGAAAAAGTAAGTAAATATTGACAGAGAACGGCAACACCAATGCCGCTGACCACGCATCAGTGCACCAAACAAATAGTTGTCTGCAGAGCTACGCATCAGGGCGTTAATATGACAAGTTTTTTGCGATGGATTCACACGCAGACACCTCATTACAATTTCATATTACCTCTAGCTTGCAGGCAGAAATGAAGCATACTGATAAAATACCTCACAGCCTGGGGAGGATCATTAATATTGTCCTATAAAAGCACAATGCAAGATTTATCAAGCTTGCCTTCAGAGCCGTTTACATTACATTATTATATACACATTATATACATTACATTACACCAATTACATTACAACAGCCATATACTATGAAAAAATAAACATGGTTTCTTTAATGTCCTTGATATAAGGCTGTTTAATATTGCTGTGGCCATTTATAATAAAGAAATCTCGAGGCATACTGTTTCAGGAAGTGGGGAGTTATAAAACCCAGAGATGAGTCATTTAATTCATGTTCTCTGGATATCGCTGATCTTAAAGCCATTTTCAGGCACTGGAAGTGCAGCATCACTGGGTTCACCTGCCTGCAGACAGGGCACACCATTACCAAGCGGTGACAGAGGAAGGAGCTCATTGATTTCTACGTAAAGTGGCACAATTTGTTTAACAAATACGGAACATCAACTCAAGGCCATGCTCCGCCAGGTAATACTGGGAGAGTGCAGACAAAAAAAAAATCCTTATGTTAGTACTCATTGTTTCAGGTTTTTTTTTTTATTTTATGGCTGTAGAACTGTTGAAAAGGCATTTACAAATGTTAATAAACATTTCACACATTTCTTTCCCAAATTAAATGGGAAAAAAAATAGAGAAACACAACAAAATCTTTCAGCTTTGAGATGGTGAATTTAAACTATTTTGTACGCCGTTTTATCATTCTGTTTTTTGGGCAATTAATAATAAAGTTTAATAATAATAAGTCTATCATAGAGACACTCACAAATGTGAGCAACACTCACTCCTCCCCCACTCAAATAAAACCAATCTCAAGCAGGTACGATAATTAGAAATATGAATGATGGAATCAAACACCCTTGGCAGCAGGACAGGATTGTTAATTTAGAGTCAGTGTTAAATGTTTGTGTGGTCATGACTGCAGGGTTGAGTCCCCAGGATTTTTCTCAGTGTAGGCAATGTCTCCTCTGTGTGAGGCGGCGACAAATTAGGAGAATAACAGAGCTCCATAATGGTGTACCTAAAAAGGCGGAGTCCTCCGTGACTGACGCAGACAGTGAGAGTCACACTTTGTAATACGTCAAGAATTCTTCTCAATATCGCTGTAGAAAGTCACATTTCCTGGAACAGAGTGTCACTACTGATTTTGTTGTCAACCTCACACCATTCAGATGAGGTGGACGATGGACAGATGACACGTTATGGCAGGAGTTTGACAGGCTATTAACATGCTTCTACGGAATATTGTTAACATTTAAATCATGCAAAAGACCAGCTTGAATGTCTTATGCATAAGGGATTCTTCTCATTTAAAGAGGGTGAATAGCTGAAGTAAATCTCATGGGGGAAGTTAATATAAAAAAAACAAAAGCTAATCTCTCTCTGAATCAAGTAAGTGAGACGAGAGTTATTAAGTTGCTCTCCTCATTGCAAACCATCTTGATTAAAACCTCACCCCGACTTGAAGCATGCGCTGCAGCTTCTGCCACCCTTGGCATGCTCTATTTAAAGGCTGCGCTGGCGATCTTGAACGGTGGACTGACATATCTCCAGTTACAGAGGCCAAATGGGCTTCTCTAACTCTGAACGCTTAAGCACGCCCTGCAGGCATACAAGAATGTAAATGAAGGGTTCACACTTTGCCAGCAGACAAGTGGTTAGTTAAGCACAGTTAGTGTCCGGTGACAGCTGATAATCAAATGTCTTGTTATGATGGCACCATGGTGAAGACAAAAATCAATAGTTGCTGTCCAAATGACGATCCACGATCAAATTCAATAGCCAAAAATCGATTGTGACTGCAATCAGCTGGAGTGTCCTCCATCAACATCTTGGAGATCAATTCAATGGGGAAAAAATACAATCCATCTGCCGAGCCCAAGTACTGTATTTAATTTGTTTTGGTCTGTTGGTGCAGCAGCTTGGTTCATTTTAAAAATGAACTGTCACGTTCTGCACTCTTCTCTTATTTTTTGTCTGTTCCACGTGCTTTTATTTTGTTAACCCCCAGTAGTTTCCTTTTCCTTTGTCCCATCCAGCTTAATGGCAGCGCAGCTGGAGCTCATCCCCTCAACTCCTGTGAATATCACCTCTCGACCTCCAGACTGCTGGCTGCTAGATGATCACTTTGCGTCATTCGGTAAATCTCCTGAGACTAACATTCGTCTTTGTTCCTCTGAATTTTCTAGATTTCTTGCGCACACTTTGTGAGTTTGTGTCCGAGTGTGTTTGTGTTCTCCCAGTTTTTTCAAGGTTGAAATTAATTCACCTTTGCTTTGTTACTGATTTTTCCCAGTCCCTTTGTGTACCTCTCTCCCGTACCTTCGTGTTTTTGCTCCAGCGTCTTCAGTTGCTGTCTTCGTCTTCTACGTATATTAAACTTGTCTCTTATTACATTTATTAATTTAATCTCATCTCACTTCTGAGGCAAACATGACAGGAACGAACCTTGGAAAAGTAGTCTTCTTTAAAACAAGAATGGGGAGGGAGACCTCCTCCATCAGGTCTGTTGCCTTGGATCACCACAGTGTCCAAGTTCAAGACAACCAAAGGGAAAAGGTCGTTGATAAGACTTAAGTCATTTACTGCCGCACAATCACTGCACCACATTGAACTTGATCCCTTGTTTGAAATGGCTTCACGTGTAAAAAGGAGGCTTCTGCAAGGAATTCAGTCATTATGAGGTTTAAAACAAACCAAAAACCACCATGATGGCGTCCACCTCTGTGATGCATTGCGTGTTATCCGCTTGTTTCGATGTGTCCACTTTGTTTTAAAAACAGGATCATTTAAAAGAGACCATTTTCCTCATTTAAGCTGTGCCGGTGCACCGCGATCATTTACATGTAATGGTGAAAGAATCACCATTTGAACCAGGCGGGAATGGGATAGCACCACTGCTTTGTATCAAGTTTGATCATCTTTTAATGGCAAGCACATAAATAAAATGTCTGTTACTTACATCTGTGTCTGGTCCCTTATCGGCTCCCGGGCAGGAGAATGTGACAAATTCATGGCACCTCTTGTGGACCACAAAACAGCAAACTATGGAGCGGAAAGAAGAAACAAACATTAAAATCTATGGTTAGCAATCTTTATTTTTCTTTTGTTTTCACTCAGACACACGAGGAAAGGGTGGGTCTTTAAGGTAAACCAGGTAAATGACCTCGCAAAGAGGTTGTCAAATAATTTGCAAGATTTTTAAGTGCAAGAATATCTGTGAGTGCTAATGGAAACGCACTCCCCTCCCTTTTCCACCTTGGACTTGATGTTACCAAAGCCAGAGTTGACTCTCTTCACTCAGCGCTGGGAAGCTCCAAGTGGGCTCCTCTCCATTATGGGTTTTTTGTTACACCGATAATGTGCTGAACTTTGCAAAAAGCATGCATGTTCCTCAGTGATCAGTTTCACAAATAAATAAAGAAATCTTTCTTGTGAAATGACATCTTGAGTTCATCCAGTTCCGCTTTTAAGGTTATTTAGTCAGAGACAGAAGTTTATGTTGGATACAAAGGAGCCACTATATCATTGTACGAATGATCCATTAAACTGTTTTTCAAATGTTCGCTACGACTTGGGAACCAAAACAAATAACAGAGTACATCTCTCGAAGACACTGAGCAGTACTGTCTCAGCCATGTATTTACTGTCTGGGCTGGGTTTTACTGGTTAAACAATGTTGCAAAAAGACCTTCAATAAACCGATCGCTGTTTGGATAGTCTCAATAAACATCAGTGCAAATATTAGTCACAGTAGGAGCGCTGTAGAGAAGAGTTACAAGGTAAGAAATCAATTGTTTATAAGACATAAAAGCAACACTGTGTTGAGTTGTAACAACCTTATGGAGCGTCAAAGAAAAGGGAAAGTGACCTTCTTCACTCACTATTATTTGCATGCTGTGCTTGTACAGACTGGTATTCAAGTAAATGGATGGCAGCAATACATATAGAAAGAATTGACATCATGCTGCATTCATCAAGGGGTCATAATCAATACACGCTCCAAAAACAGACTTATCACTGCATCTCTGTGAGTCTCAGTCACCTCCAGAGGGCCGTTGGTCAGCAGGT
The DNA here is from genome assembly GCF_027744825.2 of Synchiropus splendidus. NCBI lineage: Eukaryota > Metazoa > Chordata > Actinopteri > Syngnathiformes > Callionymidae > Synchiropus > Synchiropus splendidus. Next base: position 33,302,107 of record NC_071335.1, read on the forward strand.
TCAATAACCAACATGACACCACGACCCATTACTCAACCCTGCCTTCGCCTCACGATACAGTCAGCTCATGACTCTCGGTGATCCATTAGCTCTATAACTTAAAGCCTAATGAAATCGCTTATTTCCATAAAAACGACAGTGTTGTTCAACCAGAATGTATCCATCCATTCATTTTCAAACATTAATCCTGCCTATTGATATAAATGTGATGATGAAACTTCACATGATGCATCAGCCAATCACCAAGAAGAGACTTATGCTGTGTAGGTATTAATGCCAAAATACAGATGTTCCAGCTACCTGCCGAAGACCCCCATAACACCCATACTCTGAATGTCGGCCGTGAGCGAGAAAAGCTTCTAAACAAGTTTGGATTGATTCATTGGGTTAATTTAAGCTTATGTATATCAATATAATGAGTAATTTCTCCTGGGAGCGAGTGAGGTAGCAACACACACACATATGCAGACGCACACGGTGAAACCATCTGTTTGATGTAGAACCAAGCTGCCAAGAGTACATTAGCTCTATGGTACACATATTTTAAACAGCAGTCAATGCAGATTAGTCAATTAATGAAAGAAATTCATCTTTTTAAGAAAGCTAATCAATAAGTGGGAAGAGAAATGATACACCGAGGGCGAGGTTGAAAAACAAGACAAAACTATCAACAACACCCAAATGGAGAAAAGATTTAGATTCAGTAGTAGTAGTAGTAGTTTAGAACTATTTTACAATAAATAAATGCCCAGAATACTAAAATACTAACGTTTTGAACCCTCTAATGGCGAAATTAAATCTTTTTTTAATTTAAATTAAAAAATTTATTGTGCTATTTTATTCAAGTAATTGTGGAAACATTTCTCTCAATCACATGCCATTTTAAATATAGATTTTTATCAGCATCCAACAACTCACATCCAAGAAACTTGCAAAAAAACTTGCTCTGAAAATGAACAGGAATGTACTTTTTGTGTAAAGTTTAAGTTTGTCTACTTCACGCATGGAAACATTGATTCATCGATTGCCTAACAACCAGTGTGTCTGATGTAACACGTCGAATATACACAGCACTTCTCGCCATATATTGTGATATACACAGCACACACGTTTTTTCTCTTTCTGAAACAAACCCACTAAAAGGACCATGGGCTTTATGACACACTGCACAGTATAAATACCTCCACCACTGCACTGAGGGACTTCTTTACCATGGTTATATATTTTCCAGTGAGATGTGGAGGAAGTGTGTTTTTGGCTGTAAGGGAGAGGGACCTGAATTTTTCTATTGTAGAGGCCCTGCTGCCAAGGCTGAGAAGAACAGAGCTCTCCTCATGCAGCAAGCATTTCACAGCTTCACGCACACGTCAGCTACATTGCAGATTCGACAGAAAACCACAATCAAGGACCTAGATCTGAACTTTTACCTCTGTCACAGTCTCTTTAAACAACGGCCCTCAATTCAGCTCTTCGGTCGGGAGATCAAGCAGTTTCCATGTGACAAAAAACAGCAACAAACGTCCACATAAGGTAAAATAAATTAATAATAGAGCAAAAAGATTATTACAATTACTATTATTCATGTTGAAATTTTACTGGAATGGGGGAGGTAACGGTCCTGTACTGTATTGCTTTATGTATATAATAAAACCAAAAAAATGTTCAGAGAAGCTGAAGAAGGAATCAAACTGTCCTAATACCACGAAAAAGTAGTTAGTCAGGATCCAAATATTAACTGCAAACTCTACTATTTAAATGACTAACACTTGAAATGCATTCTTTGCAATTATTCTACATTCCAGATGACGTAATAATGTGTTAATATGTTGAATATGTGAATAACAGGACATGGGTTTGAGACAAATAAATATCAGATATTTACATTTGGAAGCATGGAAGTCCCTGCTTCATACATAACATCCTGGGACGATAGATTAGAAATAGTAACCATCAACCATTGCCATCAGTGGTCACATGGACATTAACACTGAGACATTCTGTACATCTCCAAAACTTTCCCTCTCCTTCTATCTTTGCTTTCAAATCCTCCCAATTCCCTCCATCTGTTCCCACACAGCTCATACAAACACAGCTAAAGCGATTGAGCTGAGGCAAGTTCTTTGTTTTGGATTAAACAATCCAATCCAGTTTGAGACAGCTGAGAAGACAAACTTAAAAGATTGCTCCAGTAGCCTGACTGAACGTTCTATGCGGCCAGTGGGTTAAGAAGGTGGATCGCTTCAACAACTTAGCACCTTCGGTCAAGCAAGACAAGCGGATTAACCTGATCTGGCTGCCGGCCAATCACCACATAGTGTCTGTTTAACTGCTTTAACCTCTGCCGTGATTAACTTAGCATGTATACCAGAGTCAAGTCAAGTCATGACTCAGACAAATTCCTGGTGGAGGCCACTTCAACATGAATGATGTACTCCAGAATAAGCGTCCATGATTGATGAATCGGGTGAGAGAGGGTGTTTGTGAAATACATATCTCACCTTTTAAAGACAAATGACTTGCATGTCTAAAAGATTGCAGAAGGAAAAATGACATTACTAAAGGGGCATAAAACGTGAATATTACAGTCTGTGCTCCGGCACCTCCTCGCTCAGATGCTTGGTGGTATCTTCAAGTCAGCGTCTACTGCCTCTGCTGCCCCGATTGGTCGTCCACTCTATTACTCACCACTGCGATTTAAGATATTTACAAGGCGGCCACTAATAGCAACTCTCTCGCTACAATCCTATCATGAAAATTGAATTGTACATGTTTTCGCCGGCACTTCTTGGTGCTGAAGAGCTCTCTGCACTGATGAAATGGGCTTCTGCGTTATTTCAAGTATTGTTTCAAAGAACCAATTCAAAAGACTAGCGTGTAAACACAGTGGGTGAGGTCACTGGGTTATGCACTCTACAATAGAAGACAATTTCAACTACCCTCAAAGACTTTCTGTAAAACTGCTTTTACAGCTGAATCTCACCGGCACTGCAATATTTAATCCCTGTGAGTTGTTTGTGTAGCTAAGTCTGGACAATTCAGCAGTTGTTTGTGTCCCGAGAAAAAGCCAACAGTGGAACATCACTACATTCAGCAACACATTAATTTTAGCGTTTGACATTTCATGGCAATAAATCCCTGTCTCTTATTGGTGTGAAGTGTGTGCATCTACAGCTTGAAGAATATGTTACATTTTGAAACCTTATTACTTTGACTAAGTCAACTCTAAAATCCGTGAAAGAAATCTTTCACTGCAGCCCAGCACAATGATTTGCTTTCCTAGAAGGTGATGGAAGTCTTTAGAAAGCAGATTTTTTTTTATGCCATTCAAGGTCCATTTTCATCCTCAATGTTGTGACATTTAAAGCCGTCTTAAATGGCCGACTTTTTACACACAATACCACAAAGCTATGCCCCTCTAGAAACTGATGCACAAAGCACACATTTTAAAGGTTGCGCTTAAAAAACAGTCATAAGAAAATACCCCGCAAAATCCCTTTTATTCTGAATGCGAGGTTCAGACAACCTCCTCCTGCATTAGCCAGGCACAGCCTGTCAGAGCAGAAGTAACCTCCGTGCACTTTAGCACATCTTCCCGACAGTGTCTTGAGGCTGAAATTGGACCCACAACCAACAATTTAGCGATCAGACAGTAAAATGAACAATGCAGGAGAAGACATTCTAAAAGCACATTCTCAGTGCTCTCAGCGGCCCAATTATATTGGACAATGAGGTTTGAATGAGGAGACCTTGTGTTTGAAATATTACCATAGCAGAATAATGTGACGCAAGAAGAAAATAAAGAGGGGCCCCACAAGGTTGCTGTGCATTATGACTACAGTTCAGGTACATTATGTACATTGTAGGACACAACATGCAGGATTGTATTTCTATAAAAAATGCTGTCTTACTGTGCAAATTAACTTGTGGTGGTTATAAATTATCCAACCTGTAACCCATGAAACCTTTTGGTCTCCAACATTGTGATGTTCCGATCGACCGGTCTCTGATCATGATGTACAGTATGTGATGGTTATATGTCAATCACTCCTTTTATGCTTGATCACAAAAACCGATCACCTGTGACAGCCTGCAGTCTTTAGAAGCTCCATGTGTTGTATATTGTCCCCTCCACACGGACCGCTCGCAGGCAAGACACACACAACTTTTACCGGTCTGTGAAGCATGCATCCAAAAATGTAATAAAAAAATTACCTATCAGGGAAGCATGTTAAAAGGCTTGAATACAACGCATTTTATGCGCTACTTAAAGAACAAGCACTTGATAGAGTGAGGTTAGTTTTCGGGGCTCATGGCAGATCGCTGGTTCAGCAGCAGTCACAGTTACGCAGACGTATGTGGCGTAAATTGGACTTTAACATGGCTCTATTTCTATTTCTCAAACACTATTATAACATCAGTTATTGCAATTGTGGTGAACATGGCAGTTGAAAAAGCAAGTCATTATCAAGAACATTTCACCATCAGCAGCGCAGCAGGAGATATAAGCAAGGAGACCCCTGACTGTGGCTGGAGGAAGAAAACACAAAAACTGTTGTGATTGCTTTCTTTATTCCTCGCTTGGAATAAGTGGTCGCCTTGTGAAAGAAAAACACGTTTGCATTTGTGCCCACATGATAAATGTGAATTCAATGACTGTACAATATGAGATGATCAAGGAGGCAGGACTGCTTGTTCTTTGCTCAAGTCAAACAGATATGGCAGATAAACACATGTTTTTAGCTGCTGAATTACACTTGATCCAGTTGATCTCAGCAGTCCTTCATTTCGTGTTTAAATATCTCACCCTTCTCAGGAGCATAATCACAGAGATGGAAGTAACTACTGTCAACAATGATGGACAAAAAGGAACTTAACTTGTAAAAAAAAACAAAATTAAAAGAACAGTTTTAAAGAAACCCAAAGAAAGTGGAGACATAAAGCCACATTATTAAAAATAATGGAAAAATCCGAAATACAGAAAAACAATACTAAGTACAAAAAAGCAAAATGTACTTTCAAATATGCAAACATTTGTATGTTACGTCAACCAAACACTGAGGCGTACACCATGTTTTCTCTGTTTGAGCAACCACTGTGCATATACACTCCTACTTTTGTACATACTGAGCAGGTACACAAGTATGCAGCCCCTGTTATTTAGATGAATGTTTTTCATGTAATGTAGTTAACGGTTTTGCCTTGCTGAGAATGGTAACATCTAAACTTAATGACTCAAAGAATGAAAAGAACCATGCTAACTTGCTGGCCTGGTTGATGCCAGCAACAGCCATAGCCATTGACTCTGAGGACTACTGAAAAACAATTTTTGACCCCTCTAGAAAAATGTTTAAATAAAATTACATTCTTCCACAACCGTTTTTTCCCCCCTGGCCTCAACCAAAACAGCCAGGACATTGATTATTGCAGATAGCATCCTATAAAGTTTCAGTGGTGGACTTCCTTCCTCGTGAACTTGACTCGATTTGTTTGTCTGGCGACAACACCAGGTCCTCTCAACTGTTATTGAGTCACCTCATTCCTAAGAGGTTCACGAGCACTGTGCTGCTATCACCATCAGGGTTTGTTTCAAAGTGATAGTGCTCCTTGGTGATCATTATCATGTTCTCCTTCTTTAGGCCTAGTATAACCTTGGCCATAACAACAGCAGGATTACATTTGGTTGTGCCATGGAACAACAAAGACATCTTTAAGTCTGAAACTTATTACCAGACGCAGATGTGGCCAAATGGCAGGAGAAGCTGCTTGATGTGGTTGTCACCGTCTGCAGTCAGACGGGACATTGCTGGCCAGCGCGTGGGGTTGTGTGAGTGGGAGCGTGTGAATGTGTTGGGAGCTTCGGACCTGGCTGCGCTCCAAGATATCACCACAGTCACTTACATAACCCAGCCTTGCTCACGTCTTCATTTCCCATTTCTTCCTCTGCCCTAACAGGATCTTTTCCGGGCAAGCAAACAAAGCACAACCAACTGAGAATATCATCCCTCAACGCCACACACAAATGTGAGACTAGCGCGAACGCTGCAAGAGCTCTGACAGTTACTTGTGGTTTTGAGAAATTGCATTCGGCCACAATTGCAGCAGAGAGAAGAGAAGTGAAGAGGCAGACGAATAACACGCAGCCCACATCGACCACATCCTCTGACAGTGTTGCAAAGCTAAAAGGCAATATAAGACAGCAGGTGTCCAGGAGCCAATACCACAAGATCCATGCTTCTTCACTGCTGTTCCAGACTATTAAGTGAGCCATCTGAATTTGACCAAATAGTAAAAATTGTAAAATAAGTGCACACTTCTCATCAATGAAATACAAGGGGAAACTACATAATGGCTACATGGAAACAGCCAAGTGTGTGTGTTTGTTTGTGAGCACTCGACCTTCCTTTCATTCCATCGGTCTCCGGCTATCATCTTCTTCGAGGGCGAACTTAAGCAGCTGTAACTGAGCAGTGAGAGACTTCCTGTCTTCGAAATCGCCAGCCAATAACAGGAGAACAGGAAGGGAGGAATTGGTGCACAGGACGCAATGACTGATTAGCAGACAGGAAATGGGCATCTTCATCTTCAGAGCAGCTGACATATTGACAAGATAAGTGGTTGGCAATAAAACAGTGAAATCCACATTGCTACTGAACGACAGTCAGCCTTGCACAACTGAAAAACTCTGAAAGCATGCTTTCTACACAGCTGCTATATGTTCAGCTTAACTCAATAATGAAGCATTGCATTTGAAGGTGTCAGAATGAGTCGTCTCCGCAGGGTGCCGGGGGTAGGGGGGAGCTCTCTCTGGTGAGCGGAGGCCCCAGGGCAGACCCAGCACACGTCACAGCGATTATGTCCCAGTTATGTTGTGAGCACTGGGTGTTCTCACATAGGAGCTCGAGAGCTCTCTGTAGAGTGGTGACGGATGGTCAGCAACATCCTGAGACCATGATCAACAAATCTACTAAATCATAACCACTGAAATCATGTCAAACGTCAGTTCAGACATTAATACAAATATGTACAGACATAATAAAATAAAAGTCAAAGTCGAACCAACTCTAAATAAGCAGTCTCACTTGCATTTCTGTCATCCATGAGGTTACACTTTACAAGAGAACTTATTGGCAGCTTAACACACACACACACGCACAAGATGTTCACACGCAGACGCACAAACACACATAGTGATGTTAAATGTGTCAAACTTGTAGCCACAAGCCAGTCACAGTTGACACAAAGCGTAGCAGCTGCAGGTTCCAGCAAAGCGATGGAGGAGCAATGAGATGGGGTGATGAGAGATAAGGGGCATGAAGCTAAAATTAGTGCTCTGTGAGAAAGTGATAGATGACCTCATGTTGGCAGTCACCTCATCTTGCTGCAGAAATCAGGTCACCATGGTTCATGCAGCCTCCCGCACGACTTCATGCCCATTTATTTTTGGTGCCTCATCTCCTGCTGGAAATGTCTGACTTTTTTTTGTTAGAACTTAATTTGGCAAAAGTGATCAGTCTTGGCAAAGAGTGCTGGAACATCCTTCCAGTGCTTTCACAGAGGTAGACAACAAGAGTGGGCAGTCAGAAGATGTCTTTATTTTTAGTCATTGACTAGAATGCCCCAACTCATTCAAAACACATTTTAACTACCTCTGAATATCTGTAAAAGATTAGGAGTGTCTCTGTGATCCACACGCATCTATTCAAGATATTTGTTTAAATTGCAACTGTGAAACTCTTGTTCGAAACAGTAAACGTTTCCTTCAAATATTAAAAATGTGTTTGTGACTGGTTCCTGAGTGGAGAAGGTGTTCCTCAACAGTTTTCTCTGCGGTATAGCCAACGATACCCATATTGTTCGCAATGATCGCACGCTCATGTATGAAAGGCAGTGGGAGTTTGTGTAAATATTTACAATAAGCCAAAGCACAATTATTGCCAAAATGATGATGACGATTATTTCTGTATTTCTATTCATTTACATAAAAGAATGCGTGAACAACATACAATGCAAAACAACATCTCAAATATGACCAACGGATAATTATTGAAATAAGCACTTAACACTACCCAAGAGTTTAGGAGGGAATAAATGACAGAGCAATCAAGTAGTGGAACTCACTAGATACAACTACAGTGTAACAGAACCTACACAGTTCTACAGACAACTTCCCCAGTGGAGTAGTCCACATGATATGGAGGTATATGCCGTATGCCCACTCGGGGATATCCCTAGGAGTATTTAAGTTTTAAGTTAGGTTTTGACATCAGCATCCAGCATCAACAGGGATTACTGACAAAATTGACCTCATGCAATATTATGAGAGCTCCTTGCCGCCACAGCTAGTCACATGAGCTGTTAAACACACGGGCAATGGCGGAAACTTCTTAGGATAGACATGGCGAAAACTGTCCACTGAGCTGTTCCACATAAATAAAATGGCCAAAAAGCAACAGCGACACACTCACTGGGCAGTTTCCCAGCTCAAACACAAATATTGAAGAGGAAATAAAAAGAAAATAAGATATGAAATGAAAGCAACCGACGCTTTTTCAGTGCTATAAATGGCTTGTCCCTACTGCTGCTTCAGGAGACGGCAAAACACAGATGCGAAAAGAACAAGCCCGATCAGAACAAAGCTGTCCTCAACAGCAACGTTAAAAATGAGAACTGCAGAAAAGATGAGGGTCAACCATCATTTATAGAGGTTGTTTGTTTATTAAGGTTGCTGGCTTCATCATGTTGGAAGCTAATTTATTTTATGAAACTTGGCTCATGTGTTAACTGTTTATACTGCTACCAATCCTCAGCTACTTTTGTAGATTATTTTTATGAACGTCATCGTATTGTCATGCATTACTGGTACCGTTAATGTTAACTGTCTTGAGATGTGTTTAGTAAGTGGAGTTGCTGATAACACAACACCAGTCTTTTCTAGGTCACCTACAAGACTGTGGAACTAAGCATGAATACTGTATGCAGCATGAAATGATCTTAAATCATGATGTTGAAATTGAACACTAAATAGGGTATAATTGTATTAAAATTCAGCACAGTGTTGCACTAAGTGAGAACCGGAAACGTGCCTCGATGACATCATAAGAGTCCATCCATTCAGTGCAGGTTATGGCCAAACTGTTATGTGGTGGCTGGGTGCAAGCCTGGTGTCCACAAAAGCTGTTGAGCATCATGAAAAATGGGTGAAGCGGCTTAAAAAAAAGCTAGGGACAAGTAGCAACCATCGGCGTCGTTCGTTCACTGCAGCGATTTTTATGGCCTGAAAGGTGATGTGACCGGAACTGTGATGTGGAATGGAATGTTTGATGACAATAAAAAAATACTATTTTTTTATCACAAGAGTAAATCTCACTCTGTTGCTTATCATTTGGAAAATGCTAATGGCTTTGGTTTGTACAAATAGTGAATAATCATAAGTGGTTCACAGGTCTTCTGTGATCAAAGCCATAATAAAAAAAAAAAAACGGGTGGTGGAGTGAAAAATGTCAATATTAGGCTAATAAAATCAATAAATCTTATGAGTCAGAGACTATTATACGAATGCACTGTTTTGTCTCACCCCTTATAAGGAAGTGCACAAACCACTTCCATTACTCACTGAACATTGAACTTTCCTGTCCCCACTTCATCACATAGTTTACAGCCACATTTTATCTTCAGCCAGCCACATCCCAGAGCAAAGTTCATTCCTCCAAGGAGAGTCAGCGTGAAAGAACTCACAATGCTGAAGACATTCTTTGTTCAGATTAAAAGGCCTGGGGGGAGGCGTCAGATGTATAGGTACAATGATACTGCCTCTTCTTTCTCCATTCACTCACCTTTTCTTTGACTTTTTTTCTATGACTGAGGTGCAGGTCAATAAATGGGGGCTTTAGGAACCATTCTAAGGCACAAGATGAGCTTGGTGAGAGTATTGACATTGAATGGAAGTACATTAAAATATGTTGCTTGATAAACCTCAAGTGACAACGACTATTCCGTCGACCACCCGAGTAAACTCTAGGTTAATGTAATATTACACTGCGTCAGTAACAGTGCCACAGTGGAAACACACACTCAAGTGCCGGATCTTCACTGGGTACAAAATCGGTGGATCAATAGAAGCCAACATTCATCTATTGAGTCAGCTAGAAAAGAAAATACATGTAGACCAAATGTGATGTGACATGAGAGGCAACAAATGCTAAGTCATATTTAAGTATTTTTAACAAGGTCAAAAATGTTTCCTGTGAGACAAATCCACATGTTTCTCGTTTCCCCAACTCCTTCCTTAATCAGCGGCACATGTAGTGTGTAACGGAGGTCACGTCTTTGTGAAATGCTTTTTTCACACCAGCCACTCTTGTCACCGACTGTGATTCGGCTAAACTTAAAACTTAAAATGTGTTTATTTTATATGGTTTTATGAAGGACAAGCCCTCGGTTCTAGTGTTGATGCTGAGCACTACATGTAAACACAGCGGATTTAAGATAGATGCCAGCAAGTAAAAATAGATGCAAGACTTTGGTGCCTAATTTCATTTCATTCATAGAAAGAGAGCAGTCAAAGTTTTAAAATGAGAGGGGAATTTGTGTCTAACTATTGTCATCTTGAATTACAAGGTCAATTTGGCAAACACCTGAAAAAAGACACAAAGGAAAAAGGCACAGTGGGAGTCTTCATCCCATTCAAAATTGTCTGGTCTAATTGCATAAATATCTATTTACCCCTTCGAAAGATGCATAAATGCTTGAGGGAAATACACTGAATATCCAAACATGAGACTGAATACGAACTTGCATGTCTTGTCAACACTGACTGGCAGCCTTGCACTCAACGACCGCTCCTTGCATTGTCTCTTGGATGTTTCTGTCCTTCCACTTATAAAGTCTGACAGTAGCACCAGTGCACTTACGTCATCTCTTTACAGTTAACTTTTACACCGACAACACGCATGTCTTGAATACACCAGCGAGACACGTCATTCTATACCACAGCAATTGTTTTCCAGGGCTGCTACATTTACACACTCAAGAGCCTCAGGCATGTCAACACCAATGACACGACAAGAACCGGGTTAAAAGGCACTGTAGTAAAACATCACATCATCGTGCAAGCCTGATTCTTTTTAAATCATCTTCAAGTAATGACACGCAGCCCTGCGCAGCAAGCCAATAATTCCTCCCGACATTCAACGGCAATTACCCACAAATCATAACAGCACGTCCTCCGGAGGTGTGCAGCCGTCCCGATTTCCTTTTATTGCTCTGCTGTTCTCATGGGAATGTGATATAAAACTAAAGCACATTCTATGGAAATTGCATTAAAAATCTGTCTGATTCCACAATATGATCTCTACCACATTCCTCGTGTTTCGGAGATGGTAACAACTCACGACTTCCTGTCCGGGCAGGATTCTTGTATAAAGATCCAAATAATGACATCAGACTGTTCATTGAAGATATGGCTTCACGTCACAGTTTCAGTCTTCAGAATTCAGCCTAAAAAGTAATTCAGAAGTCGCTACACAAGTGGCATGTCAAAGTTATATTAATATAATGTAATAGCACTGTTATTCCAGACGTGGGTTTAACGAAAATGTCAATCCGATGTAAACACAGTATGGGACTCCGTAATGATGGTGACACTCTGTATAATTCATTGCAGCAGTGACATCTTTTGACCTGAGCGTGTAACAAGCTGACAGAAATTGATCTTCAATATTGTCAAGGCAGACTCCAATCAACCGAGGGACCAAACTGCATTTGGGCTTGAAGCAATTATATAAGCATGTCTATAATTAACATTCAATTTGTGAGGGCTTTATGAAAGGTTTGAAAATGTGTTTTTAACCATTGGAGCTGGCAGTTAAAGGTTAATGAGCCAATAGGGTGCAGTTGATGTTCTGTTTTTTATAGACTGAGATTATGAATTGTAGGGAAAAACAAACAGGATTCACTGTTGCTTGAACCAAAGAAAACAGTCTATACTCAGTCAACAGTCTATACTCAATAGTCTATACCAGTGTGAACCATCACTTGTGTTTCCATCACAAATCAGATCTATTTTCACACCTACTCACACCATCGCTTTTGGGTAGTGCCAAACCATCAACTGGTTTTAGGCAACAGTCCTGACCCAGCACCAGATGGTGGAATCACCACACTGGCATAGGGATGTCAGAGTGGTGTCAATCTCAGTCAATCTAAGGCAAGACATGCCTCTAACTCATACATGACTACGTTTAAAGCAAACTGAAAAACAGTCGATGAAAGCCCCAGACCTTGTTCTAACACGGTAGACTCCACAGAATGCAGTGGTTTAAAAGTGGACTACAAATATTCAACATGAAATGCATAAAAATAGCCTTAAAATTCCTGCGGAAATAAGAGAGATGTTTTGCTTGGTAAGGAAAGACTTGATATCATAAGCAAAGAGGAAATTGAATCCTCGTGTGTGTTTAGAGAGGCATTCCATCGGTCCCTCAGAGAGAAAGGTAACAGGGGCACTAGATTTTCTCAGTGAGAGTCTTGTTTTGGGAGATGAACAACTTTTTTTATTCCACTCTCTGAGTCCATGTATGTGTATGTATATGTATTTTGTTTGAAAACAGATACACAGCTGATACAACTGCACTCTTATCTTGCATAAATATATAAAAGAAAAAGAAGAAGACATTTTTTTCATTAGTCATCATCTCTGTTCATCTCTGTTAACGATTATTTGACTCAGATGTTTGTCTTTATAAAGTTATTTTTTCACAAATACACGTTTACATCCTGTCATAGCGTCGGTCACAACAGCACCCCTCGCCACGGAGGCAATCAGAGTCCAGTGTCCAGATGTGCTGTTAAAACATGCAACAGCCTTTCAGACAGCAGACAGATTAAAGTGGAGTCGACCATTTGTAGAAGGTTTGAAAAACACATTTAAGCATTGTGTTTGCTCTCCAGCTTTTACAGAATAGTGCAGATACAATGAGGTTGTGGGATTAAGCACTCATACACTCACACACATGCATGAACAAGCTACTGCATTACTGAACGGTGTCCATCGGGCAACATCCACCAGCTCCGGGGGATCCTGAGACACTCCCAGGCCAGTGCAGAGATATAAGGAGGGGACTGAGGGGTCGACCCCTCAGTCCCCTCCCAGCTGCCTGACACACCTCCAAAAGGAGGTCATGAGATGCCTGAACCACCTCAACTGACTCCTCTCAATGCGGAGAAACCAGTAATAAAACCTGCTGAGCACAAAGGACGACCTTAGAATAACTGCCCAACAGTTGAGACCAGTCTGGAGTTTCCTTCTTTTACTGCGGAATACTGCAAGCATTGCTCTATGAATAAGACAATTAACTATTGGTTTGTTCACATGGACTGATTAGTTCCTTGTAAAGCTAAGATTCAGGAATGGAATGGAGTGGTTTGGTTGTTTGAAACATTATGTAAAATAATAAATAATAAAATAAAATAATAAATAACAAGTTCACTTTATTCACAATGAATCACTAAAATGAGGGAAGTGGAATTAAAAATATATTTGCCTCGTTTTTTTTTTTTTTTCCAATAGATCATGATATATAATGTGTATTATTTCTGTATGTAATAGAACAACTCTCATTCTCTATGACCGATGGATAAGAAAAAAGTAAAAAGGTAAAACTAAAATTGTAAAATTATTGTAAAAATTCATCTAAAGTAAATTAAATTAACATACAGAATTAATATTGAGAAATAAAAGAACATAGAACAGTAGATTAAAAAAAATACTACTGTATTATTCCTACTTCACAGCTTCATACAAATCTGTGCAGCACCGTGTGTGGTTCTCAACACACACACACACTCACCACCTGTTTTCATCCTTCCTTCACATACCGAGATGAGTGCAAAACAAAACACATCTGCCCATGTCCACAGCCATTTCCACATCCTCAGACAATGAGCTGATGTAAATGATAATCCTGTTTCTGCGGCTTAAACATCGACACACTACAATTCCACTGACAGAAAAGCACTGTTTTGAAATATTTGCAATATATATCAGATTAGACCAACTGAGACACCATTGCTTCTCCCGTGGATTATGAAGCACTCGGTCTGTTCACTGGATTATTTGTGCACTGAAACAAAACATTTATCAGAACAATAAAATCTAAAATCCTATTTAAATGGGAAGTTTGGGAATAGAGACGACTGTGCATTTAAATCTCCTTGAAAGCACACTTTAATCCATTTTTGTGTTTACCCTTTTATGTGACCGGGATTTAGTTTCTTTTGTATTTTAAAAGCCATTATTATAAAGGCTACAAAACAAATACATACCGCATGGTTTTAATAAAGTCATAGTTCTACAGTTCCTTACAAAAGTTTTGGAAAAATTAGTGTGTATCTACCACCAAAACCATTCGAGTGATATGATTTCTGGGATGAAGGTCGAGGAAAATTAAAGTTAAAACTGCTATAAATATCTGAGCACTACACAGTGCTTACAGAGCAGGTAAAAATAAATTCAAAACAAACAATCCATAAATTCTAATTCAGGTTTGGCACATTAATGTTAATCTAGAAAATTGTGAAGATGAGTTTTTTTAAATCCAAAATTTTCAAAGTCAGTTGGAGAGAAGTGAGAAGAGGAAGAATATCAAAGCTACTTACTGGGCCACGTGCGTAAAAAAAAAAAAAAGAGAGGACCAAGTCCTTATGCAGTCTCTGAGGATAATTCTCTCAATTACAATTGAACAAAGCCATGTGAAATGCAGCAGTTAAAATGAGGTTTAAACCGAAGCAAAGGTTTTCATAAGCCATGCTTTTGCTAGGAAACTGTAGTGTGTAGTGGTTTGTCAATTGCAAACCAAAAGGAAGGAAAATCAATGCAAGAGGTGTCCTTGTTATCTAACATCTAGCCAGGAATAACTTTTCTCCTGGAAGTATTCTACAACAAAAAGCCTGTGTTTAAACTACAGCCTAATTCTGTCCCGTTCTCCTAGCATCCATGATGAATGCTGACAACTAGACTTGTATTGACTGCCTCATGATTCAATTAAAACCTGATCAATATGAAGGTAATTTCCTTTTCAGCCCAGCGGCATTCTTTTAGCATTTCCCATCAGACTTCACCACAGCTAGTCAGCCTCCTCCACCTCAAACTCTGCATCCTCCCTTTCCTGGTGCCTCCAACATTCTCGTGGCTCCATGTTCTATATCAGATGAGGAATTCAAACACTTTACATGACATTACATGACAAAACTTGACATCACAAGACAATCACTACAGTATCATGACAACTGTCCGCTTGAGGGTACAAGGTGTAGACAGCAAACGTCAGGTAAACAAGACTAAAAAGCTCTTTTTCTTTATCTAAAATAGCTTTGGGAATTATCAGCACAAGGGTCTGAAAAGGGCTGCACTGTGGGGAAGTGGCTAGCGCCCTCGCCACTCAGAAAGAAGGTTGCAAAAGGTCGGCGTCCCCCATCTCTCGGCCCAATACCTGGGATCCTGGTCACCACAAACCCCATTAGGGAATAAGTAAGTCACAAGTAAACAGTAAAAGATGAAAGAACGTCATATACAATGAAACAACATTCCGACACTTGGCATGAACCACTGAAGCATGATGAGGATTCAAACATGTATACTGTATAAAGTAATAATCTTACTGTAATAACTCATGTTTTTGAAACAAAACTACAGTTTTAGGACTCAGGCCACTTTATTTTAGCTGCTGTGTTGTTTTGTTCCAATGGTGACATCAGGATCAGGCACGACAAAAGAAAGCTGTGGTATTACAACGTGAAAAAAAGTGTTAAAAGGTTTGAAATAACTGAAATATTTTGTTTTTAAATGACACCTGACGGGTAAGTAAAAAAAAGAGTCGCCTTATGATTAATGGCATTTTAGTACATCAATTTAAATGCGTACTTGAATGTGTGAAAAAAAAATCACTTAACTGTGTTACTGTTGCTTCTGAAGCCCAGTGTTCTGCATCTGCACTTATCACTTCCATTTTCTGCAATTTTACATCCGGTACCAGCCCTTGAAGGGTTCTTCCATTAGTTAATTCCATTAAAAGAACAAAACTCTTGGCAATTAAACTCAGATTACAGAGCCTCTGTAAGTTGGCGAACCATCATGGACTGATTTAATTCACTTCTAATGGATTCAGGCCGTAATATCCCTCGCTAATCCTTGGTAATGTCCAGAGCTGTGCCTCTTCGTGGATTAACCCGGTACTCGCTGTATTAATAGCGTGCTTATCCCTCCCCGAAGTGGGGTCTACCTTGGCAAGAGCACCTTATTTGTTACGTGTCCTTTAGAATATATTGAAAGTATCTGCTGTGATAAACAATCACAATGTCTGTTCAGGTCATTGGATTAAAGAGGGACATCAAGTAAATGACTTGCAGCCTCTGCCGCTAACGTGCAAAGTCAGATGTTTTTACAATATTAAACAGTTATGTCAACCCACTAATCTGCTGCAGGGTCACAGGGAAGTACCGTTCCATCAGGGATTCCCAAACTGACCTTCAGCTGACCACTTTAGAGCCAGAGATGTATCATCGCCATCTGGCGCCAGGTCTTCCCCGTCGTCTCCTTTTAGTTGCATTCGTGGTTGACAGAAAGTGCACAGGTACGTCATCACGAGAAACTCTTTTGGTCATCACTTTATTCTAATCTATTGGTGTGTTGACCCTTTATTTTGCTACAGAACAAAAGAAAAAGTTGCCACCCGGATTGAACGAATCAAACAGGCAACAAGTCTCCTTCTGTGTTAGGATGAAGCTCCAGCAACATCATGTATCTGGAAATCAGCAACATGAATACAACGGACCAGTTAATTCCACCAGTGGATTTTATTTCTTCCATGATGGCACAGCAACACTCTTAGATGGCTGTGACACGATTCATCAGGCCCAAGTTGTTGAAAGAGGCATCATGAGGCATCATTTTCACTCTTGGATGGACCTCAGAGAGTCCACATCTTAATCCTATTGAGAATTTTGGGGATGTGCTGAAGAAGGCTTTGCAATGTCGTCAGACTCTCCCTTCATCAATACGATATCTTGGTACAAATGCAACACTGAAAATAGATGCAGAAATGTATGCCACTGCTACTGTAGGCAGCAGCCAAAGGTAAAGGCGACCAGTCAGTGTATATCCCCTTCATCAATACACGTCATATGACACTGAACTTTACATTACATTCCAGTTAAATGGAACAAACAAAACCAACTAGAATCTTCACCAATAGAATTGGACACGCCATTTATGTTACAGTGAGCTGTCAAAGAAACTTATATTCAGTCCAGAGCAAAGCCATTTCTATCATGCATCCAGTGAAATGCACCCATTGTGTTGACCAACTACGTTCCTGGGAAGTTGGCAAAACGTAGTCGACAGTGCTTCTTCTGAATGACCACCAATTGTTTGATGACATTTCCACTCCACTCATGAGCCACATGCCAAATTCATTATCTTTATTTGGGGGAATACATCTTCAGAATGCACTCCAGCTACCGACTATGTCCATTCGGCATTAGGGAATAAGTTAGTCATAAGTAAGCAGTAAAAGATGAAAGAATGTCATATACAATGAAACAACATTCAGACTTGGCACGAACCACTGAGGCATGATAAAGATTCAAACACCTATACTGTGTAAACTAATAATGTACTTTATAACTCATGTTTTTGAAACAAGATCAAGAGCTACAGTTTTAGTTCCAATGGTGACATCAGGATCAGACATGACAAAAGAAAGCTGTGGTACTAAAACGTTAAAGAAGTGTGCTAAAATGTTTGAGATAATTAATATTTTGTTTTTAAGTGACATATGATAAGTAAGTAAAAAAAGAGTCCCCTTATGATTAATGGTGTTTAAGTAGATCAATTTAAAAGTGCACTCGAATGTGTGAAAAAAGGAAAACTTTGCTTTTTCAACTAAAAAATGAAAAAGTTAGACATAAAAGGCAGCTCTTTTAAACAGCCCACACTAATCTCACAAAGTGTAATCGAGACATGCAATCTAAAACGCTATCCAAATGAGGCACCATGAACTTTATTTCATTTTTTTGTTTGTTTTTGTAAGTTTGTTCGAAGCAGTTTATCCAAAGTTAAGGTACACAGATTGTATTTTTTGTTTAACTAACTTTACTACATTTTCTTCCCCATCAGGATATTTTTGAAACGGTGGTGGTGCGCCATGCTGGTTTATAAGTAGTACCCTGTACTGCTGTGACAAAAAAACGTACAAAACACCTAGTTCATTTATTGCGCAATGATTGTGTTTCAGATAGTGGGAGCGCAAACCGTCTGCAGTGCTGTGGTTCTAATGAGGAGTGAGCAAAGCTACAACGATGAAACTCATGGACTCTATGGTATGAGCCAACACGCCTTAATCTGTTGTTGAGGACCAAGTAGTGCAGCACCTGAGCCGAACATATAAGACGCGGAGCCAGAGAGACAACTCAGGACACTTTATTTTAGCTGCTGTGTTGTTTTGTTAGAATGACCTCTAATTTGTTATTGTACTTAATGACTGACTGACTTTATTATAAAATACTGCTGTATTCACAGATAATGTTTGTCAATAAAACAAGTTTCAACTCAAAAAACCTCGGCCGAGCAGCTTCAGTCCACCGCCAACACAATCTCCCAATGACAAAGTAGCCTTAAAAAAAAAAAACTGGATCCAAACAGGGATCGCTCCCAAAATTGAAATATTTGTTCCACGTTCCAAATCGCACCTGGGTTATTCTGGTACATTTAATAGGTCTGTGAACTCTGAGCACCCAAAATCTCCACAACGAGCTTCTCAATTCAAGCCAGTGAAAAGAAGCCGGAGCGTGAAATCACTTAATCCAGGATAATTTGATGACCTGTGAAAATGTTCCGTAAAGGGTTTTCATCAATGGGGTTTGTTGGCACACGGTCAACACCCCACGATTGTTCCTGTGCTTCCAATTAGCGCAAGAAGCATTTTAGCAGACAAAGGGAGGGTTTTGTTTTTTTGTCTAATCAATTTCCTAGCCAACCGGATTCTCTTTTAGGATTAGGATGCTTATGAAATCTGAGACTAGATTGCTGTATCTGCTTTGCTGAGCCATTAGCTGAAGTTATCAAATTAAGTGTTGTCTTTGGGTCTGTGACAGAGTGAACAATATACATATCGAAATAAAAAAAAAACAATCTTCCACACTCATTACAGCCAACAATACAGTTTATAAAGTCTAAAAGAACTATCTAACAGAACATACTAACTGTGAGATACAAAGTCACCAAGCCACAAACATCCTCTTTGAATCAAGTCTGTTATGTCATTTATTGCACAGGTATACATGCAGAGGCTGCACCATGAACTTTGTTTAAACAAACCAACCAAGTATGCACAGCTAAAGCCACAATGGAGTGCCTTCCACAACAGATGTTTACATTCCAGCCTCAGTGGCAGAACAACTTAAAACCCATCCACATGTATGTGCATTTAGGTTTGTAGGTCAGCCGCTGTGTCCAGCTCTACTTGATGTCGCAATGAAGCAGAGCAATACTGCAAAATAGCCAATAAAGAATAACATAAGCTTTCAAACATCATACCAATGCGGGGGAGCCTATAGAATTTAATACTTTATCTGGCCAGATGTGCGCAATCTGGCACAGTTTTAATGACATAAAGAAAAGTGCTGTGAAGTGGTGCGGCCAGGATTAGAGACGTAAGTAAGTAAGCGTCTTAGCATAAAGTATGTTTATTCAAGTAATAACCAACTCAAAGCATAATACATAATACACATAGCCGCAGCAAACAAGCCGGTCAGAAGCGCAACTTACAGTTGTTTTTAAACCTGATGTGCTCCTAATTGTTCACACGCCGTCACGGCAGAATGACTTCCCTGTCTGACCGGCGATGCCAAAGACTGTCTGCAATGCAGAGCTAACAGAGTTATGGGCTAACGTGATGTTTCACTGCAAGCCTTCATTGACACTGGTGGAGAATCAAGATGCAGCCCATTGTTTAATAGTTGGCTTAAAACGAAATGTTGCTCCAAATAAAAGCGCTCTAAAAGGTGAACATTTAAAAGGATTATTACCCTTATGAAACAGAGATAATAAATGCTAAAGATCTGTCTGGTAACTCCTAAAACTAAACTAAAATGTGGCAAAAGTTGGTAAATCAGTAACTGCATGCAAACCTTAACTCAATACAAGCCAGATAAAGTTGGCATTGTTTTCCAGGGTAGCAAACTGTGGTAGCAGAAATTTGCAAACTAGTGTCAAAATATATGCAAAATTGAAATTGTTACCTTTTTTTTTAAAACACAAAGTATTTTCTGACATATCACCTACACCCTTGGTCTAAATAACAGATTAATCGCATACAAACTTTCTTTCATGGGGAACATATTTGGAGCACCAATTCCTAGTGCACAACATTATACAATGTCATCTCAGAACCAAAGCATCCACGATGACAGAGTCTAAAAGAGATTGTGCCGATGGACTAAACATTTAAACACCTGCAAGAGAGAAGCACAAGAATATTTTGTTAAATGGAATCCCACCTCTACTTCTCTCCTAAGAAGCCAAGATGGGTAAGAGGGAGAGGAATTTTACGGAGCGTTTTTAAACTGCATCCATTGAATAGCATATGGCTTAAATGACAATATTGGTGTGTTGAATGGATCAGAAGTAACAAAATCAATCATGCCATTGTTTTACAAGCCGATTCCTCACTTGTTACCTCATGTATACACTGTTTTGTCTGATTCGTCATGTCAACCAAACCACGTTGCGCTGTCCTTACTGTGTTAAAGAGTTAAAATAGTTGTGAACTTACATATGATGGTCATTCAGTCTGTAAGTACACAAAAGTACAGTATGTTGACATTTATACACAAAGCTTTTGACCATCTAAACGTTCTCAACAAAGAATTCACTTTCCATTTCCACTTTCCAACACGCAATTGTAGCATAGCATGGTCTCTTTTTCTTTTCAAATCTGACTCCTGGGTCTTGTTAATAAAGGAATGACAACATATCCCTCACATTGATTGACCCCCTTCTCTTAGGTCTGCACGAGCCTTTCAATATTACTGGATGAATCATATTAATTAAAGGTCATTTTGATCCATCCTGTCACTATGGATCCACAGACATATAAACCACTGCCACCGATCAATGAGGACAGCCACGGTCGGTAGAATCTGGGCCTCTGGGGATTTCTCTAGATTACCAGCTGGTGATGAAATGCTGGCAAGCCGGTAAACTGATCAACCAAATCAACCAAGATGAGGAACAGAAAGTTACGAAACACTTCAACAGTCAATCGCAGTATAGCTACAATTGCTTGCTACATATAAACGCTGCCGTTCAGTCGATGTAAATTGATCCAGAAGTGGAGGAAGGGATTGTTGCTGTACAAATGACTCCCATGAATCCTAGTAAGCTTCCTTAAATCCAGAGAGCAAATAACACAGCAACAGGTGGCCCCATTCACAAAAAATGGAACAACAAGCTCTGTGACTAATTCATTCAAACAACAGTGACTGTCAAGCTTCCATTTGGTAACATGCAACACTGCTCCTCACATCAAAACACGATCAGCATCCAGCTGACAAAAATGTGAACACAAAGACTCAGAAGGAACCAAACACAATTCATTTCCTAATGCAAAGACTTCACATTTTCAGGTTCACATTCCACTGTGTCGACTGACTCCCTCACACTTTCTCACACACACACACACACACACACACACACACACACACACACACACACACACACACACACACACACACACACACACACACACACACACACACACACACACACACACACACACACACACACACACACACACACACACACACACACACACACAGGACAGTCTTGCTCAAGGGCACCTCGACACACACACCGGTCACACCATGTAGCAAACTGTGTTATGCCACCTTCTACCTCAACACAACCGCAAAACTTTATTTCACAGACTGAACATTTCCCGCTTAAATTGCTGACTTTTCATCCATTTGAACGAAATAGGGAGTTGTGCTGGAGTATATAATTTATACTTGGATTGACTTGACTTGGATTTTCCACCACCTCAATGTGCCAATAAAAATGGTTTACAATAGTAAATTCACTGTCATTTCACAAAAAGTTAATTTTCCTAAAAACTAAGCCACAAGTGATTTATTTTAAGGAAACAAAAATCTAAACAGTCGCTCCAGCCCATCCACTGTTGTCATGGGAGAACAGCAGGCCAATTTTGTGAAATTAGCATAAGCTGTTTTCTTCTTAAGCAATCACTTTAAGTGTCTTGGAACATTCCAGCGGCTTTGAAAGCCACATTTATTGATCTCCTCCATATCCTTGTTCCAAGGCAGCTGCCATCTGTTCACAGTTCCAGGGCCAATTCTCAACATTTTAAATGGGCCCCAATGATAGTCCTGCGCAGTAGTGAATACCTTACAGTGGTTTGTGTGATAATTCAATAAACCTACCCCAAACTTTATTGGTTCTGTGAGAGAATAGAACTAATGACATCTGCACCAGAACAGAAAGTACTATAAATGTTTTGTCTCAAGAATATTCCTGCGAGAAACAACTTTGAAAAATAGGGAAACGGAAATGAGAGTAACAACGAAATGATTTCCCTCATCATAAGGCACCTGGTTGCCTTGTTACATTAATAACGCAACCACAGAATTTGGAAGTTGTGATTTGGAAGTGAGTGAATAAACATAATCCCATTTGTGTATTCCTTTTTTTCTGACATAGACGGCAAGATACAAGACAAAAACCGAGGCAAAATACATTACTTTAAACCCAGCCTTCACTAGGGCCGTCGTCTGCCCACATGAATTCAAAGTGTAATCAGTGAAACAGCTGGAACACGGACAGAAATCCCTGCTGGGATTGCTTGCTACTACCCCGACCAGGATTCACATCAAACTGTGAAACAGATTGCAGCAATAGTATAGCAGCATTCAGCAGTTCTACGAAAGAGAGTTTGCCTTTTTAATCATTCAAGAAGTTTTCAATGGCAAGACAGCAAAGTTTGCACCACATACATCGCTGCTTCTTATAAAGGTTAAGTATGTAATGACAAGCAACAAACAAAAGTGTAACGTAAAATGTGGCCAGTGTTGTCACACAAGCTCTTTCAAAGCCCTTATTTATCATGTAGCTGAGAGCGAAACTGAGAAACAATACTTGAACACCGAAGAGAACCAGAAAAGCTGCAGAGTTGAACTAGATTGCAACAACTATTACTACTATTTGCATCACATAGGTTCTCATTTAACCTCTGTATGCTTAGGCCTAAGGGAAGAAACTGGAGTGCACATAAGAAATGTAAACAATGAGTAAGAAAGCATCCTAACTCCTCACAAACCATGTTCACTGAACACAGTGAAAAATCTCCGTCAGAATCCGAGCACACGCCCTGTTTACACGAAGGCCAAAGCACTATCCACTGTGCTGTACACTTTCTTCGACACGTCAAGTACTTTTACCTAGTTTTAAGCAGTCAAATCATGTGCGACTGTCAAACATTGTTTCTTTAAATGTCATCCCGGATTTTAGAAAAAGAGTATTCTATCCTAGATAGTGTATCAATATCCAGTGTGAGTTTCGTAGCCTTGGTGTGGTCATATAATTGTGGAACAGACACAAAACAAAGTCTGTGTTAGCATGACTAAGCAATTTTATCTCAGATCCCGATTTATTAAAAAAATTATAAAAATAATGAATAATAAAATCATAGTTCCATTGCTGTCAGAGCAGTTATTTAAGCGACGATCTTACATTTTATCAGGGATTACCAGAGGACATAAGAATCATAATCACGTTTAGGTGTCATGTCAACTGTGACATGTTAGAAACACCATCCAGTCATTAAGATGTTTGCAGTTGCAGAACTTGTATAACATGTTTGTCCAGAGACAAACTGGGTTACGTAATCTCCACAGAGAGAGCAAATTCATAGCATGTCCATGGCAGTGCATGTCAGAGCATCCCCTCGAGGGACAGATCAGCGACTGAAAATAAATAACTTTTGAACAGCCCCTTCTACAATTGCTTAAGATCCGAAACGTTTCCATCGTTGTGATGATAAAACAATGTATTAAAATAAATAAATAAATAAATAAACACAGACACTTAAACAACATTGCAGCACTGAGTGTCCATTCACAGTGTGCAATGCTGTGGAGATTCTTTTCAAACAGCATTAGGGGGCGCTCAGAGTTGACCAATTGTACATCATCCCACACGTAAATAGAAAAAATTAAAGGCACATTTCCTGAAACACAATGGAGGGAAGAAGTATCATTCACTTTTCGCCACAGTTTTCAGAAAAAAATTCAGTGCACATCCAGGCTGAATGGTGCAAACAGGAAACAGAATATTATTTGCCATAGGGACTCGCTATAAACTATCAAGTCTTGCAAGGCTGGGTTTACCACAAGATCACCGCTGCGTTTGTATTCAGTAGAAGTCGCACAGTGGTGATGCATTTTTCAGACTACACCTTTGAGCAGCATCATGCAGTTTTAAAAACAAGTTCTTAGAGGATCAAGTCAATGGGGCCCATTTAAACCCAACATTAGATGGCACTTATACATTCCAAATCCATTTCCTCATGATAGTCAAAGAGGTGAATCTGCGGCGTGGTGAACTACAAGCAAAACTGCAGAAAAAAGAAGAAGAAAAACACACGTCTTGTCTGACAGCTGCCAGCCCAGAAATACTTCTCTCACCTTGTCCGTTCGGCATTATTAACCAAAGCATTTATTTATTTGACCCCATTTGCAAGGGAAGACAAGGGACTTGGAATAAAAACAAAGGCAGCACACAAAGACAACAGTGATAAATAAATCAGCGCAAGCCGCAGGGTGGTCTTCAGACTTTATTACTCAGACCAACGTTTTGATCACAGAGACAAGATTTCAGGTCCAAAACTACACAGCAAAAGCCCCATAATCTGTTCAAAAAATATATATGTTACAGGAAAAAGTGTATCAAAAGGACACTTGATGGTTTTTGATAGGAATAACGGGTTGATGGGAAAAAGTAATGCAACACATCTGAACGTTAATTTTGGCACTTAATAAATAATAAATAACAGCTGGTGCCTCAACATAAAAAAACAAGTTCAGTTGACTCTTACTGGGCATCACTGTTTCTTTTCTTTTCTTTGGGGGTCACTTTGAATTGGGCATTTAGTTCATCCATTTGTGTTTCTGGCAGACTTCTTGTTAATGAACTGTACGCAAGATTAGTTTGCTAAGTGGGAGACTGGCTCTTTCAGGGGTAGGGGTAGTAGGCATTTAAGAGAAATGTTCCGTCCACATGGACACTTTGGGAGTTTGCCTTTCCATAGAATGTCAACAAAGGCAAACACGGTTGAGATAGTGGCGGATCCGTACGAGGATATTCAAAGGCCAACACAAACAATACTGCAAAAAAGCCCACAAAGCTCTTGTCTATGAAGTGGGCACAGCATGGAGAAAGAATTCACATTTTCTCAGCCTGGCCTTCTCAGAATGAAGTTGTTCTCTGCAAATAGTTAATCAACCATCAAAAGGATGTTTCTTTTTTTCCTGTTTCTCAATTCTAGATTACTAAAAGGACTTGGGTGGAAATGAACAATCCCCCCTCTACGTATTTCTAAGTATTTCCCACACATCAAGAAATTCTAATCACATGTGAAAATGAATATAAAAAACCCAGACCAGATACATCTACATTTTGTTAAAGAAAATGAAACTGAAACCAACTCTAGCTGGAACTGTCTTTGTTTCGATATAATAGTTCACTTGTTTGACTGGTAATCTTAAAATAATTTGATGCTTTATGTGTACGCTGAGAACAGTTTTCTTAAAAGACATTATGAGTGAGTCACTCAAACATCACACATTCCTCTTATAGGTCAAAAATGAGGGACGTGATCTCTTGGCTGCCAGAACATTCTACCAGAGTACCAGAATGATATTTACTGACATTCACTATGGAAAACATTGAAATAAAAGGCAATTCAAGATTACATCATTTTCAGTCTCATGGTAAATTCCATTCTATCTGACATTCAGGTGCCAGAAGTCATTTTCAGTCTAGTTAACAACTGGTAGTGTAATGCTGCCTGCCTGCTGCGAGGCCCTGTACCACAGGGGATGCACACGACTCCAACTGAAGTGGGTGAAAGGTTGCGTGGTTGTCAAGACAAAAAGTAAGGGGTTCTTGATATAATGTTCAGTTTTTAGGAGAAGACCTCCACTGTTTTTTCTGCATAAAAGATAGCAACCATAATAATTTGACCAGAATGCCACTGTTTAGGGTTTTTCCATTTGGTACCACCAGGCCTTTAAGAAATTCGAGGGCAAACAATGGAGAAAAACCATGGAGAAAACATGGTGATCAACATGCACATTTAATTTGGAGGCTTGGGCAAACCCATCTCTGACACCACTTATAGACTAGTTAAAGCAGCATATAAATATTCACAACCAACAGAAAAATATGTCATCTGTTGTCAGTTGTGTTCAAATCAGATGGGTTACATGAAAGCAACTTAGTGAATCGGAATGACAAATCAGGTGTGATGTGACACCCAACATCGCAGCTGAAGGAAGCCAAAGTCTTGAAACATGAGTCCAGTGCGACTGCCAAACTGTTCACTCTGCAGATACAATCTAGGAAAGTGACGGCCGATAAGCTTGTTTATACACACAATGTTGATGTAGTCCTCACTTCCATCTTGTGTTTCAAGTTCTTTTTTTATTACAATACAATTAAGTTAGATATTACACATCCGTTTTCATCGCACATGGCAAAAGTTATCTCTCCATGAGCACTGCTAAATCCATAATGCAGCGAAGCTACTTCTCAAATAAAACCTCTGGTCTGGTTAATCCACAGACAATGGGGAACTAGAAGCACAAAAGGTTAAAAGGTTGAAAGTACTTTGCATCATTTTATAGAATAATCCCAAACATTCCTCTGAAATACATGAGAGCCCAGATGAGTTGGGATCACATTAAAAAAAGACATGACTGGGTTTAAAGGGAACTTCATTGTAGCGAATTTATGTTTCACTGCTGTCCCATTATGCATTTATTGCGAAAAATACAAATTAATACATCACCTCTAAGCTTACAGTAGTCAACCTGCACTTGGTCTGTGGTACACTCTGTGCTATTGATAGAAAGGGGACAAGTATGGGGATGAAAATTAAATGTCAATCTTGTTACGGAAATGCCACTCAACAGTATATCACTTTGCCATTTTCATGATGGTACTGAAAGGCTCAGCCTCTCAGCTTGAGCAGCAAACCTTCATTTTATAGGAGCTTAAGATGAATAATTAATCACTTTGA
Source organism: Synchiropus splendidus (assembly GCF_027744825.2). NCBI lineage: Eukaryota > Metazoa > Chordata > Actinopteri > Syngnathiformes > Callionymidae > Synchiropus > Synchiropus splendidus. The sequence continues at coordinate 33,329,475 of NC_071335.1, forward strand.
CAGGTATCACAAAGCGCGTAGGTCTTTTACTCACAATGGCTTCAAACAAGTCGTCTTGGATAAGGGCATCATTATTTATTAAACAACGTCTTGGCACGAAAAGATGAGGGATAAGACCACTTTTTCATTGGCCACAAAGGAAGTGGTCTATACAAATCTTTTGACTTTTATTGCTCCAAAACATCCCACTAGAGGTCATCTACATCTGCACATGTTTCAGCCTATTAGGATGTTAAGTATTTCACTCCCTCAGGAGGAATGCAGTGAACCATTCAGATCAAACAGCTTGGATGACAAAGTGTTTATTCCAAGTTACACAACAGAGACAGGAAGAAAAGTCCAGAGAGAGCACCTGCTGATCAGTTATAGATTAGTTTAGGTTATAAAGCTTTATGTCCTTGAATCTACAGTTCAACTATGTCAGCATTTGAATGGCACCTTCTGTTTGGTCGTTGAACTAGCGTTCAAGAATGTTCCTCTAAATATGAAGGAGCACGTTCAAAACACTGACCAGAGATGTATGTGTTTTTAGCTAAATAATACCAAACGAAATTTTCATTCATCGATTGCATTTTTTCACAGCATTTATTGCCATTGTCATGACATTACCTGTCAAACTGTTGTGCAACACAATACATAGTAAAGAAAATTAGAGCACAGCGACTACACAACAGTACAGTTACAGTCACATGTTGATCTCCTACCTTGGCACTGAAATCCTTGCTTTCCAAATCCCCTGCGAAGAAGAAAATATTATAAATTAATAGGCTACATTTGACAAACTTACATTTATGATGGAAATTGTGACTTTAGCAACCTGTGGTATGAAAAAACTTGATGACTGATTTCATTTAAGCCTCTTGAGAAATGTCTCCTTGATCAAATCCCTGAAACCTTTCATTGGTCTTCAAGAGAAAAAAAACTCTACCATGGATGCCTATTTTGAATTTCAAGAATTGAGAGACAACAAGGTAGATTACATTTTGAATCTCAATTCATCACACTAAAACTGAGTCAACTAGCAATTAATGGCAAATGTGTGTTCTAAATATAACCTAAAGGAAGATTAAAACAGCACAAGCGTGGGCAGTAATGCTATGCTTTTAACATGTTTGTGAACCTTTCAGACCCTCACAGGTTATGCTAAAGAATATTCTTGACAGTATCTGTTATGTCGGGCTGTTGTGGTCAACAAATCTCTGTATTGCTGTTCAGTCCAGTATGTGCTTGAAGGACCACGGAGAAAAGTGTAATTTAAAGTGAAACTAGATCGGGACCCTTTCTTCAGTGATTTGGGAGCCAGGTTCAGTTCTGACATTGGCCATAAGGGTTGCTGGTGTAGTGCTAGTGTAATGTTGCACTACATTGCAACATAAATGTTTAGGTGATAAAAAAAATATTGATAGTCTGAAAAGTATTGATACGCAAACGCTGCATCTGGATACGACTCCACCCACCAAACGCACTGACAGTAACAGGGACCCTGGTCATCATGACAAATTCCAGGAGGTTAGCAAAGCTCCCGTTCAACATTTACCTGACTGTATTGAACTGATAATTCAAACATGTTGTCTTCTGGCTTTCTCCCAGAAAAGGCTGAAGCAGAGACTAATAAGTCACAACCAACTCGACCACTGCTGTTTGGAAAACAAGGTCAATAAGATCCAAAGTCCTCTGAAGCTTTGAAAATAAACAAATATTTACTTAGAATTTACAAGCACGTGGAGCATGTGATTGTCTTGTTTACTGTTTTCCTTTTTGCGTCTCTCATTATTTGAATGTTTAATTTTACCTTTAGTTCTGTTTTGAGTAAATAATAATGCTGATGCCTTCTCAAGTGTTCTTTTCACCTTTCATCATGAAACATCAAACACTGATTTGAAAGCCATAAGTCTAGTTGCTCACACACATATACACACCACCAAAACGCTCACAGATTATTTAGGCAAATCCTTATTAATAACGTTGACAATGTAGCATTATCTTTCAGCAGGTGACATGGCAGGAAGTGAAGCTTCAGCGCTGACACTCAGCTACACAGTCGTACCGTAGCACTGCATGGAAACCTGGCCCTGGCTCAACAGTGGCTCTTCTCTACCTTTCTTGTTCTCTCCTGCCATTGTGTAGCTATTTCACATCTTCACGAAACAATACTGAACATTCTTCTTCCATAAAAAGCCATTCTACAGATGTGTACCAGATGTTGGTTAGAATGTGTTCCGTCTTTCAGGTTTTCTTACATGACCAGTAGAGCAGCTCTCTCTGCTATCACAGGTTCTCACCACACAGAAACAGAGCCATAAGGTCAACAACTTTACTTCACCACCAGAGACGGAGATAAGAGTCTGGGAGCAGAGGTCACTCCTTGTCTACACTTCTTCAACACTTCCTCTTCCAAGAGGTTTACACTTAAATCAGGAATGTCGGATGTCCTCCGTCTTCTCTCGTCCACTCTCACTATCATGTCTCTGTTATTCGGAGGACCTGTTTGATCAAAGGAGACGGGCCAACAAAGACTTGCTACTCCGCAACAAATTCAAAATCTTCATCACAGCCATAGTCCTGGCTTCGGTGGGTTTTTAAACATAGGAAAAAGAGGGAAAAAAAGACAAAAAAACAAACTGGATTTTTCAACTTTCGAAGATGGTAAGGACTCTGAAATGGCGTAAATAAGCCAACCGAGATGATGAATCTTAACTTTGAGTTACTTGCCATATTAAAAACATTCATTCCTGAACTTTTATTATTCAGTAAAACTGCCAATAGATAAGAGCATGTCTAGGCGTTTTGGCAGGAGTGAGCAGCCTGGTGGTATTCTCACTCACACCGGCAGTCACAGCGTGGTTGTGAGTGAGACTTGTCTAGAAAAAAAAGTGAAACCACACTCCTAAACTAGCTGTCTAACTCGAATGAAATCATTTTCCAACTCATTTTCTAACCTAATAAAAATTCAATAACTGTGCTGCAACATTGCCCTCTGTTTTCAAAGTAACCACACATTACTGAAACAGCGACCATTTAGAACATCTGTACACTTTGTCTCATGTCCTGCTTTCAGGAACGGTTGCCATTTTTCATTGGCACCAACCGTGAGGAGTTATTGTACTGAGAAGCCTGCATATCCCATGGACCATGAGGCGAGGCCACAGTGGTTTGAGTGCTGTGTGTTTGCTGCAGAAGTGCTCTAGGGTAGGTGAGTGTAAAGCCCTGGTTCTCTTCTTTCAAACTGTTTTCTACAATGAATAAACTTTTGAGGAGTTTTAAATGTGTGTGTCAGATCAAGTTGCTAGTTAGGCGATATTGGGTAATTTAGTTTAGTTTAGGCCTCAGATGTAAGCATGCCGGATGTGGCACGGGAGCCGCCAATCTTCAACAATCTCAACTGCCCCGTTCTTCTAAAACCCTCCTAACTATCCCAATGAGATAGACTAGATAAGGGCTATCAGCCAAACTATTTCTTCGGAAGGAAAGGTGGCGGTCAGAGAAATGGTCAGGGAGCGGACAGACATGAGAGGCATGGTTAGTCAGACACTGCACATGCAGCAGTATTAGCAAAAGCGGCCAGCCTTCACAGGGAACCCAAAAATTGGGAGCTGTACTTGAGAGAGTACTTTACTGACTAATGTTTGCACAAGTTTTTGTTTTGTTCTGATTCTCAATTTTGCCAGGCCCTCACGATCACAGCCAGGTTTAAGCCCAACACAACACCTTCTATGCTCAAAGCAACCTTCTCTTCTGGACTAAATAAAAGGTGGACAACCAGTGGTGATCGTTTCTGAAGAGTTTACTACTCAATACTTTGACAAAAAAGATCCATCATGCTGGCCAATGTTAGCAAATGAGTGCAGTGGAACGGTAACTATGTCAACAAATATTTCAGCTGTTTATGAGTATGATTTGTGAGGCAGTTAAAAAATGGATATGGGCGGATGATCCATTCACACACTGGACATTCATACAGTTTTTCCAGCCACTGAGTGCGTCATCCATGTTCGGCCTCTCTAACCGGTTGATATTCTTCTCTAACACTTAGCTGATGAGAGGAGCAGAAGGCGAAGAGAGCAGAGGATATGTAGAGCGAGTGTAAATGAGTGAAATTGAGAACTGAGAGCAATCACTGATGATCCAGTGCAAAGAGGTGCATGTGACCACGGGAGGCCGAATATTCATATTTTCAGGACTGTGAGAGGAAAATAGAACCCCGCAGAGAGAGCTGCAGTTCTGCAGGCAAGTCTACACGACACTGAGGATGGGTTCTATTGTGAACAGATAAGGGCACGGCCTGACTTTACAGACTCCACAAAAACGCTACTTTCTTGGTTGAAATTCAAGGACATTCTTTCCGCTTATTTCAATCTCAATATAAAAAAAAGATACACAATACAGGACTGGCATTTGTGACCACGACTCAGGACAAGACATGTTTCTCTGATATTATCTATTTTTCGCTGTTGTTAATTTAGGTTTACTGTGAAGGCCACACTGAGATGGAGTCGGTTCCGTCCACACAAGTTCTGTGTCAGAGAAATCAGGTCCAATAAGAGAATGCTACTTTCTCATATCCGGCCGGTCCACAACTAAAAGGTTGTGCTTTTGTTTCTTTACATGCATGTGTCATGACATCTTGTGTTTCCTTCCTACAAGAGCATAAACCGGTGACATGAACAGGTCTGGCATGTGAACTGCATTGTTTCTGTTTCGAGCATTCCTTGTGGCTTTGTCCAGACTCCTGAAACGGTTCCATTAATTTGTATATTATATTTTCAGTTTTTGAAAATAGCAAAACACAGGAACAGATAAGATGCACTTTTATGGGCAAGGCCAAAGAACCTTCGACAGGTCTCCATGCTTTCCTGGCTTGTACTCATGCACTGATTTTTTTGGGGGCCGATACCTATTGGCGATATTTTTGAAACTCCCAACACACCAACAGCGATTTTTACTGACTGTCTTTTCTTTTTTTCACAACTAAAATTTCACTTTTTTTAAACTTAATTACACAGACCATTCAAATATTACTTTACAACGCTGTATAGAAAACATAAGTAACAAAAGAAAGCGCTTTTCGTGTTTAATTGAAAAACGGTTTCATATAAGCTAAATAACTTTAATTCCCTTTTCAATGTACAGATCAAACCCACAGTGTAAACTTCACTCATCACTTTTTAAACAGCATAATTCTGCCTTTTTCTCAGACAGACTGCTCCTCTTTACATCGACATGTCCGGGGAACAAGTGTCTGGGGTTGAGGGGGACTATTAGTTGCTGAAAGCTCTGGTCATGACAACAAACACGTCTTCTCTTCCAAAACAATAAACTCCATTAGCCTTGGTTTCGCTAGCCACTGGTTTAATACTCCTTTTTTAGCCTCTTGGTAGCACTTGAATTCAGTGCAGTGATTTGAGCCCAAGTGCCTTGTTTTACTGCTGAAGTAGCATTTGAAAGAAGGAAAAAAGGTGAAAGAAGTCGACAATGCGACTTAACCAATGAATTTGCAGCCACCTCTACAATAAAATTCAATGACAAAAACGGAAAATAAACTGAGCGGTGGCAGAGTACATCTGTGGGGAAGTAACCATAACTTATACTTTTGTATCAACCTTACAAGAGTCATTGTTACATTGTCGCACACTGAAAGATGGATGAATGTGACTTAGTAGGAAATACCAAAGTTATGACAAACTTGGGGATTTTATTGAACATCTTATGTAAGTTCATTTGTGTTTCTCCATGCCCTGGGACCTACTGGAGGAACAGTTTTTTTTTCTCCTTAAATCACAGCCAAAGATTGCTATCCGGTTGTGCCAGGACGGGTTTAGCAGAAGCCTCTGCTGAGGAGAGTAATGTTTGGGATTGGTATCAGGTAGTAGGTCACAGGCCAAGCTGTAAAACTGCCAGGCTCATGAGCTATGGCAGAGATCACGCTGTCAGTGACAGTGAAGGACTGAATGTGAACTAACAGTATGTGGCTTTACTACTCACAATTCTGAGTCAAATGAGTCATACTGAGTGTCAACAGACTTCCTTACGTAAACACTGTCATAGATCACCATCACGATGACACAGTTGAAGCGTCGCCATGTTTTCCACAGAAACCAAAAACTTCGTCAAGAGAAATGGAGCCAGGAGTGGAAAAACAGGTCTGCAACTCTCTCCACTGCCGCATGTGTTTGACATTAAAAACAGGTGGATGGCTTTCAGATGGAAATGGTTTCGTGGCACTGAAGGTAACCTTAATAAACCTTGCAGTGGTCTGAGTATAAACCATCAGTTTCAGATGGTCCTCCAGAAGAAACGCTTTGGTTTAAAGGAAGGAAGATTCCTCACTCATTTCTGAAGGACACCCCACGATGAGTTGAATTACGGTGACGCAGGGAGGACTTCACTCCCTGCCCCCAAGATCACTTGTAAACTTAAAAACCTGCTGAGAGTGGAATGTTTCACAAGACGGTAAAACAGAAACACAATAGTGAGTTGGCTGTTGGCTGCATCATGTCTACGTGTTGGAGAGTGTTCTCATCACCGGAGACAAAATAAAAGACAGTCTGTTCTCCGTAGGCTTGAGCGTGATTCCTTCCCCTAAACATACTTGAAGATTCCATCAGCTGTAGGACCTATCCAGGGTGCCCCATGCCTGCCCCCCCAGGCAGGTGGGACAGGCTTCTCATAAAGGGGTTGTGCAAAGAGAAATGAATGGATGAGTCCTCTGGAAGAGTTTACTGAATACTCTACCAGAGAAAAACAATTACAATTCCTGGAAACTGTCTCACATTCTTCCGTCGTTACTGCTCCATTCAATTGACTGAGGGTGTTTGCCAAGTAGAAAAACAGTGACTGACTCCTCCCATACGGAACTGTTGTGGCTACATTCTAAGTGAAGCAAAACGTGATGAATACGAAATAAAGCAGTGATTATTTTGGAAGCCAGAGCGGAGTGGAAAGTTGTGTAACAGCGTGGAGCAGCGTGTTCTCAACTTCTCTTGCTGTGCAACAGGCAGCAGCAGCAGCAGTCGGTGGGTGGTGGTCGGTGTTCTTACCAGATGAAGTCCGTGCAGTGGCTGCAGAAAGTCGGCTGCTTGAAGAACCGGGCCGTGAACTTGTGGTTCTTCACTTCGTGGACGTTCTTTTGCCTCAAAGCGCCTTTGCGAGCAAACCTGTTGGCAACGTCCCCGTCTGGCGAATCGATCAAAGAAACATCTGCCATGCTTTAATTCTACTACAACGCGTCCTTCACAGGCTGCTTGGGTGTCTGTGGGCGTTTTCCAGTCGTCCGTGTGTCGGGGCGGCGGTCCACGGCGGAGACACTGTACTCACTGGCGTAGGGCTTCCCCCTGTCTGTGGACTCCACTGACAGCTCCAAGCACCGTCAATGTCCGCGGTCCAACTCGTGGCTCACTTCCGCTAAGGCTTCAAAATAAAAGTTGCTCGCTCTGTTTTTAATTTAACTCTCAAAATTCTCTCTCTCAAATTACAACATTTTGTAGCAAATTAATTGCCTTTGGACAGTTTTCCTTTGTGTTCTTGTTTACCATTAAACACCACTATCACGTTCTCTCTACATTCACAATATCATCAGCAAACATCATGGCCTTCCAAACCTCCATTGCTTCTTGCATGTTAATAAAAGAATTAAACTAGACACACTGGAAAGCTGGTGACATTAATACGAGAGAGAGAGAGAAATAAACAGAGATTTTGTTTTCCAAACACACTTTATTTACATTTTAGTTATATGTGACAATATGCATGAAGTGTGGAGTACAATTGTGGAATAAGGTCCCAATAATATCAAGAAAAATGCTTAATGCAGGTCATGATTTCTGATATTGCACGAGAGAGAGAGAGAGACAGTGTATCTGTCTGGAAATAGAACACAATAGAAAAGAAAATTTAAGTGCATTCCACAGCACAGTATATGATGTGATTATATTCGGAAACACAATTATATTAAAATGCTATTGATAGTTATCATTTTTGTCACCAATATTTTCAATGATTAACTGACTGAAACTAACCTTGGCCTCCCTCAACTCAACAGGGATTTTACTATTATTATGTCATGAAACAACTTTTGTTCGTCGGTCACCTGTTAAATTTGTGTCAAAAACGCGAATGAATCTGCAGCCTTATTTGTGAATCTTGTGATCCTATTCTAGAATTTCTTTATAGTTTCAATTTTAGTTTCAGAATGATTCAGAATTGTCACAATGAGTCCGGGTTCCTGAAATGAAATAATGTTTGTTTGTTTTTTTGTTCTTTTCTTTTCTCCAGTCTAATGATTAATTACCATAACCTTGTTGTCCTCATGCAAAGTTTGATTTTGAATCGTTTCTTATTTGTAATTTTAAGTTAAGGGCACTTAGTAGTAGCTAATGTATTTATTTTGAAATCACTTCCTGGTTGTTGTGGTTTGTTTACTTTCGCGTGTATTGGCTTCGCTTCCTCGTTCTCCGTCTGATGTCACTGGTCTGTGGGTGAGAAGGACCCAGCCCCTGTCCCGGGTGAGAAAACCAGGACACAGGCGCCAGCCAGTGGCCAGGCCGAGTATCACTATTGGGAACATGCACGAGAGCAGGGAAGATTCTGTTGGACTGCAATATAATAATGGTTATAACCCACAGAGAAAAACAGAACGGGATTTGATCAGGGGAAAGTAAAACACTATCTAAGTCCGCATCTAAGGACCCAGAGACGTGCAGGTCGGATCAGAGCCGACCCTTCTCATCCTGGTCATGGACTGTTTGTTCCTCTTCCCTCTGGCAGGAGGCTACGGTCCATCCAGACCAGAACCTCCCGTCACAGGAACAGCTTCTTCCCCTCGTCAGACTGTTGAATTCATTATTTTATTTTATTTTATTTTTTCTGTCAGCAGTTAATTCCAAAACACGTTCCTAGTTGATTCTGTTTCTGATGGATGGAACACTTCTTGTTTGTTCTAATGTAACAACGATAGTCGATTCAGAAGTATTTTTAAACAGTATTTTAGAAAGATGGCCTGGTTATTTTAAAAGTATCTTGTTAGCCAGGAAACAGTGGACACTGGTCTATGATAAATGATATAATAATGTTTTGCTTCACTGCTGCACAGGCAGTGTGCCTGGAGGACAACTGTGATTTCAGCTTGTCAGAACATTTTAGGTCTTCAGCAGAGAAGCTGTGCATAAAACATAGTTTATTCTATCCAACAATTCAGCTCATGCGATGTCTAGTTTGTCTCCAGTATGAAAACAACGGATCCTGGACAAGGAAAATCTGGATGTGAATGATACCAGAGTTTCACGTTCAGCCGTGTGAAAGGTCACAAGCAGCTTGAGGTCCACAGAGCTCAGCAGGTATCAGAGACTTTGTGGAGAGTAAAAGTCCACAATCATAATCAATTTCTGACAGTAAAATGTCATTACACACTTATATTCATAGCTAGACATTGACTAATGATACAGTCAAATCTCGCCATGACCCTTCAAGGAGTTGACATGGACGCGAGCACCCGTCTGCAATGATATTATGAGCCCATATATTCTGCTGTGACTTGTCAGCAGCAGCCTGATGGTGTTGAACTTTTGGTAAATAGAGCAACTATGATCTTTGCACCAAATCAATACTGTTTCAGTCAGACTCCTGATTGGATGATTCCCCGAGCAGATCATTATTTATCTGGCTTCAGTACTGAGGGCAGTGTGGAGACTTCACTTTCAACATGACACCGTTGAAACTGGCTTTGCTGCTCATAAGCCAAGTGGCTTTGTACGGGAGCGTGACATCCAAGAAAGGTAAAGAAGAGGGCCGCTTTCCTTTCCTTTTCCTTTGCTGCTGTCTTGGCATCGAGTTTAAAAGCGAATGTAATTCTATCAGAACAGGTATGTGAGGTAATGGTTAGCGCAGAAAGATCACAGGTTGGATTCCAGCTTGAGGCCACTTGTGGAGTGAACTTGTGGTCCTTTTGCATAACTCTAGTTTTATTGGAATAACTTCACATTCCGTCAGCATAAAATATGCTGACCCCTGTAATCCTCTGAAATATTGGATTTCTTCAATGCTAGTGATTGAAAAAAAGTCATTCAACTGTCCCAGAAACTTAAATTATACTGAACTAAATACGGAAATATCTTTCAATGTTTTCATGTTTATTTTATTTCTGTATTATGGTGCTCCTATCTCCTGTTTATTGGATTAATGGAAAGACAAATTTAAACACATCTATGATGTAATGGAGACTAATATGAAATAGCTTTATTTTAATAATTTAATAAGTGGTGGGACACGATTACATAACCAATATGGTTAATCAATATCTAAAAATAATTCATCACAATTTAATATTTGGCACAAGAACAATCAAATTTAAGTTGAATCTGCAAACATTTATTCTGCTTCTATCCTGAAAATTTCTTTCCATCAATCTCATTTACTCTTTTTCATCATGGATGGATCACGTTGTAACAGGGTGCTGCTGGGTTTATAGGCCCAAGAAATGTTCTCTGGTAAAGAAAGATTGTGCGTGAATTAATCTACCAAACCTACATTTTCAAATGAATCCAAATAAACACGCCAAATCCTCAGGACTGAAACAAATACAAAACAAGCCAGTAATTTTCATTTATGCGCATCACAAAAGAGTAAAAAGTGAAGTCTTTTTGACAGTCTACATTTTTCTCTCTGTCTCCAGTGTGTGGTCGCCCTCCTATCACAGATGGCATCGATGAGGTGAGACTGAAGCGAGTGTATGAGGTCGGGGAGGAGGTGACCCTCACATGTGAACAGGGGTACCTCCCCTCCACCACAACACCTAGGAGGATCACTTGCACCGGCACAGGAGACTGGACAGCATCAGACCTGCTCTGCACACGTCAGTATTAGCTCCAAAAAAATAAGGTTTTGATTATTGTTATACTTGTCCAAAGGCAGTCTGATAAACAATTCATCTCTCTGGTGCGAGGATGTTGGTGCTACTTGATGCTTGACATGTTTAATTTAATATCTTGTGATACTAGAAGTGAATTGTTTTATCTTCACCTCAGCAAAAATGTGTGCCATCCCTCGACCCCTGCAGCCCTTAGCAATGGGGAGGACGGAAGCCCCCTTCAAGAGCATTCTCAATTTCACCTGTGATGACGGGTAAGAAGCAAGAAAAGCAAAACACGATGTTCAATGCCAATATTTATTTATTTGTTTTTTCACTGTGCTATATGCACCAAGGTTTGTTTCACCAGTGGTGTCAGATAAGTGAGCGTGGATGAACCACCAAGGCTGTGCAGAGTTTTTTTTTTTGAAAGCAGACTCCCAGTAAGAGCCTGACAGAAACAGGAAATGTCGTGATTTAATGTCCGTAATGTCTTTTCAGATATGTAATGCAAGGAGCCAATGAAAGTCATTGCCAACATGATGGAACTTGGAGTCACACCCCGCCGCTCTGCAAAGGTAGTCAGAAGTGATTTGAGGTTTCATTGAATTAGTTGTTCAAGTCCAAAGATTTCAGAGACAGTGCCATCTAGTGGCATCTGAAAATCAGGACACTGTTTCATGACACCTCATCTACCCCACTATACTGTGTCATGAAACCGAGCCATTACTAGCAGTGCAGTTTAAAACTCAACAATAACTATGTTAAGGTTAGAAGGATGTTAAGAATGGGCCTCGGACTAAATTACCGCTATGATTCTGCCTGCTAAAGCTGTGAACTGTCCGCTGCCGGTGCCCCCAAGAGATGGAAAAATAACCCATGACAAGACAGTCACCGGAAGCCACACTATTTATGGGCAAAGCTGGACGTACGAATGCAACCCACCAAAGGCCCCGAGCTTCGAAAGAGGATCCTGCAGGGCCGATGGAACTGTACCTGAGCCTCCAGTCTGCCGAGGTCAGCCGGTTTCATTTTCCCGCACCATTGAAATGTACCGGTGAATGATGTCAGATCAACATTGCAGAGGTGAGCTGTCCAATCCCAACAAACATTCCAAATGGATTCATTACCTTTGCGGTGATGAGAACGCACAGCTACAAGGAGACGGTGAAGTATGGCTGCAACGAGAACTACGTTCTGGATGGGGAGGCTGAAAGGTTGTGCACAAACACAGGAAATTGGTCTGCTCCACCGGTCTGCAGAGGTGAATACATCAAGACTCTGTAACTGTAGAGCAGGACATTACCAGGGCGAACAATAGAGGAATGATTTCATTGTTGAACAAAGGGGAAGAAAGGCTAGTCAGGCTGACCGAGACATTCTCCCTCTCATGGGATTGGTACGCACCCCACAGTTAGGGCTTGTGATTTGAGGGACAGCAGCATGAAAATAGTCATGGTAAAACAAACCTAAAAATAAATTTGTCAGTTGGGGTGGACTGACAAGCCGTGTTGGATATTTTATTCCTGTAGTCAAGACCATGACAAGACCGAATCAAGACCACCGCATATACAGACCAATGAGGGGGTGAGATCAAAGTCAATACAAAATACATAGTTATAGTCTGACAGTCATATAGAAAGGCACTTTTATTCCTTACTGCAAAATAAACAGTGGTCATTTTTCCAAAATAAATCAAGGAATGAAATGCTTATCGCAGGAACTGGCTTGTTGTCTGTTCTGTTTGGTCTGGTTCAAAGTTGATATAGTGATCACTGAAATCACGGTCATTCCCCCTCAGCACCCTGCAAGGTCAACATCAAACGTGGTCGGATTTTCTACAACTCTAAGAAGCTCTGGATCGCAGACTTGAAACCCAACAGAGTTCTTCATGGGGAACATGTGGTCTTCTACTGCATGAACAAAGAAGACAGGTGTGGCTATCCTGTGGCCAGCACATGCCAAGATGGGACTCTGCCCATCCCACAATGCTTTGAAGGTGAGTGCTAAAAACGGTTGAGAACGCTGAGGTTTTCCAGGTCTATTTTTTCCATATTACTTTTTTTCTTTTTCTTTTTCAGAACCTGGAAAAGTGGAGTACACCCTGAGACCTAAATCCCTTCCATCAGAGATTGCGATGTGTCAGTCGACCGCCGTATAAAAACTCTTCATGCACCCTGGATCTGCTATCGATTGACTCAATTCAAATGTTGTGAATTTTCTGTGACTGTGAAAGTAATAAAGGAAGTTAAACTATCTAAGAAGGTACTGTCGCATACATTTTGATGAACAATCTTACTGAATGTATTTAAGATGGTGGCGACGACATCCCAGAAGCAACATGGTTCACTGAGTCCCACAGTTGTTAGTAAAAGCAAATGTCAGCGAGCTGGTGAAGCAACAGCCAAATCTTGATGCTCACATTTCAGTTAAATGAGGAAGACATGGGCGTAAACCTGATTCAAATCGAATACTCAGCAGAATCCAAATTTGAAACATCAGTTCCTTGTTCTTATGCCGCGCAGTCTTGGAGGGTCTGGGGTCTGGGAGGAGTTCGGAGAGGCCATGGAGGAGGACTATTGGTCAGCCTCGAAGAAATTCTGGCAAACCGTCCGTCTCCTCAGAAGGGGGAAGCAGTGCCTCACCACTACTGTTTACAGTGCGGGGGAGAGACTGCTGACCTCGACTGGTGATATTGTCGGGCGGTGGAAAGAATACTTCGAGGGTCTCCTCAATCCCGCCGTCACGTCTTCCATCCAGGAAGTGGGGACTGAGGACTGAGACGACTCTCTCATCACCCGGGCCGAAGTCACCGAGGTTGTTCGTAAGCTCCTCGGTGGTAGGGCCCCGGGGGTGGACGAGATCCATCCTGAGTATCTGAAATCCCTGGATGTTGTAGGGCTGTCGTGGCTGACACGTCTCTGCAACATCGCGTGGCAGTCGAGGACAGTGCCTCTGGATTGGCAGACCGGGGTGGTGGTCCCCCTGTTTAAGAAGGGGGACCGGAGGGTGTGTTCCAACTACAGGGGGATCACACTCCTCAGCCTCCCTGGAAAGGTCTATTCCAGGGTACTAGAGAGGAGACTTCGGCCAATAGTCGAACCTCAGATCCAGGAGGAACAGTGTGGTTTTCGTCCCGGTCGTGGAACACTGGACCAGCTCTATACCCTCCATCGGGTGCTCGAGGGTTCATGGGAGTTCGCCCAACCAGTCCACATGTGCTTTGTGGATTTGGAGAAGGCGTTCGACTGTGTCCCTCGCGATGTCCTGTGGGGGGTGCTCCGGGAATATGGGGTACGGGGCCCTCTGCTAGGGGCTGTCTGGTCCCTGTATGACCGGAGCAGGAGCATGGTTCGCATTGCCGGCAGGAAATCAGACCTGTTCCGGGTGCATGTTGGTCTCCGCCAGGGCTGCCCTTTGTCACCGGTTCTGTTCATCACTCTTATGGACAGAATTTCTAGGCGTAGCCAGGGGTCGGAGGGGATCCGGTTCGGGAACCACAGAATTTCATCTCTGCTATTTGCGGATGATGTTGTTCTGCTGGCCTCATCGGACCGGGACCTTCAGTATGCACTGGGGGGGTTTGCAGCCGAGTGAGAAGCGGCCGGGATGAGGATCAGCACCTCGAAGTCTGAGGCCATGGTTCTCGACCGGAATAAGGTGGTTTGCTCTCTCCAGGTCGGTGGAGAGTTCTTGCGGTGGTGGAGTTTAAGTATCTCGGGGTCTTGTTCTCGAGTGAGGGAAAAGGGGAGCGTGAGATTGATAGACGGGTTGGTGCAGCGGCAGCAGTGATGCGGTCGCTGTATCGGACCGTCGTGGTGAAGAGAGAGCTGAGTCACAAGACGAAGCTCTCGATTTACCGATCGATCTACGTTCCCACCTTCACCTATGGTCACGAGCTTTGGGTAATGACCGAAAGGATGAGATCGCGGATACAAGCGGCTGAGATGAGTTTCCTCCGCAGGGTGGCTGGGCGCACCCTTAGAGATAGGGTGAGGAGTTCGGTCATCCGGGAGGATGGATTGGGGTGGAGCCGCTGCTCCTCCACATCGAGAGGAACCAGTTGAGGTGGCTCGGGCATCTGATCCGGATGCTCCCCTGGACGCCTCCCTGGGGAGGTGTTCCGGGCATGTCCTACCGGGGAGGAGACCCCAGGGAAGACCCACTCGCTGGAGAGATTATGTCTCCGGTCTGGCCTGGGAACGCCTCGGGATCCCCCGGGAGGAGCTGGAGGAGGTTTGTGCGGACCGGGAAGTTCGGGCTTCCCTGCTCCGAATGCTGCCTCCGCGACCCGACCCCGGATAAGCGGTAGAAGAAGGTGAAGGTGAAGGTGAAAATACAAATTCATAAAATGTATAATGTATTGAGATTAATAAAATTCAATATAAAAACATTCAGTGCAAAAAAAGTCAGCTGCACCCTCAAGGACTTAAGGAACTCGCACAATGATTCAGCCAGTGAGATGCTGAGATAACTGCTCTGAAATGTCAACTAATGCCAGTAATTGAGAGGTATTTCATGTATTAGGACAATACAAACGCTGCCATTGGTAACTGCCGCTCTCCCAGTACAGAGCTCTGTCATTGCACTGGCACAGGATCATAATCCCTACCAACTGAATTTATTTTCATTACTTTTTACACTGCTTTTTCTTTAGTTGTTTTTTAGCGTGATACGTCTTTTCTTTTATTTTCCATGAAATATAATTTAACTCAGGTTAACTTCATGATGCAGAAATCATTTTCTTCATGTAAATTTGCTTCCATGTTACTGAAATCTGAATTTTTGAGAAGGAGGAAAAACATACCCTCGTGGGCAGAGGTAAAATACAAAAGAAGCTAGACTTGTAACCAACTGTCTCACTCATTTGCTCTGCTTACATGTGAGTGGACGGTGAACTTATTCAGAAGAGGCAGAACACAAAAGCTTGGCATTTTCCTAATCATGTTCAAAGTGGCACCCAGAGCCCTTTAGTTGTACGGCCTTTACATTAAATGCCATATCGGCACTGTTGCCCAGAGATGTAGGCTACAGAGACGTAAAATGCAGCGTTGCGTTTTTGGGTGTGATAGCTGGTGGCAGCATTGTTGTCCTCTGACCAAATGAAGACAGGAAAGTTGAATTAAAAGGCCAGGGGTGTTAGTGATTCTTGTCACTAAATACGAGACTACTAGCGAACTCAATGTCAAGAAAGTTTCTATTTAAAAATGTGTTTTAAAAAAAAACACAAGAAAAAAAGCAGAATAATTGCATGCATTTGAAGGGGTTTTACCGCATTGAAACGCTTATGCGAAACTATCTATACTACATAGGCATAGAAAGTGGCAAAGAAAACGTCTCTTCCTCTATGTTTCAGTTTGAAAGGGGATTTGTGCTTAAAGATTGTTCCCTTCTGAGAAATCTGTGGCAGAAGTTGAATGTTGCAATGCTTCATTTCCTGTTAGATGTTGCAATATTTAATACCATTCTTATCTGCTGCCTGTTGCAAAAGTACAAACAGCAGCAACCGAAAATACAAAGACTAAAAGACTGCCAATAGGCAAGGAGCATACGGACATTTCAACATGGAGTTTTGGGGGTTGATCCAGCACTTCTGTGTCTTTCTACTTGTTTCAGCTCAGGATTATGAACATAACGGTAATGGCTTCATTTGACTATGAGATAGTATTTTAAGCAGAACACACTTCAGATTGACGTCTGAAAATCGGCTTGTTGTGTCACAGCATACGGGCATAGTTGTTTGGATTGACCATTGCAGGTATGAGTAAATAAGGCTCGCTCTGATCGGTACCCGAAATGCTCAAGGTTTCCAATAACACAGCCTTGTTTTAGTGTGGGTCATCTCACTCCCACTGAAACATGAGCAAGATACACAGTCTGTTCACCATTGGACTTTAACTCTCTAATACGTTGAATAGGAATACATTTGAAAATGTAATGTGCTATGTTCCCAGCCGTATACTCAGACCGAAGTGGCTCTGCTCTGACTTGTTTTTAATGATCTAACTAGAGGGTCATCTTTATGGTTTTATGCATTGTTTTTGATTTGTGGATCATTTCGACTATCAATAATCTTCTAAAAGCTGGTCAAGTCGGTCAGATTTTACCGCAGTGTCCTCATTTTCTGAGACGGAACTCTCTCTCACCCTGTTTTTCAACCAGTGTTTTTCCTCAACAGTATGTGAGCAGCCAGAGATTCCACTTAATGCCGAGGTGGAGGAGCTGCAGAGGTTTTTCATTCCCGGAGCAGAGCTGGTTCTGTCCTGCAAAACGGGATACACCCAAGTGCTGGGTCCTCGTCGCATCGTCTGCAGTGCCTCTGGAACATGGTCTAAGACTAAACTCAATTGCAGGCGTGGGTCTGATTTGTTGCACCAAAAATAAGTTTAAAATAGTCCAGCAGTGTAAAAATACCCTTTAAATAAACAAATAAAAAAACAAATATATTTTTTTCGAATTACCAATTTAACAAATGCTATCCAGTTTTTACATACATGGTGCTGCTAATATAACATAGCTAAACATGCATGAAATGTCATATAAGCTGTCAATGTACATTAAAAGAGCATGGTATCAAGAGGTTGGACATTTGAGTCCAATTTGAGGAACCCCTCAGTTTGGGCCCCTCCTGGATTGTGCCAAAAGCAATGTTTCTGACGTAACCCATGCAATGTTCTCTCTTATAGCCATTGTATGTCCTTATCATGGGGACTTGTCGAACGGACATGTGTACTATGAGGGTAACACATACCAAAGTACAGTGAACTACACCTGCAATGAAGGGTAAAGAAGATCTTAGAAGTGGTTTAGTGAGGGAAACCTGTAAACAAGCTGGTTATTGAATATCAATGGTTGTGCAGGCACATTTTACTTGGAGACGACGGTGCAGTTTGTCTGGCTAATGGATCCTGGAGCACATCTGTACCTGAGTGCAAGCGTAAGTAATTCAGTAGTACCTATGTAACACATGATGAGGAGCAGCATGAAAGATCTGAACGTTGTTGTTTTGCGTTTTTCCTGTATTAGGAAAGTAAATGTATTGTCTTGTAAAAGCAAGAATGCCTCATTTGCTGAGCTAAATCATTCAGTAAATACTCCTTTATTTCCTTTAAGTGAAATGATCGGGAGAAAATCATTGACTGAAATGTTGAGTTGAACAACTACAGAACATTCAGACCCCTTGTTGGTTTCATAGTGATCCCATTTCTGCATGCTCAAACCACCAAATACTACTGTTAACAACAGGAAACCTGTTATAAACCAAGTATTCTATGATCTAGCGAAAAAATTCAACTTGTGTCTCTTCTTGTAGCCGTGTCCTGTGGGCTCGCCCCAATTCCACAGTTCGGGATGATCATTTACGACAGAGCGGTCAAAGATGACGTAACTCCATATGGCACCAGGGTTACGTACCAATGTTTGCCTCCATATGCTGTCTTTGGTAACACAAAAGCACACTGCACTGCCCAGGGGATCTGGACTGAGACCCCCGAATGTCGAGGTATGCTGCTAAAGAGTTGTGTGGGGAGTGTTTTTAGCTGTATAATAAAGTGTTATTAGATGCAAGTTCATTTCACTTCTGTTTTCACTGCTGAGACTTGTGAACAGACAGGAAGGATTTGGGAATTTCCTTCTCCCATTCCTCCTTCTTTCCAAAAACATACAGTAAATGATGACTACATTTTTTTGAGAGTGTCAGTGGTTGTCTATAATTGCCCTCGAATATTAAAATACAAATGAATCTTGAGCCAGATTATATCTAACTATCCTTAGATGGATAATTGTTGATTTATAAAGACGAATGATGGCAAATGCCTACTTAATGAAGACCTCAATCCTGACTTGACAGTGGTGACCTGCCCTCCTCCACCGCCCATTGACAAAGGATATGTGCTGGACAACGACATCAAAGACTATTTCTTCATGGATACGGTAGGGTACGACTGCTTTGGGGATTATGTCCTGGAAGGCAGCCACCGGATTACGTGCCAGAAAAACGGACAATGGTCACAAAAGCCATCCTGCAAAGGTAGCAGTTGTTGTTGATGGCTCTGTCCACAAATATTGACGCCTTCTCAACGCATTCCTTGCAGCTCCTTGCGAAGTTGGAATCGCAAGAGGACGGATATTATATAAAGAAAAAAAGATCTGGATTGAAGATCTGAAGCCCAACATGGTGGCGCACATGGACCTAGTGTCGGTGTACTGCATGGACCAGGCCAGGAAGTGTGGATATGCAGTTCCAAGTCAGTGCATTGATGGGACTCTCATCATTCCTGGCTGCTTCCGAGGTGAACCTTCTGTTAACAGCATGGCTTCCCCAATAAGTTATTTACAATGCATATAAGACAAGCCTGACATGACGTGTCTGTATTAACTAATCGTCTGATCTTGCTCTGTTCTAGAACCCAGTATAATGCAATACCACTTCCAAGCATCCCTCCCATCTGAAATCCAACAATGCTGAAGAAACAGGACATCACTTCTTTTGTTGATATTGGATTGCAATAAAATAGATCTAACCTGAGGATTTGTGGAAGATTTATTTGTACTGTTTTCCTTACACATGTTCATTGATTAAATATTATGTGGAACTGATCCCTGGTTATATCTGACTCATCTACTCTGTCTAGCTATGAGCTGTATCGCATTTAGAAAAAAAAAATAAAGAAAAAAAAATTATTTATATATATATATATATATATATATATATATATATATATATATATATATATATATATATATATATATATATATATATATATATATATATATATATATATAAACATGTTAATTGTGATGCATGAAATGCTGCAAAGATGACCTTCCGGCATAGAGCGCCATCAAGTGACCAAAGTAACCTAACATCTGTAGCGGCGTGGGGAGTTCAGCAGCGCATGCGCGTTTCTGAGGGGAAACGTTCTTCAGGACTACGATAAAGTCATCTTTCGTTCACTGTGAAATCAACAATGAAACGTTCGCATTCGTGGAACTAACGTTACAATAGGTAACTCGGCATTTCTTGGATTTCATTTTTTTAAAACAGGATATTGATCATTGATATTCTATATTTATTTCAAATGTGTTGATATATTTTAGAATTTCACGTTCCGAGCATGAATGGGTTGATCACTTTCCTATGTATTAAATATTTTACACACTTATTGTAATGATACATTTGACTGGTACAATGAAACGAATGGAGAGAGCAGTTTTGAACATTTGTAATAACAATGAGTCCGTTCGGTCAGACCAGTACAGTAGCACGGGCTCCGAGTCTTTTCGTAATATCGCGAGATTCGCGAATCGACGCTCTCTTCACGTCCAGCATGGCGGCCTTGTACGAAGGCTACACGTTGTGTGGACTTGTTCCATCTCGTAGTCAGTCACTTTCTGGCATTCAGGGGATTGAAATAGAGCGAGACAACGATCATGTTATCGTCACTGACTCGACTCGATCTGTCACCCTCTACAAGGTACCGTGTCTCCGGTTTTACCTGAGTCTCCTGACAGGGGCCACAGACCACTACCACCTTAACGACTCGTGTTAGCGAGTTGGTTCAGTCTTGATAATAATAAACATTCTCGTGCATTATGATTAGGACCAACACACACGCGGAGCCTAAAGTCTGCTAGAACACATTTCACTGTATGGATTCAGGTTAACCTTTTAAAAGTGTGTATGTGTAATTGCACAGACGCGCTAGCTAGCATTAGCGAAAAAAACTACCGAAATAAGAGCGATCGCTAATGTTGTGTTGCTCACCATATGAGTTACTTCTTTGCACGTGACCACGCAATGCAATTTGCGCGATTTCATCTGGTATATTGTTTCGCCTTTGTTAGCTCATCTGTTCGCCTATTGAACATGCAGACAATGGTAAATGGTTCATATGACAAAAACAATTGTGTAAATATTTAGGACACTAAAAGGATGACAAGCTAATGTCAATTGGAGTTGTTGATCATCACTGCTCAGATTCCTATTAGTTAAGATTAGATTACATGTAGTGTTTTTGTTTGATTTTGGGCTGACATGAAAAAATAAAACTTGTATTTCCATGAGCTCACATGGACACAAATTTCTGCTGATGCCTGATCTTAATTTCCACAGCAGTGCAGTATTTATACCATGATCTGTGAGACCAAGTGCCCAGTGATGTTTATCAAGTGCTTGTTTTTGTTTCTCTTGAAGGTGTCAGACCAGAAACCTCTTGGCAGCTGGACTGTGAAGCAAGGGCAGAGTTTAACTTGTCCAGCAGTTTACAACTCAGAGTCCAAGGAATATGTGGCTGTTACAGACAAAAAGGTTAGTCTTTATTAGTAAATGAAAAAAAGAACTAATGTTATTTTCTTGGCTAAATTGGAATACATTTTATTACGTATTAGAATCTAAAGAATCTGATCTAAATAACCATTGTCTGTTTTAAAGGTTATCAGGATATGGAAGGATGAAGACATGCTCCTTGATAAGACTTTTAAAGCAACAGTAAGTGTGAATGAAAACATGTTTTTGGGTGCTATAAATTAAGTCTAATCATGAATGTGACTTATTTCATTATTATATTGGCAGGCTGTTTAAGAAGATAGTAGAATCTTCTACTCGGCATCATTACTATTTACAGCGGTCGGAACTACGCTGTATAATCATCTAATTTTACATTCGTATCATACTTACTCAAGAAAGTAAATCTTGATTTTAGTCAAGATACATATCTTCACAAGACACACACTCCCAGCTTCCGCTTGTGTAATTTCTGCTGAATTAAATATTTTAAATTTTGCAGGTGTCTTCTGATATCTGGCGCCTCCATTGTGGTTGTGGAATGGAGCCAGTTGTCCTATTCCAAAATGGAGCCGTAAGACTACTTGATGCTCTCCTAACTGCACCTCAACAGACCATAGAAGACGTCTTCACTCCGGAGGAGACCATCAGGTTGGCAACACTCAACAAAACAGTCAGTGTCGATCTGGAATTGTTGGTTCTGTGCTAATTTGTAAGAATAAGACAATATAAGTGTAAACAAGGATTTCTATCGCAGTGCATGTACAATGCATAATGCTAAACAATATTAAATTTGTAATTGTAGGACACTCTCTGACTCTTTCTCCTGTCCATTATCTGTGCCTTTCTTCTTTTTTCATATTTATTTCCTCTCAGGTGGAGCACCAACATAGTAGCTGAGACACAACAGTTTGTCATCTTCACGACTGAGCAGGTAGCTATTTACTTATCACTTCATTACTTACTGTATTTGTTTAAATATCGTCTTTGTGCATCTATGTCTTTCCACAGAAGGGAGATCATTTTGTCTACCTACAGAGACTGAATCTCAATGATCTTCAGCGGTACAGGCTGGAGAGAGAGGAGCCAGGGCTTTCTCCGCTCAGCTTTTCAGCCTGCTGCAAGGATCAGCACGTTTACCTTCTTTGTCTATGTGAGTACCATGTTCTATATAAGCAGCCAGGCTTTATAATGTCCATCAGATATTGTTATCCAACACACGTAAATGTAACTTTATCCATTCACTCAACACATTCTGTTTCTGTGGTGTAGATCCAAATGGTAATCTGTATCAGAGCGTCATCCCTGTGCGGAGTCAGGGATCCGATGAAGCCACTCATGCTCTTCCCTGGAATTTGCTTCTAAAGCTTCCCGTCAATGAGGGTTTTTTGGAGGCAGCATCAGTTAAGATCCTGGACGAAGCTCACATCGCTGTAGTTGGCGTACCACACCCCTCTGCAGGAGCTGGAAAGGGTAAATTGTGAATGTATTCCTACCTTTGCCATTGTTCAAGTGTCTTATTTTCTCATGTAATGCTCTGTGTAATCCGATGAATTGAATTGTCATTCCCTGCCAGACTTTCTCTGCGTTTGGAACACAAATTTCCAGACACTTCAAGCTGGAAAAGAAATGGCCGGAAAAATCTATGGGCAGGTATAGAAAGGTCTTACCATTTATCAGGTCTTATCGGTTTGGCATTTTGCATCCAAAACAGATCACATCCCCAACCAGCTTGGTCTGTTGTTTGAATCTGTTTTGCTGAAAAGAATGTCCTGTTTTGTAATTTTCTTGGCCAAGGTTCCCTCTCCTCCCAGTTCTTGAGTGCTGATGGAGGACAGTATAACTGTGGTAGAGCGATGATTCTGCTTGTGACTGTGAAAAGGCTACCTATCCCTTCTCATTGTCTCAACAGCAGTATACAAGTGTACACTTTGATTGTGTTCCATATGCATCTTATTTTCAACAGCATTTTTTTTCTCATAAAGTTGTGGAGTTATTCCAACAAGTTCTTCATTCCTCATGGTAAAACCCTGTCGGTGATCCCGTACGAGTGCACCAAGTCCTCCCTGGCATCGGCACTGGGGAAATTAAGTCAGGCCAAGACAGAAGGTAAATTAAAATCCTGTCCAAACAAGCAATACTCCGCCTTTTTCCACTGCTGCCCCTTGTGTGTTCAGTCTCATCGATATGTTTTCTTTAGGATCTAAAGCTCCGGCCTCTATTCCGTCATGGAACACCATTCTTCATGGAGAAGTGACTCCACCACCAATAGCTATACAGACACGTGAAACGGTAACGCTAAAGAATGCTCTGATTACATTGTAATATAAATGTAGAGTATTCATATGCTAACATTATTTATTCATGTCACTACTAGTTAAGCCAGAAGCATCAGTGGAAAGGCAGGATGCATTGAATCTTCTTTTGAATTTTCTAAATTGTGTGAATCCGAACGAAACTGAATCTACATTCAGTCTAGCGCTGCAGGGATTGGTCATGTGTGATCTGATGGGTGGAGAGTTCAAGTTTATGATTGAAAAACAAAAAGCGTTGCTGTCTGCACAGAATGAAGTGATGAACAAACCAAAGAGTTTGTTCATCACTGGAGCGCTTCCTCCCTGATGTTTGCTGATGTGATGCTGATGTGTACAGGTTCAACTTCATCCTGGTTTCAGACTTTAGGCTTTTTAATTGTGATTGTAATTGTGATCAGAAAGCCTCTGTCAATCATCATCATCATCATCATCAGCCTAATAATAATATCTCCCAGCATATGATTTGTTTCTCCATATGACACCAACTAAGTATAAAGTTAATCCTAAAATCTTTAAAATGCTTTTCTTTTCCTGAAAGATGTTGTTGGAAAATCTTCCAATTTAATGAGATGCCACTTAAAATAGAATATGTTGTATCTTATTCAAAGCTGTCATCTATGAAGAGTCATGTTCATCGTGATGCCTGGTCTTTTCTCCCATGGGAAAGTTTTATTTCCCTAGTGGTGATTAATGCCTATTTCCAAAGTTATTTCAAAACATTACACTATATCATCACTAATCTTTTGCAGAGAACGCAACGCAAAAGTCAGTCGGCGGCCAGATTAACGCTGGATCAGATTCTGGAGCTCACCAAGGTGAAGACAGTGGCTCACTTCAGTAAAATGAAATATTATTGAATCGGAACTTCTAAAATCTCCTTTGTCACTGCAGTCGGCTTCTGTGGAGGAGGTGCAGAAAGCAGTAGATGGTTTCCTTTCCAGAGCATACATCCAGGATTTGCAGTCTTCAGTGGGACAGCTGGCATCATCTATAGTGTCTCGTAGTTTGGACGAGTCGTCCTTCTACCCTGCTGGCACGCTGGCGCAGCTTGTACGCACACAGTGTCTCTTCCACAGGTCTGTCTGAGAATTTCTGCCTGAATGGTTTCCTGTGAAAATCATGTTGCATCTCAGGCATACAGCAGCAGCTTCTGAGCTTGTCTTGGATTGATTTCTGTTTGTTGTGGCCTCCTGCAGCGGCTGTCCGAACCTCGTGCTGCTGGCTCTGGAGAAGAAAGATTACTTCCTCTGTCAACTCTGCCTGCAGTTTTTCCAAGATATACCAGAAGCCGTCACCTGCACCTGTCTCAGAGCCTTCATTGGGTAAAGTGTGGAGTGTTTCCAGAACACAGAGTTTCAGTTTGTGTGTGTGGCTAATTCAGAAATGGTCTCTCCTGAACCTGCTCTGCAGCATGTCGGACACCGAGGCCAAGCAGGCAAACCTGGATGAAGGGAGCATCTCTTTCATGGAATCGCTGACCTCCTTGGAGCCGGACCAGGCTGATCTGCAGAATGGTTTTAGCGTGACGACTGTTGAGGACTCCATGGATCAAAACAGCGCAGCGGACTCTGACCGGAAGACCTCACAAGTAGATGACAACAGCAAGTCTTTGTGTTTTCAGAAACCAGTGTGTCCAGTGGGAATACACAAAGCTGCTCTGTTGTATCCTTCTCAATGTTTAAAATGTGGTTACGTCATTGTGTTATGCCCTCTCCAGCAAGGCCTTTTAATTTGATTTTGGATGCAGGACCTTTTTCAGAACATGTTTCTTTCACTCAGTCCGCTCAGAAATGAGATCCTGATGACAGCATACAGTGACAGTTTCCTCCTCCCTCATTTAAAAGACCTCTCATCTCAACATGTCATTGTAAGTTGAGTAATGTAATTGATTTTTCAGTATTATTACTATTTACTCATTCTCTTCCAAACAGCTTTTTCTCCAGTATCTCCAGTTCCTCTATCTGAAGTACTCTCAGGATGCTGTGCCCCAAGATCTAGGATTTAGGTCACCCACCCTGCCACAGGTCTGTAGGAACATGTGAAGGATCGAGGGATGTGTTTTCCATGGTTTATAGTCTGATCATGTTGTCTTTTGATACAAACTGGTGCATCTATCTGACTCGCTTCATTTCCCAATTGTTGATATACCAAAACCTCTGGTCTTATTTTTCTGCATAGATCATGGATTGGGTGTGTTTGCTGTTGGACTCCCATTTCACAGTTCTGGTGATGAGCCCAGAAGTCAAAGACCTTCTCATACGCCTCAAAAGCTACGTTCAGTCCCAGGTGCGCCCCTCATCTTTCTGTTGACTCTGTTAATGAGACGGGCCAGTTGGGAAGTAATACAACCAAAGATAGTCGGAGTGCTCTTCAAAATGTGAATTAAAAGCATCATGCAGTGAGTCGTAGATCATGTAGAATATCAGCTCCTATTGACTGTGAACAATTCTCAAAACATTGGACCACTAGCAACACCTAAGTGTCAGAAACTCAAGTGTTTATATGCAGACGTTACAAACATTGTCTACAAAAAATATCACTTTTTTTGGGAGGAATTGCGATGACTTGGAAGTAGTGATGGTTTTATATTATTGTCCTGATTTTCAGAGGCCACCAGAGGGCAATGTCTACTGTAAATAATTTGGACTTGAACTACCAATTCAATGGCGCTCATCTTTTCTAAACCAAGCGCTCCATAAATCTAGTATTTCTAAAATTATTTTAGTTGAATTTGTATTTAAGTGAATGTGTTATTTAGTTTGTTTGCTCATTCACTTTAAAAAGTTCTGCTTAGATGTTTGAATGTCAAACTTGTTGAACAGAAAGTTGTTTGATCTTGATAGTGTCTTATTTTTCCGCAGGTGAAATTGTATTCCGAGCTGGGCAAGATTGAAAGCAGCCTCAAAGAGCTTGATAAAATGAAGACAAATAAGGATTCCGGACTGTATTCCATTGAAATTATTGAGCTGTTCTGAATTGTCGAGCATGTTGAGCAATCGATTCAATTTCATGAGGATACTGTTTCTATTTTTGCCACCTGAATCTGTTTTGCAACGAGGCGAAACATTTGAACAGAAGCTGTTGAAAAGTTTTGTACGTTTATGAACTGCCATTGGTGGATGATTTTATATATTAAAAAGTTCTGTTCCATTTGAGAGTGACTTGTCGGGGTTCATTTCACCCCTATTATAAATAACTTCAACAAGTAATGCTGTCCATTTTGTTGACTTGGTCGTCTTAATTCTTGATCATTACAAAAAGTCCAAGCTATTGTGAAGCATTCCATTTACCCTGATCGATTGCTGTCTGCACTCTGTTTGTGGACGGATGGCTAAGACAAAGGACATCACCGAGGACCTGTAGCTGCACACAAGTAAGGAAAAGGCTATAAGGTGCTAACATTAAAAAACAAAAATCCAAGATGATCTGCACAATGGAAACTCTTAGAGCGTCAGTGCCAGAGGAAGCCAAGAGTGACACCTGTGCTGGCCAGGGTGAGTGAGACAGGTGAAAGAGAGGATCACCTCCAGGCCATTCAGGTGAACCTGGTCTCTTCCTGTGGCAGCATTTCTCGTCCACTCTTGTATAGTCAGATGAACCAGAAATTGAAATTTCCCCCAGGCACCAGTGGGCATTTCCAATGACCCAAAACACACCACAATACTGGTAAAGAAATGGCTGGTGGACAAAAATTTGCGATGGCCCAGCCTGAGACCTGACCAATTGAGCTCCAATCCAATTGAGAAGCTGTGGAGGGAGCTAAAGATCATGGGTAATGACACGGAGACCCTCCAACCTGAAAGAGTTGAAGCTCATTGCTAAAGATGACTGGGCAAAAATACCTGAGGTGACATCCAAAAAGTTAGTCGGCAATTTATGTTTGATAGTTCTAATAGCCAATGAAGACTTTTCTATTGATCATTGAGACAATTTTAGACATGTCATTTTTTAGTTCAATGAACATAAGAGCTGCATTTTTGAATCATTTTGGGCTTGACTATATATGACTGCATATATTAATAGCTGAACATAGTTTGAAGACTTTCTGTTATTTAAACTACGTTTGTGTATATATTTGTGCCGTTGCCGTCGTCACTTGGTTTAAATATAGATTCTAGTCCACATAATTATTACGCAAGCTTTTATAAATCGGTGCAGCTCATTGAAGCTGAATCTGTCCCATGCAATGTGGAAAAAAAAATCGAAAAGATTCGTTGTCGGCAGGATTCGAACCTGCGCGGGAAGATCCCAATGGATTTCTAGTCCATCGCCTTAACCACTCGGCCACGACAACCTGCGATACATAGGGTATCGAGTGTCGTTTATAAACGTAGTCAGTCGTCGTGTTTAGTTCAACGTCTTTGTATAGTACAGGTATATGATTTTTTTACTATAAAGCGCTTTGGTTCGAATCAGGCATAAGTTGCGACGCTAGAAAGATCTTCAGTCGCAGTTCCGAAAAGGGGTTAGTGGTAATACCACCCTTGTCTTTACTGTGAGGCGAAGGCCATAGTTTGGTCAGAAGAATGGTGAGATTAGACGTGTCTTTGTGGTCAAATGGTGCATTGGACGGATCGAAATGCTATATAGACCACGTTGTGTTTTCGCGTAATTCTAGCATGGTTTTTGATTCTAACTTGGAATAATAAGACACGTGACCATGTGTTAACTTCAGGCATGTTGCCGCAGTTAAAAACGGAAAAGGAACTTCCTGAAGTGTCTTTTACGGAGGCTGGCAAGGATTTTTGTGTCACGAATCAAGTTTATATTTGGTACATAAAGACATTTAAAACTACTTCTTCTTCTTAATTGTTGTATAAGTTAAATATTCTCTAAATATGTGAAGATGATGTGAAACTGTCAAAAATGAATTTCTTTATTTTGAAGGTTTAACTACAGCGCTTCCGTATTTACTTGGCGCTCAATGGTGGACTTGATGTGGGTTTCGGGCCTGCTGTGTTTTCAACTGAGGGGGAGCCGAGAGGAAAAAATGGCGTCTGCAGGCGACCCAGAGCGGGACACCGGCCATTCAGTTTGAGCTTTCCGCCAATACATTAAAACCAGGGTGAGGTGGGGAGCTATCGGGGTCCCTCACCTGGCATTCTGGTTTTACAAAAACACGCTTTTGGCCGCCGTGTGGCCTTCCACGGCAGCGAGATTGAAGCGGAACAGCAGCGGCTCTCTCCTACAATGAGGAGCAGAAGAGGAAGGCCGCCCAAACCTGCGGCTGTGATGCGGGAAGGTTCTCCCGGACCTGTCCGCGGCTCTCGCGGCGGCAGAAGCAGAGGGATGCGCGGACGGGGTCGAGGCAGGGGTCGGGTACGTGGACGCGGAGTCAGTGATGGCGGTTGCACCGCTGGTTTAACCGACGTGGACACTGAAATATCCGGTCAAGAGAACTTTCAATCGCACCGCGGCCGCAAGAAACTTGGCTCCGCCGGCACCGACGTTTCACGGGGCAGGGGAGGCAGAGGTAGAGGCAGGGGGTCGAGAGGCGGCCGCGGGGCTAGAGGCGGAGTGAGGCGGCCTCAAACGAAGGTGGTTTACGACGACAACAGCGACGACGAGGAGGAGGACAATATAAGCTACAGATCCGAAGAAGATGAAATGCTCAACGACAACCCTTCGTCGGAGCTGGAAGAAGAAGAGGAGGAGGCCCCGGAGCATGATTCTGATTTTCTGGATGAATTACCAGATGAGGATGATGTCAGCTACTGCACCGACAGTAGTTTCAGGAGCCACAGCACGCACGACAGCACCCCAGGTACGCGCTCCCACCACAGTGTCGGCTTGAACCCGAGGAGGCTCGCGGTGACCTCAAGTGTGCACAGTATTTACAGCCTTCTAAAAAGCGATCAGCATTGTTCAAAATGGAGCTGAGAAACGGGCCTTTGTTTACTGTGCCACTACGAGCCCCATGCTTCAGCACGATCCGAGTTTCCCACACATTCAGCACATTTTTGTCATCACCCTCTTACCGGCACCTTTCACGTTTTTTTCTGACAAGAATGTACTTATTTTTTATATATTTAAATGCCATTGACTCCATTAGCACCAACAGTTGTGATGTTTATTATGAATAGTAATTCACTAATTCAATTTGCATCGTTCAAACTGACAACTTTCCCTGAACATTTACGACCGTTATTTATTGATTTTATTATTTAGTGTATCTGTGTGTGTTGACGTCTGAGAAACGCGTGAGGTAAGGCTCTTATATGACTTTGACAGCTCATTGTTTTGAAGTGACGCGCTCTTTTTCCCTTTGCCACGAGCCAGTCTGCATCATTTCCATAGCAACCACTTGTTGATAAGGTGGGCTCATGTTCTGAATTCCTATAAACGACCTCTTGGCTCAATTTTTTATCAGATTAATACCCATTTTAATATATTGGTTATTATCGGTAAACACTGGTGTCCAACGTATTTCTCAAATTAAGCGTTTGGAATGAAAATACATAAGATCTGGGCAAAATGAAAATTCCCCCCACACAATTGTGGGACTTTTTCACACCTGCGCATCTAGGTTTGCCTTTGAAGTTTGGCCAAAATTAAAGTACATTTCCATTCTGGTCTTGGATTGGACATCAGTGAACAGTCATTCCTATCTTGGGTTGATCATCATTATATAATACAGTCAACTTGACCACCACGGTTGTTTAAGTACATGCTCAATAATGCACATTTCTATTTCCTTGCTTAAATTTATATTGTGGGAAGTAAACACCACCCCAACGGTACTATTTTCATCCCACTGGGTGGTAGGATTGCACTTTCATTCATTTGTTTATTTTGTTTTTGATTGCTGCTGCTGTAGATTATGTATTATTTCATTTGTCATTTCAGTTGTACTTACACACTTTCTTTCAAGTGTGCATTGATCATGTTTCTGACCCTGTAGATTGCTATCTCTCGGTTTCGTAGTGTAAAAATATGCCGTCTAATTTGGTCCCATCAAGCCACCAAAACTGGGCCAAAACCTATGACCTGAAATGGAACCCTTTGTTTTCGACCTTGATATTGGTTGACCTCAACATTTGCTGGGTATCAACAAATAGTACACCTCAAGATCATCTTTTGAACTTGTGTCCTGTGTATGTACCTCTCATGGCCGCCGCTTTATTTAGTCGCATCTCTGGATAATACCATGTTTTCCCTTTTTTGAGATTGTGTTCATAGTGATTTTTCTCTTCCCCTCTCTGCTTTTCCAGGTAAAAGAAAACATCGCTCAGTGCGGCCACCTACTCCTATTTTCGAGACAAAGGACATTCCCCCCTTGGAGCTTCCAAAATCCTCGGAGGACCTCCTGATTCCTACCTCACAGCTCCTCAATGTGTCTGCTATCTATGAGGTTCTCAGAAACTTTCGCTCTGTGCTGCGGCTCTCTCCTTTCCGTTTTGAGGATTTCTGTGCCGCGCTGGCGAGTCAAGAACAATGCCTGCTGCTGGCAGAGACCCACGTAACACTGCTCAAAGCCATCCTCAGAGAGGAGGATACTTCCAACACCACGTTCGGCCCAGCTGACGTCAAGGACTCAGTCAATTCCACCTTGTATTTCGTGGATGGTATGACGTGGCCCGAGGTGGTGCGGGCTTATTGTGAGAGCGACCCAGAGTTCCGGCACATTCTGTCTTTCCAGGAGGGCGAGGATTATCCTTTTGAACCACTGGACAGTAAAATCAAAGTTCTCCAATTTCTAGTGGACCAGTTCTTGGCTACCAACATAGCCCGAGAAGAGTTGATGTCAGAAGGAGTTGTTGCCTATGATGACCACTGTAGGGTGTGCCATCGCCTCGGGGACCTGCTATGTTGTGAGACTTGTTCAGCTGTTTACCATCTAGAGTGTGTGAAGCCCCCACTGCAGGAAGTGCCCGAGGACGAGTGGCAGTGTGAGGTGTGTGTGGCGCACAAGGTGCCTGGTGTGTCAGACTGCATCCCAGAGATACAGAAAACCAAACCTTTCATCCGACAACTGCCAGTGGGCTACGACCGTCACAATCGTAAATACTGGTTCCTGAACCGCCGAATTGTTGTGTGAGTAATGGTGCTGAATTGATATGTTTTTAAAATCATGCCTTTATGAACTTAATACTGTAGTTTCTAATATATTCACAAAGTTTGTTTGTGCTATTAAAATTCAATTGCAGTGTAAAGGCTTTTTTCCCCCCTCAAAATGTTTAGAGGGAAGTTGACACAGTTAAATAATATTGAGCCTATACATCCATAAATATAAAGATTACAAACAAACAAAAAAACATGGAATTTCCTGAAAATTGGAAAATAATTTCTGAATAAAATAATTCATTAGTATCATTCTTAAATCATGAGAAAGTGGATAGTCTGCAGCCAAACATGTGGAACTTAAATTTACCCGGATCAAGTGCAACTCAAACCTCACTGTTATCTATTATTGCTCTTCCTCATTGTCTGTAATCTCTTCATTATTGCAGAGAGGAGGATGGCGAGCAGGAGGATAAAACCATCTGGTACTACACCACCAAGGTAAGTGGGTTACTCCTCTTTATAAATTAATGGTATTTTATCCTGTTGGATTACAGTTTATGAGGCCTGAACTCTTCATTAATTCTCATCTTTGTTCATTTGTTTGAATTAATGATGACCGTTTCTCTCTCCCACCCAGGTCCAATTGGCCGAGGTCATAGATTGCTTGGATAAAGAATTCTGGGAGGCTGACCTCTTTGCAGCTCTTGAAGAAATTCGAGATGAGGTGCACACACACATGGACATCACAGAGGACCTCACCAACAAGTCCCGGGGAAACAACAGGTGTTTCCTCACCGCTGCTAACGGTAAGTGGCTAATGCTAAGAACGAAATCCTCAAAGCCAAAGCCGTTCAACCCTGAAACTACAATTACAAGACAACTGCTATTTCACTCCAGTCTGTAAAATCCATAAATACATATTGTAGAACTGTGCTCTTTTTCGACAGTCCATCAAACATTATAGAGTCCAATGACTGCCTTCATGTGATGTGAAATACCTGGTTTCACTGCATGTTTTTTTTCCCCCCTCACAAACACCACGCGAAGTAAGGTTGACCCTCGCCTTTGTGGTGTAAGACATGAGGGGTTTCTCAATTGGATGACAAAAATTGGTGGTAAAATTAGTCACAGGTGAATTTACTGGTGAAGGACACAGTGACCATGTACGAATGACCAAATAGATTTGGCCTGTCAGATTGGTTCTTGGACAGCTTCTGTAGAATTTCCCATCTTCAATGTAACAAAAGCACAAGTTTATATTTGGCTGCTTGTGCCTATGGTGACGTCGGTACAGTAGATGGAAATGCTATAATTTACCTAAACAAACAAGGCATAACTTAAGGATTCAAGGAAGATTTATTGTCCTTCCAGTTCAGTTGCAAAGAGCCACAATTATGAAGACTGGCGTAATAAAAAAAATTCATATTGTAAGCTAAATTATAATGAATATAAATGTTTTGCAATCTAAATTACTTAAATTTTAGTGTAAAAAGAAGACAAGATACAAACAAAGGAAAATATTCCCTATCTCTATTGTCACTTCTTGCAACGCTGTCATTTCCATCCAAACGTGTAATGCAGCCAGCAGAAATAGAAAAATGGGTGTTGCCACTGCCGTAATACATCTTTAACATCAAAATTGTGGGAACGTTTCACCCTAAACTCATTAGACTTTGATATCCTGGTCGTTTTGTTGCAAGTGGAGACGTCTCAGCGGAGTCTTAATCTCTGCTCTGGGCCAAATGCGCTGGAGTTTATGTAAAGTTCATTAGGTTTTATGGGAAGTATGTTGCAAATGGATCCTATTTGAAAGATTCTTCTTGTATGTGTTTTTAATGGTGAACCAGATGTAGCTTTGAAATGTATCAAAATCATTTCAATTTCCATCCAGTTCAGCATATGGCATCACGCTGCAGTAATATAGCCCAAGAATGAAATAGCAGGCCGTTTCTGCCAGCATTTGTCTAGTTTCCCAAGCAACTTTTTTCATGTGATGCTCCAGAAGAATTGCTGATTTGCCCACTTAAAATGAAGGTTCTAATAACAATATATTGTTGCAAGAGTATGGCAATATTGCAATTTATCTGCATCAGGAGTATGGTATCGCAAGAAACCTCCTAATACACAGGCATAGTTTGCGGATTGCAAATCAAGTCGTGCCTTTTAATATTTTTGTATCCTGGTCTGAACAAAAAAAAAAAAAGAAGACGTAATTGCTGTTGCCCCAACATCATATGTGGAGACTCTTTGTAGCTGACCTGTTGTAGTGCTATTCAGACCTAAGTTTAAAGACTCAATCAAATGTTGCCGTTGTCTCTGAATCTCTGTGAACCTATCTCAAATCTTTATTCTGATGTTTTGCAGAGGAGATCCTGGAGCGGCTGCGTGCTAAGAAGGAGGAGGAACTGGAGGAACTCAAAAAACGTGCTGCAGAGGAAGCTCTAAAATCACGATTGGAAAAAGAGAAAGAATGGGGAGATGTGGAAGTAACTGAGGTTGTGCTTAAAGAAGAACAAGGCGATCTCCTTGTAAAAGACCTTACAGAAGACATGAAGGAACAAAAGGAAGAGAAGACTGTGGATTCAGATGAGAAAGGTAGCTCTCTTTTTTTGTGAACTTGGAAGTGAGGTGAGGGTATTAGCAACAGATATTCAGCTATTATGAGTTCTCTTCAAAATAATGTCATCTGAAAAATCAATTTTGCATTTAATTTATGCCCCCAGCAGCAGCAGCAGCAACTCTTTTCTCTTGTGTTTTTGCATAGACCTATGGAGAAACTGTCGCATGGTTTTTGTTGAAACTGTAAGGAAAGGTTTCTTAAATTACACTTTTTGAGTCCAACATCAGTGATATTTTTGATGTTTGGTGATTTATCGACTTTTTAAAAGAAACTGAGAATTGGGATTTGATTTAATTTTATAAACTGTATTAAATTATATTAAATTACAATGCCTTCAATGACATTTGGACTTATTTTTAGTTCTCTTTTGGTTGCCAGTGATGTGATAATACCTACATAACAAAAGTAGTGGTGAAAAGGATTGAAAGAACATGGCTCCTAAATATTTTGCAACTCTAACCCTTTCCTCTTTTCAGTGTCAGATTTAAAATGTAATCTGACTAAATGGATAGCTAGAAAGCTTTGTATTTGTCGTTTTAATTCTCCAGATAAAGCAGTGTCACAAAATAAGAAGCACTTGAAACAACAAAGCAGGATGGATCTCAGATTTTCCTCTAGAAAACTTGCGCCTCAGTTACTATGTTTGGGTGTTTTTTTTCCTGGGTATACCCACTTTATATTGATCTGAAAAGAGTGCAAATGTACCTCAGCTATGTGACTTAAAAGTCATGAAAATGACACAACACATGCTTGTTCAACAAAGCAGGGGCGGGGAGGTAACATGTTCATTGATGTGACTTGTAACTTTGACACTTTAGCAGCATGTTTGTACATGTTTGGAGTGTCAGAAAATTTAGGACAAACTAGTCTCTGAGTAAAACTGTCTCTCATGCAAAGATGGTTATCTGTGCAAATAATTATAGCCAAATATTTATTTTATTTTTACTTTTATTTTATTCTGACTGTTTAATAACACAGATTATTAGATGCTCTTTCAGTGAGATTTTCAAGGGGAAAAAGGTTTAGAAACCGCCTCTGTCACTTGTTTTGTTCCTATGTTGAAGGCCTGCCAACTGGTCAAGAGTGCAGCCCAGCCACGTTGGGTTCTAACATGTCCACAGAGGCAACGAACCCTCCAACTTGGACCAGTGGAAACTGTCTTCTTACAGAGGATTCAAGCGGTGCTAAAGGTATACCACAAATAGTTGCTACATTTTGGAACTTCAGGGGATTTTGCTCGGCTGTCGGCTGTTATTTATTGTATATCAGGTTTGCAAAAAACATCAGTAGAATGCATAAAGTCATATAACACAAGCCTATTTAACAGTCATACATCAACATAGATTGCCAGTAGAGGGAGCAAGACTCCTGATTTAGGCTCAACCAACTTGACTGAAGCGTTTCTCACCCTGTAGTTGAAGTGAACTGTGTGATGAATTTGTTCCGCTGGGGTCCACTTGCGCACCTCTTTAATGACAGATGTTACTTTATGTCATTTTAAACACAGCGGAGAATCCAGCACCGTCAGACTGCACTCCTGCCAGCGGCGATGGCGTCCCCAGCCTGAGTCAGAGCGCGCAGTTGGGCGAGGAGAACAGCAACAGCAGTGTGGGAATGGGGCTCCATTCCAGACTTCCAGAGCCCCCAGACTTGGCTGACAAGTCATCCCAGTCTTCCTTGGCCAGTTTTGAAGATACAGGTACATCATTTGTTGCGCAAAAGTGTGTGCTTAGCCACGTTTCCGTGTGATAAAAATGGAGTGGGCAGGAAGGAATTTTTTAATCGGTAATGACACAATCCTGCTCATTTTTTTTGGCCCCGGGTATTTGTTCCATTTCAAGGTGGTTGGTTTTTAATGTACTCCCTTTGTTTTGTGGCTACCTCACAGCCGACTGCAAAGATTCGATCAATGGAGAGGTGATAGGCTGCAGGAAATCTGCGGCCACTCGGATGGTGACACGGCTGAGAAACCCTGACAGCAAGTTAAGTCTGATGAAGAGCCAGCAGGTGGCGGCTGCTGTGCATGAGGCCAACAAGGGCTTCAAAGAGGGGAAAGAGGTGAGGCAAAAACACAAGTGTACTATTTGACTATCCACTAGTCTTCAATTCTTCTGATTCCTTTTAAACAGGTACTTGTTGTAAACGCACAAGGTGACATCACGCGTGTCAGCACACGCAGTAAAGACGTGGTAATGAAGGGGACTATCAGTCAGTTCTTCAAGCTTGGCCAGGAGGGGAAATATCGTGTGTACCATAACCAGTACAGTTCCAACACGCTGGCCCTCAACAAGCACCAGCACAGGGAGGTAAGTCGGACTTTCATTAAGAGACGTTTCTGTAGACTTAAGCTCCAAACTTTGAGATGTTTGAGATGTAGTCCAGTTTTGTTATTAAGTTGCTACTGATTCTGCAGGACCACGACAAGAGGCGCCATCTCTCCCACAAGTTCTGCATGACCCCAGCTGGAGAGTTCAAGTGGAACGGGTCAATATATGGCTCGCAGGTTTTGACCATCTCTACGTTAAGGCTCACCATCATCCAGTTAGAAAACAATGTCCCTGCACCATTCATGCACCCGAACTGGGCTTCGCACAGGTACACTTCTGATAATGACTTAAACACAATTTCAAGTACATTATACTTTAGCTGTTGGCACCACGTTAACACTTTGTTCTGCAGGGCCAACTGGATCAAAGCAGTTCACATGTGTAGCAAGGCTCAGGAGTTTGCACTGGCTCTGGCCATCCTGGAGTGTGCCATCAAGCCAGTGGCGATGCTGCCAGTCTGGAAGGACTCCCTCGGTCATACCAGGTGGGTTCGTCTTCATTGCCTTTGTTTATAAACCTCAGCACTGCTAACAAAAGACAATATTTGGGTCAATAAAAAAAAGGCCAACAGCATCATGGTCAGTGTTAATAGTAGAGTATATTACCGTGAAAAACTGACTGGTTCATATTCATATTTGCATTCGGTGAATATTTATGGAATGGTCACCAAAAGTCCACTTTAAACAACATATGTAACATCTAACATATGTGGCTGTCTTTTTAAAGTGGACCTTCATCTTAATAAATAATAATTCCACAGCAGCATCACATTGTGTAGTTATTTTCCGTCCATGTTGCGCTTTATTTTTTATTTTTTTAATACGTTTCTGAAACTTAATTTCAAGCTTGTTACAAATTTATATCAGATCAACACATTAAATTATACATTTTATACTCTCAGGCTAATCTGATTTAAACTTCACTTTTGTCAGGAAATTTTCAACAGCATTTGCTGCTGCCTATTTCACAAATAGACTTATTTTGTTGACGTTTATCACCAAAAAAAGCATAATCTATGAAAATGTATAGAGCTATTATTATTGATATTGTGAGTCAGTTAGTACCTAAACTGCGCGTGAAGTATTTAAACTCTGGAGCAGACCTACTGCTTTCATGTCTGCAAAAACAGGACATGACGTCACAGATGGGAGGGAGGGAAGATGAGAAGACTGCATAGCGTCTGTGGCCTCAAGACTGTGACCACATCCATTTCTAACACTGACATTACCACCACAAGATCCATGTTATTGCTGTGTTTGTACATGCGGTTATACCTTATTAGATTTCAGTTTAACAGCACTTGTGAAGGGGGGTGAAGTTGTGGACAATCGATGGGTGGTTTTCCATGCCAATAGAAAAATGTGATTTGTTTTCTTTTAGATTTTTTTTATTTATTTATTTTTTTAACCCAAAAAACCAAGTGTGTTCGTGTTTTGAAGGGCCAGTCACACTCTCCAAGCAGGCAACAGCAATCATGACCAGCTTAGATAAAAAAGCCCACCCTGGCTGCGAAGCCAAATATTTAGACTGCAGGTTCGCTGCCACCCACCAACACCTCAATGACTGCTTCAACACAACTCATGTGTTACATTTCAGGAACATGTGAGAAAACCGAGTTTTCTGCCAGAATCACTGAACAGAATTGTGTTGTTTTGTCTGCAGCGGAAAGTGGGTTTCAAGCATGATGCAGTTTTTCAACAAGAGCAGGGATCTGTTTACTATTTGTGCATCCAGTGCTGATTCTGCTATCACAGTGTAAGATTGTGTAATTTTTCATTGAAATCATTTAAGATTAAATCGCATGACGTCCATGGAACGAGAGGAGAAGGAAAAGGTGAAGAAAAGGGAGAAGAAACTGGAAGATGAGGAGACAATGCAACAAGCCACCTGGGTCAAATACACATTCCCAATTAAACATCAGGTAGGACACATTTATGACAGCCAGAAGTTCCAATTGTGTATTTCAATTTTTAGTTCCAAAAATCAAACATCTGTGACTGTGGTGTTGAAATAATCCGGTCTGCCTGTCGTGTAGGTATGGAAGCAGAAAGGGGAGGAGTATCGTGTGACAGGTTATGGTGGTTGGAGTTGGATCAGTAAGACCTATGTGCCACGATTTCTCCCTCGGCTTCCTGGCAACACCAATCCAAACTACCGCAAAGAACTGGAAGGTGTGTAGCGTGCAACGCAAAGTGATTGTGTTTTGATGCTTATGCCAGGTAATTTAACCTGTTACCTGTCAGTCAATCATGTTGGTCGACAATACATTTTAAAGTCACTGAATTCTGATAGTTACTATGTAGTACTTTTAAGTAACATGAGCAACTGATTCCGGTTTTAAAGTTATCCTTCTTAACTGACATTTTTGGTGAGTTTGAATAATAAAGATGGATTACTGTTGTGTGACTTGGCTAATCTCATAATCTCTTATTTTGTGTCAAGATGCTAAACTTGGAAAGAAATGCACCCTTCTGGACCTGAGTCGTCGGCCCTGTGTTACTGCATCTGACACATCTGACGTCACAGCTTCAAACAGTGATGAAATAGATCCACAGGCCTTGACAGTTTCAAAACCTGTTGAAGATGATCCCATGTCAACTGAGTGTTCGGACTCTATGGAGTGCATGGAAGGAAAGAAGCCGTCTCTGAAGTCTGAAGAAACAAGCAAGTCACCAGCAAAGATGGAAGAGGATTCTCAATCAAATGGTGAGCTCAAATCATTCTTTACTTTCAGAAGTTTTTCCATTTTGCAAGTGTCTTTCTTTATGCCTGTGAACTTGGATGATTGCTAATTTTAACTTCTCAACAGTGTCATGCATCCAGGAGGATAAAGCTAGACTGGAGGATGATGCTTCACGGCCGTTTAACTATGATGTCGTGGACGTCAGCTGGGGCTTTGTCACCCGTATTCCCTACAAGAAAAAGGTTAAGCCGTCCAAGCTGGACGGCCTTCTGGAACGCCGGCTAAAACAGCACGATATAGAGGAGCGGCAGAGTCAACAGGTTTCTTCCTACAAACCCTCTACGCCTGTTTCAACTGCGGGCGTACTAACTCCAGGAACTCCGGTCCGACCGCGGTCACCCCTGAAACCACAGGTGCTGGTCCAGTCAGAAACTGCTGTAAAAGTGGAGGGAAAACTTGAAACACCAAGACCTGATGAAGACGTGAAAGCGGACCCAGATAGTGAAGCTGCTGAGTCAGCAGATTCATCTTCTATTCCTTCACCTCTTCAGGATCCTGCTGCCGGAGACTGTAAAGATCATTCAGCTTCTGCGCAAAACCATCCCAACTCTGTGGAGGATCACTCACTAGCAAGGGCAGATGTCTCGACAGAGTCTAGCTCAGGGGATACAGAGACGGCTAATCTGCCCAACGTTCAAGAGAAACATGAAACTCGGCATGATACGAGGACAGTAGCTGAAACTGTAGAGTGTGTGAACTCTGAGTCATTAAAGACACCTGCTCATATCACTGATCGAAGAGGGTCATCAAAGCAAAGCCCAGAAGCTGTAAGCACAGATGGCTCTGACAAAAACGGTATGGAACCGGGCAAGCAGCACGAACAAATGGAACATGATGTAAAAGGTCAATTTAAAGATATAATATCTCCTCAAGTCAATGGAAATGATAGTTTAATGGGTGTATCTGTGACAAGCTCAAATAATGGTGTGCTCCCAGGCAGTCCCTGTGCCATGGTCAACAACACTGAGAAACAAAAGGAAGACTGGTTAGTTGCCTCACAGAAACATGGCACGCAGCAGAAGTCGCTGGTTAACGGAGACTGGGCTTCGGTGAATGATACGAATCAGGCTAGCGATGTGGTCAAAAGCACATTGGCAGATCAGGACTACAAGCCTCCTTTGAAGATAGCAAGATTGGACCACGACATTGATACACTCGGGTCTAGGATTCGACGCATCGACTCAGCTTTACCATCTGAACCCAGTCCTGTGGTCAAGATCATCAGAATGACTCCCTCCCCAATCCCTTCTGCTGAGGACTCCAGTCTAAGTGATGATTTTGTGGAAGAAAATAGCAACAGTGGATCAGCCACACCTCTCAAAACACTCATCACTGAGGTGACGACAACAACAACGTCCGCAACCACGACCAAAGTGGTTTCGACCCTGGTAGAGAAAGTGCATATCAATGCATCTCAAGTCAACACCACACCCATGGTGTCCACGCAGAGCAGCGCGGTGTCTACCCTGACAACAATGACAAAAACAACTGTGACCAAAATTTGTTCCTCAAGTCCGTCAGGAGACAGTCAGAGTGAAATACTGACTAAGGAAGAAGAGTCAACGCACTTAGAAAGTGTCAGTAGTTCAATCACAAACAATGGCAAGACCTCAGCGAGCCAGCAGACGTCTTCAACCCAGGGCCGTGTCCGCCTTGTCAAGTTCTCCTGCACCAAAAAAACTCGCTCCGAAAGTGCTCTGCCAACTTACCGCAAGTTCGTCACCAAGAGCAATCTCAAGAGTATTTTCGTCTTGCCGTATGACAGCCTCAAGGTGTTGGCCCGGAGAGGAGGCTTCAGAGAGGTTCCTGTTTTCAATTACAATGCAAAACCTGCGCCAGATATCTGGCCGTATCCTTCACCCAGACCTGCTTTCGGCCTCACGTGGAGGTGAGCTTACCTTTTTACTTGGTTGGTGCTCTATTTTTTTTTCCTTTGGGGGGACCAATGTATGTATGTATGTCATCTTTTTCATGTGCGTTTGATCACTCGTATGAAAATGTAAACGACTTGTTTCCAGGTATCGACTTCAGACTGTGAAATCCTTGGCTGGCGTGAGTCTGATGTTGAGGCTCCTGTGGGCCTGTCTGAGATGGGACGACATGGCAGTCAAACCATCAGCTGCTATCGGCACCACTCGAACAGGTAGGTTTTTTTTTTATTGTGATAGGACAGGGTGGTATCCTTAAACATTCTGTTGTATGAATCAAATTTAGGTCTCACCAAATATGACATTGCAATTCATGTCACCATAAGTAATTTTTTTATCATTTGACTTCCGAAAGGTCATTTTAATGGTCATTTAAATCAATGTTTTTCAAGTACCTGAAGGCCCCAATTGTAACTGAAATGTTCTCTTTTATTTTGACTTGACTACACTTGACAATGATGGCATATTGTATGTAGAAGGTTGACATTATTGTCACACTAAGTGAACTAAAATGAATGAAATGAAAGACGGCATTAAAAAATGTAATTAAAATTGATTTGTAGTTGCACGTCTAATGTTCTCCGTAGATGTCACTCAGTCTAGTTTAGTTAGAAATTTGTCACTGATAATAGTGGTATTTGATGAATTCATTTAATAACTTTAATTTGAAAACTTAAATGTGTTGGTGAACTGGGTTGTTATGCCATGGATTTTCACAGTGATGATTTTCATTGCCTCAGTTGATACATCACCTCTCATGGATCAGTGACAGGCTTTAATCATAATTCATTTCTGATGTATTTGTGTTGGATCTCCTCCAACGTTTTCGGGCTTTCCTTTTCATCCTCATACCAACCCAGCACTATCCTCCCCACTCATTGCTACAGAGACATCCGAGACAGAAATCACCACGACTGAGATCATCAAACGCCGCGATGTGGGACCCTACGGCATTCGCTCAGAGTACTGCATACGCAAAATCATCTGCCCTCTTGGAACCCCTGAGACCCCTAAAGGTAGCACTTGGTTGTTATTTCGACTGTAGCGTGTATGGATTGACTCATGTTGTATTACCCCTCTTCAGAAACTCATACGCCTCAAAGGAAAGGGTTGCGATCCAGTGCTTTGCGCCCCAAGAAGCCTGAGCCTGCCAAGCAAACAGGGCCAGTTGTCATTGAGTCCTGGGTACCCGAGGAGGAGCTGGACCTCTGGGAGATCAGGGCCTTCTCTGAAAGGTCTGGAAAGAAAATTGTGCTGGTGGAATACTGCATTTATTGTAATGCTTTCAAAATTCACTGTGATGATTCTTTTCTGTTAATTTGGGACAAAATATTAGGAGTACAAAGACATTTTTTTTTCCTCATCTAGGGTGGAGAAAGAGAAAGCTCAGGCTGTGGAACAAGCAAAGGTGAGTATGCTCACGTTAAGGACACTTTTGCATGACAGAGTGCCGGGGTGACATTTTCTATTGTAGTTAATACACGTTTAAAGTTTAAGATTTAAGTTATGCAAAATAATCTAATATAGTTACCGAAAGAATCAATCTCATTCTCTCATTTATTGATTGAATGATAAGATGTATTGCTCTGGTTAAGTTGATTCTAATGTGGTTATTCTTTTTGAAACAAATACTAACAAAAATACATTCGGAACCATGACCTTGTAGCTTGGAAGAACATTTCTCCATCAGCATATCTTCATTGCAGAAACGTCTGGAACAGAAACCCGGCACAGTCAGTGTCACACCAATGGGAACTCCTCAAACGCCAGCCACTTCCACCAAAATCGTCCTGGGTGCCGCGTCAGGCCAGGGAACGCCATGCACTAAGGGGGTGATGTCCGCAAAGATGGTCACCCCTGTGACATTCCAACAGAACAAGAACTTTCAGCAGTCATTCGCCACCTGGGTGAAACAAGGTCAAAGCACGCAAGGTATGAGGCCAACATGAGAATGGGATGCTTTTGTGGCCTTACATTGTTACAGTTTCTTTGTCCTGTGGTGCGGACACAGAGAGCACAGTGGGTACTACAGGTGGACACACCTTCCAGATCACTGGGACGTCAGGGAGCGGGAAGGTGGTGACCACCAAGCTGCCACTGCCATCCAACAGCAAGCTTGTCACTGTCAATGTACCAACTTCGCAAGGAGGTACTTTTCATTTTAATAAGTCGTGTGTCAGTACTTTTTTTTTTAACATTTACAACCAAACAGCTAAAACAACTGAATATCTGTCTGCTCAGTGGGAATTCAGTTCTCGTTTATTGCTTATAAATGCTCCAACTCACAAGACACTTGAACTATTCAGCTTTCGTTCTTTGAATTTTATTGAAGAAAGTCTATTTACTCCCTCTCTACTACTTGTATTTTGATATAAAATCTAATTTGGTTCAATACTTTTAGGGACTGAAATGGTGAAAATAAGTGATTCTTTGAAGTTTCTGTGAATGAAACGCAGGTTCAGACGGAGTGTAACCTTTTAATGGGCACGTGTATTTATCCAACATGACTGTGGGGCGCATTGTTTGTTTTGGAAGGCTGTCAGGATGTTGGCAGGAAAACAACTTTACCATGAGGTCTGCTCTCGGACAGTTAGCTCTCTATTGCGGTACTCGGTCTTTTTTATTTTCCCTGGGTTTCTTAAATAAACTTGTAGCTCCACATTCACTAAACTCACTCGCTTGTAGCTCTCCAAACAGCCCGTTCATAGAAACGAGTGTTTGATCTGTGAGACCAGAGCGGCAACTGACCAGCATGGTTAACAACGCTGTTTGAAGAGGGGGCACCCTTGATGTATAGGTTTACCTACTCGGTTGTGGGTGAAAAACCACAGCAAAAGGTAAAGTAGCAGGGGGAAATAAAAGTCCCATGATGACGATCACGGTTTGAGCCTTGAGCTTCACTTTCACTCACTCTCTGTGGGCTGGGCGAAATATGAAATGGG
The DNA here is from genome assembly GCF_027744825.2 of Synchiropus splendidus. Taxonomy (NCBI): domain Eukaryota; kingdom Metazoa; phylum Chordata; class Actinopteri; order Syngnathiformes; family Callionymidae; genus Synchiropus; species Synchiropus splendidus. Next base: position 33,373,479 of record NC_071335.1, read on the forward strand.
ACCTTTGTCGATTGGATGAATAATTTATAGGGTAGTTTCAGGTATGTTGGAGGAAACCCTTTGCGGCTTATACCTCGACTTTGAAGATGTTGTTTACCTCTGCTACTTATATTTACCATTACTGCGATCAAACGTCGGGATGCCTTTTAAAGAAATTCTGGAACATGCTGTAGAACTCTATCTTGTTTGAAACCAAAAGAGTTACTGCTGAGGCCAGACTATTTTCTAACATGAAATCCAAGACAAGGCGAAGATAATAGCTATCTTGCTTTTTTGTGAGTCTCACGATTGACAAATAAGTTTGTGATGGTCTTATTTTGGGGTCTACTAACATCTTAACCCTTTTGTCCTGTAGGTGTTGTTCAGCAGAAAGTTTTGGGTATCATCCCTTCGAGTGGAGCAGGGACCACCCAAAACTATGCCTCATTACAGCCACGTACCGCCACACTTGGCATCAGGCAAAATACCCCTGGGTCACAGCAGGTAATCCATATCATCCATCCATATCAGCTGTCAATAACTAACCTGGAGCTGCTACCAGGTCCTTCAGATTCCAGAACGTCAGTGGGTGTATAACTTGCATATGTGTCTGACACTGATGTCTGATGGCATTCACTTGCTTTTTATTTAGTGATTCCACCAGAATTCTCTCATAAGATCCTGATATTCCTTTAGGTTTTGGCTCCTGGAAGTCAGATCCGCTCTGGAATGGTTATCCGCACCCCTGTCCAGCAGACAGGATCCATGGGAAAGACGATACTTCGAACCCCCGTCATGGTTCAACAGGGTACACTTACTTGCCCCACTTGAGTTATGAAATGTTTTATCAAATTTTTGTTTAACATTCTGATTTTTTTTACAGGTCAAGCAGGGCAGCAAGTAGTGACACAGATCATCCGTGGAGCGAGTCCTGCAGGCCAGGGGGCAGCCAACTCTGTCGTAGGCCAGACATCTGGCCGGATACCATGCGCACAAGGCCAGGTAACTGTCCCTACCCACAGCACTGTTGACAAAGTTTTAAATAAAAACAATGTTGTGATACACTTTCAAGCATGCCTTTTCGCTTCATTCTTATTTGCCACATTTATCACAAGCATAGTTGGCACTCTGTTTTCCTCAGAAACAACAGACCGCAGTAGGTCAAGATTCTCAGGCTGGAGTTGGTGGTGCCCAGCAGACTTTGACTGTAATGGTCCAGGGACAGGGTCAGACGACGGGTCAACTTCAGGCCATCCCTCAGGGAGTCACAGTCATCCCAGGACCTGGCCAGCAGCTCATGCAGGCCACGTTGCCCAACGGCCAAGTGCAGCGCTTCCTCTTCACTCCACTGCCCTCGGCAGCTGCTCCCACATCAAGCACGGGTTTGTAAAACTTGTTTTAAAGTCACGTTTAAGGCAGCTAACCAAGTGCTGATTTCTATTATTATTCATTCATAATTATGTGTTTATTCTCACTTGTTTTAAAGTACGGATCTATATCAATCAAATAAAACCGAGCACTGGGTTTTTATTTGAATTGAGGATTAAACAGTTGACTGACACTGAATACATGAAGCTTAATGTCGTTTATGACAAAATTAAAGTTTCTATGGATTTACTGAAGCTCTTTATGTCTCAGAGCTGAATGAACATATGTATGTTCTTCTCTCACTTCACAGCCTCAACAGTTCCCGGTCAACCCAACACTTCCTCCATTAAAACTCCCACCCAACCCGCTCAGCAGGCAGCTGCTCCAGTGCAGGCAGCCACCAGCACCAGTACTCCTTCCTCAGCGACCCCTCAGGGCCAGCTGCCCCCTCAGATGCAGGCCCACATGCCTGTTCAGTCACCGACCTCGCTGCAAGTGAAAACCTCTGGAGGGACCGTGCAGCTGCAGCAGGGCTCGCAGCTCATCAATATGTCTGGACTGCAGCAGCAGGTGCAGGTAGGTTTAGGCCACATGAAATTCATGTCATTTAGTCAACACTTGAAACATAATTTCAGCCTTGAGAATCTGTCTGTCAGTCATGTAGAATTCTGTCTTATGGCGGCAGGTTTTGGCTCAGCTGCAGGCTCAACAGAGTGGCACTTCTTTACCATCACACATCAAACTTCAGCTTCCCATCCAGATACAGCAGAGTGGAACATCTCAGGCAGGACAGGTGAGGCTGGAAATCTCATCATCATAATGTATTAATTTCTTTAAATGTGTTGCATAGGGGAGAAATACCAGATAATCTGAGGTGCTGTTTCTTCCTCAGATTGGAAACGTCGTGACCATCCAGGCAGCTTCAGTCCAGGAGCAGCTCCAGAGGATCCATCAGCTCAGAGAGCAGCAGCAACAGAAGAAGAAGCTGGCCGCCGAAGCCAAACGAGAGCAGGCGCTCAATTCGGCCAGCAAGAGTGACATCATTCAGAAACAGGTACTTGAGCGATGATCTCTGACCAAGTGCGTCATGTCATTGGTTAAGTAGTTTAAATATTCTGCTCTCCTTTCTTTATCAAGGTGGTGATGAAGCAGAACGCTGTGATTGAGCATCTGAAGCAGAAGAAGACGTTAACGCCTGCTGAGAGAGAAGAAAACCAGAGGTTAGCAACTTTCCAGCAACGGTTTGCGGTTATAAATTATGCTATTAATGATTATATTCATCACAAATAATTGTTCTTTATGTGGAGCCAGTTCGATTTTCAACTGACTTGGCTCTGAAACCCTTCCCTATAAGCTAGAAGACCATTCAGTGTAGGCGTCTGCCATGCCCACCCAATGATGTTGTTTTATTGACATAATATGATACTTTTTTAGCATTTCCAAATATCACAATGGTATCGAGAATATTCTAATTTAGATGAGCTGAGCTAGACAGCAGGTGGCAGTAGCTTCCCAGGAGCCGCTTGAGCAACACCAGCAATAAACAAAGAAGAATTAACGAAAAACACACCAGTTACAGTGTCAACGGAGACATTTTTCCCAAAAGATGATTGAATCCAGATGGTCATCTGAAACATCAAAAATGTAATCATCAGTTAATTGAATTAGATTTTTTTTATTTTTTTTATTAGAATTAGAAACCACCAACAGCTGGATTTTCTCATTCTTAATCACTTCTATCATCAACATATTAGTGGAGATACAAAACATAACCCTTCAAACAAACGGTACTCCAATATCCAACACACATATTTCAGCCACCTCTTCAAGTCTCACGCTGACCTGCAGCTGACTCTGACAACCATGTGTTTGTCTCCGAAGAAGGTGTGTCAACACTGCCTCTTCACACACACATGCAATACAGAATGCTGACTTCAGACGCTTGTCGCTGCCTCGGCTCGTTTTTCCGCCAATTTCCCGTGATTCATGTCATACTTTGCTTGCCCTCACAACATCAATATCTTTCTAATAACTTCTGACCTTTGAGCCGCGCTTGTTTTGGTGTCACGGTTTATTAATTCTCTCCACTATCATCCTCAATTTACGACATAGTACTGAACTTCACACACCCTGGCCCGCGTTTGACCTCGGCAGTTGAACCATTTGTATGAAGGGTTTGAATAAGAACCAAAATGTTCCATGTTGAATGTGAACTGATGGGAACCACGTAAACATACGAAGCTGCAGTTCACTTGTGCTTCAGATGCAGATTTTTATTTGTTGTTATAAACTTTTTTTAGGACTACTGAAATTTTCTTCTTCTTCTATTATTCTAACTTCTATGATGTATTGTACTGTAGTTGTGCCCACACAACAGGAATTAGCTTTCTATCTACTAGTCCCAAAACAGTGTCACATTTTTTTATGGAGTCAAATGGAAATGGATTTATTGCAGTGATTTGATGGTATCCTCTGTTTTAAGATGGTCTAGTTTTCTTTTTATAGTAGTTCCAAAAAGCGTGGTGCATGTGAGCATCTGCAGTCAAAACCATACCATAATATGCTATGATGAATCATTCACAGTGTCAGGTAGATGTTGTGGCCCAATAAAAAGTGAGGTCATCTGAGAAAGTCCAGCTTCACTTGTACACAACCTGAGTGACAGCTGACCCTGTAGAGCAGACCTGATGCCACCCACATGAGGTTAGAGGTCAGAGTTTAACTACAACTGATAACGTGGAACTCATTCAAGTTCATGATGCGAGGACTTCATTTTTTTTCATTCTTTACTTGATAGTGTTTTTTCCTCCCTGAAATTAGTGCCTTTAAATCGTGTTCACGTGTTGTTCTTCTTTGATTTCTTTTCAGAATATTTCTGTGTTTGTATAGTGTGCTTGTTGTTATTCTCATACATATTTTTTAAATTTAATTTTGCCTTGACACTGAAGTATGTATTTGTATGTTTTCCTATCATAGCTGTTTCTCTGTGTCCCTTATGTCTTTTGGCTTGACTGTCCTACCACAGCCCCTTAGGAAATGTACCTGTACTTATCTGTAGCTGCAGCAATGTGCAATTGATCTTGGTGTTTATAGGCAGACAGTATCTTGACATAGCTTCATCTGATCGGGTTGGTTCAAAGCTCCTTCATATCGTAAAGTATTTTTGCTTTAGTTTTAAATTGCGAGGTCTAAATACCATGTTTTCGTCAACAACTTATCATTCATGAGGTGGTAGGTTAAATTTCCCACTCAGAACTGACTGTTCTGCATCACCAGTCAGAGGATAAGGGCAAAGACCAGAAGAGCACATCATAGAAGCAGCGCTCCTGTTCACTGTGTTGTTGAGCTGTTGACACACCTAGACTCTCTAAAAACGTTGGTTGTTACTCTACCCAGATACCAATTGTGAGTGAAGTTGAGAACAATGCATGGTCTCCTGTGTTGTGTGCAATCTAGGATGATCGTCTGCAACCAGGTCATGAAGTACATACTGGACCGGATAGACAAAGATGAAAGACAAGCGGCCAAGAAGAAGAAAAAGGAGGAAGTGGTGGAGGCCAAGAAGAGGATGGCCAATGCAAGCAAGCTTTCTGCTATCCTGTTCAAACACAAGGAGAGCTTGAAGATGGAAATCTTGAAGAAGCGTGCGCTACTTGATAAGGAGCTGCAGCTTGAAGCTCAGGTATGGCCGAAAGATGGAACCTGTGTGAGAGCATAGTCGTGATTAAGGCGTGTCTCTCAGGAGGAGCTGAAGAGGGACTTGTTGCGGATGCGGCGTGAGAAGGAGCGGGCTCAGGCCGCCGCGCAACAGGCAGCTCAGGCAGCTGCAGCGGCCGTAGCGGCTGCAGCCGCTCGGAACCAGCAACAGCACTCCCGCTTACACAACACCACTAGTCAGTATCATCCCACCACCGTCACCTCGGCGCACAAGCGGAAATATGAGGAGGAGGAGCAACTGTCGCCAATCAAATCCAAAAAGAAGAAGATGATCTCGACAACAAACACAAAGGAAGTCAAGAAGGACACCAAGCTCTACTGCATCTGCAAGACACCCTACGACGAGACCAGGTGCGAGTCATCTTCTGATCGTTTGATGTGGACTGGACTTTGTAATTTATTCTTTTTTTTTCTCTCCCAAGGTTCTACATCGGATGTGACCTGTGCACCAACTGGTATCACGGTGAATGTGTGGGCATCACCGAAAAGGAAGCCAAGAAAATGGACGACTACATCTGTGTGGAGTGTAAACGGGGCCAGAAGAGCAGCTCTGAGGAACTGTACTGCATCTGTCAGACTCCGTACGACGAGTCACAGTGAGTTGGGAAACACTTGAAAAAAAATAAAATAATAATAATTCAATTTTTAACCCTCAGACATGTCAAAGCACAGAAAGTAAAACCTGCTGTGCTCCCACTTTTTGAGGTGAATTATGATTCATTTTCTGCCCCCAGGTTCTACATTGGCTGTGACCGGTGCCAGAACTGGTACCACGGTCGGTGCGTGGGAATCCTGCAGAGTGAAGCGAACCACATAGACGAATATGTGTGTCCACAGTGTCAGTCCACGGAGGACGCCATGACGGTCTTCACGCCACTCACTGAGAAGGACTTGGAAGGCCTGAAGAGAATCTTGCGCTCCTTACAGGTCAGAGCGAACAACGGTTGGTTCTGGAGTTTGAAGGAGGCCAACAGTCCACTGCGAGAGGAGTGGCAGTTGTAGATTGGCTGCGCAGCTACACACCTCTTCTCCGCCCACATCAGAATAATTGCACACAAAAGTCCTCTGTGTGTCTTATCTGATGCGCCTGGCTCCTCAGAGAATGAGCTGCTTTTGCTTGTCTCCAGCCCCTCTTTTCTCTGGTCGTCCTCCCCCACCTCTGTTATTCCAACTCCTTCTTCTCTGTGTGAGATTTGGGCCGCTTGATGAAACATCTGTTGACCCACCTGTTTCCAGTGTCATCCTGTTTGTTTTCCTTCGCTGGTCTGCTGCGTTCTCAGGTTCTTGTCCCTCTCCACGCAGGCCCATAAGATGGCGTGGCCATTCCTGGAGCCGGTCGACACCAACGATGCTCCAGATTACTACAAGGTTATCAAGGAACCAATGGGTGAGTGGGGAGTCTGTCAAGACCTCGTCTGCGTTGCTCAGCCCAGGAATCTTTGGAATGAGGCACCGATAGGTTCAATAGTACAGTAACATAATAGGGGTGGACTGTACTCACTTGTTCCATAAGAGGTTTGTGTTCAGTGAGAAACCAGTCAATGAATTCATAAATAAATGCCTCAACTCTGGAAACATAGTGGCCACTCGTCGCAACGCAGCTCACCTTTCATCCATCATTTGGTTTAAAGAGGCAGAACAGTTCACAAGATGGCGTGGAATTTGAAATCATTTTTATCCAGGTTGCCATAGTTTCACCATTCTTGTCTAGACAACCATGCTGTTCTGGAGAAGCTCCAACTATTTGAGTAATTGGAAGGTTTACTGAAATGAGTTAAGCTGCATGCAGTAGGTTTGAAATTGGTTTATAATTCCTGGCTCTAAAACCTAAGCCGCGGTTATAGGTGGTGGGGGAGTAGAACTGATACTTCCCCCCTTTCTCTTTCTATTCTTCAATTCTTCTTCCACCAACTGTTCTTCTTCCTTTTATTTCTCATCTTTTTCAGATTCTTACTCTGTTCCCTCTTCTCTTCTCCTGTTTTTCTTCCCATCCACTTCCCCCTCTTCTTGAACTTCTTCTTCCTCTTCTCTTTCCTGTTCTACCTCACCTATGCCATCAGGTTTGCCACGATCTCGCAGTCTTGTGCGTGCCCCCCCGGTCATGTACTAGTTGTGAAGTGCAGTTTTATTTCAGCTGAACATCAAACCGACTACACCACGTGAGCCAGGCCATGCTGGCTTGCTCTTCAGCTAATTGTAGGTTCACTTCCTCTGAGTTCGTCTCACAGAAGAGGCGGAATACTGAATGACTCACTTGGGACCATGAGTCCTCCCATTTTTGGGCTCTTTTTCGGGTAATTGCTTTGTGTATTGGAAGTGACACCTACCATTTCTAACTTGAAGCCTTGGGCTGGCAGCCATTGCGGACCAGAGCCCTCCAACTCAGATCAAACCGGCCTGTAAATGGAGACTTGCGTCAGCCGGGCCTTTTTGAACTTCCTCACAAACAAACTCTTAATGAGCTGGTCTGGGTCTGCCCGACTCCCCCTGGAAACGGACCGGCCCTTCACTTTCAGCTCCCCTTGGCCCGCTCCTGCAAACTCAAGTCCCTCTTCCGACCACCACAAGACTTGGGTTTTTTTTTTTTTAAGAAGTCACCAAAAAAAAAGAACATTTTTCTTGTCGAGCTCCAGCCGTTGCAAGTTTTGGAAACGTTTAAGATGAAGTCTGATTATGAAGAAGGAGGTCTTTGATATGGACTGTGAGGTTTGTGAGCTGTGAGCCAAGCGGGTGGGGGGGCGGAGGATGGAAGCGAACGGTCAAATATGTTTGTTTAAGAAGCTGCAGATTTAGTGGCGCTGCTGCCAGTCACCTTTCTTTGGTTCAGTCTTTCGATTGGTTTACTAACGTATCTGAGTCCGGGTGGTCAGCAGAGCTGGAAGCTCAGAAATGTTGCGTGTCAGATCAGGTTTTCAGGCTGATTTTTGGTCAAAGTTTGGCCAGCTCCTATTACACATGAGTGATGGACTGAAGTCCCACAAACCATTAGAATGCCTGTGATGTGCAGGCCCCCTCTTGGACGGCTGTAATCCAGCCTTGTTACATGAAGTGTCTGCACCGATCTGATCTGTAATTATCATCTGACTGTGCGCTGCAGAACAGCTTTCTCTGGTAAAGATGTGTGATCTGTGCATCTCTTGGTAGATCTGTCCACCATGGAGGAGAGGCTGCAGAAGCACGAGTACGTGAAACTGACAGAGTTTGTGGCAGACATGACCAAGATTTTTGACAACTGCCGCTACTACAACCCCAGTGACTCGCCCTTCTACCAATGCGCCGAAGTTCTGGAAACCTTCTTTGTGCAGAAGCTGAAAGGCTTCAAAGCCAGCAGGTAAACTTCAGAGGCATTTTCCTCACTTATCCAAAATGATCTGTCCTGTCTTCATATTAGTGTGATGACCATGGCAACAATGCCCTGCTTTGAGAGCCTCTTATTTTCTGTCTTGCAGATTGTGATGTCATCAGGCTGGTGGGGCTTTCCTTCAAAAGCGAACCCATTTTCTTACACGGCTCTTTCTCATCAAGGAGCGGCAAATCAATTGAAATGTATACAGAAGGTGTACAGTTTATTTAACGGCACTATTTGTGTGATCTTTGTTTATTTTAGAAACAAAGAATAGAACACTCTACTGTCAACACCGCGGGCAGCCATGTTGGTCTCTCAAGCAGTCGAGGGAAAATGTATTTTCTTACACTTGTTGAACAGATGACTGATATTTTGTTTATGTATGAGCTGAATATAAGACAGAATATGAAGTTGAGCAGTTTGTTGATCTCTTTTTTGAGATTTTTAATAGGAAAAACATTCGAGTCGTTGATCATGATTGTGAAAGCGCAATTCCACAGACACAGGTGAGTTTAATTCGACAAGATCTGCTGCTTATGATATTAGTCATAAGCGGCGATGGCGGAACTTTTTTACCTCATTTCTAAGCTCAGATTGAACGGACTCCACCCATCCGTCTTGTTTCATGCGCTTAAAATAGCTTGTGAAGGATCATGGCGACGCTCTCAAGGAAACACTGGTAGCAGTTGTAAAGATAGATTTGAGTGAATCTAGTTTTGATCCAAGCAGTCCACTTTTGAAAGCCCCTGTACATAATAACTCTGTCGGACTACATCTCACCGACATGGTCCTGTCAAGGTGTCTGACTCTCTGGCATCCAATACTTGTTCCTTTTTAGTCTTTTGTATTTCCTCTAGTGCATATTTTTGTCATATTGTAAAGCTTTTAATAAAAAAAGAACCATGAAATGATCTCTAGTGTTTTCTCTAACAAAAACATCTGGTTTATTCCACGTCATTGCTTTTCTGTCTGGATGTTGCTTTCGCTTCTTTAGGCACTCCAGTTTCCTCCCTTTGTGAGGCACATTTGTGACTCAGAGGTTTGGCGCAGCCGACTGACTACATCCTTGTAGTCGTGAAGTTAAAACTGTAGTTGCATGTTACATGAGTACAACATGCAACTTACTTGTTCTTTTCCAGTCAAATTGACACGCCAACTCTCCATTTCACTTAAAAGGAACAAAGCTAATAACACTTGTGCACCAAGGTTTTCATTGTACAACTCTAAATGTAAAGGAGATTTCAGCTGAAAGGACTGACTTTCCAAAACCCTACAAAGTCCCTGTGAGGATGGGGAGTGCACACCTTTCCTGCTCACATCATTAATATGACTATGACATTAAATTCTAAACGCCCAATATCTGAACACGTATACCATCGAGTTTACTTCTTGGTTTAAACGTTGGCTTAAAAACTAAATGTAAAACCAAATAAATGCGCCCCAAAATGAATTGTTATGATGCTGTTAAAGAATGTTAAATATGTGTCTGGAATACATAAAATAGAAAATGAAGTCGTGCAAAACATTGTGATAAACTGTTAAATGATAAATATAAGTAAATCATGATGTATTCTTTGTTTAATTTGTTTCTGCAAATAGCGTAAAATAGCAGAGTGTCAGTAGCTACAATATTTCTCCAATTGAAAGGTATTTTCTACAGGACAAGCACAATTGTGCTTTGGCCAAGGTTCCTTTGATGGTGAGTCAATGAACCAAGTGTGATGTGGCTTAAAAAAAAACAGTTTTATTGGACAGAGGCAGTTCTGTTGAAGCTATTTTGTAAGTGACTTGTTTATGGTGGTAGGGATTTAGTGAATGCTAAAGTAGCATCAGCAAAGATGATTTAAAACCAAAGTCTCACACACACATCACAGAGACAAAACATGTAGTAGCATCTGAAGTTCCTTTACAAGGCGCTGAAAGTGTGACTGGAAATCGAGAGAAAGATTGATACTCTCGAAGTCGTTGCTCGCATGTCGCTGCTGACTGTGTGAGTGATGGGGAGGCTGGCTCAAGCAGCAGGTTGCCCTCGTGGTAGAGTAGTTTGGCTCTCACCCAGCACAGCGGCGAACTTCCAGTTACCTCGGGCACTTCAATTCACATCTTGATATAATTACAAAAACAATGCGTTCTCGTGACTTCCCTTCATAAATTGTTCTGCTGCTGATGATCCACTGTGATTTCAACAACCACCCACAACACAGGAAGCCGCATGGAAATATTCCCGCCGCTCTTCTCTCCTCCTTAGGCTCCCTCCATTCACCTCCTTACATCCTCCGCAATAAAGAATGTCCTCCCACTGCGATGGTCTCCAAGTTCTGAGGCAGGCTCCTGTTTCCTGCTGATCCCAGATAGAGGCTTCTGTGAGCCTGGGAACCAGCCCGCCCTGCTGACAGGCTTGGCCTCTGCCGCCGAGTCAGACGCTCTTCACTCAAGTTCTGCTCGTCCCAAACACTCATTGGAGTGAGTTCCTCCATGGGAGAGGACGAGACAGTGGCAGAAGTTTGGGGGTTCATCACAAGGACACGGCGTACAAAACAAATATGCTTTTATTGTTCCTGTTGCATTACCAAGTCAGTATTCAGTGCAAGTCATTCATGGAGTCTATGTTTCTCCTCCCTTCACTCTGCTGCTAAAATACTGTAGTTGTAAAGTACAAGCAAAGTATTACAAGCATGCCAACGTCTACAAGCTTGAACTGAAGTAAAGCTCTGGATGGATCAGTCCTCTGTAATCGATAACAATGTAACAATGTAAAACCCAAGGTAACGTTTCTCCCAGGCATTACCTAAAAATGGGAGTTGACCTCCCTTTTGACCCACATTTTAAAGGCATCATTGTGACCATGTTTGTAAAGGCAACATCGGAAGTACATAACTGGCCAGCAGGAGAACTTATTTCATATTTCACTGTTAACTGATACAAAGTGAGACTCAAACCCACTCACTTGGACTGAAGAATGAGTGTTTTTGACTGTTAGTTTGCCCACGTTGAGTCTCAAATCCACATTTGTTTTGACTTTTCATTTGTTTCACCCTGTATCATTCTGGATTTTACGTTACAATTCAACGTGATTTGGGACCTTAAATTCCATTTTTTTATGCTGTTAGTAGTTTTATGTTTGTAGTTTTGTTTGTCCCAGGTTTGTAACAAAATGGCTTACAAATTGGGATTCAGATTTAGACCTGGAACTAATTTTTATTCAGTCTACAGTGAATCAATCACTAAACTGGGAAAAAGAACCCCCCCCATTGACTATTAGGGTCTTAGCTAAACAAAGATTCTACAATGAAAGCTCAGTTAGAACCCAAGAAAATTTGTCTCACTGTCCAGGTTGCAAGATCAAGTTGAGTTTAGTGATGAAACACGACTAGCAGGGGAGATTTCTCAGGGTGTCCTTCCAACTCAACTGGTTTCTCTCCATGAGGAAGATCATAGGTTCTAGTCTGAGCTTTTCGCCGATGGCTATCAACCTTTTTCTTGAACTCATTTTGGTCATTTTTTCTGGTGAGTGTGGGAACACGGACTGAACAGTTCCTCCTCAGCTTTCTCCATGACAAGATCTTTCTTGGATCTAATTTCCAAACATGAGAACCAGACTCTTGGAGTTAACTGAGCTCACACCTAGTAGGTCACTTTGTGATGGAGTCCACTTCAGCCTGTGGTAGATGAGGGTATGAGCCTCAAAAATACGGTTATTGAACAGTGAGACAATGGTTCTACTCTATTTGTCGATAACTCAACTCTTCTCCAGATAGAACTTCATAACTCCTCTCATCCAGAAGAGATACATGCTCCAGTCAAACCTCCTATTGAGACTTCATGTTCCAGCCATGAATGTTTGTCTTCAACTGGTGTACGTATTTGTCATACGGATGAGCGACTACGGTTCATATAAAAATAATTTCATCTTCACACACGCAACACTGAGAGGTATCAACAGTTCACGCCGCAGCAGTGCCTCTGCTTCACCTGCACCTGGAGCGTGAGGCCTCCAGTGCTTTCTGATGTCTCCGTTTGTTGAATCTCTTCACGTAGCTGTTGCTCTTGAGCAGTCCGTCGCCCGGCTTCAGCTTCGCACCCAGCAAGGTGAGGAGGTCACTTGGAAGGTGACGCCTCCGGTGGTAAATGTGACCCATTACGATGTACCTGGTTCCTGGAGAACAAGTAGCACAAGTGTGAGTCTCGTGTCAGGACACTATCAAAACGGTTCCAATGTTTTGGCCCTTTGACCCAGCAAAGAAAAGGATTATGACCACAGACAGAGTGAATTTACAACATTGGGTCCTGGATGGGGGTCTCAGTGTTGGGGGCCCTTACATTGCTGGGGAGAACCCTGCAGCACACGTTATTCCTCTTCATAAAACAAGACATTTTTTTCAATTCACAAGTGTCCTACCAAGCTTGATGTCGGGGCAGGGCTTGCTGCACTTGTACGTGTCCACCACTAGAAGGCGCACTTTGAAGAAGAAGCTGTCGGGGGACACGAAGAGTCGACTCATCTTGTAGAAGCCTTCGCTGCTCACCATCAGCGTGATGATTCGGATCCCTTTTCTCAGCACGTCGATGTCGTGCACGATCCCGTTGACCGCTGACGGCGACAATGAAACATGTCACTTTGATCAAATGTCAATGGTTTCACTAAAAATCTCTCTACAGTTGTTGTCTTTAAACATCAGACTGAAGGACAGTGCACTGTACCAGTGGCCACTTACCAAACTCGCTGTAGCAGTAGGACTCTTTCTCATCCTTCTCTTTCTTGCACTCACTTAAGCAGTAGGCGTCGTGGCTGAACTCCGACTCTGCAGGAGACATGACGGGATTAGATGAAGGCTGACTCTCATTACAGGGTCATAAACCAGGAAGTGCTCGTCATTACAAGCTTCTTATTGGAAGATTTCACGACATTTTGAGCGTCTGACTGAAATGAGACATTCAAGCAAAACTCCCGACTCACTTTGTGTTATCAGTTTTCTAATTCTGAAGGGGAAACAAACTCATTTTTAAAGCTGTGAGGCGTCTAAATCTTGTTATAAAGCTCTAGTTCAATGCTGTGAAAACTGAAAAACTCAAAGTCAACTGACCCGCCTCTGCACTCACTGCAAGTAGCAATGAGAAACAGGTTAATGCTGTGCGTGGCTGGAGGCGGAATGAAGAATGGCATAACTTTAAATGAAGACTGCAAGCTTGCATTTCCCCCTCTGATGTAGCTTGCCCACCTTGAGTCCCGAATCTGCCATGCTCCGCTATTGGTCAGTCCTTTTCTTTGTTTCTTCCTGGATCATTCTGGATTTGGGGTTGTGATTCAATGAGATTTAGGCCATCAAAATTGAAAATTCAAGGTTTGCCCCACGTTTGTCACGACATGGCGCATACAGCCATCAAACCAGGTTTTAAACCAGAATCTAATTCTTATTTAGTCTGAGTCAATGCCTTGACTTGGAAAAAAACTGCCTCCATCGATGATGCCAAACAAAGATTCTCCAGTGAAAAGCTGCTCTCCAATCAGAACCAAAGATAGTTTTTCTTTGTTCTTCTAGCTGCTGGATCAAGTTGAGTGTACCTTGGCTGCGTGGTTTGGTTGCTCTTAAACTTATTGATACAGTTTGAGAGAAACGTATTGAATTTTGATGAACATATTAACAGCTAAAATGGAGCGTGGTAGTAAAGCCTCAACCCGTGATCTTTCAAGGTCAAGAAAGGTCAAGTCTTTGGGCATGAGAAGTGATGAAGTCAAAGGGGACCTCATGTTTGTCCTCCCTGTAGATCAGCCCTTACCTCGTTTCAAGATGTCAAACTGGTAGAGCAGACTGGAGGAGCGGCGATTGAAGGTGGCATGTGGGCGACTGTTATTGTGATTCCCTGGGCTGATACTTGACTGGTGCTGCCCGGACTTCCCGGGGCGGTTCTCCTCTGGGTCCAGATGTCTGCTAGGAGGATCTCTCTGTGGCGCAGAAGCCGGCTGATGAGGCTGAGCTGGCTGAGGGTGAGGGGGACTCTTAGGTCTGGAGTTCGGAGGACCATCTGGTTCACCCTGGCGTGGAAGGCTCAGGAGGGGGTCCTGGTTGGCTCTCTGCAGGGTTCGGTTGGCAGCTGTTGCTCCACTCAACGGAGTTTTAGGTAGAAGACCAGCGGCGTCTCCTCTGTTTTTGTCAGAGATGAGCTCCACCAGATGGTCGGTCTTTGAGCTCTTCTTGCTCTTGTTGTGAGGAATGTGGTGACGCGGGACAGGTGACAGGTCTCCGTGTTTTGGCCAAACACCCGCCGGTAAAGAATGATGGGTGAATTTAGACTCGCTGGTTCTGCTGCTCTTCTCCAACAGTTCATTGATGGGCAGGGATGGCTCTTTGACCACAAGCCTGCTCTGGTTACTCTGCGCTGAATCCACAAAGCTGCTCGGGTTCTTCTCAGTGTACAACCCTACATTTGATTCAGAGAAGCTCGTGTCAAATGCAGAACACAACTATGTCACAGTCAAAGGAAAACCATTTTCTTAGATGCTGTTTATGTCTTGAGGAAGAAGCAGGGAATTTGCATGTGCTGTAGAGCAGAAAATAATGGGGAAATCATTCATACTCACCATTTGCGACCTGTTCCTCAGCATTGAGGGAAGGAAACTGGAGGAACAAGAGGACCAGTGTAATCCAAACCATCGTGGTGATACTGTGTCTTTCTGTGAAGGTGGGTGAAGGAGTGGGCACTTTTATGCTCAACGGACATGGGACGGGTCAAGCAAGGGGGACGTCCCAGAGGCCAAAACAAACACTCCCGTCTTTTATTCTAATCGACTTAATGATTTTAACCGATGTAAAAAGCATTACAAACACGTTTCTATCTTTAAATAAAACACCTCGTTTTCTTCTTTACATACATATAATGGTGAATGGTGAATGGTGAATGAAAGCTTCTCGCATGAGGTTCTACTCCACCCCGTGGTGATAAGGAGACACGGCATTGACATCTTGCTCTTTACTATTCAAAAATATTAATAACAAGGAAAGAAATATGACTTTATATTAAATGAAATTAGTATAAAAAAAAGTAATAAAATGAATATGAAACAAAACAAAGTCCAATCTTGGTTGAGATTTGATGCCTCTCGTTACTGCCGTCGTATATTTGACACAAATAATATGAATGGCAAAATGCATTTATACAGTTATAGTAAAAAGATCAAAGAAAGATATCCAAAAACGCGACCCAGATGGGACTCGAACCCACAATCCCCAGCTCCGGAGGCTGATGCCTTATCCATTAGGCCACTGGGTCATTACGTGAGCAGCGGCAAATATTACAAAATAAACCTGTAACAGTCAAATCTTTTCCCTTAAACATGACAGTAAAAGTGCCGTGATTGGCGCAGATGGATCAAATCGCACCGGTTTACGGTGGTTGTTATTATGTCGCGACAGCTTATCCCGACTGAACGGTATTCGCCGTGACGTCGCCTGGGTGAACTAGGTGAATTCACTTCCGGAGTGAAAACAGTTGCAAGCAAACATTCAGTACTGGTGTGTTCTACAGACTAAGCCTTAGCCTTTCGATATAACTGCTATGTTTTTTTTTTCTTTAAGAAAAGAGCAACTACCAAAGCTGTACCATGGAAACGAACGGCGGAGCAACTCATGACCAGTAGGTGGCAGCACACACCACGACAACTCAAGCAACGCACCGAGTTAAAAAGGAGAGTAAGCCACTCGCCTGCCAAGCGAAACATATGTGCCTTGTTCGCTGTTTTTCCGCGTTGTGTTGTTGTCTGTCTTGTCTTTTGTGAACGTGTGGGATCGTAGTTCCGAGCTATGCGCGTCGTCACCACACTAACGTCTAGCTAGCGGCTTGCATGCGGACATAAACGCGCGTGTTGTTGTTGGGTTTGTTCAACGTGGCGGTATGTCAAGCGGTTGTAGCATTCGACGAAACCAGTTCAAAAACAACGGAAAAGACACAAACGTAAGAACAATTGACACCGATCACCACTAACAACCAGTCGATCTTAACTGACTACTTTTTGTGAACCAGGCGCTGAGGCGCAGGAGGTTAGAGGTCAACGTCGAGATCCGCAAAGCGAAGAAAGACGGTGATATTCTGAAGAGGCGGAATGTAAACTCTCTTTTGGACCAGTCTCTTCCTCAGGTAATTTTATTGCAACACCTTTAGCTGGTGTGACCTTCAGGTGAGCGGCCGCACGATGCGCTGCATTCTGTTACAGGGAACAAGAATCAAAGTCATTTCGACTCGTTCATCTGCTTTACATAAGTCGCCCCTGTATTGGGATTTTTAAACAAATGAAATCCCAATTATTAACAATGAATTCTGTAACATTTAGCCCGTATTGACATGGTGGTAAATAACCATGAAGAATGCAATTCTCTTTCGTTCATATATTGTCTCTTTGGTTAGTCTTTCATGGCATGTTTTCCACCCACAGACCGACCACCAGTGCTCTTTGGAAACAATTGTTCAACATGTAGAAGGCCAGGATCTTGTTTTGCAACTTCAAGCCACACAGACTGTGAGGTGAACAACCCCCTCCTAGTTCACTGTAATGATTGTGTCGTTATAGTGCACGTTATTCCAACATTAAATGATGCAAATGTAATCATGACTTCCAGTCAATGTTCCCTCTGAGTTCTCATGTGTCTGAGCAAACCCACAAACTCTCTGAGCTGTCACCCGGACCACTGTGAGCGACCTGTCGCCATCGGCTGTGTCTGTCATAGTCTGTAATAGTGTTAAAATATTGAAAAATGTATTTACAATTTGTGTAATTCACATGGAGGAATAGAACATGTGTGAATTTTTATTAAAAAAAAACCATTTGTTTGTTTTTGAATTATATATATATATATATATATATATATATAAAGAATCAAGAATCTTCTAATACAGTAAGTAAACTAACTGTAGTCACAGTTAAGGCACAATAGACAATTGAGGGTGCTGGATATAAAAGAACTTCAAGCAACTTTTATGAACATTTAATCTCAAATAGATTGATATGGCATGTGTCTGTTGTGAGACTGAATTTTGTCCACATGAGGCCACCGTATTCGCTGACCGCTCCTCATGGAGCAGCAAGCCTATGTAGATCAGGCTAAAATGAAGAAAAACAGGTTTCTTTCACTGACTACACAGTTAATTTCCTCACCTGACTAGCGTGTGGTCTCTGTGTATTGTAGTCTGAAACCTGCGCTGCAACGATTCTCTCTCCCGTGCCTAACTCCGCCGCCCCAATTGGCTCAGTGAATGTGCACATCGTGGACCAACCACTAGCGACTTGAAGAGAGATCAGCTCTTAAACATCAGCCAGCTCCAATAGTTCACTTCAAATAGCAGCTATTTTAGTTGCTGTCAGTTCTATTGTGTATGTGGTGGACGGTCTTAAGCACCCCTGCACCGAAGGACCTGTGGACACACACAGTCAAACAGCGCAGTCAGCGCTTCATTTTGTTGATCTAATGTCGTAAGGCTTTATGTCTTGACGGCTAGAAGCCCTGTGTTCCAGAAATTGCGGTAATTTATGTTCAATTCAGGATAAATTTTTGTTGTGTACACTAGATGGTATCAACTCAGCTTAGAGGGAGCATTGCTTCCAGTTGTGTTGCATTCATTTCTTTTTGACCTTCTCTTGCTTGTGTCTCAAGGAAACTTCTCTCCAGAGAGGCAGACCCTCCCGTCGACGCCATCATCGCTGCAGGTCTCCTCCCGAGGCTTGTCAGCTTCCTGGGACTCCTCCACTGTCCTGCCCTTCAGTTTGAGGCCGCCTGGGTCCTGGCCAACATCACCTCAGGCACCTCAGAGCAGAACTGGGCTGTGATAGAAGCTGGGGTCATTCCAGCCCTCGTTCACCTGGTTGCGTCGCCTCACGCCCAGGTCAGGGAGCAGGCAGTCCTGGCCCTCGGCAATATCGGAGGTATTTCTCCCTCTCAGCCTTCATAGCCCACAGCTCAATGCCTTCTTTCAAATGAATTAAAATTAGATCTGAATCCGTTTGTCCCCAACTATCCAGGTGATGGACTGCATTGCAGAGACCAGGTGATCTCCCATGGTGGGCTGCTGTCGCTGCTGGCTTTGCTGACGGAACCTCTGTTTTCAACATTACCTGTGAGTCCCTGACAGAGCCTCTGTTGAGAAATGAAATGTGCCAAACCACAATATTTTCTATGACAATGCATTACACGTTTGACCCATTCATCTCCTCTTCTCCAGACTAGTTTTGTGCGTCATGTGGCGTGGGCACTGTCCAACATCTGCAGACACAAGAACCCAGCGCTTCCTTTGACCGCCGTGCAACAGCTGCTTCCGGGCCTGGCGCGGCTCTTGCACCATGGCGACGATGAAGTCGTGGCTCACGTCTGCAAGGCCACGTCCGACCTGTCCGATGGCTCAAATGAGAGGATCGAGTTAGTGGTGCAAAGTGGTCTGGTGCCCCGTCTTGTACAGCTACTGGCCTGTGGGGAGACTTGTATCATGGTATGTGTGTTTATAAAGCTGCAAATTGTTTATTGTGGCGCACTGTGATGTTGAAGTGTTTTTCTTTGCAGGCCCCCGCACTGCGAGCGCTCGGCAACATAGTGACCGGGACTGATGAACAGACCCAGTGTGTTCTCAATGCAGGTGCCATGGCTGCGTTCCCTCACCTCCTGCACCACGAGGAACCTGACGTCAGGAAGGAGGCCGCTTGGACTCTGTCCAACATCACTGCTGGGAAGGACTCTCAGATCCAGGCAGTCATTTCTGCAGGCCTGGTTCCTCTGCTGGTGGAGGTCCTCCAAAAGGTCGTCTGTCTCAACATTATCTTGGTTTGATGCATGATATTATGAACTGCATTCACTGTGAATAGGCTGAGCATGGCTTTTTGCCTCAGCACTTTTTTCATAATATAGTCAATGTCTGTAGTCTGATTTCATTGATGTGATGTTAACTTCATTTTTGTCCTCTCTCGCCCCCGCAGGGAGACTTAAGTACACAAAAAGAGGCTGTGTGGACAATCACAAACATGACCAGCGGGGGCACTGTTGAGCAAGTCTCCTACCTGGTTCATTCCAACGTGCTGGAGCCGCTACTCAACATGTTGACCATTGACGACACTAAGATCGTCCTGGTCGTGTTGAACGGATTACGCAATATTCTGCAGGTATGTATACGTACAGTGTTTCCCCCAGGTTTTTGTGTTGTGTGGGGCTGGACAGAGCGATCGGTTGAGGTTGGCTATGGTAACTGTCGTATATATATATATATATATATATATATACATACATATACACATACACATACACAGTGGTACCTCGGTTTCTTGACCACAATCCGTTCCAGGCAACCGTTCGAGAAGGGATTTGTTTTATATCTGAATCGATTTTTCCCATTACAATGAATGGAAAAAGAAACAATGCATTCCAAGCCTTAAAATAGTCTTTTGTAGGAGTGAATGTAGAGTGTCTGCTGCAGGTGCGCTGTTCCTCTATGTGTGTGGCCGCTGCATGTGGGAGGGGTTGCCGAGTGAGTGACGTCTCTCCAGAAGTGAAGAGGTGCCCGGTGCGTGTCCAGCTCTGAATGTGCGCTTCTGTGCAGTTTGGCTGTGACAAAGTCATAAACCAAGTCACGCTCTGTCCCAGACTCGCCTCATCCCTGTCCCAGCTCCAGCCCACAACAGGACATCAAACCCTGGAGTGAGCGCTCCAGCCTCGGAGGTGTGGAGAGCGAGCACCTCCCCTGTGACACTCTACCACGGTCCAGTGTGGAGACAGGAAAGGTTTTACACCTCAATATGAAGAAAAAACAGTCAGTAAATGTAGCTAACGGGGCACGTCTGCATACAGAGGCTGCGTTATACACAATAACAGAGCGCGACGTGGGTCAGCTGATCGGTCCGCGCACGCTATGTTTTTTCCGGCTTTTTTCGGGGGCGTTCGAGTTCTGGGTTTTCGTTCGAAATCAGAAGCAAAAAAATCTCGAAATTTTGGTTCGAACTCCGATTTATTCGGATTACAAGTCTTTCGAAAACTGAGGTACCACTGTATATATATGTGTAAATATATATATCTATGTATGTATATATATATATATATATATATATATATATATTTAACTAATAACTAAGAATTTAATTGTAATTGTTTAAATATTGTAATATTCTACACGGCTTTTGAATATACTATGGTGAAATATTGTTGCCTATTTTCACAGATGGCATGTGAAACCGGTGAGGTGGAGAAACTGAGGTTGTGGATTGAGACGTTTGGTGGTTTGAATAAACTCAAAGCTCTGCTGTCTCACAGCGCTGGAGCTGTTGTTCATGCTTCAGTCAGTGTTTTAGAAAATCTCTATTCTCATGAGGTAAGTGCTCTCAGAGCTTAGAGGAGGCCTCATGATATTTGTTTTTTTTTTTACATATCCCTGGTGGATTTTATTAATGATGCAACTTGGGGAGGAAAAAAGGAAATATGTGATTGAAAAATGATTAAAGATTTTTTCAGTTTCAACGTCTCTGTCTGACCTTTCGTGCGTGTTGATGTGTAAACCTCCTTTATCTGACAGCAAACATCACTTTATTGTTATTGTGAGTTAAATGAGTTCCCGCAGCGGCACTGACAACTCTTTATTTAAAGGCCACATTTCACTTTAACTGTTTTTACTGTGTGACTTTAAAATACGCTTAACTAAACGTTGGAGTCTGGTTTGTCGATTTATGAGACAATCCTTTATTCATATGTTCCCATTACAGACATCAATACATGAGATCAGTAAAAGCATGAATCAGATGTGAGCAGTGGATGCAGCAACATGAACCCAAGAGAATAAATGTGTAAATAAAGCACCAGAACCTTCCCTCTCAATCACAATGATGATCTGTGTCACCCAAACTACATAACTGTCCAAAAACCTGATTGAACCAGAGCATGCAAAAAACACCCATTACTCATGATATATTCTTATGAAGTCTTTTTTCGTTGACTGTCTTCTGTGTTTCGGAGTGGTGGAGGTCATCATGGCCTGTGCCACCGCTGGCGTCCTCATGCTTCCTCAACTTCCACACTGTGTGCAGAGACAAGTGTCATCAGTTAAACCAGGCAGGTGCAGCATATCATGGTCAGCTAAGACTGGACAGTCATGACTGTACAGCAGTGTTTTGCAACCTTTGTTTTATGCCATGGACACTGTTGAATGAAAACCTCAACCAACACACACTTGTGCTGAGTCAAAAGTTCAATAGAAAATCCCTTGTAATTTGTGTCAATTATTGCTAGTGACACTCTGCTGTTTTCAGAAACAACATGCAGAAAATGTATTTGTTTAAACATGTCTCCAGAAAGAGGTGGGCAACATGGAAAAGTATCACTCAGGGTTTATTTGTTTATTTTAAATAACTGCCTGTCTCTTTTGCATGGTTTTATACTAGTTCGGGGCATTTGCTGACAAATCCTAAACAATCTTTGCCTCAGTTTCATAACAGTGATTCTTTTTCTTTTCACATTTTGGAGCGCACTCATTTGGTTTTGCCTTTAGTTTTTATCCAACTTTTAAACGTGAACATTGATGGTCTCCAAGTGTCAAAGTTTTGAACGGAGACGTCACGTTAGCTCTGTGGTGCAGGTGTGTGGTCAAGTGAGAGTCACATCAGGTGTAAAAACAACTGGAAGTTGTGCATTTGACCGCCTTCTTCACTGTGAGTGTGTGTGAGAAGAGCAGCACTGCAGCCAGTAGTGGACGGGCCAACGCATCCGCATCTATAGTGTGTTGCATGTGGCTGAATCCATGTGACCTCCTCACGTTCTGTTCATTATTTGTCTCCAGACAAATCAGGTGGAACTCTATCGTTTCCTACAGCAAAACTGGCAGCCTGTCACCCTGGCACACCAGTAGAAAAACACCGGCCCAGTCTCTTGAGACTCAGAGAGGCGCCACTAAAGTGGTGCTGTTACTCTTTTGTGTCAAATTTCTCACCTTGGTTCCACCAATCCCATTTCATGGCGCCACTCTTCAAATGCCGCCTTCACATCATCCCTGATGTTGCTCTTCTTGATGTAGACCCGTATCAGTTTCTCAGAAAAGGTCCTTGGATTAGTCGGAGAAGACGCCTGTCAAGGCAAAAAGGAGGAAAATGTTCTATAAATATCATGAACAACAAGTTAGAAAACAACATTACATACTTTTATTTAGCAAAATGTCCTACTTTATCTCAACCGCCTCATTCATGCAACGCCTGTTTTCTGTTGTAGGTTATTCCCCCACCGTTGGTGTTGTGCCCACCGCGCTCCACTTTGGTGTCGCTGCCCTCAGTTCTTCTTTATTGTTCGTGTATTATTTGTGTTTTAGTATAATCTCCTTGAAACCTCGCTTGTCCCGAGTCCTCTGTGAATTTGAAACCATCTGCTCTTGGGTCACCTTATAGTTTAGCAGTTATGACAATGTCAGAGTGTTGCAAGAACTTTGGCGATTATTTTTTATTTTTTTTTATCATAGTTAACCAGACTTCAAACTTCATTGCAATCTCTCTTCCTTTCTTCAACACTAGCCACATATTGGTTTCAAATCATGTTTTTGGAAATGAATTTTACTTCTATGAACAACATGCCGTGCAAAAGCAGCAAAGGTCCAAGTAATGTCTTCATCTCTTCTCTGTCTTTATCTGTAACAAACTGTCGATGTCTTCTATTGTCGCAGTAGATGATGAATATCAGTTGGTAGAAAAATCTAATTGACTTTGGGTTAGTTGTCAGTTGTCCTGTTGCAGAGAGCCACTTGTGAACGGCAGCACCAGCTCTCACCCTCTTGTGGCCCCTCACCCGACTCAAAGTGTTTATTTAATCGCATGATATCATTTTTATCTGTTCTCTGAGTAGATGGTTGTATTCATCCAACTCATTCATCCGGTATTTTTCTTTCAACATAAAAGGGACATTTTGTGACTGTACGCTAAAGAAATGCACCGTTTTTGATGATATTCTTACCGTTGGCATGAGTGCAACAGCTGTGTCTGGTGCAGTCTTGTGGTAGAATTTGTAATTGATCTTTCTCTTCATTCCATAGCTAATGTCAGCCGGCTGCATGAGGGAGGATGAGAGGAGATTTAAGGTGTTTAGTAGTTCACACTGAAGTGACCTTCAACAATGACTCATTATTATGATCGTAATAATGACACCAAAACTTTGACGCACCTTGACAACAACATCCCTCATCATCTCCATTCCCAACCGCTCAGTGAGTGCCGTTTTACATGCTTGCTGGAACAGAAACATTCTCTTGAGGACGACACACTATCACAGCTACAACACCCCATTAATCGAACATGAGAAAAGGTTATGATTCTAAAAACGCTGTGTGAAGTGCCTTCTCTCGCGCTCATGTATAATGGAGACATGAGCTACATTGGTGTCCAGAGCACTGTCAAGCCAGGATCACCTGCTGCAAAACAAACCAGAAAACTCACCAAGTCACCATCATTTGCCTGCACACCTTCTCCCACAAGTTTGTAGAGGTCTCGTGTGACTATTCTGCGCAGAATAGCTCTCGCTTGTTCCAGCTGTGGATCCGAAGAGTAGAGGATCTCTTCAAACACGTGATCTGAAGAGGAGTTTTGGGACCGGTCAGTAAGTTCTTCAAAACACTTTTAAACACAGCAGTGGGCGATTTTGTGGTCCCTTTTCTTGACCATAAAGTCAGCTTTAATATGGATTATGAATCAGAGCAGTTGTTGATGGTGTAATTCATCAATGCAGTTCTGCATGAAGAAAAACTTTGTGACAGGTTTGTCTTGTAATTGCTGAGACCTGTTCAGGATAAAGATGATCCTGTGCCTGGTACAGAAACATTTCCTCATTGGCAATGGTGTTTGATGCATTGGACGTTTTAATGTGAAAGGAGTCAAAACAACAAAACGTTTTCCTTATTCTTCTCCTAAAAATGATCCCAGCGCAGTGGAACCTTGACCAAAGCTCAATTGTGCTCGGTTGAAAATTGTTATGAACGATTTTAGGTTAGGTGCTCGTGAGCGTTGAGTGCCTCTCTGGGAATAATTACATTTAATTGTTTTTTCGTGCCCGAACTTACAAATATTAAGCTCTAAAGGACTGTTTTGCTCTTTTCTTCATTGCCGTCTAATTTTTCCTGATGATGGCTAGCTCACGCGCGAAGAGTGAGTCCAACAAAAATACTTGTGCCAGGGCGCAGACATCCTCGGAGCCAGAGTCACCGGCGCTGTCGCTAGCAAATGAGGCTATGCTACTTAGCATAAAAGTGATGATGGACGAGATGCGTTCTGATATCCTACCGAAATTTGAAGCTATAATCTGGGAGACCATCAAGAAGGAGGTGAAAACCGCTCTGGAAACATTGGAGGCAAAATTGAAGTCAGAGAGGGAAACTTAATTGCAACTAGAAACGTCAGCCAATGAACACAGTGACAAGAAGGCAACTGTGGATGCCTTGGAGAATAAGTGTGAGGAACTGGAAGCTCACTCGCGCCGTAATAACATCCGAGTAATCGGTCTACCGCAAGGTTCGGAGGACGGAATTCATGGCGAAAATGTTGATAGAGTTGCTTCCACTGGATTTAGAGCCAATTTTGGACAGGGCACATTGCTCACTACATGCGAAGCCGAAGGAAGGAGAACTGCCACGACCGGCGATCATCAGAGTGAACCAATACCAAATGAGCAATCTTATTCTTCGTAGCGCAGCAGGGAAACCTTCGATGACATTTGACGGGAAAAAAAATCTCTTATCTTCAACTATGCACAAATGTCAGATTTGGTATCCACTACCCGGCGACTCTACTCATCACTCCACAAAATGGCCGCACAAGGAGCTTTGTTGAACTGGAACAGGCCGTGGACTTTGTTCGGAACACTTTGCAAACACCTGTGGTTTCAGCAAGTGAGTGAAATAGTCTGACATCTTTATTTGATTTAGACATAATTTAACTTTTTGTATTAATAAGTGGATTTCGAAATGCTTTTATGCTGACTGTGTGTTCATGAGAGTTCAGTTCAGTTTTAATCATCCTGGTACCACGTAAGGGAAGGCAAGGGAAACAGGAAAACATCAAATCCATCTCTCTCTCTCTCTCTCTCTATCTCTATATATATATATATATATATATATATATATATATATGTGTGTGTGTGTGTGTGTGTGTATATATTTAAAAAGGTTTATAATTCTAATCGGACAGCTTTATGACTTAAAAAACTGGTGAATGTGTATGGAACAAATTGGGATGACAAATCTTTTTTCAAAACGTTTGTATCGATGTTGCTTGAGTTATCACCAGGACATCTTATAATGGGGGTGCTTTTAACTGCTGGCTAAATCCAACTTTAGATCGGTCTTCTACCACTTTCGGCTTGGTATCGTGGTCGGCTAAAGTTCTCAAACAATTTACGGAAGAGTTTAATTTTGTCCATGGCGGACATCTTGTCCATCTACGAAAGAGTACTCCTTTTTTTTTTTTTTCTCCCATGTCCACAAAATCTTATTTCTTGGGTCAGATTATTATATTCATCACCACAGCCTACTGTAAAGACTATAATGGAATGACTTCTATTTATTTTGGTCTTTATCGTTCCACCAAATAGGGATGTCTTTTGAGTCCGTTACTGTTTGCCATAGCAATGGAACCTCTTTCTATTGCACGAGGTAGTCATCCTGGATTCCTCGGTATAACACAAAGGGGAGTGGAGGTGAAAGTTTCATTATACGCAGACGATTTGCTTTCTCTAACCCTTTGCTGTCCACACCTATAATACTCTCATTTCTTGAGTCATTCAGTGAAATTTCCAGTAATAAATTGTACCTCAATAAGAACGAGATTTTACCTATTAATGACTTGGCAAATGGGCATTCACTTGGCACATTACCTTTTAATTTTTTTTTTTACTCATTGAATTACTGCATTCAGAAAACGTGTAAGTGCTGTCTGTTAGGTCTCTGCGTCCACGAGAGCTGCTTTATTCCTGTTCCATTATAGCACAGATCACGTTCAGCCACCATGGAGACCTGCACAGCTGTTCACAAGTGTTGAAAGACTCTAACAAGTGTGGCTCCTCAAAGGTATCTCATTGAGGTCCACTGCAGTTAAAGGAACAGTGTCTTCTGCAGATGCAGAGGAGTGGGGTCTCTGTAGTTAACCTCTCCAAGGGGGCGAGGAGACAGATGAAGTTCTCTATTATCACTAGCTTGTCTTCATCTTGTATATTATAATGTTACGCCTCGATGAGTTCAGTGAGCTCATGAAGAACTGTATTTACAAATCTTGGAAAAACATTATTATGAATCCACAGCATGGAAATTGAAAAACCTGTCAGCTTGGAGTAGGCCTCCATGTCAGTGATGGCTTCAGAGAGCTTGAACATGTTGCCTCTTGATCCCTTCACTTGGAAGTGTTCATCTGCCTCCAAAAAGGCATCAGTGATCCTGCACACAGATCACATTGTTCCACATACAGTCACGTGAGAGCTGACCTGGTGCAGCAGGATCATGCAGGGGGTTGTGCTTACATTTCTTCGATGGCAGCACAGACGCTGTGTTGGTAAGCTCTCTTGTGGAGCATGTACCTTGTGCGGAACATGTCGTAGATGTTGGACATCTCCTGCGAACAGAACCACACCAGGTTTAGAAGGAATTAGAAGGACTGTCTTTCTAAAAGCTCTCGTTCACCTTATCTCTGTAGCAGATTTGTTTCCTGTCTTCACACACTCTGGCAGACAGCAGGAGGCGGCTGTAGTCAAAGTTGTTCTTGATGCCCAGGTGGTGGCAGTCCCTAAATGAGAAGTGACAAGTTGATGTGAAGAGTGGAGAGGGTCACAACGTCAAGGGATGAAATCAGGTTGAACCTGGCAAAGTAGTCCCACTTGTCGACATCAATGCCATTGGCAGAGTTGCTCACGATGTCAAAGAGGAATTGCTTGTCTCTCCGCTCTCCACTCTCCTCCTGCAGGACGAGGACACAACAGTTCTGCTGGATGAGCTGCACTTCAGTGCCAAAGATTTGGGAACATACAGATACACTGTATTTCATGTCACCAACGCAGTGATGGTGCATGTGTTCAGATTATTAACAAGTGGGACACAGTGTGCACAAGTAAAATTCATTTTCATGTTTCATTTGAGCTCTAGCGTTTTGATCAGTTACTTATGAGAGAAATTCTTGTCGTCATTACCTTTTTGCCCAGAATGAGGTCCTTGATGAAGATGAGGTCTCCAGGAAGATTCAGTTTGTGTTCCATCATTGAGCATCTCAAACAATTTTTGTCCAAGAGATAGTCGAGCATTTTGATTGACATGTCCTCATGCTACATTCAAGGGAAACAGGAAAACATCAAATCCATCTCTCTCTCTCTCTCTCTCTCTATATATATATATATATATATATATATATATATATATTTATATATATATATATATATATATATGTGTGTGTGTGTGTGTGTGTGTGTGTGTGTGTGTGTGTGTGTGTGTGTATATATTTAAAAAATATATGTGTGTGTGTATTATTATGTACATCATTACATTGCATAACAACATATATTGAGAATGGCAGTTACCTTGGGCAGTGTGTTTTCTCCATGCTGTCCACGTCCTTCCTGCAGTTCAAATAGAGATCAAACAAACATGAATACATGTCGCAGAGATAGTTATCTCCTCTAAAGGTCTGAACTCTCAGGGATGAGTTGAGCAGCTCTGTTGTCCATGAGAAGCTCTGAGTAGAAACGCTGCTCCAGCTGCTCAGACATTGAGTCAGGATGACTCCTGGAAGCCTCCCTAGTGAAGCATTTTGACCTGGGACGAGCCAGAAGAGAATCCCAGGAGTGGGAAGTCTGGGATGCGTTACTTCATCTGGTGCCCCACAATAGTATGTGCTGAAGTATTGGGTGGAGGGATGTGATGTAACTTAAGAGGCACACAGACCCACAGCGCTTGTCCGAGCACTGTACTGTGGAGTGTGTTTGTAGTTTAAACATTCAGTTGTTCCTTTGTCATTAGAATGCAGTTGGAATCTTCAGTTCTGATTTACCTTTTTCCAGGCTCTGGGCAGGAACTGTTGATCAAACAAGTGTGAAAAGGGCCCATGTCCTTGAGAGAAAGAAAAATCATCCAGTCTCCACATCTGTTTTTGCTTTTGTCAACTCAAGACTTGTGCATTCACACATTAATTCTATCAATTTTAAATGTTCTGTCACAACCGGTATAAAGACAATGTACCTAAATCATGGCAGAGTGCTGCGATCTCCACACAGAGGACGTCTTCTTCTGTGATGCCCAAAGTAACAGCCAAGTAGCAGGTTCTGAAATGAACATTTAAACACCCAACCAATGACTGAGAGAGTGCAGTGAAACAATGATTCTGGGGTGGAAAGTACAAAGTGAATTATTTTATGGTTTAGAAGCTCTTATATAGTGCAGCAGCTGTACCCAATGGAGTGTTGGAAGCGGTTGTGGGTCGCGCCAGGATACACAAAATGACCACCATGCATCTGCTTGATGTTTCTGAGCCTCTGGAACTCAGGTGTGTCGATGATTTTGACGAGAAGTGGGTGAAGCTCCACCAGTCCATGGATGGAATCGTTAAACACCTTTAAAAAAAAGCAGGTTACCAGTGGTGAGCGAAGATGTTTTGGGACAAAGAGCCAGTTCAATACAAGGATGAATTTAAAATGAGATGAAAATGTCACGGACAAGTGGACAGTGTGAGCATCTGGTTGATCTGGACCAATTCATGACAAACATTCCTTGTGAGGACCGTATGTCAATGTGGGAGCCATTTGGCTGGACCCCACAAATTGAGTCACCAGAGTCCAGGACCAGAGTCCTGGTGAAGGCTGGGGAAAGCATCTAAATGAGCAGTCCCCACAAAGATAGAAATACAAACGTGTGTGTTCAACTGAAGGTCTAATTTGTCAACATGCAACGCCAATGTCCACTTTTCCAACATCAATATGCAAAGCCACGGCACGTCACCATCAATTGAGCGCAACAGAAGCTTCTGTTGACTCTCATCATTCTTTTGTGTCAGTGTGCTTTGCCAAACCATTTTGTATCTCGCCGATCTTTACCAAATAAGCTACAATTCCATACACCTCTAAACTAACTCAGTGGTCTGTACAGTACAGCAGCGTACCAACAATGGATAACTACTCACGGAAAAGGTCAGAAAAGTGCATCATTCATCCCCATCACCAGCGCTACCATTACCTTTTTGATCATGTTGTTCACTTCCGAAAGGGAATCTCAGAGCTTCTTAAAGTGGCAGGGAGGCAAACACTGTCCGTACGATGGTTCCATCAGGGTTATATCTGATTTTCTTAGGGGTGGAGTCTTCCAGCAGAGATGCAAATCACCACACCTCTCCCAAAACATCATCTCTGGCTGCTGACCAGGCAAAGTTTGTTTCCCCACTAAAACTCACAATTATACCCAATTGAGTACAAGTAAATTGGTGGTTTTTTTTGATCCAGCTCAGTGTCAAATTCCCAAATGGTCAAATCTTTTTGCTATTTTTCTGTTTTCGGGTGAGCACTTCTTGTACTGAAAGTATCCAGATCATCACCTTCACGTGTCTCTTCTTCATAACTTTGACAGAGGGACCAGAACAGCATGAAGCACAATGCATTGATGTGTATGTGAGGAGGACCTTCCAATGATTACCATCTTAGAATCTGAACTTGTTTTTTTGGTTTGTCCACTTCAATGGACATTTTTTTAACAGCAGGTGTGACAGGTGAGTCCATTGACAGTGTGCTGGGTGTGTTTCAAACAATGAGTTTATATAAATGGGTGCAGCCTTCAATTGCATCACTCCACAACTTAGTGTCACTCAGAGATGACCTGGAAATAGAAGTGGTTGGAGCGTCAGATGTTTCCGCACGACTCCAGCCAACTCTGGGTTGGAGTGACTGGCTTCATACCCCCGTTTACTGAATGCACTAATCGAATGAAACGCAGTCTTTATTTGATTTAGTGGCCTTCTGCCTTTACAATGCTACTCTACAAACAAAGAGCACAAAATGGAGTTAGGCTGATGCGAGAAGTTACCTTTCATTTCTTTATTGCATCATGGCAGTAGGTGTGATGTGTTTATGGTGACATTGTGGATGTATCTTAAAGTAATGTAACTAGCAGTGTAAGTAATTACCACTGAATGGTAATGGTAATAACACAAATAACTTGGTATTTATTTGTGTTATTTGTGCTAAAATTGATGTGTATCATGGCTAACAACAACAACAACAGTAATAATAATAATAATAATAATAATAATATGATACCATCGGATCTCTCATGTGAATGCAGTCAACCAGGCCCTTCAGTTCATTCTGGAGCATTTGGACTCCCCAGGAACCTATGCCAGGATCCTGTGTGTGGACTTCAGCTCTGCTTTTAATACAATTCTTCCAGCTCTGCTTGAAGACGAGCTTCGCCAGCTCGACATGCCTGACTCCCTCTGCAGATGGATTACAGACTTCCTGACCAGCCGGAGTCAGCGTGTGCGGCTGGGGACGACTGTCTCCGACACTCGGACCCTCAACATCGGGTCTCCTCAGGGCTGTGTTCTCTCTCCATGGCTCTTCTCTCAGTACACCACCTGCTGCACCTCCAGCCACCAGTCCGTGAAGCTGATCAAGTTTGCGGATGACACCACCATCATCGGGCTCATCTCAGATGGAGATGAGTCGGCTTAGAGGTGGGAGGTGGAGCGGCTGGTGTCCTGGTGCGGCCACAACAACCTGGAGCTCAACACCCAGAAGACAGTGGAGATGGTCATAGACTTCAGGAGAGTAACAGCTCCTCCGTCCCCACTCATGTTGGCTGGTTTATCCATTCCTATTGTAGACTCCTTCTGCTTCCTAGGAACCACCATCACTGAGGACCTCAAATGGGAGCCAACCATCAGGTCCCTCATCAGGAAGGCCCAACAGAGAATGTTCTTTCTAAGGCAGCTACGTAAACTACGACTGCCGACGAAGTTGGTGGAGTTCTACACGACCATCATCCAGTCCATCCTCACCTCCTCTATCACCGTCTGGTACAACAGCGCCACCTCCAGGGACAAGAGCCGACTGCAGCGCATCGTACGTTCTGCTGAGAAGGTGATGGGTTGCAGCCTGTCACCTCTTCAGGTCCTGTATGCCTCTAGGACCCAGAGACGTGCAGGTCGGATCAGAGCCGACCCTTCTCACCCTGGACATGGACTGTTTGTTCCTCTTCCCTCTGGCAGGAGGCTACGGTCCATCCAGACCAGAACCTCCCGTCACAGGAACAGCTTCTTCCCCTCGGCCGTCAGACTGTTGAATTCGTGAACAGCCTTGTTGTTATTCTATTTATTTTATTTTATTTTATTTATTTTTTGTCAGCACTTTATTCCAAAACTCTTTCCTAGTTACTGGGCCCCCCACTGACAATGGCAATAAATTTGATTCTGATAATGATTCTGACGTATCCCAATGGCCAGGGGGATCCAAACAGCTTCTCAGGACGCTCAGATCACCATGGAGCAGCGCTCCTCACCCACCGTCTCGGATCGTGGGTTAGGGTTCGATTTTTACAGCTTCAACAAGAGACAGAGAGGGAGACAGAGACAGAGGATTCCTTTAGCACTCATGGATGTGTAAACCTCCTTTATTACTATTTGTCTATATATGACATATGAGACAATCCTTTTTTCATGTTTTCCCAACACACCAGATCAGTAAAAGCATGACACAAATATGAAGCCACCAGAACCTTCCCTTTCAACTTTGGAACACCTGATTACACCTGGGACAAAGTCACCCAAACTACATAACTGTCCCAAAACCTGTTTGAACCACTGCATGCAAAAACACCCATCACTCATGATATATTCTTATATATAAAGTCTTTCTCTGTGGACTGTCTTCTGTGTTTCGGAGTGGTGGGGGTCATCATGGCCTGTGCCACCGCTGGCGTCCTCATGCTTCCTCAACTTCCACACTGTGTGCAGAGACAAGTGTCATCAGTTAAACCAGGCAGGTGCAGCATATCATGGTCAGCTAAGACTGGACAGTCATGACTGTACAGCAGTGTTTTGCAACCTTTTTTTTAAGCCGTGGACACTGTTGAATGAAAACCTCAACCAACACGCACTTGTGCTGAGTCAAAAGTTCAATAGAAAATCCCTTGTAATTTGTGTCAATTATTGCTAGTGACACTCTGCTGTTTTCAGAAACAACATGCAGAAAATGTATTTGTTTAAGCATGTCTCCAGAAAGAGGTGGGCAACATGGCAAAATATCACTCAGGGTTTATTTGTTTATTTTAAATAACTGCCTGTCTCTTTTGCATGGTTTTATACTAGTTCGGGGCATTTGCTGACAAATCCTAAACATTCTTTGCCTCAGTTTCATAACAGTGATTCTTTTTCTTTTCACATTTTGGAGCGCACTCATTTGGTTTTGCCTTTAGTTTCTATCCAACTTTTAAACCATGAACATTGATGCTCTCCACGTGTCAAAGTTTTGAAGGGAGACGTCACGTTAGCTCTGTGGTGCAGGTGTGTGGTCAAGTGAGAGTCGCATCAGGTGTAAAAACAACTGGAAGTTGTGCATTTGACCGCCTTCTTCACTGTGAGTGTGTGTGAGAAGAGCAGCACTGCAGCCAGTAGTGGACGGGCCAACGCATCCGCATCTATAGTGTGTTGCATGTGGCTGAATCCATGTGACCTCCTCACGTTGGCACGTTCTGTTCATTATTTGTTGTTCATTACTTCATGTCATCATATCGCCCACCTCTGTCTCCAGACAAATCAGGTGGAACTCTATCGTTTCCTACAGCAAAACTGGCAGCCTGTCACCCTGGCACACCAGTAGAAAAACACCGGCCCAGTCTCTTGAGACTCAGAGAGGCGCCACTAAAGTGGTGCTGTTACTCTTTGTGTCAAATTTCTCACCTTGGTTCCACCAATCCCATTTCATGGCGCCACTCTTCAAATGCTGCCTTCACATCATCCCTGATGTTGCTCTTCTTGATGTAGACCCATATCAGTTTCTCAGAAAAGGTCCTTGGATTAGTCGGAGAAGACGCCTGTCAAGGCAAAAGGAGGAACATGTTCTATAAATATCATGAACAACAAGTTAGAAAACAACATTACATACTTTTATTTAGCAAAATGTCCTACTTTATCTCAACCGCCTCATTCATGCAATGCCTGTTTTCTGTTGTAGGTTATTCCCCCACCGTTGGTGTTGTGCCCACCGCGCTCCACTTTGGTGTCGCTGCCCTCAGTTCTTCTTTATTGTTCGTGTATTATTTGTGTTTTAGTATAATCTCCTTGAAACCTCGCTTGTCCCGAGTCCTCTGTGAATTTGAAACCATCTGCTCTTGTGTCACCTTATAGTTTAGCAGTTATGACAATGTCAGAGTGTTGCAAGAACTTTGGCGATTATTATTATTATTTTTTTTATCATAGTTAACCAGACTTCAAACTTCATTGCAATCTCTCTTCCTTTCTTCAACACTAGCCACATATTGGTTTCAAATCATGTTTTTGGAAATGAATTTTACTTCTATGAACAACATGCCGTGCAAAAGCAGCAAAGGTCCATATAGTCCAATATACAGTTTCTATAAGAAACTGTTGATGTCTTCTACTGTTGCAGTAGATCATGAAAATCTAATTGACTTTGGGTTAGTTGTCAGTTGTCCTGTTGCAGAGAGCCACTTGTGAACGGCAGCACCAGCTCTCACCCTCTTGTGGCCCCTCACCCGACTCAAAGTGTTTATTTAATCGCATGATATCATTTTTATCTGTTCTGAGTAGATGGTTGTATTCATACTACTCATTCATCCGATATTTTTCTTTCAACATAAAAGGGACATTTTGTGACTGTACTCTAAAGAAATGCACCGTTTTTGATGATATTCTTACCGTTGGCATGAGTGCAACAGCTGTGTCTGGTGCAGTCTTGTGGTAGAATTTGTAATTGATCTTTCTCTTCATTCCATAGCTAATGTCAGCCGGCTGCATGAGGGAGGATGAGAGGAGATATAAGGTGTTTAGTAGTTCACACTGAAGTGACCTTCAACAATGACTCATTACTGATCGTAGTAATGACACCAAAACTTTGACGCACCTTGACAACAACATCCCTCATCATCTCCATTCCCAACTGCTGAGTGAGGTCCCTTTCACATGTTTGCTGGAACAGAAACATTCTCTTGAGGACGACACACTATCACAGCAACAACACCCCATTAATCGAACATGAGAAAAGGTAATGATTCTAAAAACGCTGTGTGAAGTGCCTTCTCTCGCGCTCATGTATAATGGAGACATGAGCTACATTGGTGTCCAGAGCACTGTCAAGCCAGGATCACCTGGTTTCATCATCCAAGCTGAAAAACAAACCAGACAACTCACCACATCAGCATCATCCTCCTCATCACCCTCCTCATCATCATCACCATCATTTGCCTGCACACCTTCCCCCACAAGTTTGTAGAGGTCTCGTGTGACTATTCTGCGCAGAATAGCTCTCGCTTGTTCCAGCTGTGGATCTGAAGAGTAGAGGATGTCTTCAAACACGTGATCTGAAGAGGAGTTTTAGGACCGGTCAGTAAGTTCTTCAAAACACTTTTAAACACAGCAGTGGTCAATTTTGTGCTCCCTTTTCTTAACCATAAAGTCAGCTTTAATATGGATTATGAATCAGAGCAGTTGTTGATGCCGTAATTCATCACTGCAGTTCTGCAAGAGAAATTTGTGTTCAAACACGAAGACAGACATGTTTAGCATAAATGCCATTTTTGGTGAAGACAATCCTGAGCATAACAGAACGAAGCCTCAGACCTGAAACACTAACATTTCCTTATGGGCAAAGGTGTTTGATGCATTGGACCTCTTCACATGAAAGGAGTAGAAACAACAAAAACTTTTCCTTATTCCTTTCTAAAAACTGTGCTCTGTTGAAAAATTGTTATTAAAGATTCTAGGTACACTTGACTGTAAATGCAGTACAATTATGCAAAAGGCAATTCATTTGCGGGGATGACAATTCTTGGCGGAAAATGAAAGTACTATTGCACCATTACCATCCCACTTTATGGCTATGACTGTGTTCCGAACTCACAAAAATCAATGTAAACACGAGTAGATTCATGCCTCAGACAATACAGCAATATTGAATCTCCCCACTGTGGGACAAATACAGGTCATCTAATCTAATAACAATGTGATGGAAATATTTATGTAGCATTGACACATCAACATTTTGCGCTAAAAAAGTAAAATACCATGGAAAACTTGAATCCACTCATGAATGATTATAGAGAGATTCTAAGATGAAGCATGAAAGCACAAAGTGCATTGAAGTCATGTGTATTTTTTACTCATTGAATTACTGTATCAAAGTGCATTCAGAAAACGTGCAACTGCTGTCTGTTAGGTCTCTGCGTCCACGAGAGCTGCTTTATTCCTGTTCCATTAGAACACAGATCACGT
This sequence comes from Synchiropus splendidus, assembly GCF_027744825.2. Classification (NCBI taxonomy): domain Eukaryota; kingdom Metazoa; phylum Chordata; class Actinopteri; order Syngnathiformes; family Callionymidae; genus Synchiropus; species Synchiropus splendidus. The sequence continues at coordinate 33,409,343 of NC_071335.1, forward strand.
TCAGCCACCATGGAGACCTGCACAGCTGTTCACAAGTGTTGAAGGACTCCAACAAGTGTGGCTCCTCAAAGGTGTCTCATCGAGGTCCACTGCAGTTAAAGGAACAGTGTCTTCTGCAGATGCAGAGGAGTGGGGTCTCTGTAGTTAACCTCTCAAAGGGGGCGAGGAGACAGATGAAGTTCTCTATTATCACTAGCTTGTCTTCATCTTGTAAATTATAATGTTACGCCTCGATGAGTTCAGTGAGCTCATGAAGAACTGGATTTACAAATCTTGGAAAAACATTATTATGAATTCACAGCATGGAAATTGAAAAACCTGTCAGCTTGGAGTAGGCCTCCATGTCAGTGATGGCTTCAGAGAGCGTGAACATGTTGCCTCTTGATCCCTTCACTTGGAAGTGTTCATCTGCCTCCAAAAAGGCGTCAGTGATCCTGCACACAGATCACATTGTTCCACATACAGTCACGTGAGAGCTGACCTGGTGCAGCAGGATCATGCAGGGGGTTGTGCTTACATTTCTTCGATGGCAGCACAGACGCTGTGTTGGTAAGCTCTCTTGTGGAGCATGTACCTTGTGCGGAACATGTCGTAGATGTTGGACATCTCCTGCGGACAGAACCACACCAGGTTTAGAAGGAATTAGAAGGACTGTCTTTCTAAAAGCTCTAGTTCACCTTATCTCTGTAGCAGATTTGTTTCCTGTCTTCACACACTCTGGCAGACAGCAGGAGGCGGCTGTAGTCAAAGTTGTTCTTGATGCCCAGGTGGTGGCAGTCCCTAAATAAGGTTTAAAAAAATATTAATTTCATCATTTAGTGAGGTTTCTAACCAGCCATGTAGCCCTGACAAACTCTTTGAATATCCCTTGAACTTGATTAGGTTCTCTGTGAAGAGCCTTCCATGTCGTCTGGCACTGAGCATATCATCATGTTCTAGGCTCTTTGCCCTGGCTTCTTATGTAGTGTGCCAATCTTTCCTCTGTCACAACTGAGAATTTTGTCCACAAGATGTGTCTCAAGTGGAGAGTGCTGATGTTCACAACTAAGTGAAGTCTGTTCAAACCTGGCAAAGTAGTCCCACTTCTTCACATCAATGCCATTGTCGCTGTTGTCACAATGTCAAGGAGGAAATGCTTCACTCTCCACATTATGCTTGAAGACAAGCTTCACCAGCTGGACGTGCCTGACTCCCTCTGTAGATGGATGACAGACTTCCTGACCAGCCGGAGTCAGCGTGTGCGGCTGGGGACGACTGTCTCCGACACTCGGACCCTCAACATCGGGTCTCCTCAGGGCTGTGTTCTCTCTCCATGGCTCTTCTCTCTGTACTCCAACTGCTGCACCTCCAGCCACGAGACCGTAAAGCTGATCAAGTTTGCGGATGACACCACCATCATCGGGCTCATCTCAGATGGAGATGAGTCGGCTTACAGGAGGGAGGTGGAGCGGCTAGTGTCCTGGTGCAGCCACAACAACCTGGAGCTCAACACCCAGAAGACAGTGGAGATGGTCATAGACTTCAGGAGAGTAACAGTTTCTCTGTCCCCTCTCATGTTGGCTGGTTTACCCATTTCCATTGTAGACTCCTTCTGCTTCCTGGGAACCACCATCACTGAGGACCTCAAATGGGAGCCAACCATCAGGTCCCTCATCAGGAAGGCCCAGCAGAGAATGTTCTTTCTGAGGCAGCTACGGAAACTACGACTGACGACGAAGTTGCTGGTGGAGTTCTACACGACCATCATCCAGTCCATCCTCACCTCCTCCATCACTGTCTGGTACAACAGCGCCACCTCCAGGGACAAGAGCAGACTGCAGCGCATCGTACGTTATGCTGAGAACGTGATGGGTTGCAGCCTGCCACCTCTTCAGGACCTGTATGTCTCCAGGACCCAGAGACGTGCAGGTCGGATCAGAGCCGACCCTTCTCACCCTGGACATGGACTGTTTGTTCCTCTTCCCTCTGGCAGGAGGCTACCGTCCATCCAGACCAGAACCTCCCGTCACAGGAACAGCTTCTTTCCCTCGGCCGTCAGACTGTTGAATTCGTGAACAGCCTTGTTATTCTATTTATTTATTTTTTAATTTTTTTGTTGCACTTTATTCCAAAGCACTTTCCTAGTCAGTGGGCTCCCCATTGACCAAGGCAATAAATTTGATTCTGATTCTGATTCTGATCATACTCTCCTCCTGCAGGGTGAAGACACAACAGTCCTGTTTGAGTCCACGTTTGGAGATGAACTTCATCTTCTCAAAGTTTTGGTAACGTACAAAAATGCTTAACTCTATCAATGCCGTCATTGTACCATAAAAAAATATTATCTGTTTCATTTGAGCTTTAGCTTTTTGATTGTAATAATTCATGTTTGAAAGAGTTACCTTGTTGCCCAGAATGAGGTCTTTAATGAACTTTGGGTCCAGCTTGTAGTGGCCTATGGACTTTTTTCGATGGGTCCCAGTGGAAGAGATTGGTGCAGAAGCACCTTGGGATCCACCTCTATGTTTGCACGGGCTTACGAATAAGTGTTTTCCAAGGGTCACTTCTCCAGTTTGCCAGAGTTTGGGCGCAGTGTTTGTTTTGTCCCAGGGTATTATTAAACCACCAGGCACCACCCAAGCCAATTACCATTGTCACCTGGCAGTGTTTGCACAGCCTCAGACAAACAATGCTTCTATGTCTATATTCTCTTGCTTTGGGGAATTATTTAATCACCAGGCACCCGCCAAATCAAATACCCGTTCACACACGTTTTTTCTCTTTCCAACTGAATATCACATCGCCACTCCAGGTCAGTCTGTTTGTCTTCAAAGTTTCTCCAAACTTTCCTCAAGTGTAAAGTTCTTTTAGACCTAATCTCACAAACTGCGAGGTCAAATATGGATGGATATACTAACTCGGTTTTGTACCTCGATGTTGTACCCTAATCCAAAAAGGGACATGTGGGTGCAGGTTTTTGTTCAAACCAAACAAGTTGAGCCACACTGGCATGGTGAAAGTGTGTGCTTCTCATGGGATTCAGTTTGACAGCTCTGTTGCACATAAAAAGACCTGTTGTTTAGAATCAGAATCAGAAAAACTTTCTTCATCCCTGGGAGTAGAGATGGAAGGACGACGAGGAAGTCGATTTTTGCTCCGTCTACGGCCCTGGGCTGAGGAGATGTCCCATGATGGAGTCCCTCTGGAAGCACTCAGACTTGCACATGAAAAGCCCCCTCACATTTAAGACTCCGGCTATAGCCTTTGTGGCGTATTACAGAGTCGACGGCGTGGACTGCAGAGCAGGCGTCCCCGACCATGGCGAGTCTTGGTGGGCCTGTTTGGACCCCACGGATAGCCTGTTGGTGGTGGGCAAGCGGACCCCTCCAGGAGACTGCGACCAACTGACGGCTGTCGGACCAGCCTTCGCCTGCGGCATGCAGGTCAGAGCACTTGCTAACAACATGGCTATACTGGCGGGATCACTCGACCGTTTGGCCTTTTCCAAGGACACTTTAAATTACAAGATATTTTTTTCTTGTAATTTATCATGCTCCATATACAGCAAAAATATAAATATGAAATGTAAAATGTAAAATACAATAAACTCTTTTTGACAGATAGTGAAGGACAGAGGAAAGAAGGCTATGCACACAGTGCACATAAAGACAGACATGGACGCAGTCTATGTACAATGTACAAAAATTAAAATTGATAAAAACAGACGGAGATGATTAGCAGGGATGAATTGTACAGTTTTATTGCCACGGGAAGGAAGGACCTCCTGTGGCGCTCAGTCTTTGACATAGGGAGTCTAAGTCTATAAGTCTGTGTGCTTCTGTGTTGGACCAGGACCTGTAGTAGTCCAGGATGCTCCATAGTTTCAGGAGCATCCTTCTCCAGTTTCACCCCCGCCACATCAATGAAGTACAGATCCAAACGTCAGAAATGATCAATGAATAGTCTGGTGATCTTCAGTAACTTGGAAAAAACCAGCATCTGTCCTCTTCGCTGTTCTCCTCATGCAGTGAGCAGCGGGATCACGGCAGTGAAAACAGTTACTGTAGAGCGCAGTATTATTCATTTCAGCAAATCTGTCTGTAAATAAAATCAGATGTTCAAAAAAAACAAAGAAATAAAATAAAGGTGAAATCATGTGAGTTATCAAAAACACACATAGCGAGTCCCGGACTGCTGCACGCCCTTTCACCAGTCCCAGTCTCCCACAGCTCTCCAACGGGCATCAAGTCCGCGGCCAAAACCCGACTCGCTTGTGTTCACATTTCTGACTTTTGAGCCGAACGCACTTTGTCTCGAGAGTGCGCAATGTGTAACCGCCCTATGGGTCTGCAACCATTAATCTGCTGCCCTAGCAAACCTCAGCAAACAGAAATGTGCTGGACACCATCGACTCATAAAACATCCTCAGCATTGTCCCGCAGATGGTGAAGGACCTGCGCCACCTCAAGTAGAAACGGCTCTGCCCTTTTACGTAAAGGGCAGTGTTCCGAACCCAGACCAGTTTATTGTCGATGTGGATCCCAAGATATTCATAGTCCTCAACCATATCCACATTGACCCCCTGGATGGAAAGTGGGGTCACGGGAGGCTTTATGTGACATTATTACAGCCACTGCTGCGTCTCCTTCCATGTCTCTCGTCTCTCATTATGTGGCCCTATCTGGTCCACCACCTCAGTGCCCCCAGAAACACAGTGAAGACCCATTTATGCTCAATGAAAAAAAAAGTTGTTTTTGTAAAACATAAGTATTATATATAAGTAATATTTACAAGTTTGCTCATGTCGTGTTGCTTGTCCGGTGACGTCACATTGCAGGGACAAAGTCATTTTAACAGCAAAGCATATTTTCATTAAACTGCAAGGAAACATGTGATTTACATTGTTAGAGCGCAGATGTTTGGAAACTGATAAACTACATTAGAAAAAAAAGGTATGTATATTATCGCTACATTAAATACAATATATAATATGCAACAGATAAACGTGCAAATTCTATGATCATGTATGAAAATGAGCAACATTAACAATATTGGACAGTGGTATCTTCACCAGAAAAGCAGTGTGAAAACTTCTAAATGTTTTATTTATAGTTTTGTGTATATGTTACATTCCAAACCTCAACGGTGAATAGTCATCGACCTTGAGTCGCAACAGATGGGTTCTGACTTCTATTGACTGTCATCAATTGCTGGTGGAAATTTCCAGTAGCGCCGCCTTGAGAAAACAGCAGCCTCCGTTCCTCCGGTCCTCAGGTTACAGAAGAGGATTATTAGAGGATCAGTGGAGAAAAAAAAAAGAAGGCAGACCTCTGACTTTAATTGCAGAAGTCTCACTTTCAAGTCAGAATTCTGACTTTCTGACGCTGAACTGACGCAGTCAAATGAATGAGTCCCTCTCCATTTAGACAATAAAAATCACTTTTTTAATACTGTAGTCTAATGCTACAATGTATGATGCGACAGCGCCATCTTGCGAATTAGTGTTTTTGTTTTTTTTTTTTGTAAATAATTACTAGGGTGGTTTGCTCTCTCCAGGTCGGTGGAGAGTTCTTGCCCCAAGTGGTGGAGTTTAAGTATCTCGGGGTCTTGCTCTCGAGTGAGGGAAAAGGGGAGCGGGAGATTGATAGACGGGTTGGTGTAGCGGCAGCAGTGATGCGGTCGCTGTATCGGACCGTAGTGGTGAAGAGGGAGCTGAGTCACAAGACGAAGGAGGTTTGTGCGGACCGGGAAGTTTGGGCTTCCCTGCTCCGAATGCTGCCCCCGTGACCCGATCCCGGATAAGCGGCAGAAGAAGGTGAAGGTACTAAGACTAGAAATGATTCTTCAATTTACAGTTAACTTTATCTAAGTGCACAATAACTCAATTAATCTTAACAAGAATATTTATTTTTAATGCTATTGTTTGTGCCCATTAGGGAATTTTCACAAGTAATTGTGTAATTTCTTCATTATAGTGAGATGTTCTCAAACTGTATTTGTGCAACAACAATGATGAGTACAACAAGTTGTTCCTACAGCGACATGAACAGCCTTTAAAAGCCACATGTCTGTTTTTCTACTGTCACTACTTCAGAATGAGTGTTGTGAAAATATTTGAGACCATTCCATTCTGTATCAGACAGTGCTTTTATTCATATTTTCCCATTGAAAAAAAACCCCCAGCATGAATCAAATGTAATAAGTGGACACTGCAACATGAAACAAGGAGGATGTGTGAACAAAGTACGTATCTCTCACCACGACCCGTGGAACACCTGATTATACCCTGGTTAAAATCATCAAAACGATAAAACTGCCTGAAAACTTGATTCAGACTCTTATTTTTATGGACATGTCTTCTGCCTTTTGGAGTCGTGGAGAGCATCATGTCCTGGTGCCGTCATCTATTGGGAGTCTTTTACTGCGTGCAGAGACAAACACTTAAATTCAGGACTTTCATGACTGAAAAGCGCATCATTTTACAGAAAGCATGAAGGGTCTGTTTCAATTCTAGGAACTGCTTTGAGTTTGCTTTCCCTTTTGGGAAGAAAAAAGTTGGCCAAATGTTCATCAAAACATGTACCATTTTTACACATCATCTAATTTCATTAATATAGATTTTATATGTTAGAATTATGTTGAAATTACTCATTTCATCTGGAGTTTTTATATGCACTAAACACATGAAAGTTTGTTTTTTTAGACCAGGCATTGCCAAAAGTTTCAGTCCATAAACCCCAAATGAACAGTGACTACCCCCTCCAGCCCTAAAGGCAGAAGAATACAACCACACAATGGTGCTAAGTGAAGCCTCATAGGTTGTCATGGAAAAGACTGTGACGTGAACACCTTCAGCATCAGTCATTTCTTCAAGTTCAAGTCAAGTTTTCATGGTTTTTTTTTCCAATGATTTGGTCAAAAACATGTTTTCTATCCAACATCTGGACCTGTGGCTTGCTACCCCCTGTGAAGCAGGGAGGGGTTTAAATTATTGACTTTTAAATCTTTTAATTTTGGATGTGGTCATGTTTGTCCTTCAAGACTCAAGAGTGGAGCGGACAGTGATTCTTTTGAATCACATTTCTCATAGTTTATAGTTCCAGCACCTGCTTTGTTTCGCTGTGTTTCAGTCCTGATCATGGTTTATCGAATGACGGCCCATGACACTCTTGAATAGTCGAATTTGGAACTTTTGCTGGAGTATATTAACTGAGAGCCGACCTTTGAACTCATCTTAACTCTTACCAGTCCAACAACGTCTAGAGTTGCTGACCTTGGTTCGACAAATCCATATTCTTTGCGCCACTCTTCAAGGCACTCCTTCGCCTGGGCCATGATGTCCACTCGCCTGCTGTAGACCCGAATCAGTTTCTCAGAGAAGACCTTTGGTTCAACTGGAGACGCTCCCTGAGGACATTTTTTTTAAAGAATATAAGCACAAAATATACTTGGAGCAATGTTACCAAACCATGCAAAGACGACATTAAGTACACTGCATACTTGTTTTCACTGAAATTCCTCATTCACAGAAAATGTCTCACCATCAGCCTGAGTTGAAAGGCTACACCTGGTTTATCTTTGCTGTAGAACGCAAAAGGGGTTTCATCTGTGATTCCGTAGTTGATATCAACCAGCTGCATCAAAGAGCATGAGAGAGCATTTGAGGTAATATGCGGGGGTTTACTTGTTCAGACAAAAGTGACAACAACAACAATGCTACACAACTCTGACGTACCTTGACAACAAAGACACCGTCCTCTCCCAACAGATCAGAAAGTTCTCTCTCACATGATTTCTAGAGAAGACCAAAATGTTCTTCAGGACTTGACACACAAGCAGTTCGATGATACATCATTGGTTAAAAATAAAGTAGGTGTCACCATATTTTGTGGAGGAGGAAGCAGCATGGATGTTCCCCTTACAATTGATGGTGAAGAAGTAAGCAAAACCAATCTCACCCTATCATCAGATCCTTCCAGCACAACTTCGCCCACAAGTTTGTAGAGGTCCCGTGAAACTATTCTGAGCAGAATCGCTCTGGCTTGTTCCAAGTTTGGATCGGAGGAGTAGAGGATTTCTTCAAACACATGATCTGATGTGGTTTAAACAGGTTATAAATAGATTAGCAGGTTCTTTAAGAACAATTCCAAAGGAGTTTTTTTCATCACAACAACTTTCTTGACCAAAAACTAAACTTGTCGCTCCACTCGTTTTCAACTCCTGGAGAATCCTGAAAAAGAACGCAACCAAGTGCCTTAGCAAGACAACCGTGATAGCGCTAAAGGTCAGAGATCAAATCAAATTACTACCTCAAAGTATGACCTCACAGTCAAGCTCCAATGAGACAGAGAGCTGAGATGTTCTCCATGGGGCCCCATTCTAGATAATGGAAACAGGCTGACAAACCACCGTCCAAACAAACAGTCATCGCATGTCCGATCCGATCTTTGGTGCGCTAGTAAGTAGACTGAAACAGCAGCGCTATACTTCATCATCTCCAAGTCTTGGGTGGCTCCTTTATGCTGTCTGCTGCTGGAGTTCCATTTATTTTTCATCTGGTTTGGATGTGGCGAAAACGTGTGATCATTGTTCATCCATGAACCATATCGAATTGCATATTTCATTGGTAAACATACACAAATTTACAGTGAAAACTGTCATGATCACTTCCCCTTCGCTTTTTATTTCGTCTGTCAACTTCCTGTCTCACTGTTTTTGTTTGTTTTTTGCCCTTCCATACCTGTGTAGCGGGCGTTTTTGGCAGTTGATTTACATTCTGGTCCTGACTTGCCATTTTCCTTGTCAACCTACCTGAGTTTGACTGCCTTGTAGATGTGCGTTTGGACATTGCTCTAAAAAGTCCACCTCTTGTGCCTCTATTCCTTCTCCTTAACAGTAGAAAATGTATAAACAAATCCAAGGCATTGAGATTGGGAGACCTGTCAGCTTGGAGTAGGCCTCCATGTCATAGATGGCTGTCGAGAGAGTGAAGATTCTGTCGTTGGAGCCCTTCACTTGGATGACGCCATCTGCTTTCAAAAGGGCCTCAGTGATCCTGCGCACATTTTTCACAATCCATCACGTCAGAGCTGAGCTGATGTAGATGACTCTGCTTACATTTCTTCAATGGCACACACGGTATGTTGGTAGACTTTCTGGTGGAGCCTGTACCTCGTGCGGAACATCTCATAAATGTGTGGCAACTCCTGCCAACAGAAACACGCCAGCTTAAGACCACATTAAACTGTTTTTCTGAAAGGTTTAGCTCACCTTATCTCTGTAGCAGATTTGTGTCCTGTTTTCAGCGTCACACACTCTGGCAGACAGCAGGAGGCGGTTGAAGTCAACGTTGCTCTTAACACCCAGGTGGTGGCAGTCCCTAAAATGAGCAGTGTGAAGTTGATGAGAAGAGTGTGGAACCTCAGTGAGAACATTAAGGGGATGAAATCAGGTTAAACCTGGCAAAGGAGTCAAACTTGTCAACGTCAATGCCACTGACAGTGTTGTTCACGATGTCGTAGAGGAAGGGCTTGTCTCTCCGCTCTTGACTCTCCTCCTGGAGGACGAAGACGCAACAGTTCTGAAGGATGAGCTGCACTCTACGTTGTCACAGCTTGGGGTATTCTTTGGTCATGATCCATGACCAAGCTTGGGTCATTACCTTGTTGCCCAGAATGAGGTCCTTGATGAAGTTGAGGTCTCCAGGAAGATTCAGGTTGTATTTCTTCATCGACTTTTTCAAATTATTTTTGTTCAGCAGATGGTCGAGCATTTTGACAGACACTTCCTCGTGCTCCATTAGAAGAAAGGTGAAAAAGAGAGGAGAAGAAAAGTCAGCACACACAGTCCAGAACCATCCTCTGTTAGTTCCTTAGCAACTTCACCACCACAAGTTCCAAAACATCTGGATACTGATTGGTGGACTTTGTAGCTACTTTGGAGGAAGGATTTGAGCCCACAACTGACTATAAAGAAATGCATAAACTGGATTAGAATGAGGTCCAGGAGTCTCAGATGCCCATTGCAAAGTAAAAACCAATGCCATGAAGATGGAACAAAAATATAATGTATGACTCTAAAACAGAAGTGTGTACCTGACGTTGCAACATATAACTCTGAGTGCCATTCACCTTGAATTGAGTAGCTGTGGTCTGCTTGCTCTCCCCATTTCTTTTTTCTTCAGACTCTTCAGTTTCCTTCAACAGTTAATGGACGAAGCAGAGATTAGTTATTGGTGATATAGTGGTTATTGCTATTGCAGAGTCACAACAAGAAGGCTGCAGGGTTGCAGTCTCAGTCCTTTCTGTGTGGAGTTTGTGCTCTCCAAAGTAACATAAGGATATAAAGTGTGTGGATGCATGGTTGTTCGCCTCTACATGCCCCGCCCCTCCCTCAATTGCAAGAATGGGTTTTGGGTCCACCAATGGGTCAACCATTTCCCAACTGCTTTTAGTCTCTATTTTTTTAATAAACAAATGACAAAAACGTTTTCGTCACAAACAAGCATTGGCATATTTCAACGTACCCCTGTGACTAGACTCGCAATAGAGTTAGTCTAGAACTGCCTCTGTCTATTTGGATTTACCTTTTTCCAGGCTCTGGGTAGGAATTCATCCATAAACAAGTATGAAAATGGTCCATGTCCTAAAACAAATAAACAAGAAACAAAACATCTCCATTTTTTATTTCATCGAATAAGTGAAATAACTGTTATTATGAATTTCATTATGAATTTGTTTGGCACAACCAGGAGGTAAGAGGAAAAGCAGTGTACCTAGATGATGGCACAGCGCGGCGATCTCCACACAGAGGACGTCTCCATCTGTGATCTCCAACTCTGGCTGTTTTGTTTTCAGTCTTCTGACAAGTTTTCCAGCCAAGTGACAAGCTCTGAAATTAGAAAAAAAACCCACAATGCTTCTTCAGCAGAGAATAAATAGAGGCTTATTTTATGAGATAGAAGCTCATATGAATGTATCAAATAAAATGCAGCAGCTGTACCCAATGGAGTGTTGGAAGCGGCTGTGGGTGGCTCCCGGGTAGACAAAGTGAGCACCCGCCACCTGCTTGATGTTCCGGAGTCTCTGGAACTCAGGTGTGTCGATGATTTCAATATGAAGTGGGTGAAGCTCCACCAGTCCGTAGAAGCAGTCGTTAAACACCTTGACAGTAGAGAGGGTGATCAAAGGTATTTGGGGAAAAGACAGTCAGTTCAAAGCAGGAATGGAATGTATTTAAGAGGAGCTGGGTCATGTGATGAACAATATTGTCTCTGCTGAAGTTCAGTTGATCTGCTCTATAGTTAACAAAAACAAACATGAGCTTGAACTGAATGTTTCCAAAATAGTATTTATGGTCCACTCCAATGGGAGAAAGGCACTGTTCTGCAAGGACTCCAAAAAAAAACAAAAAAATAAATGAATATCCTGTTGTTCACTTAGAGGCTAATAGTCTCAAAATTTGTGAAATGGATGGAGGTTATTTTATCAATAACTAACAGTGATTTAAAAAAAGGGCTGTCACTCGAAAAGTGAATAAAGTAAATCACAGTCAGATAAAAAAAAAACTTGTAAACATTCACTGCTGCAGTGCAAACTAGTTTCCGTCGACGATTTCATTACCCCAAAACTGGTTTGTACATTCTTTGGCAAAATACCAGCCGTCATCACATGCAGTAGATGTCTCGAGGTTACTGGCTGTTGTCCAGTAAGTTTAATAAAAGTATATCCAGTAAACTCCACCACTTTCAAAGCTTTTTCACAGACGTTGATATCCCCTAAAACAATAAAATGTTTAAAACAATTCTTGACAAGAAGGTGTAAATGACATTGACATCAAAGTCCATTTACACAATGAACATTTATCATCTTTCCATGACCTTCTTAAAATGAGTGAATGGAAATTAAGTCAAATAAATGTTTAAAAAGAAAGAAAAAAAGATAAAAATCTGTGTTTTACGCTGCAGATGAAGACCACAAAATGGAGCGCGCACATCGTCTACTGCACAACTCTATTGCTCAGTGGAAGGACAGTTGTCAAAAAATCTGGTCACGTCAAACTTGTGCACCATCTCCGACATCTAACCGGACACACAGCTGGATATCCATCCGCTCTGCCTCAACGCGCCTCATTGGTGCTCAAACATGAACAAAGTAAATGGAATATATGTTTCTTCCCCATCACCAGATGACTCACACATTACCTTATAGCTCATCTTCAGTTCAGTGAGCGACTCTCAGAGCTTCACAGGGGTTTCTTGAAAACACTTGCAGGAGAACACAAAGGTAAAACACAGGAGCCTGCTGACACTACTGATTCATCAGGGCTTTGAGTGAAGAGGATATTTCGGGGGCGGAATCATTTAAAGAAGATATAGGATCACCACACCCATCGCAAAATCTCTTCTCCGCCTCCTTGTGCGTTTAAGATTCTTCTGCTGAAACGTATCCACGATTATACCTGATACAACGTGACTGTTTAAATCTCCTACTCACCTGACGTCTGTGTGGTTGCCCTTGAAGGCTACCGCTTCTGGTTTGCAGCATACACTGAATATGTTCAAGATCTGAGCGAAAACTAGCGCTGACGTCGCCGTAGTTTTGGTCAGGAGTTATCTCTCGTCTTTTCCTTTTCTTGTTCAACTGCTTTTCTCAGTGAGACACTTGAGCAAGAGGCCACTGCTCATGCGAGAAACTGTCTGGCACGTGAGAAACTGACTCTTGAGACCTTCACTCCCTGGGCACTGTAGACCAACAAGAACAGCATGACGCACCTGCAGGAAGACAGCAAATATCTTTGTGAGGGAGCTTGTTGCAGGTTCCTTTCCCTGGCACTGCTCACAATGGTCACTGCCATATCATCCATTTTTTTTAATCCTCTCGTCATCCTGTGGTTTCTCTTTTCTCTTTCTCTGGCTTCTTCATCTTCATATTAACTGGGCTGAAGGGGCCATCTTGGCCTGGGTCTCCTCCTGTTGTGCATGGGGGAAAAAGGTACAACACAACAGAGTGATTCCACTCACCTCCTCTCCACCGTCCGTGGGCCTTCAGTCCTCTCCTTGAAACGCTGAATTCTTGATAGACAGCACCAATGTTACAGGTCCAATTTATTTATTGAATTTATTTGAATTCAAACGGAGCAGGACCCACACCTCATTTCTCCTGGGTGAGACCATGTAGTTGCCCTCAGTTTCCTATCATTTACATAGAAAGCCAAAGGTAAAGTATAAGGGATGAACTTGACAAGTGGTGTGAGAAAAGGTGTCACAAAACGATGGCGGATTCGGTGCTTTCCGTCTGCTTATAAACGGCACCTCAGTACACTGGTAATATACAGGTGAGTGCCCTTTTTGTAAAAAAAAAATTAAATAAATAAAAGCATACTTTTGTACACTTAAAATGTTTCCATTTAGTCAGAAGAAGTATTAAAATATGATGCTTCCTAGTGCACTATATGTGCAGTAGGCCATTTGGTCTGCACTATACTTGCCATACAGATAGAGAATGTGAAGCTGACTTTGCCTCGTTGTGCCTCACAATGTGGTTGACATGAGACATCAACAAAGATCAAGAACCTGTGCAGTGCAGAGTATCACAAATGCAAAGAAAGTGTATTGTATATAATGCTATTAGATTGTCTTCACTTCCAAACCATTTTGTTTAGTTTAGTTTTTGTTTAGTTAGTTTGCTGGTTTTTGCAGATTCTTCTAAGGTACGGTGGAGTGGAGGCACTGCATGCAGGCTCAATGGACCTATACCATGCTCAGTTAAGGTCCAAACTAAACCATAATAAGCCAATGAAAATGGGTTGCTTGGGCCATCGGCCATTGCCCAGTCGCTCCCCACCTTGTGTTTACTATTGTCTGCAATCGTGTGTAACACAATGCATGGATGACGTGACTTCATGTTCTGTATTTTCAATGATGCTTCATAAACAAACTTCAAACATTCTCAAACATGCCTGACTCTTTTAATGCAATAGAGCATTTCTAATGGATTGCCAAATGGAACAAAGCCTTTTTTTATGGTCCAATTTGGATGGCGTCCTTCGACCCCTCTTTTTTCATTTATGAAAAGTAATGTACGTGTTAGCTTATTATGTAATAACCTGTTTGAGAACATTCCAATCACAGTGTGTTCCATCCGTGGCAGGTTTGAACATTGCGTTTTCATGGGGCATGTACACTCGTGCTCAAAATGATTCATACCCCATGAAAAAATATTCTCTTTTAGATTCTTCACCTGCGAAAGCTATTAAACTGGTGATTCCTTTCATGGGGTATAAATAGTTCTGAAGCCAAGTGTATGTTCATGTGTGTCATGACTAACCTTTTAAGGTACATGTTGTGTCCTTCGATGAAATGAATCTACACTGATGTGTTTCCACCTGTTTAGTCCGTAGACACTGACCACCTTGGATTCATTTTCTGATACTGTTTATTCAATGGTAAACTTTGTCCAACTCCTTATCCTGCATGGTTCCCTTCTTCTGCTCAATCCGTTAAGACAAACACAACATAGATTTCTCCTGGTATTTCCGACCTGGGAGTCGAACCTGCAACCTTCTTGCTGAGGCCAAGGTGAGAGTGTTAATCCCTAGGCCGCGGTGTGGCCCTATTTTATAGGTATCATTTGTCATGTATTATTTTAATGTTGTTTTTTTTACTTCGCTTCAGGTGACCTCCTCTGACTGCTCATCCTGGGATCATGAGAGGTAAAAGCTTATTAAGTCATCTGCACCTAATAACCTGTTCTGTGACATTCCAATCACAGCAGATGCGTTCTATACGTGGCAAGTTTGAACAGTGTGTTTCCATACAGTACACACGAAGAACATATATGTCATCCCAAGACTTCACTTTCACCCGCCCTTTTTAAAGAACTTATAGTGACCTTAAATCAAGTACAATCCAGACTCCGTCCACGTATAAAACCCCGAATGGAAGGAAGGTTGGTGTAGATAAGATCGATTGTGAGGGAAGATTCAGGACCTGTATGTCTCCAGGACCCAGAGATGTGCAGGTCAGATCAGAGCCGACCCTTCTCACCCTGGACATGGACTGTTTGTTCCTCTTCCCTCTGGCAGGAGGCTACAGTCCATCCAGACCAGAACCTCCCGTCACAGGAACAGCTTCTTCCCCTCAGCCGTCAGACTGTAAAATTTGTGATCAGCTTTTGTTGTTTGTGGATTATTTTATTTTATTTTATTTTATATTAACAGCACTTTATTTCGAAGCACTTTCCTAGTTGGTGGAACCCCCACTGACCATGGCAATAAATTCCATTCTGAATATTCTATTCTGACCACTGGTGTAGTTGGTTACATAAGAACACAGTCATACCTCACCAGAATACTTTTCATGGTTGGGAATAGATTAATAATGGGTTGACTTGAGAATTAAAAGACATAAAAATATATAAGACATAAAATCACTCACTTTTCTGTGGAAGAGCTGATCGGATGAGAATGAAGCCCCATCCTATGATGAAATGCATTTTTTTATTTGGCTTTCAGGCTGCGCATGAGAAATGGTCCTGCTGCACATTTTGTTTATCATCATGTCAGGGAGCGGGTGGCGCAGTGGCGCTATGGTTAGCGCTGCTGCCTCTCAGCAAGAAGGGGTTTGAATCCAACTCTGGACCTTTTTAGGTGGAGTTCTCTCTGTGCACATGGGTTTTCTCCGGGTTTCCTCCCACAGCCCAAATGCTCACTAAGTTACTTGGACACTCTAAAATGGACCTGGCTGTGAATTGTGTGTGTGCCATGCGATGGACTGGGTGTATTCCTGCCTCTCGCCCAATGACTAGCAGTCCTGAACAGGACTAAGAGCTGGTTAACTGAAGATCCTCCAGGCCTTGTGGGCTCTTGAATCGCTTAAAGCGATTAGATGAAAGTGCGACCTCTGTCGATGAAATGTGTTACCACAACGATGGGCTCAGGTTTTGGATGTACTGGATAGTTGGAAATAGAAGTGAACATGAAATAGAATAGTAATAAAAAGGAAAAAAGTTAATAAGAAAAACGACGTTGATTCTTCTATTTGAGTGAAATAAAGAATATACTGCATCAGCGGTAAATGGGGTAAAATTCATGTTTTACCTAAATAAAATGAATTAACCCAGACCTGAATATGGCAACATAAAAGTAAATAAACGTGATCAATGATGTGCTATCGCTATGGGAAAACCAAGATATAAGAAAACGCCACACTATTTCATTCTTTTTTTTTTCAATTTTTTTTACTATATTTGCTGCCGCTGTAGTCGAATTTCCACACTGTGGTACTGTAGGTGTAGGTCATGTCATAGCTCCCCCACACGGGGGCAGCACTTGATCGGTTTGGGGGGTATAACCCGCCAGTCGTGTTCTGTATGTTGAAAAGGTAAGATGTCTGAATGTTCTCTGAGTCGTTGTTGTTTAAGTTGTGTCCGGTAACTCTTGTCCAGTTCGTCTGTGGTGTAATCTGTGTCATATCATTAACTGTTGTTAATTGTTTCGTTCTTTGGTTTCGTGAAAACAGATTGTAAATTGTTTGTTCATGTTTTTTTTATACTAATTGCAGTCGTGTTCTGTATGTTGAAAAGGTTGAAAAGAGTAAAAAGTCCATCCACAGCTTCTGAACCGTAGCCACTCGTCCTCTTTTCGCTCCACCCTGCACATCAAACCCCAACAAACACAACGCAGAGTACCGGCGGGTGCAGCGTCGTCGAGGCCGCAGACCAGCATAGAAGTTTGGGTTACATCTTTGGTGCCGTGACCCCTTGATGGTGGATGTCGTGAGACAAACTTTTAAGACTTTTCTCTTTTTGATCTGTTGTCGACATTGAGGAGTAGTGAGATGTGCTAACTTTTGACAACGTAACTGCAAATGATGCTGTTATACTGATGAGGGGTTAGAAAGTGTTAGTGTTTCAGAAGAAGATACTGCAGTGTGACATTTGCTTGAATTGTTGGTACCACAATTGTCTATATATTGGCTATATTATAGCACATAACATGTCTAATTGGGAAACAGAACACTCATATGTAGTGGACATCCCTGGTCAACCTTTCCCAGAAGAAACAGAGGGAATGAGGGAAATCAGCAACACCCAAAGTGCATGTCCAGAGCCAGTGGCGCGGCTCAGGCCTTATCATCTGCCCCCCACAAGTCCTGAATTCCACCAAACGCCTCAGAACACTCCTCATCTGGCTCCTCTGCAGTCAACTCCACCACCTCCAGACCTCTCAAGACATTACAGTCATCAGGACGCAACTCATCTAGCATCACTGGATTACAACCATCCTGCTCCCTGGCCTGATCAAGCGCAGCCATTCTCCACTCCAGCGTATCAAACGCAATCTGGACCCCACCGCACACAGTCAGTCCCTGGTGCCAGGATGGCAAATACAGTGCCCCAAGTCTTTTATCCAGGGCACAAAGAGACAATGGCACCACAGCCCTCCAGGGTGGCAAATCCCCAAATTGCATACGGGGGTTTCCTGCAGACCCATCAGGTGAAAAATGTGCAAATGTTCAGTGGTAACGCTGACAGTAGGATTCTGGTGGAGGACTGGATCAGAGATATGCAGTATCTTCTAGATGCTATAGAACTTCCCTCACATTTGCGCTTCCCAACTGTAGTGCGACACCTGAGCGGGGAGGCCAGGAAGTTGGTTTTGAACCTGCCGGTGCATGAGCAGAATCCAGCCAGAGCCTTTGAGGAGTTGAGGGCCGAATACAGCGAGGCACAAAGCTCCCTGGATCCACTGGCTGATTTCTACGAACGCAACCAGCGACCAGATGAATCGGCATGTTCATATGCAATAAGTCTTGAGGCTACACTGCGTGCTGTTGAAGAGGATGAAAGAGGTGGCCGTCCTTTTCCTGACAGAGACAACAAGCTGACCAGGCAGTTTCTACGAGGACTGGCAGACGAGGAAGTGTATATGCGAATCTCACCTATGAAGCCCAGATTGTTGACTTTCAAAGAGCTGCAGGAAGAGCTGAGAACCCTGAGCCGGGAGACTAAGACGTTTCAGTCCAGACACAGTCCGAAAAAGATGTTCTCTCAAGTTCATGTGGCTGGACATCTGGCTGACATAAAGGAAACTGAGACGTCCACAGAGTTAACAGAGTTAACGGAGATTGTGAAGAAGCTGGCCTTGAATCAGGAAGAGCAGATGAAAAAGCTGTTCCAATTGGAATCCAAGATACAGCTCCCGGATGCCCTGCCTTCTCCAACGCCATCACAGGCTCGTGGTCAAGCACTTCGGAGCAGAGAGGTAGTGTGTTACAGATGTGGTCGGGTTGGGCATATAGCAAGAGTGTGTAGGTCAGTTCTGTTAAATACTGATCACATGCAGGCTCCTCCGCTAGTGCCTACACAGTCATTGACGCCTGCCGACGGTGGGGCGACATCCCCGCCACCTCAGCATTTAAACCACTAGGATCCATGGTTACTGGGGCAACCATGGATACAAAGCAAGTCCCCCCACCCAAAGAGAAGGCCAGCAAAGAGACTGCTCCCTTGGTAGGTCCTCGAAATGAGGGCGAGGTTCTGATAAATGGGTTGAAGTGCCGTGCTCTCATTGATTCTGGTTCTCAGATCACCAGCATTACTCACAGCTACTGGTGCAGTCATCCTTCACTAAAAGCTCAAAAACCTCAATCATCTAACATTCCCATAGAAGGTGCTGGAGGTCAGACCGTCCCTCATCATGGTGTCCTGAACATCAGCTTAGAAGTGTTGGGCAAGAAATTTCCCAGTGTTCCTGCATTTATTGTACCTGACTCTGAGTACAGGTCTTCTGTCCCTCTGCTGGTGGGAACCAATGTCATCCGTGCATCCAGGGAGCAGCTTATAGCATCTTACGGTCAGCAGTTTCTCCATCGAGTGAAGGAAGACCATCCAGAATGGTATACGGCTCTCCGGCAGGTGGGCGACATGGAGGAGCAAGATACACGTGAGATTGTGGGCCCGCTAGTGTACACTGGCAGGAACATTAAAGTCCCAGGGGCAACAGAAATGGATCTGCGTTGCAGGATTCGAGCTGGGCCACAGAGAAAGTCTTACACTGCCCTGATTGAGGGTCACAGCTCATATAGTCTCCCCCAAGGTCTGCTAGTAGCCCGAGTTGTCGCCGATGTGAAAGGAGGCATGGCCCCCGTCAGGGTGATGAATTTATCCCAACGTGCCATTACGCTGAGGCCACACACTCACATTGGCCAAGTGTCTCTGATTAACAGGGTGATCGAGTCTCACCCTGCTCAGGTGGAAGCAAAGGATGGTGGGAAGAGTAAAAGTTTCAACCAGGTTCTCGTGGCCAGTGCGGTGGACCTAACTGAAGCTGCAGTTGAAGATGACAGCCAGCGGGTTCTTCTGAAGGAGTTGTTGGAGAAAAATTCACACGTTTTTTCACAACATCCAACGGACTATGGTCACACGAGTACTGTGCAGCACGAGATCCCCCTGGTGGACTCCAGACCTTTCAGGCTGCCTTATCGGAGAATCCCACCCTCACAGTGGCAAGATGTCAGAAAAATGTTGATGGAGATGGAGGCTGCAGGAGTCATCAGACCAAGCAAGAGTCCCTATGCATCTCCAGTCGTGATTGCTGCTAAGAAAGATGGTTCCCTGAGGTTGTGTGTAGATTACAGAAAATTGAACTCCTACAGCACGAGAGACGCATTTCCCCTGCCGAGAATAGAGGAAGCTTTGGAGGCTC
This sequence comes from Synchiropus splendidus, assembly GCF_027744825.2. Lineage (NCBI taxonomy): Eukaryota > Metazoa > Chordata > Actinopteri > Syngnathiformes > Callionymidae > Synchiropus > Synchiropus splendidus. The sequence continues at coordinate 33,429,029 of NC_071335.1, forward strand.
TGGGACAGGCTCGGTACTTCTCTACTCTCGATCTTACCTCTGGATATTGGCAGGTGGAAGTGGCGGAGCAGGACAAACACAAAACGGCGTTCAGCACTCCAATGGGTCTGTTTGAAGCTAACAGGATGCCTTTTGGCCTGCAAAATGCTCCCTCTACCTTTCAGCGACTCATGACCTGTTGTTTCGGCGACATCAACTACACTCAGCTCCTCATTTATTTAGATGACATCGTAGTGTTTTCTAAAACATTCGAGGAGCACCTTGAACGACTGCAGCTAGTCTTTGATCGACTCAAGAACCATGGTTTGAAATTAAAACCATCAAAATGTCACCTGCTGAGAAAAGAAGTGCAGTATTTGGGGCACGTGGTGTCATCTGAAGGAGTGAGAACTGACCCAGAGAAGATCAGAAGAGTGAAGAGCAAGAGAGAATTGCTGCAGTTTCTGGGTTTTGTCGGCTACTACCGCCGTTATGTGCAGGATTTCTCTGCCATAGCTGCTCCATTATACCGCCTCACCACAGGTGATCCTAGAAAGAAAAAGAGAGGACGAAAGAGAGGTGCTGGCCCAGACCCACCATTTATTTGGACAGATGAGTGTGATTCAGCTTTTCTTACTCTGAAACAAAAGTTGGTGACTGCTCCTGTGCTCTGCTACCCCGACTACAGTTTACCGTTTGTCCTGCAAACCGACGCCTCAGGTGAGGGCCTGGGGGCAGTGCTGGCACAAGTACAAGATGGGAAAGAAAGAGTTGTGGCCTATGCAAGCAGAGGGTTGAGTCCTGCAGAGACCAGATATGCTGCACATAAGTTGGAGTTCCTGGCTTTAAAATGGGCTGTAACTGAGAAATTTTACGACCATCTCTATGGCCGCAAATTCACAGTCCAAACTGACAATAATCCTCTCAAATATGTGATGACATCCTCAAAGTTGGATGCCACTGGTCAAAGATGGGTGTCCCAGCTTGCAGCCTTTGATTTCAACATCCAGTACAGGAGGGGGCGGAGCAACACAAATGCAGATGCTTTGTCACGCATGTCACCGCGAGAGGTCACCCAGGTCCTGAGGTGCTGCCCGCACACCGTCTATGATGTGGGTACAGAGGGAAGGGAGTCACCTACACAAGTTCCATTAGAGGCTGAAACTAGCCAGAAAGTGGATCTGGATGAGAGATACTGTGGAGTCGGCACTGACTCTCTCCCTGCTCTGACGAAACAGGAAATCCGTGAAAGTCAGGGACAAGATCCGGTGATTGGCCCGGTTTTACACTTCAAGAGTAGAACCCAGAAACCATGCCGTCAGGAGAGAACCGCAGGGGGAGAGCAGGTGCTCCTTCTGTTAAAAGAGTGGAGGAGGTTGGTGATTAAAGATGGTCTCTTGTACAGGAACATCAACGACTGCCAAAGAGGACCGACATGTCAACTGGTGCTACCTGAGAGTCTGAGAACGTTTGTCAAAACTGCACTTCACAATGATTGTGGACATTTGGGATTCGAACGAACACTGCAGACGATAAGAGAGAGGTTCTACTGGCCCAAGATGTTCCATGATGTAAAAATGTGGTGCGAGCAATGTGAGAGATGTTGTTTGAGGAAGACTCCCACGGCAGGTCACAGAGCCCCCCTGGTCAGCATCCACAGTGGTGCACCAATGGAGCTGATTTGTGTGGACTTTCTAACCCTGGAAAAATCCAAAGGTGGTATAGAAAATGTGCTGGTGGTGACTGACCATTTTTCTCGCTTCGCACAAGCGTACCCAACCAAAGACCAAAAGGCCCAAACAGTGGCCAGGGTGTTGTGGAAAAACTTCTTTTGCCAGTTTGGCTTTCCTGCTAAATTGCATGCAGACCAAGGGAGAAATTTTGAAAGCGCAGTGGTGAAGGAGTTATGTAAATGCACTGGCATAAGAAAGACTCGCACGACCCCTTATCACCCTCAAGGTAATGGCACTACCGAGAGGTTCAACAGAACTCTGATGAACATGCTGGGAACTCTGGAGCCTCACTTGAAGACACGGTGGCATGAACATGTTCAGGCAATGACACATGCTTACAACTGTAGCAAGCATGACTCGACTGGGTTCACACCATATTTCCTGATGTTTGGCAGACATCCCAGACTTCCTGTCGATCTAGTGTTTGGTCTTGGGAGCAAAGATGAACCTTGTGAGTACCATGAGTATGTCCAGACTCTACATGACTCGCTGTCACAAGCCTATGCAGTGGCCAATCGGATGTCAAGGATTGCAAAGGAGCAGCAGAAGAAATACTATGACTTGAAAGCTGAGAGTCATGAGTTCAGTCCGGGTGATCGTGTCCTGGTAAAAGTGTGCCATGTGGAAGGCCGACAAAAACTCGGCGACAAGTGGGAGTCCTGTCCCTATAGTGTTGTGAAGAAACAGCCTGGTGTTCCAGTGTATGTTGTGAGAAAGGAGGGCCAGGAGTCAGAGAGAGTGGTCCATGGTAACCTGCTCACACAATGTATGTTCCTACCAGTGGAGGATGGCACTCACCTGGAGACCGAGGAGGTAAACCTGGCAGAAGAAGTCACAGAGGCAAGACTTGACGAGGAAGTAAGAAGTGATGTGAGACAAGAGGTTAATGAGCCACTGACGAAAGATGACGATGAAAAGGAGGATATAGATTCGACGGAAACAGAAGGATCGGCCGAAGAAGAGTGTGTGACAGCAAGATCCTCCTATGATGTCACACCCATGAGAAGAAATCCAAACCGAAATCGTCGTGCTCCAAAGAGGTTGATCTGTGAGCGCCAAATTGTGGAGGTCGCTGACCAATTGAAGATTCAGAGAGGTTTGGAGTTGTGGCAGAAATTTAAGGGCAGAAATGCTGCAACACGGGGTTCAGAGTAGTTTGGACGCATGGTGCTGTTTTTTGTTGTTTACACGTTCCTATATTTTGCATGACACATTACTGCTTGGGCGACTGACACGAGTCAAGGTTTCTTTTGTTGCGTTCTATTTAGGAGAGTTGTGTGTGTGTGTTAGAAGGTTTCCTAACATTCTGATTGACTCGGAAGTCAACAATTAAAGAAGGGGTGAATGTAGGTGTAGGTCATGTCATAGCTCTCCCACACGGGGGCAGCACTTGATCGGTTTGGGGGGTATAACCCGCCAGTCGTGTTCTGTATGTTGAAAAGGTAAGATGTCTGAATGTTCTCTGAGTCGTTGTTGTTTAAGTTGTGTCCGGTAACTCTTGTCCAGTTCGTCTGTGGTGTAATCTGTGTCATATCATTAACTGTTGTTAATTGTTTCGTTCTTTGGTTTCGTGAAAACAGATTGTAAATTGTTTGTTCATGTTTTTTTTATACTAATTGCAGTCGTGTTCTGTATGTTGAAAAGGTTGAAAAGAGTAAAAAGTCCATCCACAGCTTCTGAACCGTAGCCACTCGTCCTCTTTTCGCTCCACCCTGCACATCAAACCCCAACAAACACAACGCAGAGTACCGGCGGGTGCAGCGTCGTCGAGGCCGCAGACCAGCATAGAAGTTTGGGTTACAGTACGAATAAAGGTTATCTAATCTAAATTAATCTGAAATGCCATGTCATTGGACATCTGAAATATCATTGACGCACACGCATAGACTTGCTGTTGGGAGACGAACAGTTTTATTTTTTAAGATCTGCAGATGGCGCTCTTGGATCTCTCTTTAAGAGCAGCAATAACGGCCCACGTATATTTCTTTACAGTGTTGAGTGCAATATGTGGCTGCTTTATGGATGTCATTACTTTGCTTTGGTGTTCAGTATTGCTGAGACAATTTCTCCATTGAGGGAAGAACAAAGGACCATCTATAATGTAATATAATCTCTAAAGAACTGTAAAAAAAAAAAAAAAAAAGTTAAGGTCAGGATAAAAACAAAGTAAACACAGGCGCAACGCCTATTTTTAATTTCGTACATTGTTCAGAAATTTCTGAATCAATCTGTATTTAAAGTAATATCAGATGATGTATTTAAAATACATAAATATACATAATTATATTTGGAACTGACAAAAAAGGTGAAGACGAGATACGAATGATTCCCATATTTAGTTTCGTATTAACTATATAAATAACCAAACTCGTTCGAATACAGTTTGAAAGCATTTCCGCTCTTGCCAGAGATAATGGTTCATAGTTGGGATGGATATCTTGAACATTTCCCATCGTATAAAGTTCCTTAGAAACTGGTGGTGGGCAAAGCGCTCCACTCGATCTCTATTGGACCTGGAGTGACAATGGAGACGCCATCCTCCGTCTGGACACACGTCTGTTCATTGGAACGCCTGCAGGTCCTCGTTAATATAATGACTGTTTGACTACCACCGGTACTACAACTCAAGCACAACGCCTTGCGATACGACATGTATTGAATTTGCATTATGTTTCGCGTAAACATTGCTGTTGACGGTATTCCTTTTGCGTGACAAACTGAGCAGAATAGTGCAAATAAATATTTTGGTAAAGTCGCTTAAGTGGCGTGCTTTTATTTTGACAAACATACCGGATGTGTTGGCGTGACCCCTCCCCCGCCGCTACGCCTGCAGCAGCAGCGGCTCTGCTCGTCGCGAACAACTTGTTGTAGCTCCGGCTGAGAGAGTGGCCGTTTGTCCGGGCTGAGGACAAACCACTCATTCCTCACCAAGGTTCAGTCCGCGGCATGAGTGTTTCATCGGAATGTGTCTTGTCGCAGTTTGTCCGAAAAGTGCTCCCAACAAGGCTGCAGTTCCAGCGATGTGATTTACGACGACATGTTTGGGCTCCATACAGTCAGCAACGTGATTTGCTATGGTGATACCACGAGCTAACAGTCAGCTAGCCGAACCGAGGGGTTGTTCTGGACCATTCCCTGTCGATGAACTCCACTGATACACATGGTTTGCACCGTTTCTTTGCTGTTTGCCGCTGGATTATAGCAGGGGATGTCGAATCAAGGAGTCAGGCGGAATGGCCCAGTAAAGCTGCGGTTGACAGGTAAGCGAGTTTAAAGCCCCGTCCTCCTGCGCTGCGCGGAGGTGTTAGCCTGCTAACGATGCAGGATATCTGCTGCTCCTTTTCTCTGCTCTTGAGCTCTTCCAGCTGGAATATTTGCTGTTTTTAACCAGTATTTCAAAGTAATATTGTACCTGGTAGCGCATTAGCTCCGAGACTTGCGGAGGTCGGTGCGTCTGTCTCGTTAGCAAAGGTTAGCTTTCATGATGCGTTTAAGGCTAGCTGGGCTTTTCTTACTTTATTTTTTCCAACATTGTGTCGCAATATGTATTTGATCTGCCACTTTCCTAGCCTCCTAAAATTGCTTCCCTGACTGCAACAACATAAGTCCTATTAGAAACATTGGTGTTATTATTATTGCAGGCGGAATTATTCCTGTATATATATGGAAAACAAAACGAGTAATTGGCACAATAGATGTATGTAACATTATTAGATAATTAAATTAGCTTGATATAAATCCCTGTTTGCAATATACGTGCGTTAGTTTCGACTGTGATGTGACAATAGGTAGACACACACTCACCAGAGTGTTCCCCGGCCCCTGGCTTCATTTCTCTCCAACCCAGTCTTGCAGGGTTGAGTGGATGTCCATTGAGGTTTCTGAGCTTCTCAACTTTGGACTGCATCTTTTAGTTAAAGTCTAACATTGAACAGAGTCTCCGAATGATTTACAAATACTTTCATACAGTCTTGTGAACAGACATTGTGGGGTGCTGGAGCCAGAAATGAGTCTCCCCATCGCTAAAAGATATTATTCTTATTGTGATTGTTTGGGTGCGTTTGATATGTCTATTGTGACCAAAGTATGTCCATGACTCTTCAGCTAAAACTTACAACTAAAAATCAAGTTTACATGCAGTTTCATAGTGGCTTAGTGGTCTGAGCACATCTGTGCACACCAGTACATGACGGCTCAGAAAACCAAATTATTGAAGCAGTCCAGCTAAGTTTGGACTGCATGTTAACTGCTTAGTCTGACTATGGGTGAAAAATTCCAATTTCTCTTTGTCGGCTTATGCGTTTAATAATGTGACTAAAACTGCACGATATCTAATCTACTTTAATGTTGAGCAAGACTACGATTGGACTGGGTGATGAGCCTCAGGGACTTTTCATGGTGCAGACTCTGTCTCAAGACAATGATAGTTCGGCTCAAAAGTCCGACACGTGAACCCAAGTGAACCTGGTTTTGGCCATGGACTTGATCCTATCTGGAGTGCTGCACCTCGTCCTGGGAAACTCTCCACGGGGGTGAGCTACGCAACTGCTCCTCAGACAGTTAGATGGTCTCATAAAATATGTGATCCCGCTTTGTCGATTTTCTGCAGTGAATTCATAACAACCTCATATCAGCCATGTTGCCACGCACGATGACACTGATCTGCAGATGTGTAAAATCATCTTCAACCACCTTCACTCAAATCATTTTGATAGTTGGTCTTTACCAGAGGAACCATCACATGACTGTTAGCTTGTTTGCCAACTTAGTTGGGACGCTACTAAGTGTTAAGTTAATTCCAGACGTCTGCCCAAGGAAGCATCTTGACAATGGTGTTGGCGCTGACGCATTGCTCCGAAGTGCTTATTCTGCCTCTAAAGTTAAAGAACGCTGTGTACTGAGTATAATAGAACAGACTGAAAATGCTCCTTGCCACCTGTCAGCTCCGTTTCCTAACTCTGACATTTGAACTGGGTAGACTAAAGATCTCACAAGCGCCACCCCTTGTCACGGAGGTGACATTTCTCAATAGTAACTTATGTGTGTAATTCATGAGAGAGTAGTTTTATTGCTCAAGAATTAAAGACTGTACAAAATAATGGTCTCCAGAAGGGAGGGCTGGGAGTGGTCTATCTGTGCAAGTCCCTGCTATGATGCCATCAATGTGATGCATTTTTAGCAAAACTTGCAGATAAGTAACCGTTAAGAAATAACATTGAATGTATACGATTTTTTTTTTAATGGTGTGTCACGCTAGCATATAACAAACCACAAATGTGGCAGTTTCCTGAATATCTTCTGCATTTCCTCTCACCAAAGGATATCCCTTTCCCAGGCAATGGTTGTAGTATAAGCTATTTTATTCAGGCTTCAACACTGTATAACGATAAGAGTGAAAATAAGCATCAAAATTATTGGGTACTTCATTCTGGCTCAGGTGTTTTGTTTCCCGACACAATTGTTAAAAAATAACTTGCTTTTTTTTATTGCTTTCATTGCCTATATTCAATGTGTGTATTCCACACTTATGGACAAATGCCAAAGTTAAACATTTGCACATTTCTAAGCAACGATTTTAAGTGAGCTTTCGCTAGGAGACTGTAAATATTAAATATCAAGAAGCGTCAATTGGCTACTCTCAACATCCTCTTAGGCAATGAGGGATACTTTCTTAGAGGCCTTGAACTCCAGTATATTTCTTCATATGTGTCTTGTCTCACATCCATTAATTGCATTTTGCTGTGCTGGGAAAACCATCAGAGTAAATTAAATGTTTTCCTGATTGTCTTCTTTTTGGATGCAGGTCAATTATTGTGAATGTTGAATGCTTATTACCAACTGAAGTGGCAACAATCTTGATTCTTAATGAGTTATCAAATAAGGGCTCTGATTCTCAACTCAAAGGGCAAGGAGCAGCACAGCTGTCATTCCTACTGGTCTGCCTGCACTTTTTTTCACTCCCATATGGGGAATGGTTTTAAATGTGCTGCAGTGGTCTTAAGCCGGAATCCATGGAATGTGTAACCTCACAGAGGAAATGTGAGTCTTTGCCGACCATAGACACATCCTCTGTCTGTACTTCTCAAGAGAGATATGTTTTAGCGCGGTTTTGTATGCCCGGTTTGAGAAATCGGGTCACAAGCGAAGAGGAACAAGTTAGGTTCAGTGCAACTTGCTGCTTACGTGCTGGCTGTACTGATATTCTGTGGTCTTCTGCACACAGAATAGAAGTACTTGTGTCGTTACTCTTTGTACAGCCAATTATTGAGAATGTTACTATGTATTTTTTAAGGCATCTCAATTATTAAAATTAATTGTACTTCTATGTTTTATCAATCCATTCATCCATCCATCCATTTTGGATTTAGGAAAGCTACAGTCATTTGCAGGAGGCCATTATGAATGGCTGCCATTGCAGCTGTGTCAATTTGTTTCTGTTGATGCATAATTGCATAAAAAATCTCAATACTGCTTATTCTCTAAACATTTGTGTTATGTGTATGATTTACTCTTGGTAAATAAAGTGGTTTATATGTACAACAAGCTGGCTTTCAGCTAAGATTTTGAAACAGGGTGTCCAAAGCCCCGCCCCCAGCCCATTCACGCACCATGTCAACGACTGACTTAACAACTTGCTTTCTAAACATCATCATTTGTACAAAAAAATGTTTCACAGGAAAGCTGTGAGTTAGTTTTGTAAATGATTGTATAAAGCTCGGACCCTATTTGTGGGTTCCTTCTGTCATCAGCGTCAGACATCCCATCAATCATTGCACGCTTCAATGCCGCGACTCGCGAAATGTGGATAACCATGAGATTACGCCACTAAACCAATATGGTGGCCAAACTACGGCAGCCAAATGGCCGAGAATCTGCGAATTTCTATCATATTAGGCGAAATCACAGAAACACCCTTTTCATGGAAACTGATGTGATGACACTATGGGCTGGCACTAATAATTGGAAATTTATTGGCGTCCATTTTGTCATCTTTCAGTAAAATCTTAGGGTTAAATGTCTTCAGTGATTGTGATGCTGCGTCATATCAAGAGAGCCCATGTGATGTTTTGTGTTGTTAGTAGATTAAAGAACAGGTTATTGGTCAGAATGTAGTCATCGTGTATCACAGACACAATACTGATGTGTTTTGTGTTTGTTTTTTTGGAAGAGTAACATTTGGGGATTCCAGAACTGCTTTTCCCAGCCCCTTCAGTCGGGCATCCAGAGCGGCTTGTAAGCCGGAGTGGAAGTATAATCCTTCCATCTGTCCCTGGATCGGGTCCATGTTCATATCCCAGCTGGGTGTGCTCGAAAAGGAAGGTGGCGAGGTAAAATACTTTCACGTTAGCTGTGGCATCTGAGTTGTTTTGTTTCTAAGCGCATTCTCAGATGTTCTTCTATATGTCTCATGGTTGACAAAGTCACAACTAAGCATCACACATAGGAATATGAAGGCATTTAAGGGGTGTGTGTTGTTGAGGCTGTTGCCTTTTGCAGACTGCAGCGCCTCAGGTTGACGCGCTGCTCCACTGAATTAAAATTACTTCACGGATTAGTGATGGAAAATACGCAGAATACATGACTCAAGTTCAGTTTAGGTCATAACGCCGAACTCTCTAATTTTAAATCTCTCATTGATATCTACTAAATGAAAAAAACCATCTCTGAGGATTCTACGAGAAATATTTACTGACCTATTCTATTTAAACATAAACACCTACTTTGTTGATGAAAGAGCTAGACAGTAACTGTAACTGTAAGTTTCATAAGAAAAAGAAAACTGGGCTTATAAGCACACAGGACAAGTTTTGTGTGTCAAATTTGCATATTTGACACACATGTGTGACATGTGCGTGATGGCTGAATGGTAGTTTTGATCGTGATAATTCTTTATCTCATGTCGCCCTTTCTAGTTTGCACTGGTTTTATCTGATTTCCTACTCCAAAAACATAAAGAATTGTCGAGCAAATTGCTTTTTTCAGGTACTTCTTGACGGACGTGTTAAAAAGTGATAAAAGAACTACCACGTAAATGTTTGTGTTTTCATTTAGTACATGTAGCTCGGGAAGCAGTTGTTCCTCTGAAGTCTTGCCCTTTCAAAAATACCCTACTTCACCACAGAGCTTTCCTGAAATGTAACATGGCAGCACAATCTCTAATGGTGCAGTCAAACTTATTATTTTAGCTTTATTGTTCTCAGCTTGCTGGACTGAAACTTTTTAACTGGTCTGTGTAGTGAAGGTACAATGAGGCCATGAGTTTTTATTAGACCATTAGCCCTCTGTTAAACCACTAATATCTGCTTTTCAGATTAGTTTTGAACTTGGTGGCATCAGCGTACCTATGAGCAGGAGAATGGAAAAATTGAACACCTCACTGTTACATAACGTGCTGAAGAGGTGGGCTTTAATATGCAAAAGACATTAAACTTTCCTAGCGGTTTGACAGGATTTTCCTGAAGAATATGCTGTAGAGGTAATGTTTTTGTCCAAGTGTAATATCTCTTAAAATGGGGGTATGCAGCAGATATTTTTTTTTACTCTGGGTGGAATCTGCTTGAGTTCATAGTCTGAGCCTTTCTCTTCTCAGATCATGTGTCTCTTCTCAAATCCACAGGATATCCATCATCTCACTGTCATATCTTTTTCTTCCTTTTCCATTTACCCAGCTCTTGTTCAGACAGTTTTCAGTCACTACGGCTCCAGTTTGTCTTGTTATTTTTATCTTTTCTTCATCAGAGCGTTATTGTGACTAGCGATGTAGTCGAACATAACAGCGCTATATTTGAATAATAGTTTTTTAGTGGCATTGTTTGAGGCTTTTCTTACGCTGTAAATTCATAATTACCATGTCATTAACGTTCATACACTAACAGTGTTACTCATACTTTGTTGGGATTTTTCATTCTATGACTTTTGAACCCATATTCAAACACTTCATTCCATGTTTGCCACACAGATTAAGCAGCTCACTGTGATATGCTTGAGGTGGCTGGCTGGATAACTACACTGCAGCTTTGACTCTCAATAAATCTGTTTCGTTGGTATGGTCCTAAATTCATTGGTTTGACTTTGACTGCGACTTCTCAATAGGGATGCACCGTCTCCAGGATTGTCTTGTTTTTATTTGCTAAACTGATCTCGTCCATGCAAAACAAAAATTTGAGCTATGCTGTAATTGTTGTTCATACTTCAGTGATGGGGATATAGGGAAAAATATATAACGATAAATTTCTGCCTTCTTTCAATAACGATAAAACTTATGATTTACTGTTTAAAGCGGTTACTAATTGGTCAATTGTGTACTCTGCATTTGTTTATTTTTAATTATTATGTGATATATTATAAGTAGAATAAATAATATATTATCATAATATAAGTATATTTTTATAAGTGTAAAGATGGACAATTCAATATATCATTCGTTTATGTTATATTCTCGAAATACTTATGCAAACTGAATTTCAATTTGAACTGTAAATCTAACAAAAACTACACCATCCCTAAACCTTAAAAATGCATTAACACTAAAAATTCAACCACAGATCAATAGTGAATTAATTATATCATCTGAATTAAAAACAAGAGGGACGTGTTTTTGCTTCCGAAGTGATATATAATAGATATTATTCTGGTTGCTTGATCCACACAACTGGATCATCTGGGGTGGGGTGGCTGTATCCCGGTCCCTCACATGCTGCAAAAATATTTGGTTTAAAAACTCTACCTTCTTGACTCCTTGCCAAAATAGTTTTCTTTTTGTTGACCAACATAAGTGAGCGAACCCACAAGGGACAGGAGAGGAGGTCAACAGGAAGTTTTTTGTTTAGCTATTGAACAATACAGGGACTGAGACTGCAGTGCTGTAGCAAGAGGGGGCAAGGGGTGAGGATATAGTATGGATTCTTTTGATTACTGAAACATTTTTTTGCTTATGCACTGAGTTACGAGCATTAGTATTCAATAATGAATGAATGTTTTGACTACAAAATAAGGCTCGAAGAATGGTTAAGGTAGAACAGTGGTTTTCAACCAGTGTGCCGCCGCACTCTATTGCACCGTGAGACAGGTTTGCTGTGTGAAATGATCTAGTTTTACGTCATTTGTCCGGAGAAAGAGGTGTGTGATATGATGACATTAAATCAGTTTGAACGGTAACTGTCTTTCTATATACTATAGATCTATGCTGATGCGTTGATTCATCCATCACGCACGGCTGAGCTGACCATGGTGCTCTTCTTCCCACACGCACTCACAGCGGAGAACTCTGTTAAATGCGTAACCAAATTGTTTTTAAACCCCATGCGCCTTGACCAACTTCACCACACACCTTCATGACAGAAGGATGTGTTTCTTGTCTGACCCGCGACGCCACTAACTGCCTGCACCACTGAGCTAAATAAGCGGCTAACATGACGCTTCATTTCTAAACTTTGACACTCGCAGACCAAAAATGCAGAGAGAACAAATAACTGCAGTTGCATAAAAGCAAGCCAAGGATGGTGAAGATTTGTCTGGAAATTACCCAAACAGGAATAAAGTTCTTTGTCCTAAATTGTCAGATTTTTCTTTTTCCATTAGGACTGACACTGACCAGAAACTTGCATGTTGGTCTCAAAATCATAAAAATGTTATTTCGAATAAATTATTCATGACATATTTTTGTCAAATTACCCACCTTTGGGGAAACATTTGAAACAGATAAATTTATTGCATTTTGTTTCTGTAAATAATATGTCAAAAGTACCTAAATATTTTCACAAATTAAAAGGGATTTTCCACAGGACTTTCGACGAAGCACAATTGTGCTTTGGCCGAGGTCCCTTTGGAGTTGTGTGCCGTGGCTTAAAAAAAGGTTGAAAAACACTGAGGTAGAATACAGAGCTCATACGAGTGAACCCTTTGCTCAAGCAAGAGTACCATTTACCAGCACTCGTAGAGAGACAAACACTGCTGGTCATGATTCAAGCACAAACTGCAAGATCACTCTCATACAGGGACTTCAAATATCAGAAGCAACTGACTGACAGTAATACATAACACTCAACAAAAAGGACATGACACTGGCACAAGCTTACACACAGTTACGCGTGATCACTGCTCAGGAAAATTGAGAAAAGTCTAATGTGTTGCATGCTCAGTAGTTCATATTAAATCAACCTTCTCTCTGTGTTTTATGCTATGTCTGGTGTTGGCTCAATTTTGTTGAATGAAATACACAGCATAAAAAATATTAAGCAATAATAATAAATGTAACTCGCATATTCACATACCTACTGGCATCCACCTATTATATTATATTATTGCATCTTTCTTTACTATGTTTGTTACTTGGATTTGTAGAGGTAACTTTGACCAGTTCGTTTTTCTCAAGAAAAATGAAATTACAAGAAAATGAAATACTTATTTGTAGTGTTGCAGAGAAATATTTCAACAAATGAATGGAAAAAAAGCTGTATATAACCATTGAGTTGTCGCAGTACAGTCACTCAATCTCCCAGTGGAGCCACTGACCTAAAAACATTTGGGTGCGCTGGGAGCATCATCCAGCACAGCACAGAAGACGTGATCCCGCCTGGTCGTTCAGTCAACTGTACTAGAACGTCACACACTGCCCTCAGCTTCAGTACACTGACAGAGTCTTGGAGAATTATCTGTACTTTATTTACTCTGTACAATTGACTGGTTAAAGACTTGAACGCTAAATGATCAAAAGCCATGTGTATTTTCATTTAATCGCAAAACATGCTATTTGTTTTCGTTTTATTACTGCAACTTTGCAGTAGAATGTTTCCAAATTACAGTGGAATTGATTCGTACATGATTGATGATTCGTACAAAATATGCCATCACCAGTGTTTTGGTTTTGGTGTTTATTCAATATTAGCCAGAATGGTCGCAATTCATTTTATGTCATCATGACTAATCTTGTGAATGACAGATATAGTTCATAATTTGTGGGAAATGATTCCATCACTGACTGTATCGAGCTGTTTCTTTTTTTTTTAAGTCTCCATATTGTATTATCTGGATGAGTCAGTAGCATGAAGGCGATCAGAATGGATGTTTGAGGCACTTGATGGTTTGTGAGGCTAAGGACACAGTTTGCATTTGAGCACCTAAAAAAAAACTATACCCAAACTCCAACCGTTAATGTGTAAAGCAGTTCACTATTGATGGATTTCAACATCTGCTGTGATTTCTGCCTTATGAGACTACACTAAAGAAACGCAAAGCCCCACCCTGCCCTTTTTCCGTTTAAAACCTTTCACCTTTTGACCAGAACTAATAGCAACCTATAGCCTGACCTTTGTTTTCAGACAGACGGAGACGTTAGCAGCCTCCCGACACACCCTGGCGCCTCCCTTTGTTGTCAGTACAACACAATGCAAGATGGGTAATGAATAATAATAAGTCATGGTTATGCAGTGATGGAGGTAGATGCAGTGAGTTTATTCTTACTAATGGAAAGTGTGGCGCATTCACTCCATGTGGCCCACAATATTCCATATGGATCTTGCCATCTTTTTTGTCGGTTATTCTGACAATAGAAAGGGTAAAATTGATTTGCAGCTGTTTCACAGCAAGAAATCAGAACACGGTTTCTTAAACTTTTAGACTGTTTTGGAGCTAATGTTGGCCAAAAATGTTGTTTTATTTGTTATTTCTTTTATTTCCTGGCAGTTACTAACTTGTGTGCACCATTTTTTTTGTCATATGCGTTATGCTTGTTTGCAGAATGATTTATTGATCAATAATTTGAGTTCAATTCAGTTTATTGACAGATTTGACATAACTGCATTGAGGACTCCGTTGGCGATGAATAAGGATGTGTATAGTTTTAGTAATGTAATGGATGACATCTGTTGTGGAATTGATCACAGATTGACGTCATTTCTCTCCTGTGTAGTTACTAAAAACGCCACACTGATTATAATCATTGGAGAGCATTGATATGCAAAAAGAACGGATGTTTATGGCAAATTTCATGACTAATCTTCCTACACTTGAGCAAATGACATTTAAACCCACATGACACACGGCACCACAGTTGTTGCTGCAGGTCTACATTTTCAAACTTTTCAGTTATTAAATTTGAATTTCACATCTGCACCTCACAAGGGTTTAGAAGGGTCACAAGGGTCTACAAATGAATTCTATTCCACACTTATGACTGACCTGTCAGGTAAAGAGACGCGTTATGCATTTCTCCAGTGAAAAATAAATGTAATCTTTTTAATGGATCGCTTCATGTCAAACTACTGAGCACAAACTTCCAGTAAATAAATTCTTTTTTTTTTTCCATTGGATGAATGTCTGGCCCTAGAGCATGATATGGTGTATGATTTTATTTTGTAACACTTAAAACAGGTTTTGTTACAGTTCAGCATCATGTGATATGAAGTTATAATTCACTTGTCTGTAAAGTCCCAACAATTATACCTTGACTTTTGAGTTTAATTAGTTCTGTGCTGATGATCAAAACTCAAATTATTTCAACGTCAAATCCTTTTCACCAATTGAAATAATGGAAATGCCCATAATGCCCATTCATCATTTGGATGCATTTACAAATAACACATTTTGTATTAAGAACAATACTATTTGCACTGCATTAAATTGGTTTCAAAACTTATTTTATTCACTTTCTCCCACATCTCTAGTGTTTCCTTCAACTTACTTCTTGAGGTTATCTCCTTCATGTCACCAATTTCCTCCATTTGCTGCTGTATCCTTCTATAATTTCCTTTTCCGATATGAAGCACTTCATTCAATTTGTCTCAGTGCGCTGGTTTGAGGGGGAAAAGTTTTGCACAATACAAGCACAACGTGACATGCAGTGGCAGCGGACATGGTGATTTAGCACATTCTTCAGTAGGAAAGCAAAACGCACAACAATGATGCTTCTTCTGCGAGCTAATCTCACAAGTGAATGTGTGAGACAGAGGATGCTGTGCAGACGTTTCACTGTGGTGTACGCTTGGCTGGTATGTTACCCAAGTTGCAGCTCTCGACTAAAAGATAAGGAGTTGTTGTCAGATTAAAAAGTCTCAGTGACACGTGATAAGATTCACAATGAAACTTGTCTTTCATGGTGAAGAACTGAAGTGCTAGACCATCTTCACCACATTCCTTTCCTCTGCTATGTTCAGATTATGCATAAGAATTTCCAGAATGAGTCTTTTCTGCTGAGTGATGTGAAAAGCTCAGCCATCTGAGGGAGGCTCAAAGTAGGACCCTCACCTCAGGAGAAGTGTTTGGGCGCCCAAGCTGTATTCCTCCCTCCAGATGTATTCAATCTATGTCCTACTGGGTGGAGGTCGCGGGGCAGACCCAGGACAAGTTTGAGAAATCACCTCTCTTGGTTGGTCTCTGATCATCTGAAGGTTGTTTCTGGACAGAGAGAAGCCTCTTCCTCTTAACTTCAGCTGCTGCTTCTGTTACCTGACACTGGATAAGCGTTGTGAAATGGATAGGTGGGAGATAGAATTGTTGAAATTATACATTTTTGCTCACAAATCTCTTCAGATTCTAATTAAATTGTGAATGGAGACATTTTCCCCCCAGTGTTTGCTTGATACATGTGTATTCCACTCATATGTTAGCTCTTTCCTTTACTGTGAGACTGTTTATGTTAAACGTTTTTTTTTCTCTTTCAGTCCTCTGTGCAAAGAACCTGGCAAAAAAGGACTTCTTTCGTAAGTAAAAGCCCTTTTGCAGTCAGTAACACAGATTCAATGTATTTTATTATTCATGTTTGCCGTCCTTTATGGTAAAATATATATTTAATTGAAGGCATTCATGTTGTTATTACAACAAAACCACACATTTGTCTATCTTGTAAGTTAGAGCTCTGATATGAGCATAGCAGAACCACAGGGATAATATTCATCCTCAGGGTGGGCTTTTTTTAACCTGTGGTTTTGCCCTCGGAAAAGAGTTCAGTCTTAAATGAACAGGTTTGACTAGTGTGAAGTATTGAGTCACACAGAAACACTAGTTAGCAACACTGCCTTGGAAAATCCCTGATCACATTTTCAATTCATTATCATGCTGTGTATTCATTTCTCCAATTGTCTTCAAATGAATAACATTTTCCGTTCTGAGGCAAAGTATAGACTGTCTTAACAAGTCGGTACATTATACAGTCTAATATATGCAATGATGATGTGAACAGTAGTTAATTTATAGTAAAATACAGTATGTTCCCTAATCTAAAGTGGAACCTGTTTTTCTTCTAAAGTATTAGTCAAATGTGGTTTTGTTATTGCTGAAGATAATGAACTTAAGTTGCAGTTTTGTTTATTTACAACTTCTCTCACAGTCTGCATAAATGTTTATTTGTGTTTTTGCTTCATTAGGGTTGCCTGATCCCTTTGCTAAAGTGGTCGTTGACGGCTCAGGACAATGTCACTCTACAGATACTGTAAGAAACACCTTGGATCCAAAATGGAATCAACATTATGACCTGTGAGTATGGCGTGTTGAAGAGTTAATCTACAGAGCTAGAAAGATGGAACATCCCTAGTCATACTGTAACGTCATCTGAAGCTGGAAGCTCAGACACGTACTGTTGTCGCAATAATCAAGTGTAGACAGAATATGGCTCATAACTTTTATTTGCTATGTTTACGTTGACTACTCTAATCAGAATAGATCCTTCATCTGAATAAAAACAAGTCTTTTCCGAATGAAATGCATAGGACTACCAGTCTGTGTTGTTGAGGCTAAAATGAACGACAAATATGTTTCTTTTACAGACTACACTGTTAAGTCTCTCTCAATTTCTTCATTGACCGGTGTGTAGTCAGGCATCGCCAAGTTCTGTCTCTCTGGTTTTCACTCTCCTGTGCACGCACATCTCCACCATGTATGTGTGTCACATTTTGGACAATCACGAGCGACTTTTACAGGAAGAAAATGAAATAAATCCAAAAATTAGCTCTTAAACATTTACCAGGTCTAATTCTGTGCATTCCGGTGTCACTTGACGTACGGTGATCTTGCATGTGCGTGTGTGCAGTGGGGAAAATGCGTGTGTCACGCGCTGAATGCAAGAGACTGGAGCCCGGTGTAATGCGCCTGCCCGTGTCTACTTGCCTCGTGATTCGAGACTGTGCTGAGAATGACTCAAACAGAGATAAGAATGAATGTGCGCAGCGATGAGAAAGAAATGACACATTGACCTGCAAATGGGAAATAAAAAAAGAAGGTAAAAATATATATTCCACAGGAACGGAAGCATTCTTCCACATTGCACAATGTTTAAAATGAAATTGATGCAGTCCTTCAGAGGTGGGGCATGCCTTGCCTGAAATTTTGAGAGGGGTCATGCATCATTGATTCATTCTTCACATGGATGTCCATGTGATTTTTGTGTCTGTGCAAAATACACATATGAGTCAGTAGAATAGATCAATAACCTTTGATGTAAAATGTTGCTGCTTTACGGGTTTGTTTGTAGCAAGTTTGTTTACAAACATCTCAATGAAGTGCTGTATAGTCTCCTCTTCTCCACTACAGGCTATTTCCTCTCGGCTCTCCAGTGCTGCCCGCATCAGAGTAGTTCAGATCGGATTTGTGATCGCTGCAAGAACTTGTTCAGTTTTGAGTCAAGAAAACAGAGATTCAATCTCTGTCCAGAACACATTGATTCAGATTGAGTATTGTTATAACCACAATTAATATAAAATGGTATAAATAAATACAAAAAATATTAACATCAATTGAAGAATGAAGTTTGGTTAGCAGTTCAACAAAGTACACATACAAGACAGTACTGGCTGATGCTGGCTAGCTAACTGCAAAGGTCGTCCTTACACTTGCTGGAATGCAGAACATTGTGGTATGTTAATCATCCAACCATCAAAATTACTGTCTGCTTCTGGCTTTAACGTTGCAAATGAAAGTGAAACACGTTTGTTGAAGGTGTGCTACTACTCATAACTTAAAACTGGCCCCTAGTCATGGGGCGATCGAGGGGTTGCAAATAAAGGGTTAGTCTGAGAAGTGCGTACTTGTGTATAAGTGGGAGGGAAAACAAGGATCAATTTAAAAAAGAAAAAAAAAAAAGAAAAGAAAGTATTGTTTTTAGTAATGCAGTTGTCTCTGTTGCGGCTGCAACCGTGTTGATAATTACGGATAGTTACTCTACATTTATTTAGCCATATTTAAATACGTGACCTACAACAGACAGTTCAGACAGTCTTGTTGCTGTTACATATAGTCACACATAGCAATGTCTACATCAAAATTGGCCCTTCATTTTTACCTCGAGGTTTGTGCTTCCTCTATACTCCCTTCCCTTACTGGTTCCTCTACTCTTGGAGAGTTGTGTTCCCTGCCAGCAACCCCTGGCCTCTTCCTCTGCTTCAGGAAATGGCTTACATGCCACTGAAGTCAGATGAGGAGTGTGGTCTTGGCAGCCTTCCAATTGGCCACACCTCCATATCCAGTGGGGTATATTCCCCCCTGGCAGATTTGCCGTAAACCCTTTGCATTTTTGTCCAGGAGCAGGACCATGTGAGTGATCATATACTTGCACTTGTGACCCCAGTGTGGCAACACAAGACGTGCATGAATGCCTTTTCTTTAACACTGAATTGGAAGTAATGAGAATGTGATATAAATATTACTGACAGCCAACATTACAGTCAAATGAAAACATTGTGGTCTCTCTGCGACGAGGAGCTCAGACTTTACCACCAGATGTACCTGATGTTGACGTATCACTTACCTAAAACGTCGGCGGTGTCTGCAGTGGTCGCCTAAATGCAGCAGGTCTTAATCACAGTGTATGACTGAACCATAGACCCACTTTGGTGGCTGCGTCGACTCAAAATAACCTATGGAAAATGATGGGCAGAATTGTAATGTTGACACAGATTAGAATGCAGCACATCGAGTTTCTCTGCTTTTTGTTTATGGAGTTCAAATTATGTAGCAATTTCTTAGATCTGAAATAGTAGTTCAGACTTGTGGTCAACTTTTTAAGACTTATGCAATAATACAGTGTGTTTAGAAATGTTATCAAGTGAGTGCCTGAGCAACTTGGTATCTGTAAACTGAGACCAAAATCCAATGTTTTTTCATCAGTTTTGTGTTTGATTTTACTCTAAAATTCAAGAATAAGTACATTAAAGATTTTGTATAAAAACACATATACTTGCACAGTTTCTATTTTGGACTTTCCTCAGTGCAAACCCCAAATATTGAAGCTCATTTCAGGAAATCCCCTCACCTCTTTTCCAGTGAAATCTACAGCTTTGCATTTGAGTTGGCTTTGAGGCTGTAATTAGTGCATGAAGACACTCATGCGTTTTTACTGTAACGGCTGTCTGGGTCTCAGACGGCGGTGGAACACATCACAGGAACTTCCTCCGTTTTTCAACCGCGACTAGACTCACTTCATCTGCTCTAAATCTGCACAAACACTCAGCCATATGCTCGCAAATTATTTCAAAATCGACCAAGCTGTCTTTTTCTAAACGTCTTGGCTGCAAACCTGTTATTCATTGTCGAAGTGATTAGTAGCTTCTGGCAGCGTTTCTTTCTTTTTCAGTTAAAAATGCTTTGTTCTTGATCTTTTTTCATGTTGAATGTCTTGTGTGTGAATTACTGATTTCTTTTTTTTTCCAGATACATCGGTAAAGCTGATTCGATTACAATCAGTGTTTGGAACCACAAAAAGATCCATAAAAAGCAAGGCGCTGGCTTTCTTGGATGTGTGCGCCTCTTATCCAATGCCATCAATAGACTCAAAGACACTGGCTGTGAGTATCCCTTATGTTTGCATATGCTCGAAATTGAAGGTACAGGTTGCACAATAATGCTTGCTTGAAGTAAAGAAAAGATCAGCCTTTGTGATTTAAAAAAAGTGTTCCGGTCTAGGCAATGACTTGAAGTTAACTTTTCATTTTTGTCAAAGGTAAAATGGTGTTTAAGACTGTGCTATTGAGCTATCTTGTTCATATCAAATCATATCATGTAAAACAAAAACTCCAAAAGGCAAAGGAACAGCCGTTAAAAAAAGCTATCTGAATTTTTAGTAAAATTGCATTACAAACTGACAAACATTGAGAGATATTATTATAGTAGTACTGACCTGTCAAGGACATTTAACAAATATGGAGTTCTGTGTGAGGCTTAATAACACCTTCCTTATATCTCTGAATTACCAAACCATTCTACAGTGTTATATACATGCACTCATGCTGTCAGATGAATCCAGGTCAGGCCAAACCGTGCTTGACCCCCCTGCCACCCGTGTAAACCCCCTTTTGGCATGTACTCGCACTGTTCCAATATTTAACTGGGCCAAAATGTGAGAGCATCTCAACGGGAGGCAGAGATCAGGGGAATCCTCCGCTGGAGATTTTGAAAACTGTTGTAGACACAAATCATTTCTCTGAAATGGGGAACAAACAACGTAAATAGAGGCGTGAGATACAGTCTTAACTGACGTCTTTTAGCAGGATGGTATTTTCCAAATGTGACATAAATTTTGTTATGTAATATATTTTCAGTGTTACTATTCTCATCATTTGAACAAGGTTGCCACTGTTGTTCTAATGATAATACAAAGACATGTTTTGTAGCTTTGCAAAGCAAGTTTATGCAAACCAGTTTAATGCCCTTGACTTTGGCAGTCCCACTGCAGACGTCCTGGGTGCTACTGTAATGCCAGTTACATGACATTCGAGCCCTTCGTTTCAGATAGTTCTTTAATTTTGCTGCTCATCTAAGGATATAATCACCTGTACTTTCAAGACATTTTTTCTTGATATTCCATAGTTATTTCCTTGATCCTTCATTTTCACCTTTTACTGCTTGTTACTCTCTAGGTCTGCTTCAGAGTCAAGAATGGAAATGACCACATTATTGTGGTTTTTGTGTAGGGCATGTTTACCCCCGATCTGTGGTCCTGTTTACAGTCCAATTATTGCTATGTAAGAAATAGCAGTATCGAATTGACACCACAAACCACATGAGAATCTGCTTGGCCATAATTGAGATTGTGACCCATGTCCTCTGCGCTGTCTGAGGACGTGCCCTTTTCTTCAAAGTGAAGTTTCCAGTTGGCCTTTTGGCTTCTTGTATGACCAGCATGGCGAAATTCATGCTTGATTGCAACCACAGGAAGCAGACTAGGAGACATCATTCATTATAGCCCTGGGTTTCTTGCATGAATCCTTTGTCCCTTCATTGCAGACTGGCAGACACATGAATAGCACACATCATTGAGTCTGACTGAGATGCACACGCACAGACCTAAGCAAAATACAAGCAAGTCACTTTGCTGGTGTTAGATTTCCTGAAACACATGCTGGTTCTCATCTAACATAAACATGCAAGCTGTTATGGTTTTATCGACGTACACACAGACATCTGTAAACCAAAACAGAATTGAAAACTGCAGAACCGCCTGGCAGCTTACTGGGCTCGACTTCCTGCAGACACTCTGCAACCTTTGTCCCATTTTTGAATACAAACAAACACACAACAGTCTACTGTGTACAAAGCTAGACCAAGAAGATTCCAGCTCAGAAACCAGTTCTTATATTGTTTCAGTATTTGTGGCATAAAGGAAACATTCCATTTGATAACTTATGCTGTCGCCGTGCACGGATGACACATGTTGTGAAATATTTACATAGTGTTTGGCTGGCAAGCATTTGTGGTTTAATGTCTGCTAACGTTATGTCTCGTTTCGCTTCCTATTTACAAGACAAATGTGCCCGAAGACGTAGCCTAAGACTACAGTATCCCTGTTTAGTCTGGACTCCTGTCCTGAACCGTTGAAAGGACATGTCTGTAAACAAGCTTTTCTGTTGTTTGGATCTCTTTCATCTCTGAAGATGTCCCATCCTGCGCATGCATGACAATGCAGACAAACCCCGAAGAAATTTTAAGTATGAACACTTAGAATGTTAATACGAGCAATTGGGCCATGGATTTGTGGGCCATTTTCATGTTTTCCTTCCCTCTTTTACTGCGAATAAATCAGTGGTTTCACGGTAACACAATAATGCCCCTATATGTTTGTTGCCAGCAGTTTAGGGCCACACTTTTTCGCAGCAAATTTTAAGTGGTTCACAATTCTGTCTGACAAACTATACTGATTGTTGGCGACACACTGTGATCGAATACTTGCATTTTTGCGAACAGAAATCTCAGAGCTACTCTCTCACAGTCAATCTGTATGCCTGTGCAGTTCACCTGAGGTGGCATAGGCCCTCCAGGCCTATGATGGTGTGTGGTGAAATGAATATTTTATGTCAATAAATAAAAATTATGTTTTCCCTAACATTGTGAATAATCCTGATTAATAATGGTGATTACAATTTCACCGTAAATTCTGTATTATAGAGCTAATATTGGCCACACTCACTAAATCTAAGAAGGAAAATAGATGTTCATACACACCGGTCCATAATCCGTGGGTGCAGTGGTGCTGTCTACGCCTTAGAGTGGTCCGTGGTGCACCCGGCACAAATATGCATGAGGATCACTTCTAAACTAGTTTTGTAAACAGGGTCCAGCATGGAGACAAACAAACTTGGCAATGTTCTGAACTTGAATCATAAACTCTTCACATATTTTTTTTTACTTGAGAGCGCTCAAAATGCGCCCGCGTGTCCGAAGTTCCGACACCACAGCTGGTCTCAGCTGCTGCTTCCTGTCTCCGGTCCTCCAGGAGATCAGCTGTGTTTGCAGAGCTGCGGACATGTGAGAGTGCATTTTGAGCGCTTCAAGGTGAATACCTGTAATCCACCTGTGATTTCCTCAGTTTGGCTCAATATAGCATGTTGTTCTTTAGCCTGTAAAAATCCTTATAGCCGCAGGGTTTCGAACGCGGGTAGAGGCTTATAGTTCTGAAATTACGGTAATCAAAGTAATTGTGACTATAATTTTTGACGTAATTGTCTGACTACATTTCTCATTTTATCTTGTGATACAATTTTATCTTTGCAGATCAGAGGCTAGACCTGAATAAGCTTGGTCCAAATGACAACGATACTATCAGAGGGCAGATAGTGGGTAAGTAACTTCATATATGTTCAATCATGTTGAGTCTTTTGCCACTGTTGGACGTTGCTGGAATACAGTCTGCAAAAACTGTCAAACTATTCCTATTGCTCGGTGGATTTAAATGTTAACACATGCTCATGACGGTAACTTAAATTTCATCTCTACTTCTGTTCCACTTAGTATGAATTGAATTGATAGCTGCTAGATATGACGTACTCATCTGAAATGCTACAGAACAAAAACATTTAACACTAGTTCACCAGGTCCAAGTGGAGGAAATAAGATGTGCAAAGGAGTGCACCGTCTGTGTGAATGCTAATGCATCCATGAATTGTCTTTCCTCTATAGTAAGTCTTCAATCCAGGGATCGTATTGGTTCCGGAGGACCAGTCGTAGATTGCAGTCGCCTATTTGACAACGATTTACCTGATGGGTCAGTATGGGCTTACTATTTGATTGTCCCTCGTACAGTGCACATGTCATGAGCCACCGCATGACTTTGTTTTCTTACGTTGTCGGCACAAAACAGGTGGGAAGAGAGGAGGACAGCCACTGGTCGGATCCAGTACCTCAATCACATAACACGGACAACACAATGGGAGAGACCCACCAGGTATGGCAGCACACTAGATTTGCCTCAGACAACAGAGAACGTTTGTCTTTTAGCCTGGGAAGAATAGACTCCAAAATAAATTTTAGAACATTTTATAACACTTGGATACTGGGTTTGCTGTACACACTTGCACCTTGGGTTGTGGCACCTTTAGAAAATGAATTTCCCTCCCCTTCACCAGACAGTTTTATTTGGCCCCGGCTTGTGCGGCAACAACTGACGCCTTCCTCCTTCGCTCCTTATCAGTGGAGCCGTTAAGCTGTGAGCAAACATTTATGCCCATCATCTCATCCCCATGCTACTGCCCACTCTGTACAATAGTCGATCATGATAAGGCGCAACATTGACGTTTTGGGGGCAAATATAATCTAACCCCTTGAAAGCACCGCTGTTGAACTTCTTCCTCATTTTCAAGAGATCAAGCCCTTCAGCGAGGTAAAGGAAGAGGAAATGGGATGGGGGCTGAGTGAGGAGTGGGGATCTGGGTTGACAGACAGAGGCCCAAGGTTTCAGATAACCAAGGCGTCAGTTACTCTGGGTAGCCAGACGGTAATCAGACTTGTTACATGGGGACACGTAGACTCGCGCTCAAGTCCAGACTGTCTGTGTTTTTGTTTGCTTATCAGATATGTGCGTATGAGGTCCTGCTCTTAAGTAACACACAAACAAAAAAAATTCTGAGAGCAGTTGTGGGCCACTCTCCTCGCCTTTGTCCTGACCCGTAATCCTTCATACCACTTAGAGTTCAACCCAAACCATAATCCGTTTCTTCTCCTGAGCAGTGTTGACATAGACAAACTAGTTTCCAATAATTACACTTTGAATGTGCAGATGTCTAGACATCTTGAGAGGAAATAGATCTGCTGTCAACATAACAGCACTAGTTTCTCTGTATTCTTTCCTGTCTGTGGAAAAACACGCTCACATCACTTTCAGAAATTAAACAGTTTTGTATTGTTAAAAGCCTGCATTTAACAGATGCTTCTTATTTACTATTCCAGGCCGGCTTCCGAGTACTCCAGTCCTTCGGGGCGTCCCCTGAGCTGTGTTGTGGATGAGAACACCCCAGTTATGACCCCAATCAACGGGGCAGAGGCCAATGGTCCACCAGGGGAACAGCGGCTCCAAGAGAGACGGGTTCGATCCCAACGCCATCGTAACTACATGAGTCGAACACACCTGCATACCCCACCTGACCTACCGGAGGGTTACGGTGAGATTTGGTTTAGAAACTTTCAAAGATCTGAATTTGAGAAGAGCATGGGATTGTTCATGGGGTTGTGACGTTCAGTAGTTCATGTATTAATAATGTTATGTTGGCAGCTAAAACAATAGCAAAATCCTTAACTATCACACAGCCTGAGGTGGGAAACTCAAGATAGGTTTCTGAAAAATACCCTTGTATGAAAGTTGTGCTAGAATTGAGATTGCTGTGGCTAAATGGTACGTTAGCGGTCATCTCTTGCCTTTATAAATACATATACAGTATAAATATAAACAACATTATTCCTGCTTAATTCACAGTGTCGATAGGGGCAAAGTTCTCCTCCAGTCGTTTTCATTTTACTTGGGTTTTCCTGAGTGACTGCAGTTTCTTTAATTAACATGCGAGTCAGGCTGCTGCTCTTTTGCCCAGACCGTAGTGTCACAGACAAAGCTCTGTTCTGGTATGCTCTCAAATGTCAGCTTCAATGAAAAACATCCTCTTTTGCCATGAGCAAAATCATAAGTTACATGACATGAAGGAAAGTTTATTGGTGTGAAACGTCATTTTGGAAAGGTCTTTTCTGGTGGTGTTAATCTATGATCCCTTCTTGCTTGTTTTTTGACTTGTGACTTGCCTCTGCGTGCTGCGGTTTTGCACCAGCTCTACTGAAGTCATGCAGTTCATTTGCTAACTCTCATCTTTATTGTAAAATGTAATATCAAATCGGCAGTCAGCTCACTCTCCATGCAGGATGCAGATGGTGGGAGGTGTGGACATCCGTGGTAAATGTGCCTTGGTTTGAAGCAACGCTTCTCAAGAAACGTGTGACACCAATTCAGTCCAAAATAGCCTGGACTCCATCATGATTTGATGACTGGTTGTGGCTGTGTTACAACCCTATCTCATTTGAAAGTTTCTGCTGCATTTGAGGTTTTCCCAAGGTCAGACAAAGTGAGTCACCGATGCCCAACAACTAGTGGTCTCACTCTTTAGTTGAACTCTCTGAACTGCTGGGTGTGGTGAGAGGGGCAACATCTAAGAAAGAAAAGGAAAACACTGAGGGCACACAGGAAACGCTGGGCTGCAAATGACTAGTGCAAGTCAGTGGCCCGTGGTTGATTGGACACTTCCCATTTTTGTTATGCTTGTATGACACAGTTGGATCCATTATTCCTGAAACGGCTCACTTCTAACAAGTTGAATGACAGGTTAGATACAAAACTGACAGGCTTCCCGCTCATTTCCTTATATTTTACGTTTATAGGTTCTGACTTTTGGGCACCTGAGATACAGTGAATAAATCCTACTGGGAAATCACTCATCTCAGTCTTGGAGGCGTTGCCTTTCACTTTAACCCTTTCTTTTGATCATGGCCATAAGAGGAGGCAAGAGGAGTTATTGGAAGCATTTTATCTCCGATATTTTCCAGAGCATTATTTTATTTTCCTCTTCGCTTTCTTTTCCTGAAAGCTTAGAGAAATGCTATAATGGAGTGTCTCCTTCTCCACCTATGCACTAAGACTTAAATAGTCCTTTGAGTTGAAGGAGTTGAAGGGGTCAAACATTTGAGTCACTTTGAAGAATGTTTCCAAACCCTTGATGCATGTTTTTCTGTGGTGGATTCAATACATGAAACATATTTTAAAATATATATATATATATTTCTATATATATATATAATGTCCTCAAAGGTATCAGCCAAGTTGTGACTTGAAATTTTCTTTTAATGCAAGTGTGGGCATTTTATACGTTGTGTCTCTGAAGCTCTGAGATTGGATCCCACGTCTGCTTCATTGCCTTCTTGCATTATTTACACCAGCCGGCTCGTGACCCTGCCGCTGGTTCATGACTACTTTGTCTTCTTTGTTGCTCCTATACACGACGCTGACCACTGTAAACAAGAGAGACACCAGTCGAGAGCCTTGGCTGTCATCAATATTATTATTACATAATGTTTTTGCTAATGTCTGCTCATGTTCCATTCTACTGGTTCTTCTCAGAGCAAAGGACCACCCAGCAAGGCCAAGTTTACTTCCTGCACACACAGACCGGTGTCAGCACATGGCATGACCCCCGGGTTCCCAGGTAACGTCAGCTGCTTCTTAGTAGATAGCTGTCATTCTAACGGATGTGTTTTGACTAAAGAGACTTATGATCAATGAATGAACAACAGGGGTGCACAGTTACTTATTTTGTCTTGGGATGTCACAATCAAAGAGAATAACTGAGTGCTGTGTTGGTCTGAAAGGCTGTTTTGGACAGATGTTCACACTACTGGCCAGTAAATCTTCCTAATAATTGGTTCCACAGAGTCATGCCAATGCTATTTGGTTACATTTCTGGCAAGAGCTCTCACTTGTGCTCAGAGATAATCTTGTGCGCAACATCCAGCTCACATCAACAACCGCTTAGTTTGGGTCCATGTGACATATTTCAAGTTGCTCCACATGTTTTGATTTGTGCAGCGGGTCATGCGCTTTGTGAACAAGGACAGAACATGAACACACAAGGGCAATGGGGAGCATTCTCCTCAGGCTGCAGTGGCTTGTCCCAAGTCAGCTTTTACTACACCAAGATACAGCATTTCTTCGAATGCTGCAGTAGAACACGTCTAAACAAACATGATTAAATAATTTAACAATTGGCAGAACATTTTTCTGTCAGGTAATAACATCAAGTCAAATTTTGCATTGTGTTTATTTTAATATAAGGCCTCATCATTGTGTAAATTGGATTTGCCGTATGCCTCCTGCACAGTTTACTGAGCACATTCTGACTGTGTACTTCATTATATCTGTCAGGATTCTCTGTCTGTCTATGAAACAGTGGTTAAGGTCACATCGAAGTAACTTCTGCATCTATCTGTAATGTTGCTAGTCTCGTTGTCAACATCTAAATCAATTCAGGGTTTCCGCCAGGTTTTCTTGAAACTGTGGCCGGGTCTGGGAAAGTCCTCACTGTTCAGTGTTCTGTCTCTTTATATGTCCGGCCAGAATTCGCAACATGAGGTTCGCGAGCAATGGACTTCAGCTTTTATGAGGGTTTTTTTTTTCAGGATTTTTCCATGAAAAATATGCTCATGTTCATGTGTCCCCCTAATTTACATATTTTCTATAGTGGAACGGATTTATTTAACACTGTCAATAACTGTTAAACCTGTCCTTTTCTTTAGTAAAAGGGGAAATTAAATCACACTGTTTTTGAAATCATCCTCACAGGGATTTAAGCAACGTCAACTGTGAGGAGCTTGGCCCCCTCCCTCCAGGCTGGGAGATCCGAAACACAGCCACAGGTCGCGTCTACTTTGTCGACCACAACAATCGGACCACGCAATTCACAGATCCTCGGCTTTCTGCTAACCTGCATTTAGTTCTGAAGTGAGTAATGCTTCCATGGATTTGGTTCTCGGTTTCATTTTAGTCATTTTGTGCCACAGGCCTCGAAATTCTTAGTGTCATAATTGACTAGTATTTCTGCACACTTAAGCTGTAGGTTTATTTTGAATGGATTCTGGTTGTCTTTTCTACCATGTTCCTCCTAAATTATGTTTCCGCTTTTACATTTTTGACAGAGTTTCTTGTAAATTAAAAAAAAAAAAAAAAATCAAATGGACAAAAATTAAATTCTTTGTTTTTATTTCTCTTGTTCTTTGCTTGCTGAATCAGTCCCAGTCCAAATGGATCCCGTGTCCCCATGGAAAGCCAAAACACTAACCCAAGGTAATTGTTTGCCTTCCTCACTGATGGATATTAAATGACCATGATGTTTACTGCCAAATGAAATATATCAACATTTATTTAGTAAAGATAATCATAGAAATAATACACAAAGGAGTATAATACACGAAGAATGTATTGCTGCAATTCTTTTAGTCAGGAACATTAAAGTGCTATACTGACAGCTTCAATGAGAAGTGGCATCTTGTCCATTGATCATGTTTGCTCCGCAGTATGTGGATGCAGCAAACAAATGGTGGTTTACTGCGAGTCAGACGGCTCTGTCGCCATCGACCTCACGCTGATGAAGGCCTCGAATTGTCTGACAGTCAGACACGGAAACATGGCTGTGGTCTGCCGCACCGTCTCTCTCATACTTAGCGTCTTCCCTTGCACTAACATGCTGAGTTTATGTCTGTGAGATTACATCAGTGCTTGCTCGAAGTGTTCATCGCGGCTGAATTTAGAGAAATTGGGCGTCAGCAGGTGGTTGCCTTGTCTTAATTTTCACAATATTATTGGAGCAGAAAATGTTGCTGAGCTTCATTTCTAAATTCCATTCCTCCGGTGTCTGTCAGTTGTGACCTATACAGTTAGGCTCTTTGGCCTCATCCTTTATTCTTCCCTGCTTTAAATGCAGCAAGTGTCTGGAGCAATGAACTGATGACTGGTGACATAAAGCGACCTTTGATTCTCCGACCTGGGTGGGGGTAAAGTGGGTGAGGTTGCTGGTTTGGCTAAAACCCCACCACACTCATTACAACTCTGCTGTGCCACATGCCTCGGAAAGGAAGTACGTCTGCTGTGGACTCATCCTGACTCCACTGCAGGCCTCTGTTAGTGCTTCAGAAGAAGAACAAGTCATGTCATATAGTTTTAGCACTCCCATGCTTGCTTGTCTCAGTTAGCAACCTGGCTAGTTACAAACTGCCCCTATGCTTCTTTCACTTTCCTTCCAACCCATTCTATTTTGTGTTCAAGTTGCCATTCTTCTGCTTCCTCTCCATGAGTGGTTTCCAGGACTGCTGCACTACAGACTTCACCCTGCCTTTGACATAGTTAAAGTCCAATGCTTGCCAAAAAAATAAATAGCAGTGGACTTGATTATACAGGATAGACTGGCAAAACACTGAGCCCGCTTAGCTCGGAAAGTCCAAATAGATGAGGCTTTCTGAAACCACTGAACCAGAGAGCCGAGATGTAGCAAGGGTGTTGGAATAAGTGGGTGGCTGTATCCTGCTACACTCCTTAAATACCAATTCAGACCTCATGATGAGCCTTCTTTGTTTAACCAGACCAGAGTCTCCTCCACTCCCAGTGTGGGACAGAAGCTCCTTTACAAGACGCCATGTGCTGCTTCAGCAGACCCTCGCAGGAAAATTGGGGCTGGCGCAATGTTGAATTTAGAGATGAATTGTGTTTTTACAAGGCCCACCCAGGCATCCCACCACCAGCCGTACAGTTGGACCCAGGCTAGAACACTGACCAGGGTGGTTGACAGGGTGTTTTACAGGCTCCGCTTCCGAAAATGTTTTGTGCTTATTCTGTAATTCACAAAATAAGTGAATAAATACAAATTGTTACACGATAGGTGCACGCTGTATCATCTGTCATGGGACTGTGGAAAAGTCGTTTTCGCATTTTCCACCTGCTTCGCTGAGACACTGGCCTCAGTAACCAGTGCAGTCTGATCGATAGGGTCAATATTGATGACCCAACTTAAAAAGGGATTGCAATGAATCCTCCTGGAAGAATTCTACTCCGTTGAGAGCTGCAGCGTGAGCTCCACTTGTTCATCCTTTATTGTGATAGCCAGTGACAGAGTTCTAACTGATGTTCAAGTCATTTGAATTCGACTCTTTTGTTTTTAATACATATATCTTATTGACTTTCACACACTGATAAAAAGAGGGGTGTCCGGTCAACAAATGAGTATTGAATTTTATCTGCCTGCATCTAAAATCTCTGATATGATAAGCGCTCTGATGAGAAAGTTTAGTACAACCAACCTTATCGCACATTTGAAACAGCATGACAAATAAGACCTCTGAAGTGAAGAAACAGCAAACCTCTGAGATGACTGAAGAGGGTTGACAAAAGATGGTCCACTTTGCTTGAAGAGACCATGTTTATTAGATTTATTTAGGTTCATTTTCAGAGTCTTCTAATTTATTTTATAAAATTCCTTTTCTAACTTTCCACACTACAAAATAAGTAAGTATGTATGATTCATGCTCGCATGGGATCGATATCGGCCAATACTCAAGGCTGCAATATCCATATTGTATCATGAGTGAAAAAGCTGTATTGGAACATCCCTAGATAGAATACAACATTTAGAACAAGTCACCCCACTCCATCCCTCCTACAAACAGTTTTGCATCCTGTGCTTTGGCTGGTTTTGTTTGAAAAATAAATATCAGTCATATTTTAGGAGGAAATTTCACATATTATATCAATGATTTGGTTCAGTGGTACCTAATAATATGGATAAAATACACCGAGCAATAATGTTCTGTGAAAATCACAAGTGCTTTTGTTTGGAAGAAGTTTATTTCAAACTCTGCCAACATACAGTACAACAACAATTTCTTCCTTTCGATGTTGCATCAGGAAGCTGAGAGCTCCTAATATCTGCGTCTTTTTAAATGTTTAAATGTCTTGGGCCGGTCATCATAACATTTTTCCAAAGTCTTTTAATTTACATTAGATGAAGTGTGTTTAATATGCAGTGCAATTCTACTTACTTGAAAGATGAGATATGAATGAATTGTGTGTTGGCGGAAACCCTTATGTTTATAAATGGTCCATCAAATAGTAAATAGTCGATAAATGCAAGTCTGATCCAGCTTTTCTCATCAGCCATCCCATCCAGTCGAAGGGCCAGGGTGGTCCCGGTGGTCCCCTACCAGCTCCTTCCCCGTCCCAGTTGCCAGAAGAAGCCGAGTGTCTGACGGTGCCCAAATACAAGAGAGACCTGGTGCAGAAGCTGAAGATCCTGCGCCAGGAGCTGTCACAGCAGCAGCCGCAAGCCGGCCACTGTCGCATCGAGGTCTGCCGTGAAGAGATATTTGAGGTACAAACCCAACAATGCAGGAAAAGAATTATACGTTTGTGCAACTTACAGAAGCGCAATCCTCAATCTTGCAACAGCCCGAGAAGGTAAATGTGCATGTTGGTAAAGGTCATCTGAGAGCAGCTATAATTATCTGAGAAACAGAAGACAATACATCACAACGCTGCCCAGGCCTTCACTCAGTGTGTGTGCAATTGTGTGGCCTGATGAGGACAAAAAGACTGCTGACCAAATCTGAAACTCGGAGAACACAAGAATGTTCTCAAACCCGTCCTTCTGCCTTTTACTGGCCTTTTCTTCTCCAGTTTACGACACGCACCAGAATATGGCCAAAAGCTCCACAGAGACGGCTCTTTCTAAATTCCAGCCCAAACACTTCAGAAAGGGCTCCCGACTAAAAATCACACTGAACTAGTTACGTTCCTTTTCTTCTCCTCTTCTGTCTTTTTTTTTTTTTCTCCTCTGTCGTTCCGTTGATGCAGAAAGACATTCTTTCAGGGTGATTTCAGCGGCTGAAGACATTGAAAAGGGAGGGAGGACGGAGGCAGCAGTCGAGGCCAGTGTTGAGGGCCAGACGTAACTTCATAACTATAAGTTGAGCAATAAAAAAATATGACTTCATCCCTCATGGATGTGACAGCTGTGGAAAGGGAAAGCAAAGTGTGAAAAACGTACGGTTCCAAGTCGCACAGGAAACTGCTGCAGCCAGGGCTCTTGCAGTCAGACTGGGCTCTAGGAGCTGCTCCGCAACCCTTCACAAGGATATTAGATTTGGTTTGGTCGCTTGTGACATGAAGTGGCTGGATGATTAGTTGTTGTCCTCCTGTTATCTTTAATGGATGGCAATTAATATTCAGAAAAACGATTGTAGACCAAAGAATGGTTGAGGAATCTGTAGTAGCTTTGAGAGAACATCATTCTGTACGTGTTCAGGTGGTTGGTTTGCTACCAGTTGGCTCACATTAAAGTGAGTTTTCAAGAGCATGTCATGGCGTCTTTGAATGTGGCAAAGTAACGTGGTAGTACATTTGCTACAGTCAGTATTTCACCTGCCATTTCGCACGTTCAGGATACACTATTTTGCTGGGAGAAACCTCTTTTCTTAAACATCAAACATAGGTGCAAATGGCCCCCGTGTCAATAAATAAAGTGTGCCAAATAGAACACTGAAAAGTGTGTATGTATCCCACAATCATGCTGCTTCTTTGAAAGCTGCAGCGAAGAATGTTGAGCTACTAAGTGATGCCTGTTTATTTTGAATTTCTAAAGATTTTTCTTTTTTACAGTAATTGCCAGGCAGCAGGGTTATTTCACTGTTGATGTGCTGTTCCAGTGCTGTTCATTCGCTCCGTGGCTTCTACCATATCTGCAACTACGTTCACGTTTCTTTACATTCAAATACGTATTGCACAACTTTCAATAGAAATTGCATTGAAAAATGGCGCCTTAAGTGTTTAGTTGCAAAAAGTGTGATTCATTTGCGAGTTAAGTTAACTATGGCTGTAAAAATCGGTAAAAATGTTCATCTGTTGATGTAGTATATACAAATGAATAGAGGAAGTGCTGCAGCGGATGAGCCTCTTCTACGCCTCTGGATATTTACCTTCACTTTTAGGGTTCTGGACGTGTCAGAGGAGTACTAGCTGCATGAAGACGCACATCTGAATCACATCATATCGTCTTGTGTCTGGTGAACAAAACATCTACAGAATCTTGGTGACTTTATTCTGTGAAAGCCTTCCAGGCTTGTGTCTCTGCAGTTCCCTCTGATCAAACATGTTGAGGTGTTGGACAACAGCTCCCAAACAGCGCACGTCTCTTCCATCCCCAGTCATGTAACCAGTTTCACCTTCTTGCAGGAGTCGTACCGGCAGGTGATGAAGATGCGACCGAAGGATCTTTGGAAGAGACTGATGATAAAGTTCAGAGGTGAAGAAGGACTGGACTATGGCGGCGTTGCCAGGTGGTTTTCTCAATCATGACCCCAAGTCTGTGGTTTTACAGGCTTTTTTCTAAAGCGTTTCCTTCCTTGTTTGCAGGGAATGGTTGTACCTGCTCTCCCATGAGATGCTGAACCCCTACTACGGCCTGTTCCAGTACTCCAGGGACGACATCTACACTCTGCAGATCAACCCGGATTCTGCTGTCAATCCAGTAAGAGACACTCCGGTGGCCATCTGTATTCAT
This sequence comes from Synchiropus splendidus, assembly GCF_027744825.2. NCBI lineage: Eukaryota > Metazoa > Chordata > Actinopteri > Syngnathiformes > Callionymidae > Synchiropus > Synchiropus splendidus. The sequence continues at coordinate 33,463,572 of NC_071335.1, forward strand.
GTCTGTCCGCTCAGAAGTGCTGTATTCAACTCATGGAAGTACCTAGGAGAGAGAACAGGAGGAGCTCAGATGGCTTCACTGTAGATGAGATGTGTGCCAGATCTGTGTGCTGTGTGGTGGTGAAGCCAGTGCTGTCGTCCTGCTGCAGGAGCACCTGTCCTATTTCCACTTTGTGGGTCGGATCATGGGCATGGCGGTGTTTCACGGTCACTACATCGATGGCGGCTTCACACTCCCGTTCTACAAGCAGCTGCTGGGCAAACCCATCACACTGGACGACATGGAGTCCGTGGACCCGGACCTCCACAACAGCCTCGTCTGGATCCTGTAAGGCTTCTGAACTGAACTCTAGCCACGCAAAAATAAAGCTCGGTAGATACGCGAGGGGCTCCACTGAGGGGAACTTGGTCTGACACGTCTGGTGTTTCATGCATGAGAGGGTTCAGTCAGCAAACATGACTGCAAAAAAACAAAAATCCTAGTCGCTGGCGCCCTCTGCTGTTTGCATTGCACGGACTGAGACACTCTAAACCCCGCATGAAGAATACACATTGAAGCAGGTTTTTTTCTGGTTCTCTCTTCGACCTCTCCTCAGGGACAATGACATCACTGGTGTCCTGGACCACACCTTCTGTGTGGAGCACAACGCCTACGGAGAAATCATCCAGCACGAGCTGAAACCCAACGGCAAGAGCGTCCCTGTCACCGAGGACACCAAGAAGGAGTATGTCAGGTATGGAAGCCTCACTTCAGGATCCGCTCCACGCCAGCAGATCTCGCTGTGACCCGCCTCCTGTGCGGCTCCGCAGGCTCTACGTGAACTGGCGCTTCCTTCACGGCATCGAGGCTCAGTTCCTAGCTCTGCAGAAGGGCTTCAACGAGGTCATCCCCCAGCATCTGCTCAAGTCCTTCGACGAGAAGGAGCTGGAGCTGATCGTGTGCGGCCTGGGCAAGATCGACATCTCCGACTGGAAGTCCAACACCCGCCTCAAGCACTGCACCCCCGACAGCAACATCGTGAAGTGGTTCTGGAAGGCTGTGGAGTCCTTCGACGAGGAGCGGCGGGCGCGGCTGCTGCAGTTTGTCACCGGCTCCTCCAGGGTTCCTCTGCAGGGCTTCAAGGCGCTCCAGGGTCAGAGTTCACTCACTCCTGTCGCTTCAACTGAACATGACCCTCTCAAGACCGGCCCTCTTAGTGAACCCACATGCTCACCCACTTCTCCCTCCAGTTTCCTCCCTCCACTCTGATGATATTTCAGGGCTCTTCAGGTGTTTAAAGTCATGATCTGCTTATACCTCATTTTGTTTTCCGCCTGCAGGCGCCGCCGGACCCCGGCTCTTCACCATCCACCAGATCGATGCCAACGCCAACAACCTTCCTAAAGCACATACCTGGTGGGTCACACACTTTTTTTTTTTTTTTTTTTTTTTAAAATCAACAATGCTCTGGCACCAAGGTCAGGATCCAGTTCTCCTCAATGCTCGACAAGCAAGCGTGTCTTTTGTGTGTCCTGACTCTTGTTTCTTCTCCCCAGCTTCAATCGCATCGACATTCCTCCCTACGAGAGCTACGACAAGCTGTACGACAAGCTGCTGACGGCCATCGAGGAGACGTGCGGTTTCGCCGTGGAGTGAGTGGCGGCGTCCTTCCGTCTCCCTCCGTCTGCCGCTTTTCCACCGTTTCAGGTCGAGTCACGACACGCAGGTGTTGGTCAGTCGTCACTTTTCACCCGTCTGCTTCTTGTCACGCTTCTGTTGTCACGTCAGAGGACGACGTCTTCGTTTTCATTCTCTCAACCGGACGCTTGTGTGAAGGCCGGCGTCCTTCACCGTCCAAAACCCTGAAGTGGACCAGCTGAGCGCTGGCCGAACAAACAAGGACACAGGGAGGAAAATGGGTTTGATTCTCGCTCTGGCTGAGCGGCGTGTCGGACTGTGGCTCGCAGTTGGGACCCTCACCACCCGGAGAAACAAGCAGGACAAGTTTGTTTTGAAACAGAGTATGAATCTAACAGGGGGGAGGCGGAGTTTAGCTGTCAGTGGCCGTGCTGATGGGTCATTTATCCCCCTGGCTTTGGACCGTCAGGCGCTGAGAACTGTGAGTGTTGAGGGACCGATATCTGGAGCCACGCGGCCACAGATCCATCCTACCTCAGCATGCGGAGCGTGGTGTTCAGTTCAATCCAGTCTTCCTCCGTCTCGCACATTTAAGCAGTCGTCCCTGAAAACATATCTTGTATACACTCACACACACACACGTGTACAGCTTCAGTATAAATGTATACGCCTCTTTTTTTTTTGTTTTGTTTTCACTGAGTGAATGTGTTCGCATGGTCTCAGGTTTGGAGAGTTTGGTCTGATGCTCACATCTTTTCTGGATTGAAGTCTGTCGCTGCTCTCACACTGGAGTCAGTGTCGAGTCAGCATTTTTTTTAACCAATAGCTTTTTATCTTCACACTCCAACTGACACCGTCGTCTTCAAGTTCTGTTCGCCCCCAGAATGGCGTCACGACACCAAGGATCGTGTGTACAAAGCGTATTATTTTTGTTTCATTTACAATCTGTATATTTATTATTACAGTTTGTGTGTTTTCCATCAGCTGCTCTGTGAGTGTGTAGCAACACCCGTGCTAAAGTAGTTCCCTTGTTCCCTCGCAGAAAGCTGAGCAATAAAACGGTGCTGTTCGGACCTGACAGCATTATATTTGATACGAATGTGTTTGTGTACTCTTGAGTGTGTTTATTTACACGCTGGATGACTTGTAGTTGCCCGGAAACACGCGAGGCCAAAGTAAATTTGAAGACGCCGCCAGATTAAAAAATGTTTCTAATTTGGACATTTTTCTCTGTAAAGACTCGAATGAGGTGTGAACAGATGAGTACAGAAGAAAAATAGGAGAAATATATTCCCTGATTTTTGGTGGCAATATTATGATCAAAGATTCACAGTATTGTTTAAATTTTTCTGGGAATTTCTTTGTTCACTAGAGAGAAACCTTTCAGTAGACGGTTATGAGACGCTTCCTCCTGAAGTGGAACACAACACAGATAGTTTTGTTTTAAAAAAAAAAAAAAAAAACGTGGGTCAACTTTTAACAACCAAGTGAAAGCAAGACAAGTGAGGGATTGCGTACTCATTTGTTCTGGAGAGTTGGAACTGCCTCAAAATATTACGCACGTGTGAACTGAAGACAGTGGTACGTGCCATGCTCCAGCTTGCTGTAAAGTTAAGTCCATACTCATAAATGTCAGTTTAAAGTTTCTCATGAGATATGGGCAAAGAGCCCCCCTCGGCCTGTATTTGTCCTGCCTTTATGAGACTGAATTTTAATTGAATTGTCTCATATTCCGACAGTTTTTTTTTTTTATAGTTTTAGATATGATATGAGAACTGTCAAGGTATTCATGTTTTTATTTTATTATTCATTCAATTCAATTTAGTGCTTCAATGACATGCAGGACTTTATTTTAGACCTTTTTTGAAAGTACTAAAAAAGTTATACTTCGTTTATATTCCTTGCTGAAACCTTTATTTGCTACCTCTGATATTGATATAATTATATTATATATAATTTAATGAAATGTTTAATATAACATTTTTATTTGCTGTATCTACTTTTTCCGCGATATTTCGACATTCATTTTTATTTTACTATTGCAAAATTTGCTGTATTTTGAGTGCTCACTATACGGTCCCACCGAAATCTTAATCGCCCGCCCCTGTTCGATACGGTAATGTTGACAACTCAACATGAGGCTTGTGGACGTGGTCAGGAGCGACCACCTTGTAAGAGCTCGTGAACTTGACATCACAACAGTAAGCTGATCCGTGTAAGGCAACTTGACCAGTGTTCAGTGTCTCTGCACATGGACGGAACGCTACTATAATTTCACTAACAACCGGAGAATACGTGGCATTTCGTTACAGTCATTCAGAGACGTGAGAGCTGCAGCTGCGGTTCAAGGCTCAGATACAGAGTCTTTTTCTGAAGTAGCAAGAACTCGCTATTCCTGTACGTGTTACATGTAACCAGCAGAGGGCGGTGTTTCGCTTGGCACCTATGTGTTGCATGCTGATAAACGGAATTGTTCTTCTTTGAAACTTTTGGAGCAGTAAAGATGACGTAGAGACACGTTTGTACCAAACGGATTTTTTTTTTATTTGATCCGAACATGTCCAGTTTGATTTAAAAGTTACAATCGTATCAATATTTCTCATGTGATTCAGCAGCTCCTGGATTTTAAGACTAAAAAAAACAGTGTTTGAATTGACGTAGATCACAAAAACGTCACAGCCGCACGTGAGATGCTGTGCGATGTCGCCAGTTGCATCATGGGTAATTAAGGCAACAAAGGAAACATTTCTGACACAATGAACTCCAGCTTCACGCAAAACTTCCAGCATCAAACATGAGTTGATTATCGTTGCACCAGCGCTCGTCCGTAAAAGACCTTTAAGTTAAAAAATAAATAAGGAGTTAAAACACGGCGGAGGACAGCTGCGTACCTAGGTTTACGTTTCATTTGGCAAAGAGAATGGAAGACAGCTGGTGGTCTGCTACATTGAAAGAAAAGGGGTGGAAGACACTTGAGGAGGAATAGCAGCGCGGGTGAGAGGAAGACTGTGGTCCTATGAGATTCTTCTTCTTCCTGTGCAAATCTTTCAGAAACCACCATGCTGCCTCTCTAGTGCAGGTAGCTGGTCTGGTTCTGGAAGGAGGCCAGCTGGATCCGACCTCGTAGCCTCTGGAGGTCCTGAGCCTTGAAATGCTCGTCTTCGTCGTTCTGTAGGATGATCTTCTGCAGGTCTCGGATCTCACGCTCCATCCGGGCCCGAAGGTCTCGCTTCATCTTGATCAGAGCCTGAAAAGCAGCAGACGGCTCCCAGTGAGTCTCGACCTGTGACCCTGCAAAGGTCGAGCGCTGCGCTCTCTGTGCACCTTTTCTTGGGCTCGCTTCCGTATATGGTTCTCCTGACGCTCCTGTTCCACCTTCTCAGCCAGCAGTGAGAACTGCAGGACGCACATGTGAGTGAGTTCCGTTTCAGAGTGGTGCTTGTGAGTGAGTGCCTGCGTCCTACTTGGTCTTTGTAGTAGTTCTCCATGGACGTCAACTTCTCCATCTGTCGCCGCTGCTCCTCCAGCTGCTGCTCTTTGGCCAGAGCTCTCTGCTCTCTCAGCCGCATCTTCTGCAGCTCCAGACCTTCCTCGAACAGCTGCCGGAACATCTGTGACCAGTCCAAAACCTTGGTTAACTCAGTGTCAGTGTGAAAGCTTCCCATGATCCTTCCACTTCCATCTTGCCGAATGGTGGCGTGAACACCAGGGTTGCTTAAGTCAACAACACTATGGTGAAACACTATCGGCGAAGAACCTTGATCAAGCCAGGAACACAAGACAAGGCCTAATAAAAACTATTGTAAAATATGACTGGACCAAAATAAGATGAAGATAAGTTCATCCTGTTCAGCCGCATCTCACTTCCAGGGCAGCTGATCCCTGCTCGAGCCGTGACTTGGAAGAGTAACTTCAGGTTACAGCTGAAGCTAAAGACAAAAACTTACTGCTTTATAGGCTTCTCCTATGGGTTTTAGGGTTTGTTTTTCAAGACGCTTCCAGCATAGATACCCAAACAAGGGTGAGTGGCTGACATAAGATGATCTACGCTCAGAAAACAAATGTGGTATTTGATATAGAAGAACTTGGTGCACATTTGTCAGCTCATCCTATTTCGCTGTGACACAATGAGAAGCAGCAGCGCCTCCCTCCCTCCCTCCCTCCACTCACCCGCTCCTCCCTGGTGCGCGCCTTCATCAGACGGGCTCGGTGCTGGACGTGGAACTCCTGGTGGTACTTCTTGGCCCGTGCCACCTGCTGCCTCTGATCTCGCAGTCGGCCGTGGAGCGCCCGCTGCTGCTGGTTCTGCTCCTTGAAGTCTCTCTGGAGAACCACAGCACTGGTCAGTGCCGGGCGAGACGACTCGCTGGCGCTGATACTCACCAGGTGGCTGCGGTGAGCTTGCTGCTTCTGCACCAGAGCCTGCAGAAGCTGGTGCTTCCTCTGGGCCTCCTCCAGCTGTATAGGGAAGCGCAGGGTTAAGAGCGGAGCAGACGCAGAGGAGACGCGACGTCCCAGTACCTCGCTGGTGAGCTTGCTGCGCCGCCGGCTGTGAGGAGAAGAGGCCGCGCTGAGTCGCTCCACGTGCTGCAGCTGCTTCTGCCACATCTCACCCAGAGCCTGGGGGGAGATGTGAAGGTGCGGGAGCTCATCTAGCAGCAGAGGCAGCAGCTGCTTCTCCGTCACTGCAAAGCAAATCCCAGCTGATCATTTCAACCCTTCAAATAGTGAAGTTGTTGCTGCTGAAGGCGATCTGGCGCCCTACGGTGGACAGAGCGGTCACTGCGCGCTTATTCTCTGACCTGGCTGGAGCGGCTCCTGTCGCGTGCGTGACAGACGTTCCGACTTGTGTTGAGCCTTCATCCTGGCTGGCGAGGACCTGGTGTTTCGGGAAGCATCCCTCAGGATGGCCTCTCGGTACTCACGCTCCTGCAACCACAGCGTCGCGTCACTCCACCTCACTTTCACTAGTATTCTGATGTCATCGCCATGGCAATTGACGCACAGCTTCCTGAGCTCGGAGGCGAACTCGGTCCAGTTCCTCTTGTTCGTATCTCTTCAACTCCTCTTCATAGAGCTGATTTAGCAGAGTCTGAGTTGAAAGTTAGAACAAGTCAAGGCACAAAAAACTCACAACAAATCATAAATATACTGTAGTAGAAGTTGGACTCCACTTACAAAATAAAACAAATGAATTAGAGGATTTTAATGAATTCATTGCGATTATTCATATCATATTCAATAGCTTCAACACCAGGGTGGAACTGCTCCACTGATGAGCAAATTCTTGCGGTATTTTTCTTTATGTTTCTATCCTGCAGTTTTTCAGACTTGAATTTTCCATCCATCAATGCAATCCCATTCACTCTCCTACAACATGGATATTAAGGTTATATAATGTTTGACACCTGGCTGAAAAACACTCCCTAGAGTTGAGCAACTAATCTGCGTTATTATTATTATTATTATTTATTTTTCTGGAATAAATGAATCAAAATTGACGCCTCAATGCCCTGATAACATGCAAGTCAATATGACAAATGTCTTGTTATAGGCCTGCAGGTAAAAAGCACTAATCCTACTGTAAATCCCATAATGCACCGCAACAGTTGTAACAGTCAATGATGTAATCGTTTCAGGCTCATGACATTCATAGCAGACTCAAAACAACTGAGTGGAATGGAAGTTTAAACAGCTAAAACACTGTTACCCTTCGGTGTTTCCTGGCAGACATTGGGTGTCGCGCTTCTCCACTGCTACGATCGGGTGTGGCGTTTCTCAGTCTCCTGCCCTCTGGGCTCCGAGCGTCTGCCTCAGTGTGATCTCGACGATCTCGCTCAGCATGAGGAAACTCTGAAGGAGGCAGAGATGAGGAGCGAGTCGGACGGGTGAGTTTGGTTAAGAAGAAAACAAGTAATACCGGAGTGTTGTCTCGGGCTCTTGTGGCTCTCCAAGATGCCGTTGCTGCGGCACGACTCTTCATCCCCTTTGACCTCACTGGACTCCCCACTTTCATCCAACACTCTCTTCAGCATCTGAAGCCCGGGAGACAATAAAAACACAGACACATGAAATGACAAGTTTGAGCTTGAGATTGAAACATCATTTTAGGAACCGTGGTCTGCGTGATACGACGGCGCGAAGATAAATGCAGTGAGATCATGCAAGGTATTTAATGAAGGCAAACTGAAATAGGAACAGTAAATATTTACCAGAGAGCTGGTTGGGTTACTATCAAAAACAAACAGAGGAGACACGCAGAGATGATCTTTTTCCACCTTCTTGGACACACACACCTGATCGAGCACCTCAATTCGATGGGAGAGTTTTTCAGCAATTAAATGAAGCTCCTTCTCAGCTTTCTTGTTCTTCTCCCTGCGGTGAGACAATGACTCTGGGAAGCCTTTGTCCTCCTCTTCTTCATTAAACCTGCGAGCCGCTCTCTGTGATGGACGGCGGCTACTCTCCTCCTCTTGATCTTCATCCGTGTCCGGGGGTGAAGGGGTCGTGGTTGCGATCTCCTCCTGCAGCTTGAGGAAGAGAACGTCGGGTTGTGTGCGGAACAACACCCGATGGGGGCCGCCTCTGGTCGGCTGGGAGAGTGAGACAAAGAAAACAAGCTGAATATGGCGGTCCTCGCATCACCTTGGCCACACGTAAACTCCTCGGTGGAAACCGGAGGGAAGCAAGTCAAGGCACGCAGCGATGCAGCAGCATGGAAGACTGGAAGACACCACAGAGACTGAAACCACCCACCTCCAGTGTCTCTCCCTCCACGTCTGCCCTCGACCTTTGGCGATCAGACCCATCACTGTGAGCTGTAAATGAAAAACCTTGTGAGTTTAAATCTAGGCTCATAAATCCATACGAGGTTGTCACGAAGGCACAGCAGGAAAATGGCTAGAATCATTTCGTTTCCAATATTTCACCATCTCTGTCATAAGTAAGGAAGCACTCCACCACTCTCACAATGAGCTGCACCAATTGAAAGGTTGACAGTTTGATACCTCTTTTGTTATTTAGGACATAGGTCTTAGTCATTACAGTATAATAAGAAATATATATACAGTCGCATTAACAAAAAAAAGGAGCAATATTTGTTGCGCGACAAATAACTTGGTTGACAGGAAACAAGCCGTGTTTTTCCATTTCAGATTCTCTGTTGAAGGTCATACTTTCTTTCAGTAGTGAAGTAAAATTGAATTCCTTTAATGTTACATGAAATTCCGATACACCAAAACACACTGTGTGTCTCTATACTTAACAAGGTCAGGTGCTCCACATGAAGACATTTTAAGGATCCACACAGTGACATCTGGAAACACCAACTGACTCACCAGGAGACTGGGAAACTTGAGGTGAAGACAAGCCGTTGTTGACATTCCTCCCGGGTCTGGTCCTGTCGGTCTGTGGTTTATATGAGACAGTGTGTTAGCGTTGACCTCTCAGTTCACCACTTTTCACACTGAAGTTCACGTGAAGCCATCGTCATTGATCATCTTTATCTGTGACGCCATAAAATAACTTGAGGGAAGAATTTCACTCCCAGTTAAAAAAAAAAAAGTAGCAGAGCCAATTCAAAACGTGACAAAATGTAAATGAAAACAAACACTGACACACTCTTGAACTAGCAGTCAAGCGCCAAGAGGAAAGTGTGTAAAGAAAAAATGTAATTCACTTTTAACACTCCATATGTTTGACAGAAATGTACCTCTGAAGCGACGGTGGCATCTTGCTCTGCTGGCTGCTCCTGGTTCTGACCAGCTGGCGCTCTGTGAGGAGCATCACTCTGGAGGGCTGGCTGCAGCGCGATGGCAGTGTGCATCGGTGCAGATGTATCCTGGTCAGAGGGCTGACCTGAAGGGGTGGGGGCTTCAGAAGTTTTGGGAGAGGCTGGAGAACCTAAAAGGACAGAGGAACCCAGATTGTGTTTGCAATGTGTGTGCGACTAAAATGAATGTGTTCCAGCCTCATACCTCCTGCTTCCTCTGCAGACACGCAGGGAAGCGCAGAGACGACTGCAGCGCCCTCACGAGGTCCCTCCAAAGATTCCGCATTTGGGTGATGCCCTACACTTTCTACTTCCGCACCAGTACATGCGGGGACTCCGACCTCAGGGGCCTCGCTGGGTCCATGGTCACTGGACCTGCACATGTGAAGAGACACCCTTTTTATTACTGTATTCTACCTTGTCCCATTTTCCTGTGAGTAAGTTAAGACAATTTAAGGAATTCAACCAGTGAGGTGATGCAAAACAGACACATGTAATAACTTGTAAACAGATTTTAGAAGTTCAGCTGAGACTTGGGGTGCTTTCACCCTGCGGGTTCTGTCTCGAGACAAAGCTGTTTTGGCTCAGAAGTCCGAGATGTGAACACAAGCGAGTCAGGTTTTGGCTGCGGACTTGATCCCGGCTTTGTCTCGGGAAGCTCTCAACTCGGGGGTGAGCTTCTCGCCTCGGGCGACTCTGCGCTAGATGCTGGAAACTATGTGTACAGCACGACTCCACACAAACATGATAGATGCCGAACAGTAAAGGGTCTGATCACTGCCTGGGCGCACAACATGGTTAAAAAACAACTTGTCAAACTCCCAGAACACAGGTGTGCAGCTGGGAGCTGCAGGAAAATGGTGCTTGGGAACAGGAGCTCAGCGGTCAGGTACTCGCGATGTGTGCGGACGTTTAATAACTCATGTGTTTTCGACTTCATTAGGCTGATAAACACCTGATGTTATTGACAGACAGATTTGCTTAAATGAATAATGCAGCGCTCTACAGTAACGGTTTTCACTGCTGTGATCTCGCAGATGTCTGCATGAGGCCAGCGAAGAGGAAAGACGCTGGATTTTCCCCAAGTTACTGAAGATCACCAGACTATTCAGTGATCATTTCTGACGTTGGGATCAGAACTTCACTGATAAAAGCCTTCTCGATCGTCAGTAATCTCTCTCTCTCTTCAACGTGCTGTGAGAGCATCGTGGACCAATCAAGTTGCTCCATACTACGCAGCTTGTTTTCGCTATTTCCTCGTAAAATCATCATGACAACACTCTTCCACGTTTAGTTTTGGCTGTGAAACGCTGCATTCTGTTACAGCCGAGGCAGAGCTCCGTCATCAGTTCATATCTGAGGTGACGACGTCTCGCAGCACTAAGAATTGACAGAAATAAGGTGGTCAAGCCGATGGTGGTAAATAGGTTATCGCGTGGCTCATGACGACTTCCTTGAGACGTGCTTCGTTGAGGGTCACAAACCAGCTATTTTGCGCAGAGCGCCACCAGCTGAGCAGGAAAAAAAGGACATCGCTTGATACACAGGGGTGCGAGGCTGCACAGCAAGGGGCGAAACAGTAAATTTTTTGGTGGAGTTCACCGAATAGAAGTCACAAATAATGTTGCATAAACTGAGACCGATAAAATAGGTTGGAGCGATTGCCTTTTCGACATCTCCCATCCCACAAATGAACAGGTAGAGTGTTCAAATCTTACACTCCATTTGAAGACGAACAGGCTCCTTCCTGCCCAGAATCCTGCTGAACTCTGACATCACAAGTCCCCAACTCCTTAGAGCCGTCAGGAACCCTTTCATTCACATCTTCACATAGCACCACTGCAAGCATAAGAGAGTGCGAAAGACAATATTCAGCTGAGGCACAAGTGCTCATTCATGATCATGACTTAATTCACTTGATTTCTTCAACACCACCCCAACAACACTTCAGAGAGTAACAGAAGCACTTGTTAGCACTCAGACTCAGTATAATGTGCAACAGTTTACACAAACATATGACATCACAAAAGTTTGTCTTGCGGTACTTTTTTGTTTTTATGTACTTTTTTCTGACATGACAGAACAGACCCTGGTACAGTCTGACACCTGTGTACTCAAACAAACCACAGTTTACTTAAAAATAAATTTGCCAACACGAAACACCATAAAATCAATAAATGAGGTGTCCACCAAATAAATATCTATGCGTAGTACGTGCATACTTCATGACTATATATTTCAAGGGGGACTTTTGTTGTATAAATGCTTAAATTGTTTCCGGCGTCAGTTCATGTTCAGGTGTTCATACTAGAAGGGTGTGGATGTACAAAAAAAAATAATATTGACATGCATAGATTCGTTGTTTGTCAACGTGATTTTTTTTTTTTTTTTTTGGTCATCCAGACAGGGCTGACAGTGTTGAGAGAACTCATGCGAAGTAGTCACTCACTGCCTGGAGGAGCTGCACAAAACCGTGCCTGGTCAACCCACCCTTTAGTCATGTCATCATGCAGCCATGAATCCCATGACCACGACAAACAAGATGGACCCAGACTGCCTCAAAGTATCTTCAAACTAAAACAACTGTTTCATTGAACCTTTTTTTCAAGTGAATTCCCGTCGTTCTGCATGTCAGACGGCTTGATAAAGCTAAAGATTGACACCACTTATGGGCTATTAACACTGGAACAGAAAATCTGCTTACCTCCATTCTGCAAATCTTCCTGTATCTCTTCATTGAGATATTCTAAAAGGCCATCAAAGATTTCGAGCAAGTTCTTGATGGATTCATGGTCTCCTCTGACTATGTTTTCACCTGTAATCACAAAACAAACCACTCAAACTGTACTTTTAATATACATACATGACACTTTTTATGAAGTCAGCATAGCAAACAACATGTTAGGCTGTTTTAGGAAGTCGTGCCATGATAGTTGCAACTTTAGTCATTGCGAAAACATGATGGCATAGATTCCATCATCCCATCATATATCATTTGTTACCTGTAATGTGTGAGAGGCTGATCTGAAGATAATCCAAAGACAGTGAGTCAATCACTGACTGGACATTGTGTGCATCATCTTCTTGAGAACGAGGAATTGCAATAAAATCTGTGAAATCAAGATACATTTTAAGGAAGTTTTTTTTCAGACTATGGGAAACACTGTTGGATTAAGTAAACTACGACAGAATTTCACGATGATCTAAGGGCAAACGATTTCAGTACTCACGCTCGTAAATTATTCTAAACATAGTGGTTACAAATGTCGAGCGCCAAAAGGCACATCGAGTTTAAATGAGTTCACGCGACTTACCTGGAACCTTCTCTCCCAAGATGCTTTCATAGAGCGAAATAAAAACATTCGAATTGCAGTCCGTAAGTTTCTGTGCTTGCAAGTTGATGTTACACTTGGTGAGTAGATCATTTGCCACCGCAACCCAATCTTTGGAAGGAAAAGAAACACTTCAATACTAAGATTCAAAACAAGAGCGCACAAAGCTCTTTTTATTTTAGACAGAAACAAATGGTATACAAGCATTGGTCTCCACCCAAACAAGTCATGGAGAATCAGACACGAAAACAAATTCACAACTATATATACGTAATTATAACTTGTGATTAAATTATAAAGCTAAATTATGATTTACTTTTTCCAGAATAACAACAAATCATTCAATTCAGCGCTTGTTTCTACTCATGTTTATTTCAAAACCAAAACGTACCGGAGGTTGCACAATATTCCAGAAGACATACATATATATTCAAGGTTAAAAACCTCACTTTGACGACATTCTGAATACGACGCTGAATATTTTAGTCCTTGCACCGGTGATTCTAACACAAAATGCAGTTTGCAGTTCTGGAGTTAAAGAGCGGGGCTTGTTCTTGAACGCCTCATACGGAGACACAGCCTTCTAAACAGGTCAGATTGAACAGTACAGTTAAGTGACTGTGGAAAAGTCACGTTAGCAGTAGCAACATAACGACCAGATAGGAAGTGACCTAAACAAATGTCTAGCTTATAACGTCATTGATGCAGCATGATAGGCGGAATTTAAAGAGGAAGACAAAACATATCGCGGTGAAGGAGCCGCAGCCTGCCTGAAATGTAGCTTCCGCTGGGTTATTAATATTTTGACGTGCTCAAAATATTGATGTTAAAGTGAAGAGCTAACGTTAGCCGCGAACTAGCACTAGCATACGTGTCGGTATCTTACCTCTGCCTCCCTCCTGAGTGCCCATCAAAGAGATTTGAACGGAAACAATGGAGCTTAACGCACACTAGATCCGAGACGAGCCAATTAATGTCCTGTTCCTGGAGTTTTCTAATAACACAAACTACAAGCTCTCGTTTCAAATTCTAGTGCTCTTTGATTGGATGTTTACTCGGTGGTTTCCGGAAGTGTCCTGCCATTTTCACTGCTGCCCCCTGCTGGTGAAAGCAGTGGTTTTCATTGACAATGAATTGGAAATAACGACCAAAATAATGGCAACACCTTTCTACTTTAAGGTGTTGCTATTATTTTCTCCAACCCCGGTACATTTGCTGTCCATATCCATTTCTTCATTAAAACACGTCTAGGAAATTTTATTTTACAATTACAAAGATGCAAAATGATCTTATTTCAAACTGCAGTGACAGACACGTATGAATGTTTATTTCAATCCCTTCTAACACATTGAAATTACTTAACATGACGAACTACATGACGGCTACATTAATTGAATTGAAAAGGAGCCAATTGAAGAACAATATTTATGATTTCTGCCAATTGTTTCCACTTTTCCCTATTTTTCCAAACAGTGGCTGTGTGTAACTGTGTGTCTGTGTGATGCCCTTCATGTTGTGTTGTGTGTTACCGTCTCATTTGAGTGTAGCTGCCACATTGCTTTGTCTGTGGAGGGGAGATGAGATTTGTGTCTGTGGCATGCAGAAGAGATTGATCAGAAACAGCAGATGTTACATACATGCTTTATTAAACACACATGAAAATGTTGTTTACGTTCCTAAAGAAGATCATCACATCTTATAATTGTTTTTACCAGAAGCCACTAATAATAATCGTGTAAAATGCATCACTGCACAAAAACGTCCCTTCCTTCAGATGAAATGTTGAAACAAATCCATTCATGCTGCACAAATCCCTCTGTGAGTTGTTCAGAAGCATGATTGAAACAGCAAGTTTCACTCTAGATATCAGTGGACTATTGAGGTGGGACAGACAGTGATGCTGCTGAAGCAAAGCAATGCATTTGTTGCAGTAAATTTATATTCTTCTCACAGATCCAAGATTTCTCAATTTGACAGTCAGCATCATTCCAGCTTTTTCCTACAGGACGGTCATTTATTTCAGTGCAGTTTTCCTCAATTCCCTCAAAATCATTGGGCTCTCCAAGGGACCAGAAGCTGAAACCACAACAGGAAAAAGTGTCATTTGATAAAAAGTGTGTACATTCATGTGTGTACCTTGTGTTCAGCGGAGTCCCGTCCACCCAAACCCACTGCCCGTTGTGCTGCTGTTGACTCAGTCCAATCCATGTGATCTTTCCAAATTTATTCATGAACTCCTAAAGAAGTTCAAGGGAAACATTTTACTATCCTCACCCTTGAGTTCAGTTATTACATGTGACAGACCTGCTCTTCTCTGCTGTTGATGACCACCAGGTCTGCACCTCTTTCAACACAGAAGTTTCTGCTGTCAAACCAGGATTTCTTCACTGGTGACACGTAGTAGAGACTGGGATGGATATACAGCCATCCTTGTTGGAGATATTCCTCTGTTTGGATGATTAAAACAAGACATCAATACAATATCTACTCATGACAGCAAAGAAATACATTGTAGCCACTTTGAAAATAGATTATATTTAATTCCAGATTCCTGCATTCATTTCCCTTTATTCCAGGTTAAGGTTAAATAAACAAGTTGGAAATCCTGACTTTATTAAACCCAACATACTGTTGAATCACTGAAGTAAATCTACATTCATGTGTCTATGGTGACAAACTGTGGCTCTTGATCATAGACAGAAAGAACTCAAAAATGACTCTCTTGTCAAGCTTTTCTCACTCAACCATTGGGTGAAAATGTGTGGCTTGGTGGAGGAATGTGCAACCCAGTGCTTTTCCAGGTATAAACTCCATCTCTGTGCTTCCATGCAACTCTGAGCCTCAGCTCTTATTGCATCGATAAATATATTCTAGCTCTCATGAAACGCATGAATTAAGATTCATATTCATTTACCTACCTAATTCATTGAGCTTCATCTTCATGACTGCAGTCTCATTTGCACAATTGAAGTCAATGTTGGCCATCTTTCCAGAATTGTCTGTAAGTGAGAAGAAAAGAGAAAAACTTCACTTTATAACTGACTGCAAACATCTGAGAGAAAGTCCCCTTCAAAACTGACTTTCACATCAGCTGTGGTTGACACTTTCAAAAATCCTTTCCTTGATCAAGTGTCTTGATGCAGTAGACATGCAACTTTACATGTTTTTCTTTCAGCACCACGCTACTTGGTTAAAATGTTCATCTACTGGCCGAGTGCACCCAACGTCACATAGAGGGGACACTGCCCGGACTATCTGTGACAAAACAACATTAAAGCCATTTCAGTGAGAAAAAGAAGGAAAATTCCACATGTATGAATGTCTCCAGCTTCACATGGGATTCTTTGTGTTTGTTAGAGTATCATGATAAAAAATAAGAGCGTGTCAATAATATTTGCCCACAAACAAGGACACTCTTTTCTTACAAGGCAAAGTTATTTTACCTTTTAGGTCATTTCTATCCAAGCAAAACTCAACCAACGCCTGGGTCTGAAGAGGCTAAATGTGGTTTCTTCTTTCAAGTGAATTGAGAATTCGTCACTCACCAGAACCCACAAAGAATTAGATGCCTCCCCTGTTATTTTACAGTACGATAGAGCAGCCATAAAAACTGTAATAAATTACAACATACGCCTTTTTTTGTCCTCTTTTACCATTTCCTTTCAGGGTTAGCCACAACATCCGCATCTTGATCATCCTCTCCACTCACACCGAGCTCTTCATGTCCACATTTATAAAGACTTTACCTTCTTTTCTGATGGATTGCATGGACTCATTCATGATAAATAAAAATATACAATTTGGATCGTTTAAGTCATTTTTTCATTTTGTATTCGTTTACAGAAACAAAGAATTTCAATGAAAGCAATGTATTTTTTACTTTTTTGTAACTTTCAGTTGCATTTCTTTCTGTATCTTTCATTTCGTGACCTTATTTCTCAACATGAAGTCGCTCCTTAAAATCGATCTCCAGAGACTTTTCTCCAAAAGTGACCTCAAAGACAACAAACAGCAACAGAAATACTCACATATACGAAGGGAAACATTGAGACCGACTTGTAGGAGACACAGGAGTCCAAACGCCACAGCGAGGCCCTTGTAGTAACTCTGCCCTTTGTTGGAGAAGATTTACAAAACAATAAACATCAAGCAGCTTGTCCTCTCACGTCGCCACATTAAAACAATACAAACTATCACAGTTCATAATCGTTCAAAGGAGTGCTTTTTCTTACCAGGCGCTGCAGTAGTTGACCCTGGGGAGAAAGTTTCAGGCATGTTGTTGTATTCTGTTGCTATTCTGATGCTTTCTTCACGAACCACCTCTGCCATGCTAATCTGCTCAGGCAGTCACAACTTTATCAGACGGTTCTGTATGTTCAAGTTCCTTCTTCTATTGCTGTCTCACTGTAGCACCTGCCCCCTTCTTGAAACTCATCTTTCCACCAATGATCTGTTACACAATCGGAAACCTTCCAAAAACTAATGATAGAATCCAATACAATTAAAAAAAATATATTTTTATAAAATAGATTTGTTTTCTTTTCAATGGTTGTTGGGCTGTGTACCTCAAGGGTGGGGGACGGAGTTTGACTTGCATCAATGCAAGACGTTACTCACTGCACTGAGAAACCTGAGGAGACAATCCATTGTTGTGGATCTGCTTTATGTCATGAAGTGTTAGTGTTGATGTTTCAGTTCCGCACTTCAACTTCAATAGCTTTCACAGTAAGTTCATATGAAACCATTTTGAATGACTCTCTCTATTTGTGGCCCGCTAGAATAACCAAAGGAACAGAACTTCACTGTGACTACAGAAGTAGCTGAGCTAATTCAAACTCTGACGTATATGTAAATGAAAACCAACACTGACACACTCTTGAGCTTGTGGTCAAGGATTTCTTGAAAAGGAATTTGGGTAAAAAAGCTTTTAACATTTCAAATGTCTGACACAAATTTGCCTCTGAAGCGACGGTGGCATCTTGCTCTGCTGGCTGCTCCTGGTTCTGACCATCAGCGGCGTGATCGGCTGGAGCTCTGTGAGGCTGGCTGCAGCTCGATGGCAGTATTCCTGCCTCAGCCCTCCTGCTTCCTCTGCAGACACCCAGGGATGTGCAGAGACCCTCACAGGTCCCTCCAAAGATTCCGCTTGTGGATGATACCCCACGCTTTCTACTTCCTCTGCATGAGCAGACTGTGACCTCATAGACCCAATAATGCCAGGTTTTATTTTCTAATTTAAAAAAAATATATATAAAAATAAACCTACAAGCTCTTGTTTCAAATAACATTGTTCTTTGGATGTTAAGGAAGTGGTTTGCCATTCTTGCTGCTGCCTCCTGCTGGTGCATGTAGTAATTACACTATGAATTTGCTTCACCGAAACATGTCACAATAGACCGAAAATAACAAATGATTCCAGCCATATACATTTCGTGCATGCAATTAACTGTGGTTTATGATCAGCCATTCAAGTAGTTGTATTGCTTGACTGAAACTCACCAAGGATAAAGTGTCACTTGATAAAATGTGTGTACATTCATGTGTGTACCTTGTGTTCAGCAGAGTCCCGTCCACCCAAACCCACTGCCCGTTGTCCTCCCGTTGATGCAGTCCAATCCATGTGATCTTGGCAAATTTATTTGTGAACTCTTTCGCACAAGTTCAAGGTAAACATTTCATTCATCATCACCCTTGAGTTCAGTTATTACATGTGACTGATCTGTTCTTCTCTGTTGTTGATGACCACCAGGTCTGCACCTCTTTCAACACAGAAGTTTCTGCTGTCAAACCAGGATTTCTTCACTGGTGACATGTAGTGGAGACTGGGGCGGAAATAGCGCCATCCTTGTTGGAGATATTCCTCTGTTTGGGTCATTAAAACAACTCCTCACAACAATATGTCCTTATGGTGGTAAAAAAAAAAAAACAGCCGCTTAAATGTAACCAGTTGGAAAATGTTCAGTGTTACTTTAACAATGTTATAGATGTCACCGTGTTATGTGCGTGTGTTGCGTCATTACGTCAGTCTGAGCAGCCTGCAGAGAATGAGTGCTGAAGTCTACGTCGGTGTGTTCAGTGTTTTGTCATCCTGCATCGTAAGAAAACGTAAGTGATTAATATGTGTGAACCCTGTTGTATTTTAGGTGTTTAACAAAATATTGATCGTCATTTTTAGTTCGAAGAAGTTTCGGAGTGCAGATGCGTGACGCACATGTATATGAGGGATACGGTGTTTAGTTATCTAAACACCAAGCTCTTGTTTCAAATAACATTGAAACAATGTTATTTGAAACAACAAATAACTATCAGCTCAAACTATCGAGCTGATAGTTTAGTTTTGTTCATGTTTGCGATGTGTAATTGAGTGTTTCGTGCGTGTTCAACAATGTTTCCCGTAATGTTACGTGTCGTCATGTTCATGTCGTGTGTTTCATTTAACAGAGTGAACGGGAGCAGACACACGTGTGTGATTAAGAGCGGTTCAAACAAAAGAGAAGTAGGTTAGCGGTCCATATGTTCATATGTTATTTGTTCCGTGTGTAATGTGGTGTTGTGTTGTTTTCATTTGTAGAAGTGTCCTCTGCAATACCACTACCGGTTTGTTTTAGTGTGTCAGGTTCATTTTCTTCATCTTTTTGTAATTATGTAAAAAATCCTATGAGGATCTAATAGATAAACGATCCCAAACGTTATTTGTTGTCCAGTTCTGTTTTTTTGGCCAACATAAAAATTATTATATTGAAGTTCAGATTCCCGCATTCATCTAACCAAAATGTGTACCCACTTATGTTTTGAAGGTTTTCTCTCTCATCCATTGTTGGTGTGTGTTGACTGAGCTCCTTAGCACAACTGGCACCTGCTGTCTGATTCACCTCATTGCACTCAAGTATACTTAAAATGAAATATATGAATAAAATACATGTTGTTCAATGAAGTCAAATTCACAGTTTAGGGCGAAAATGAGTGTCTTGGTGGAGGTATGTGTTGTACCAGTGCCTTTCTATTAAAGGTTACTATTAGGGTGTAACAGTTCATCTAGCACATCGATGTATCGCTTAATATCCCTGTGATCCAGCTACGTATATCGATCTGTGTGTGGTAGGTCAGCAGATCTATGCTGATGTGTTGATTCGTCCATGAGTCGCAGCTGCGCTGCACTTGGTGCTCCTCTTCCCACACACACTTGCAGCAAAGAAGCCGGTCAAATGTACAACTTTGAGTTGTTTTTAAACCTGATGCGACTTGACTACACACCTGCACGACAGAATGATTGTGTTCCTTGTCGGACCCACGACGCCAAAGACAGAGCTCATGTGACGCCTCACTTGAAAACCTTGACGCTGTTTGACTATCAAAGTTTGCTGTGTGGTTTAAAGTTGGCTAAAAACTAAATACAGAACCAAATAAATACTTTCCAAACTGTGAAGAAAGATTAATTGTAGTTATGAAGCAAGCAGAGGCAAAGAATCTAAGATTTGTCAGGACATTCTCCAAACTACAAGTTAATTAGGCCTAAAGTGTCAGAAACTTGCAAGTGAGTTTCAAAAATACACGGGAGATTGTGATCAAATCCAAACAGTTATTTAAAACAAACAAAGCTTGATGTAGTTTTTCCATATTGCAATATGCCAATGAGTTAAACACATTTTCAGCAATTAGTTTCTGCAAATAACCTATCAAGAAACAGTGACAGTTGCTAAAAATTTTCACAAAAAGTATTTTCCATTGCGCACTGGCCGATGTTCCCTCCGTGGTGAGTCTTGGAATTTTTCCAGTGAACTAAGTTTGCTGTGGCTTAAAGGTTGAAAAAGCCTGCTTTGAATGATCTGTGTCACATACGTTTTCTTGGAAAAATTTTTTTTTTAAATCACATTTATCATGCATTTAATTTTCTTGTTAGTGACTAGAATAAGTCACTTCCCCCTCATGGATTTCTTTTTTATGAAATACTGGCATGAGACCTGAAAATGGCTGAAAACCGGGACAACTGAAACACACTTAAAGTGCTCGGTGGTGGTTCTACACACACGCACATGAGGAAGACAATATCGCAGAGAAAAAGGACAACACTCACACACGATCAATGGAACTCTAAAAAGGTAACAAGAACAACAACTGAAAATCACCGTACGCCGGTATAAGAATCAAATTTGGAAGCACAAGAGATCAATATGACGAGAGGGAGAGTTTTACCATCAGCCACAAAGTGACCATCTGGCAAAGCAGGCTGGAACTCAGGAGTTGATATCCATGCTGGAGTATTCAGTGGAATGAGCTCCAGCTGCGCTGCCATTAAGCTAGAAGGAGTTTGATGAGAACAGGAAAGCAAAGCACAGAACACAGGAAGTAACAAAATAAAAGCACCTAAAAACCAAACTATGACAACCCACTTTATATCGGCACCAAAAGTTGTTTATATGTAAATGTTCACTCGTCTTTCTTGGAGCTTGTCATACATAACATGAACTCACATGACTTTGTGTCTGGAGAGTAGAAGAGATTTATCAGAAACAGCAGATGTTATATACATGGTTTGTGATGTACATACAAAAATGTCATTCACTTTGGTGTGTGTCTACAGAGCTCTGGAGGTGACATGCCTGTGTTTATTTTAGTTTTTTGGCTCTGACAGGCATGACTTTATATTTTTTTATCCCAAGATATCAATTATCTCGAGATCATTTTTATCTCAAGACACAATTACAAATGTCAGCACGTGCAACTGCCTCTCAAAGCATTTGTAAACATCCTGTAACCACTATGTCTCCCATGGCTTCGTAACTGTTTGTCAACGTTGTCAATCACTGTCTGCAAGTCAGAATATAGAATAGGTCGCTGCGCTTTAAGCGCTATGATCAAGTGCCTTCTGCTCAAAATAATAACAAATGTGACTAAGCCATATAGACTCTCCGTGTGAGTCATACCAAAATGAAGAAAAAAGCTGATCAACCGCACTCGGTCCATGGCACTTGTCCTGACTGATTGTGGGAGGACAAGATTTATTCACAAAATCCGGTAATGACGAGATAAGAATTATCTCGAGATAAAAATTATCACGAGAAAAATGTTATTTCGGGATAAAAAAAAAAAAAAAGTCGTGCATGTCACTTCCAGGGCTCCATATGCACGTGATAAACTGGTTTCCTGATCCAGAAACTTCTGGTAAAATATTGTTTGGATTGAAGCTGCAACAATACAGGACAACAGCAGAAGGCTCAAACATCAGCACTTCATTCCTTAAACTTAGGAATTATTATCTGCTCAAAATTCATTTCATGATTCCTAAAGAAGACGATCACATCTTATACCGTGACCAGAAGCCACTAATAAAAACAAAAAAAAGAATCTGATAAAATGCATCGCTGCACAAAAACATCTCTTCCCTCAGATGATATAAAGAAATAAAATGCTATAGATTATAGTGGACTACTGAGGTGAGATAGACCGTGATGCTACTGAGGGAAAAAAATACATTTTGTTACAGGAAATGTATATTCTTCTCACAGATCCAAAAGTTGTTTTCTTGACAAGGAGCATCATTCCAGCTCCTTCGCATAAAATGTTTCATTATTTCAGTACAGTTTTCACCATTTTCTCCACTGTCATTGGGCTCTCCAGGGGCCCAGAAGCTGAAACCACAACCAGAAAAAGTGTCACTTGATAAAACGTATGTCAGTACATTTCTGTGTGTGTGTGCACCTTCTGTTCAGCGGAGTCCCGTCCACCCAAACCCACTGCTCATTGTCCTCCCGTTGACTCAGTCCAATCCATGTGATCTTGGCAAATTTATTTGTGAACTCCTTCGCAAATGTTAAAGGGAAACATTTTATTATCATCACCCTTGAGTTCAGTTATTACATGTGACAGACCTGCTCTTTTTTGCTGTTGATGACCACCAGATCTGCACCTCTTTCAACACAGAAGCTTCTGCTGTCAAACCAGGATTTCTTCACTGGTGACACGTAGTAGAGACTGGTTCGGAAATACAGCCATCCTTGTTGGAAATACTCATCTGTTTGGGTGATTAAAACAACAATATCTACTCATGACAGGAAGAAAAACATTTTGCTGCCACTTTGAAAATAGATTATATTTAATTCCATATCCCTGCATTCATTTCTATTTATTCCAGGTTAGGGTTCAAAATACTGTTGAATCACTGAAGTAGATTGAAGTAAAGTACATTCACGTGTCTATGGTGACAAACTGTGGCTCTTGATCATAGACTGACAGAAAGAACAAAATGAAGGCAATAATATCAAAATAATAACAACGCAACCCAGTGCTTTTCTAGGTGTAAACTCCATCTCTGTGCTCCCAGGAAACTCTGAGCCTCAGCTCTTATTGCATTGATAAATATATTCTAGCTCGCATGAAACGCATGAATTAAGATTTATATTCATTTACCTACCTAATTCATTGAGCTTCATCTTCATGACTGCAGTCTCATTTGCACGATTGAAGTCAATGTTGGCCATCTTTCCAGAATTGTCTGTAAGTGAGAAGAAAAGAGAAAAGTTTGTCACTTTATAACTGACTGCAGGTCGCCTTCCAGAACTGAGTTCCATATACTTCCCTGGATCAACTCTCTTGATGCACTTTTGAAAGTGGCTTCCTCTATCAGCTGAAATGATTTATCACCCACCTGAATCCACCACAAATTCCATGGCTTTCTCTGAATATTTGCAATACATCTCAGATGAATAGAAACTGTGATATATTAAAATATATGCTCATTTATTTACATTTTATTTATTTTTACCATTTCTTTTTAGGGTTCGCAACAGTTCTATTTCATATGTGCTCCGCCCTCTAACGGCCTTTACTATTGGTTTAATCCACATCGAGGCACTGGCCTCGGCCTGAGACTTCGATTGATTGGCTCTCCTTCCAGGATGGCACCTCCCACCACTTATAACTCTCCCCTGCTCCCGCCGCTCTGCTCCTTTTTCCACTCAGCCTGCGACTACAACCATCGGGTTAACATGGAGCGTTCCTGTTCGTCCTGCACTGATTTTCTCGGTGAGTCCGAGAAGCATGACGCCTGCGTCGTCTGCTTGGGGCCTGAACACTTGAGACTGCTGTACTCGTGTCCCGCCTGCGCCGCTCTTCCAGCAGAAGAGCGGCGCAGGCGGGCGGGTCTAGCACGCTGGAAGGGAGTCGACCAGGAGTCAGCTACTCAGCCTCCTCAGTCCGCTCCTAAACCACCTCCAGCGAAGATGGTTTGGGCGGATGTTACGCCTGAAGGTCTTTAGCCGAGTGGGCCCAAAGCCTGGTCATTTTAGGGACCGTGGCTGAGGGTCTGGACGCCTTCTTCGCAGCCTTTGCGTACAAAGGAACTGAGAAGTCCTCTTCCTCTGGTTCCGCCTGGACAGGGAGGGACACTCCTAGTGTCTCCGCCTTCCTGGAAGGAGAGCCAATCAATCGAAGCCTCAGGCCGAGGCCAGTGCCGCGAGGTGGATTAACCAACAGCGAAGGCCGTGAGAGGGCGGAGCACATATTCATAGAACCTGGGTTATGTGAGTAACCAACATTTTTTGTACCTAATTTGTTACTTTATAAGTGACTGTGACAGTGTCTGCATAGATCTGTTTAAAAAAAAAGTCCCCTTCAAAACTGACTTTCACATCAGCTGCGGTTGACACTTTCAAAATCCTTTCCTTGATCAACTATCTTGATGCAGTACACATGCAACTTTTTCTTTCAGCACCACGCTACTTTGTAAAAATGTTCTACTGGCTGAGTGCACCCAACGTCACATAGAGGGGACACTGTCAGTACTATCTGTGACAAAACAACATTAAAGGCATTTCAGTGAGAAAAAGAAGGAAAATTCCACATGAATGAATGTCTCCAGCTTCACATGGGATTCAGACGTATCTTTGTTAGAGTATCATGATAAAAAATAACAGCATTGTTAACAATATTTGCCCACAAACAAGAACACTCTTCTCATACAAGACAAACTTATTTTACCTTTTAAGTAATTTATCAAAAGTCAACCAACGCCTTGGTCTGAAGAGACTAAATGTGTTTTTTTCTTTCAAATGAATTCAGAATTCATCACTCACCAGAACCCATTACGGGCTTTCAGGGTTTGCCACAGCTTCCTCCTCCCCACACACACCGAGCTCTTCCTGTCCGCGTTTATAAAGACTTTACCTTCTTTTCTGAAGGATTGCATGGACCCAAATGTTCATGTTATTCCCGATATATTAAAATATACATTTTGGATAATTTCAGTTGTTTTTAACGACTGTATTTGTTTACAGAAATTTCAATGAAAACAACATATTTTTACCTTTTTTATAACTTTCAGGTGCATTTTTTTCTGTATCTTGCATTTCATGACCTTATTTCTCAACACGAAGTCGCTCCTTAAAATCGATCTCCAGAGACTTTTCTCCAAAAGTGACCTCAAAGACAACGAACAGCAACAAAAATACTCACTTATACGAAGGGAAACATTGAGACCGACTTGTAGGAGACACAGGAGTCCAAACGCCACAGCGAGGCCCTTGTAGTAACTCTGCCCTTTGTTGGAGAAGACTTACAAAACAATAAACATCAAGCAGCTTGTCCTCTCACGTCGCCACATTAAAACAATACAAACTATCACAGTTCATAATCGTTCAAAGGAGTGCTTTTTCTTACCAGGCGCTGCAGTAGTTGACCCTGGGGAGGAAGTTTCAGGCATGTCGTTGTATTCTGTTGCTATTCTGATGCTTTCTTCACGCACCACCTCTGCCATGCTAATCTGCTCAGGCAGTCACAACTTTATCAGACGGTTCTGCGTGTTCAAGTTCCTTCTTCTATTGCTGTCTCACTGTAGCACCTGCCCCCTTCTTGAAACTCATCTTTCCACCAATGATCTGTAATACAATCGGAAACCTTAAAAAACTAATGATAGAATCCAATACAATTTAAAAAATATATTTGTTTTCTTTTTAATGGTTGTTGGGCTGTGTACCTCAAGGGTGGGGGATGGAGTTTGACTTGCATTGATGCAAGACGTTACTCACTGCACTGAGACAATCCATTGTTGTGGATCTGCTTTATGTCATGAAGTGTTAGTGTTGATGTTTCAGTTCCACACTTCAACTTCAATAGTTTGTGTTTCTGTGGGCTTTCATTTTGTTATTTCCTGTGTTCCATTGTGTTGTTTTCTTTTTTTATCCCACTGTTTCTCGCTGAATGGCAGCACAGCTGGATCCCATTCTGCTGATCAGTCTGCAAGGATTTCTACACCTAGGTTCCAGTCTGTGCTGCCAGATGGTCACTTTGTGTTCCGATGGTAACGTTCACTCTCTTGACCCTCCGATCTCTTGTAGCTTCTATTATATATATATCTCTGTTTTCCACGTGCGTGTAGGAATCCTTTATCGATTGTTTAGTTTAGTCTATCTCCTCGCTGGTTTTCTTTTTAGTTTCCTCGATCGCGTGTTTAGACTCATCTTTTCTGTTTCGTCGTGCTGTATGTTATCCTTGAGTGTGTGCGTGTTGAAACACCACCGAGCCTTGGAACACCTTGTGTTCCATTAGCCACGTGAGTTTTGTTTCTGAGCGCATTTCTGTTGTACCAGTTTTCAGGTTTGAACTTAGTTCACCAGCTTTTCTGTTTTCAGGTTTTCACCCCTTCCCTACGTGTTTGTACTCCTCATTCCATCCCGAGTCATTCCTTTTTGTACGTGTGTAATTTGTGTTATTTGTATTAAAAGTAATTGTTAAATTCTTACTCTCGTTGTTTGAGTGTTCTGTCTCTCGGTATCAATTCTGCAATTGGGTCAGACTGACTGATCGATCATGACATAATGACTCTCTCTATTTGTGGCCCGCTAGAATAACCAAAGGAACAGAACTTTGCTGTCAGTACAAAAGTATCTAAGCTAATACAAATCCTGAATTACATGTAAATGAAAACAAATACTGACACGCGCTTGAGCTTGTAGTCAAATGGCAAAGGATTTACTGAAATTCAAATTCAAATGTTTGACACAAATTTGCCTCTGAACTGACATTTTATTTGAAATATCATTTTTCATTTAAATCCAAAAAGATGTTAAATGCTTTTATTTTAAACTGCCAACATGACATGCAAGTTGCATTGCTCGGCTGAAACTCACCAAGGATAAAGTGTCACTTGATAAAATGTGTGTACATTCATGTGCGTACCTTCTGGTCAGCAGAGTCCCGTCCACCCAAACCCACTGCTCATTGTCCTCCCGTTGATGCAGTCCAATCCATGTAATCTTTCCAAATTTATTCATGAACTCCTAAAGTTCAAGGGAAACATTTTATTATCATCACCCTTGAGTTCAGTTGTTACACGTGACAGACCTGCTCTTCTTTGCTGTTGATGACCACCAGGTCTGCACCTCTTTCAACACAGAAGTTTCTGCTGTCAAACCAGGATTTCCTCACTGGTGACACGTAGTAGAGACTGGCATGGATATTATGGGAATAATATTAAATTACAAAATAAATATATTAATCAAGCTATATTATTAAATTGAATTACTTTATAATGTTTTGTTAAATAATAATAAGATTGTGTTCAACAGATGCGGAGAATAAGGGAATGGCATCTGACATGAGGAACCTTTTGGAGACCGTCTGTGGCGTCGTAAACCAATTAACCAGGACAGATGTATAAACATCCTAATGGGATTTCCAGACGTGGTGGAGGCGACACAAGATCTGGAATCTGACCCAGGACGACCAGGACCATAAGAAGACCAGGACCAATCAGTGGAGACTGCACCCCAAGATTGAAGACTGCAGACTGAAAGCATATAAAAAGGGTCAGGGCCAGATAGTCTTTGTCACTCTACACCACTGGAGCTAAGGCTAAGTCAGGCGTAGTTGTGGACCCAGAGCTCTGTTAGGGAAATTAGACTCCTCTGTCAGGGAATAAATTCCTTTTATTTTAACTTGTGGGTTTTTGGTAGTCATTCTCACGAGTAAACGAACACGCGGAAGATACATTACAGGTGTATATTCCTACAATATACAGCCATCCTTGTTGGAAATATTCATCTGTATGGGTCATTAAAACAAGCCATCACAACAATATGTCCTTATGATGGTAAGAAAATACATTCCAGTCGCTTAAAAATTATTATATTTGAGTTTAGATTCCCACATTCATCTAACCAAAATGTGTATCTACTAATGTTTTTTATGTCTTAAATTCTATGGATTTATTATTTTCAATGTCTATGTGTAAAGCACCTAGTGGCGATCTTGTGTTGTTGTTTTTCAAGTTCTATATAAATAAATATAGTACCATACCATGGTATGGTATGGAACATCGATGTATCGATTAATAGCTCTACGATCCAACTATAGCGATCAGCGTGTGCAGGTTGGCTCACTGAATGCCGTATATCTATGGAAAAAATGCAATCAGTTAGAAAATAGAAAATGATGTATAATAAATATGTATGATGATAAAGACCAGGGCTTCTTCAAGATGAAGAAGAAGATAGTTCAAGGTGACATCCCGTCAGAGGCAAAGAACCTACGATTTGTCTGGAAATTCTCCAAACTAGAACGTCATTGGCCTAAATTGTGAGAAACTTGCGAGTTCGTTTCAAAAATCAAAACAGTTATTTAAAACAAATAAATTACTCCCGATGTAGTTTTTCCATATTGCCCAGCCCTTTCTGTCGACATTTTTAAACAAACACATTTTCTGCTATTTGTTTCTGCAAATAAATCACAAATGTTGCGAAAGGTTTTCACACATTTGACGAAGGACATTTTTGCACTGGCCGATGTTCCTTTGGTGGTGAGCCTCAGGATTTTGTTCGATGAATGAAGGGCTAGAAAAAAGGATGAACAACCCTGCTCTGAGTAATCTGTGTCCCAACAGTCATTTTTATCATGTATGTAATTCCCTTGTCAGTGACTATAATCAGTCACTTCCCCATCATGGATTTCGTGTTTATGAAATACTGGCTTGAGACCTGAAAATAGCTGAAACACATTCCCTTATTTTTGTTAAGGAATTGAGTCATGGAAAGTGTTCAACTCAAAATGCACAAAGAAGGCGCATCTATAATAAGTATTGATAATAAACTCACCCACTTTGTATCTGCACCAAAATTTGTTTATATGTGAATGTTCACTTGTTGGAGCTTGTCATATGTAACATGAACTCACAAGACTTTATCTACGGAGAGTGGAAGAGATTTATCAGAAACAGCAGATGTTGCATACATGCTTTATTATACACATTCAAAAATGTCATTCACTTTGGTGTGTGTGTGATATGTGTTACACCATCTCACAAATGCTCATCCAAAAACTGGTTTCCTGATCCATAAACCTCTGGTAAAATATTGTCTGGCTTGAAGCTGCAACGATGAGAACAGCAGAAGGCTCAAGCATCAGCTTCCTCAGAGTTGTGAATTATTATCTGCTCATAATTCATCTCATGATGACTTAATAAAATGCAAAAACATATCTTCCCTCAATTGACGTGGAAAAATAAAATGCTATAGATCATAGTGGACTATTGAGGTGAGATGGACATTGATTCTACTGAAGCAAAGAAATGCATTTTGTTACAGGAAACTTATATTCTTCTCACAGATCCAAAAGTTCTTCTGTTGACAAGAAGCATCATTCCAGCTCTTTTCTATATAATGTTCCCTTATTTCAGTGCAGTTTTCGTCTTTTCCCTCATCATCACTGGGCTCTCCAGGGGCCCAGAAGCTGAAACCAGAAAAGGAAAAGTGTCACTTGATAAAACGTGTGTCAGTACATTTGTGTGTGTGTGCACCTTCTGGTCAGCAGAGTCCCGTCCACCCAAACCCACTGCTCATTGTCCTCCCGTTGATGCAGTCCAATCCATGTAATCCTGGCAAATTGATTTGTGAACTCCTTCGCAAATGTTAAAGGGAAACGTTTTACTATCCTCACCCTTGAGTTCAGTTATCACATGTGACAGACCTGCTCTTTTTTGCTGTTGATGACCACCAGGTCTGCACCTCTTTTAACACAGAAGTTTCTGCTGTCAAACCAGGATTTCGTCACTCGTGACACGTAGTAGAGACTGGGATGGATATACAGCCATCCTTGTTGGAGATATTTCTCTGGATCATTAAAACAAGACATCAATACAATATCTACTCATGACAGCAAAAAAAAATACATTGCAGCCACTTTGAAAATAGATTATATTTAATTCCAGATTCCTGCATTCATTTCTATTTATTCCAGGTTAAGGTTAAATAAACAAGTTGGAAATCCTGACTTTATTAAACCCGACGTACTGTTGAATCACTGAAGTAAATCTACATTCATGTGTCTATGGTGACAAACTGTGGCTCTTGATAATAGACAGAAAGAACTCAAAAATGAATCTCTTGTCAAGCTTTTCTCACTCAACCATTGAGCGCATTAACACCTACCTAATTCATTGAGCTTCATCTTCATGACTGCAGTCTCATTTGCACGATTGAAGTCAATGTTGGCCATCTTTCCAGAATTGTCTGTAAGTGAGAAGAAAAGAGAGAAAAGAAAATCCTTTCCATGATCAAGTATCTTGATGCAGTAGACATGCAACTTTACATGTTTTTCTTTCAGCACCAGGCCGAGGCCAGTGCCGCGAGGTGGATTAACCAACAGCGAAGGCCGTGAGAGGGTGGAGCACATATTCATAGAACCTGTTTGTTACTTTATAAGTGACTGTGACAGTGTCTGCATACATCTGTTTTAAAAAAAAAGTCCCCTTCAAAACTGACTTTCACGTCAGCTGCGGTTGACACTTTCAAAATCCTTTCCTTGATCAACTGTCTTGATGCAGTAGACATGCAACTTTACATGTTTTTCTTTCAGCACCACTCTACTTTGTTAAAAGCTTCCTCCTCCCCACACACACCGAGCTCTTCCTGTCCGCGTTTATAAAGACTTTACCTTCTTTTCTGATGGATTGCATGGACCCAAATGTTCAAGTTATTCCCGATATATTAAAATATACATTTTGGATAATTTCAGTTGTTTTTAACGGCTGCATTTGTTTACAGAAATGTCAATGAAAACAACATATTTTTACCTTTTTTTAAACTTTCAGTGGCATTTCTTTGCATTTCATGACCTTATTTCTCAACATGAAGTCGCTCCTTAAAATCGATCTCCAGAGACTTTTCTCCAAAAGTGACCTCAAAGACAACAAACAGCAACGAAAATACTCACATATACGAAGGGAAACATTGAGACCGACTTGTAGGAGACACAGGAGTCCAAACGCCACAGCGAGGCCCTTGTAGTAACTCTGCCCTTTGTTGGAGAAGATTTACAAAACAATAAACATCAAGCAGCTTGTCCTCTCACGTCGCCACATTAAAACAATACAAACTATCACAGTTCATAATCGTTCAAAGGAGTGCTTTTTCTTACCAGGCGCTGCAGTAGTTGACCCTGGGGAGAAAGTTTCAGGCATGTCGTTGTATTCTGTTGCTATTCTGATGCTTTCTTCACGAACCACCTCTGCCATGCTAATCTTCTCAGGCAGTCACAACTGCATCAGACGGTTCTGCATGTTCAAGTTCCTTCTTCTATTGCTGCCTCACTGTAGCACCTGCCCCCTTCTTGAAACTCATCCTTCCACCAATGATCTGTTACACAATCGGAAACCTTCCAAAGCCTTATGAAGAATTCAGCGCAATTAAAAAATATATATTTTCCATCTGATTTTCTTTCTTTTGAATGGTTGTTAGGGCTGTGTATGTTGTCCAGCCAGTAGGTTCCACAAATCTAGAGAGCAGGAAGAGAACCGCACAGGTTGTGGGATGCGACTTAGTTTATTCCAGATCAACATCAGCATCTAGTTGTCAATAGTCAGCATCAGTGGTAAGCATCCATGGTCAGCATCAAAGAAGTCAAAGTACAGATTGTACAGACCGAGTCCAGCATGGGTGAACCACAGTTCATCATTCCATTGCTGTTGGGAAAAAGATCATACTTTAACTTAAGTGTTGCACAGGTTTCTGAAACACATACATTTATTTTTACTGTGAGTCATGTAAGAATATTGCAAAACAGTGGGAGTATATTGAATCTCAGGATATGTGAAAGGTTAAGTGAATGATTATAGTTTAAACTTGAGTGACTGATAAAATACATAACGTTTAATGTTGTCTGAAAATCCCTGTTAGCACCCATCGCAGGAAAATGTCAGCAAGTTCGCTTCCGGAAGCGTCAAAAGATTTCCCGAGATGACATGCTGAACACTTGAGTGGTTTGTAGCGTACTTTGGAAAATATGAACCGAATATAAAACCCGAATGTGAATAGCATCGAACCCGAGCACTTGAGCAAGTGTAACATCATGAACATCAACAGTCAAATACAATTTTCAACATGATGAAGACTCAATGATTTGGGGGGTTTCTCATTTTCTTTTTTCACAGTGAACACTTCTCCCCTACATTGTAAGAGCAAACATAATACAAAGACAAACGCTATACAATATTCTTGTCTTAGAAAATATGTATCTCATTTACTTGGTCTTTTCTAAATCTTTACGCATCATACTAAATGTAATGTTATTTACAATTCAGTATTTTCAAATCACTGTCAAGTTGGAGTGCTTTTATTTTATTTCTCCGTACACAACAGTCACTGGCATCTTGAGCTGGACTAGCGGGCGTCGTCCCTCTCAATGTGGCGGCAACGTATTGAGCTAGATGTTTTTCTTCACACATCTAATAGCTATCTGCAATTGAGGCTGTCTGTTCTCAAAAGCAGTTGTCTAACCGAAAGGTTGTTTCGGTAGTTTTCCGCACTCACATCGTTTCTACTCTTCTCTAAATCGAAGAGAAGCTTGACATGACTGGGCATCGATACAAGACATTACTCAAAGCATCTGAGGAGACAATCCATTGTGGTGGATCCCATAATAACACGCTCATGATAGAATTAATAATTCAATAACAGTTGAGATCCTCCCTAAAGCATTTGCTAATGTATTAAATATTGGTCAAAACGGAAAAAAAGTGAAAGTCTGTTTCCTGTGATAGAGGTCGCGGGTCCAGGAGGCGCTAATGGTCAAGAAACACTTTGGGGTCATCGTGCTTGGGCCGCAGCAGATATACATGACATCGCCGCAGTTATGTCTCAACCATTCACCGCACCTATCGCTTTTTGTGATGAACTGCTAAATCTAGTAAACGGTTTTAGATTAAATGGAAGGGAAGTTGAAGTAATTGTACGTAGAGCTACAGGAACACGTTATGTCCTGACTGCTGGAGAATGGAGCAGGAGCTCCTCTTCAATTTGATGATCAAGCATTAGAAGATCACATACAGGCTCTTTGTAACCAAACTGTAGAGCAATCACGTGCATCTGCATCACGGCATGGAACAAACTACTATACATGAAATGAGCCCTTACACACAACTTAAACGGTTTTTTTTGCGCCGCTGTGGACCTGAGATCTCCGTTTTATTACGTGTTTTTTTTTTTAATAACATTACTGTCAACACAGCAGCACTTCTTGATGTTGTTGCTCATTATAAAAATACAGACTTCAAACCAAAAGTCTGTTATGAACATGATGTAGAAATGGGAAATTGTTTCTTCTGTCATATAAACCAGGACACATTGCTCGTAATTGTCCAAAGAAACAACAGTATCAAGCATGACTGCACTACAGTATGTCACCACATTATGGTGAACAGGAGGGAGGAGTAGACTCCTGATTCAGAGTCAGATGAAAATAACTTTCAAACACAAGTTTCGCTAACAATATGTCATGTTTGCTGTAGGAGCCAAGTGCAAGATGGCCACCAATGAACAGGAGACTCGGACAACGAGGTTAACAGTTACCAATGATTTAATACAAATAACACAAAATAAAACACGAACAATACAGAAAACCCAAGGCGTCGACACCCGAAGCAGAGAGAGGAAGACAAACACAAAAGGAGGGGAAAAACCTGAAATAGAAAACAGGTCTAGGATCTATAGCACTGAAAATGGGGACAACCGAAAGATGCGCTCGGAAAACAATACTCACGAGGCTATCAAGAACAAAAGGCGCTCTGTAGTGGCATAAACACACACAAACGCAAGGAAACTGAACACCACACGGTCTAACAAAGGAAGCGAGTTAACAAACACTCGTATACAAGTCACTAATCACAATCAACACTGAGAACAATAAGAAGCGCGAGAGAAGGGAGAGAACGTGGAGAACAAAGATACAAAAACAGAACCACAAGAGAACAACAGGTCGAGAGAGAACTTTACCATTTGAAAACAAACGATCATCTGGCAGCACCTGCTGGATCTCCAGGGTTTAAATGTCTGTGGGTGTAATCAGCCAAATGTGATCCAGCTGCGCTGCCATTAAGCTGGAGGGAGTGAGGAAACAAACAGGAAACAGGGAACACAGGAAGTAACAATATAAAAACATACAAAACCAAAACCCTAACACAATAGACATCGAAAACATTTTTCTGCAAGAAATTCATCCAAAAAATAATACCACAAACAACATTGATTATACATTATACTATTAATTGTCTTTGTGACTCTGGTACGTCAACAACGGTGATCGAAGAGGCTCAACATGTGCCTAAAAGTTCACGTATGGTTCATGTGGTGTCTGCAATGACCAGTACAGTAA
The DNA here is from genome assembly GCF_027744825.2 of Synchiropus splendidus. Taxonomy (NCBI): domain Eukaryota; kingdom Metazoa; phylum Chordata; class Actinopteri; order Syngnathiformes; family Callionymidae; genus Synchiropus; species Synchiropus splendidus. The sequence goes on from NC_071335.1 coordinate 33,497,928, forward strand.
TGGTTACAGTAAAGTTTCACTGAACTGGGTAACAACTGCAACACCACAAGCTCACCTAAAATGAAAAGACCCGAAAAGAACAGGTGTTTCTCACAGAAACTGAAGAACATCTTGTAAAAGAAATACCAGATGACATATGGTCAAATGGACCTACAGACGTAGGTCTCATGAAAGGTTCTGTTCCAGTAAAAATAACTCCAAAATCACACCATAGACCGCGTCAAAGACAATATCATTTGAAACCAGAAGCCGAAGAAGAAATTAAACCTATCATACAAGATTTGTTAAAATCATGAGCGGTTGTTGAATGAGCAGTCTCACCATGTAATGCACCATTATTCCCAGTAAAAAAGGCACCACCATGAACTGGAGAATGGTCCAAGAGTTAATTCAGCTGTTGTCCCTCCAGCGCCTTGTGTACTTGATCCCAAGCACTGTGGAATGATTTAGATCCAGAAGCAAAATACCTCAGTGTAATAGATATCTCAAATGCTTTCTTTTCAATCCCAATAAGCATCTGTTGACAGTTTTGGTTTGCTTTTACTTTCAGAAGGAAACAATATACGCTTACAAGACTTCCTCAGGTGTACGCTGAGTCACCTACCATTTTCTCAACTGCCATGGAAGTCAACGTGGCCACGTTTAACCCACCTTGGGGAAGTCAGCTGTTAATATATGTGGATTATATATTAGTAGCCTCGCGAGAAAAAGAACTATGTAAAAAGAACACTTTAGCCCTGCTTCAGCATTTGTATGACGGTCGCAAAGTATCAAAGCAAAAGTGACAGCTTTGGAAATTGAAAGTTAAATATCTAGGCTTCACATTGACATCTGAAGGAAAGGAAGCAATTTTCCAAGCTCCAAAACCGCTTACAAAACGGCAGGGAACGACCAACTATTGCAGACTTTGGATCCCAGATTTTCACTAGACCTCTTCAAGATCCAGTGAAAGCTGATCTGGTGCCCCATGAAAAAGTTACATGAACACCAGAAGCAGGAAAGTCTCTCATAGAGATTAAAAAGATGATGGTACAACCTCCAAACTTAGGCTTACCTAATTATGCAAAACCCTTTATTCAGACGGTAGATTGTGAAGAAGGACACATGACCTCAGTCCTATTCCAAAAATCAGGAGATAAATTAAGGCCCATTGCTTTATAACTCAACTTAACTTAATGATGTAACGCGCGCCCTTCCATCATATGTACAAGCAGTTGTTGCATGCTCCGTTGCAGTGCAAGCATCCGCACATATTGGACTTTTTCACCTGTTAACCCCAAAAGTCCCTCATGCAGTTGCAATTTTACTCTTACAAAGTAAAATGACATTTTTATCACCTGCAAAACACTTGTCATGCTTAGCAATCCTAACGTCTCAACCACATCTAACTATTGAACGGTGTACAACTTTGAATGCAGCTACTTTGTTACCATGACCAAGTGACGGAGAGCCACATGATTGTCTGGTAGAAAGTGAAAAAAAATGCAAAACCAAGACCTGATTTATCTGATCAAGCGTTACAGCAAGCAATAAACATCTACACAGATGGTTCCTGTGTAAAGGACAAATATGGCAAGTCACGAACATCCGTTGCCGTAGTTACTGATGAAAAAGTGATCAATGCTGCAGAACAATCAGATATCAGCTCAGGAAGCTGAACTTTAACCCTCGAATATTCAAAAGGAAAAATAGTTAACACATACACAGATAGCCAATATGCTTTCTCATTTTAACACCTTTTTTGCTGGACAATGGCAAGGACAGGGTTTGCAACAGGAAAACCTGTAAAACATAAAGAGTTGTTAGAACGACTACTCGAAGCTGTTCTTCCTCCTAAACAAGTGTCAGTCTGTAAATGTGAAGCACATACTAACAAACAAGATGTAGTATCTAGAGGAAACAACTTTGCAGATCATACAGCAAAAGCACAAATACCATCTCAAGATATAATGATCTTTACTATTACAGACAGAAATCCTAACAGATAAGCAAAAAGCTGCACTTAAATCCGAACAACGCCTTTGGAAAAGAAAAGGTGCTGTCAAATGGAGGAGTGTGTTTCTACATCAACGTGGTTCTGTCCCACCTGAAATCTATCACCGAGCAAGATCTGTGGACGAAGCAGTTGACCAGGCCCTTCACTTCATTATGGAGCATCTGGACTCCCCAGGAACCTCGGCCAGGATCATGTTCGTGCACTTCAGCTCTGCTTTCAATATGATTCTCTCTGCTTCAAGACAAGCTTTGCCAGCTCAACGCAGTTGGATTACAGACGTTTCAAGATGGCGCCGACGAAGGCTGGCCTGGAATTACCGTGCATGTTATTTTGTTTAGTTTTGTGTTTTGATGGAGCATCTGCGTGTTCTTACACACGAGATCAGTTGATGAACATCAGGGCTATGACTCCGTCTGACTTACTACCAGTATTTTTGGTGTCAGTTGCGGGGTTAGTTCATCTTTTGGCGGGGCGGAAGAAACTGAGGAGGAGAGGGAAACGTGCCGGTGCGCTCGTTCGCCTTCGGCGAAGAGGATCGCGCACCCCACTTCCCGGGATAATCCTCTCCAACGTCCGCTCGCTCAGCAATAAGATGGATGAATTGGCGCTGATGTTGAGACGGAACAGAGACTTCTCCTCCTCTTGTGTTTTGTGTTTCACGGAGACGTGGTTGAGCGATCTCATCCCGGACACTGCGCTTCATCTGGAGGGTTTCCAGCTTCACCGCGCGGACCGGGTTCCGGAGCTCACCGGCAAAACCAAAGGCGGAGGACTGTGTTTCTACATCAACAATCGCTGGTGTACGGATGTGACGGTGATCTTCCAGCACTGCTCTCCCTCTCTGGAATGTCTGATCGTGAACTGTAAGCCGTTTTACTCCCCACGTGAGTTCGCTTCATTCATTCTGGCTGCCGTATATATCCCGCCCAGCGCGGATGTACGTGAGGCTCAGAGTGCGCTCGCGGATCAGGTCCTGCATGTGGAGCGAACTTTCCCGGACTCTCCTGTGATTGTGCTTGGTGACTTCAACAAGGCAAATCTGAGTGAGGAGCTTCCCAGGTACAGGCAGGTTGTAAAATGTCCCACCAGAGAGCAGAGCGTGCTGGATCACTGTTACTCATCGCTCCGCAACTCCTATACCGCCCTCCCTCGAGCTGCACTGGGACTCTCTGACCACTTGATGGTTCATACAAGCAGAAGCTGAAGCTGGCAAAGCCTGTTGTGAGGAGCATGAAGATCTGGACAAGTGAAGCTAAAGAGGAGCTGCAGTCTTGCATGGAGACCACAGACTGGGAGGTGTTCAGGGCTGCGACCAATAATCTGGATGAATATACAGACACTGTGACTTCATGGATCAGCTACTGTGAAGAGTGCATAGTTCCAACGCGCACCAAGGTGAGTTATGCAAATGACAAACCTTGGTTCACAACTAAACTCAGCCAGATTAGACGGGAGAAGGAGGCAGCTCGCAAGAGTGGGGACAGGAACTGCTACAAAGAGATGAAGTATCGGTTTCAGAGGGAGCTGAAGAAAGCTAAGGCCGCATACTCTGACAAACTCACGCAGCAGTTCTCAGCCAATGACTCGGCTGCGGTGTGGAGAGGGCTCAAGGTGATCACTAACTACAAGCCACGTGCCCCCCACAGTCTGAACAACCTCGCTCTTGCACAGGACCTCAACAACTTCTATTGTCGCTTTGAGCAGCCATTTTGCACCAACACCTCTGTGGTCTCTCCAGCCCCATGTTCCACTTTCAAACAAAGGACTGTGCTGTCTCTTAGTGACACAACTAAGACCAATGATGTCACTGAGACAGCAAAGACCACAGTCACTTTTGATGAGCCACCCCCTCACCTCCCCCCTCTTTCTCTTGACATCATGGAGCAAGACGTGCGCACTCAGTTCAGGAGGCTGAACCTTCGGAAGGTGGCAGGTCCGGACAGAGTTTCCCCTGCCATCCTGAATCATTGTGCTGCTGAGCTGGCTCCAGTGTTCACGGACATCTTCAATGCTTCCTTGGTGTCCTGTCATGTTCCTGCCTGCTTTAAGTCCTCCACTATCATCCCTGTTCCCAAGAAGGCCAGGATCACAGGACTGAATGACTACAGACCGGTGGCACTGACGTCTGTGGTCATGAAGTCCTTTGAGCGCCTGGTTCTCTCTCACCTGAAATCTATCACTGCTTCTCACCTGGACTCATTGCAGTTTGCCTACAGAGCCAACAGATCTGTGGACGATGCAGTGAACCAGGCCCTTCATTTCGTTCTGGAGCATCTGGACTCCCCAGGAACCTATGCCAGGATCCTGTTTGTGGACTTCAGCTCTGCCTTTAATACAATTCTTCCAACTCTGCTTGAAGACAAGCTTCGCCAGCTGGACGTGCCTAACTCCCTCTGCAGATGGATTACAGACTTCCTGACCAGCCGAAGTGCGTGAAGCGTGTGTGGCTGAGGACGACTGTCTCCGACACTCGGACCCTCAACATTGGGTCTCCTCAGGGCTGTGTTCTCTCTCCATGGCTCTTCTCCCTGTACACTAACTGCTGCACCTCCAGCCACGAGTCCGTGAAGCTGATCAAGTTTGCGGACGACACCACCATCATCGGGCTCATCTCAGATGGAGATGAGTCGGCTTACAGGAGGGAGGTGGAGCGGCTGGTGTCCTGGTGCAGCAACAACAACCTGGAGCTCAACGCTCAGAAGACAGTGGAGATGATCATGGACTTCAGGAGAGTAAAAGCTCCTCCGTCCCCTCTCATGTTGGCTGGTTTATCCATTCCTATTGTGGGCTCCTTCTGCTTCCTGGGAACCACCATCACTGAGGACCTCAAATGGGAGCCAACCATCAGGTCCCTCATCAGGAAGGCCCAGCAGAGAATGTTCTTTCTGAGGCAGCTACGAAAACTACGACTGCCGACGAAGTTGCTGGTGGAGTTCTACACGGCCATCATCCAGTCCATCCTCACCTCCTCTATCACTGTCTGGTACAACAGTGCCACCTCCAGGGACAAGAGCAGACTGCAGCACATCGTACGTTCTGCTGAGAAGGTGATCGGTTGCAGCCTGCCATCTCTTCATGACCTGTATGTCTCCAGGACCCAGAGACGTGCAGGTCGGATCAGAGCCGACCCTTCTCACCCTGGACATGGACTGTTTGTTCCTCTTCCCTCTGGCAGGAGGCTACGGTCCATCCAGACCGGAACCTCCCGTCACAGGAACAGCTTCTTTCCCTCGGCCGTCAGACTGTTAAATTCATGAACAGCCTTGTTGTAATGTTATTCTATTTATTTTATTTGTTTTTTGTTGCACTTTATTCCAAGGCACTTTCCTAGTCAGTGGGCTCCCCACTGACCATGGCAATAAATTTGATTCTGATTCTGATTCTGATTCTGGTCAGACAGACCAGAGTCAGGGGGCTGGGGACGACTGTCTCGGACACCTGGACCCTCAACATCAGGTCTCCTCAGGGCTGTGTTCCCTCTCCATTGTTCTTCTCCCTGTACATCATTGCTGAGTCGCCCATATCCATTGTGGACTCCTTCTGCTTCCTAGGAACCACCATCACCAAGGACCTCAAATGGGAGCCGACCATCAGGTCTCCCATCAGGAAAGCCCAGCAGAAAATGTTCTTTTTGCAGCAGCTGAGGTAACTCCAACTACAGACTAAGATGCTGGTGGAGTTCTACACAGCCATCATCAAGTCTATCGTCACCGTCTCTATCACCGTGTGGTACAGCAGCGCCACCTCCAGGGACCAGGGCAGACTGCAGTACATTGTACGGAGATTCTGCAGAGAAGGTGACTACAACCTCTTCAGGACCTGTATGTCTCCAGGACCTCTTCTTGGCCATCAGACTGATGAATTCGTGAACAGCCTTTGTTGTTACTTATATTATTGTTTATTTTATTTTATGTTCATTATTGCACCATGTACTTAGGCACTTTCCTAGTTGGTGGGATCCTCACTGACATTGGAAATAAAGCTGATTCTGAATAGCCACACACGAGTGTGCCGTGGGAAATTATCCAGTTCCACCTAGTTTTTCCCGAGATGGAGGTGGGTGATCTGACATTAAATCACCAACAACCAGAACATATTGAAGATATACCAATGCTGATGTGTTGATTCATCCATGAGTCGCAGCTGCATTGCACTTGGTGCTCCTCTTCCCACACAGTCAAAGTGAAGAAGCCGGTCAAATGCGTAACTTCTAATTGTTTTTAAACCTGATGCGACACACACCTGCACGACAGAATGGAGTTTTCCTTGTCAGACCCACGATGCCAAAGACTGTCTGCACCGCACAATAGAGCTAGTAGACTATCAAAGTTTGCTAAAAAACTAAATGCAGAACCAAATAAACGTGCTCCAAATTTTGAAGAGAGCGTAGTCATGAAGCAAGCTGAGGAAAAGAATCTAAGATTTGTCTGGAAATTCTCCAAACCAGAAGGTCTTTGGCCTAAAATTGCCAGAAACTCTGAAGTTAGTCTGAAAAATGCACCTGAGATCGTTATAAAATTGAAACAGTCATTTAAAACAGACTAATAAATCCTGATATAATTTTTCCATATTGCCCATCTCTTTCAACAGAAAGGGATGGGCAACATGTCAATTTTATTTTCTGCAATTTGTTTCTGCAAATAACAGGCCAAAACAGCAGAGTGTCAGTTGCTAAAGATATTCACAAATTAAAAGTGATTTTCTACAAAACGTTTGACTAAGCGCAATTGTGCACTGGTCGATGTTGCTTTTCGGGTGAGCCTCTGGATTTTTATTTTTTTTTCAATGAACGAGGGGCTAATAAACATGACGAAAAACCCTGGTCTGAGTAATCTGCGTCACATCCGCATGGATATCCATTTTTTGAAACAATGGCATTGCACCTGAAAATAGCTAAAACACAGTCCCTTTAAATGGGAAACTCACATGCAACAGGAAGGGGACTGAAACCGGAATCAAGTCCAAAAAAATTTAATACCAAACAATTCATATCAAACTGAACCTCTATGCGACAGGGAATACAAAGTACAGTGGTACCTCGGTCTTCGAACAAAAATGTAGAGATTTTTTTGCTTCTGATTTCAAACGAAAATCCAGAACTTGAACACCCCCGAAAAAAGCCAGAAAAAAGATAACATGCGCAGAGCCTCTGTATGCAGACATGTATTAGCTACATTTACTGGCTGTTTTTTCTTCATATTGAGGTGTAAAACCTTTCCTGTCTCCACACTGGACCGTGGTAGAGTGTCACAGGGGAGGTGCTCGCTCTCCACACCTCCGAGGCTGGAGCGCTCACTCCAGGGTCTGATGTCCTGTTGTGGGCTGGAGCTGGGACAGGGATGAGGCGAGTCTGGGACAGAGCGTTACTTGGTTTATGACTTTGTCACAGCCAAACTGCACAGAAGCGCACATTCAGAGCTGGACACGCACCGGGCACCTCTTCACTTCTGGAGAGACGTCACTCACTCGGCAACCCCTCCCACATGCAGCGGCCACACACATAGAGGAACAGCGCACCTGCAGCAGACACTCTACATTCACTCCTACAAAAGCCTGTTTTAAGGCTTGGAACGCATTATTTCTTTTACCATTCATTGTAATGGGAAAAATCGATTCAGATGTCGAACAATTCGCTTCTCAAACGGCTGTCTGGAATGGATTGTGGTCGAGAACCGAGGTGCCACTGTACAAAGAAACAAAACTGAATGCACTAAAAGGCCCATCTATAGTAAGCATTTATAATAGACTCCCCCACTTTATATCTGCAGCAACATTTGTTGATAAATAAATGTTCACCAGTCTTGTCATACATAATATAAACTCACATGACTTTGTTTATGGAGAGTAGTAGAGATTTATCAGAAACAGCTGATGTTACATACATGCTTTATTATACACGTACAGAAATGTCGTTCACTTTGGTGTGTGTGTGATATGTGCTACGCATTCTCACAAATGTGAGGCAAATCTCGCAGCAATACAGCAGAAGACTTAAACATCAGCACTTCACTCCATAAACTTAGGAATTATTTTCTGTTCATAATATATATTCCTGAAGCGTATCATCACAACTTATAATTGTTTTTACCAGAAGCCACCAATAATAATTAAAAAAAAAACATTTGTAAAATGCATCACTGCACAAAAACATCTCTTCCCTCAGATGATATATAAAAAAATGCGATAGATTATAGTGGACCATTGAGGTGAGATAGACAGTGATTCTACTGAAGCACAGAAATTGCATTTTGTTACAGGAAATTTATATTCTTCTCACAGATCCAAAATTTCTTCAGCTGACAAGGAGCATCATTCCAGCTCTTTTCTATAGAATGTTCCCTTATTTCAGTGCAGTTTTCCTCTATTCCCTCAAAATCATTTGGCTCACCAGGGGACCAGAAGCTGAAACCACAAAAGGAAAAAGTGTCATTTGATAAAAAGTGTACATTTGTGTGTGTGCACCTTCTGGTCAGCGGAGTCCCGTCCACCCAAACCCACTGCCCGTTGTCCTGCTGTTGACTCAGTCCAATCCATGTGATCTTTCCAAATTTATTCATGAACTCCTAAACAAGTTCAAGGGAAACATTTTACTATCATCACCCTTGAGTTCAGTTATTACATGTGACAGACCTGCTCTTCTCTGTTGTTGATGACCACCAGGTCTGCACCTCTTTCAACACAGAAGTTTCTGCTGTCAAACCAGGATTTCTTCACTGGTGACACGTAGTAGAGACTGGTTCTGAAATACCGCCATCCTTGTTGGAAATACTCATCTGTTTGGATGAAAATAACAACACATGTATTCATGACAACGAAATAATACATTGCAGCCACTTAGAAAGTGGATTATATTTAATTCCAGATTCCTGCATTCATTTCTATTTATTTATTCTATTTATATCAAGGTTAAATAAACAAGTTGGAAATCCTGACTTTATTAAACCCAATGTACTGTTGAATCACTGAAGTAAATCTACATTCATGTGTCTATGGTGATAAACTGTGGCTCTTGATAATAGACAGACAGAAAGAACTCAAAAATTACTCTCTTGTCAAGCTTTTCTCACTCAACCATTGAGCGCATAAATGATACCGCCCCCTACTGCCCGACTGAGCACATTGACCTGAGCTTATTTAAATACACATTTTATAGATAAAATGAGGGCAATAATATCAAAATAATAGTTTGGGTGAAAATGTGTGGCTTGGTGGAGGAATGTGCAACCCAGTGCTTTTCCAGGTGTAAACTCCATCTCTGTGCTTCCATGCAACTCTGAGCCTCAGCTCTTATTGCATCGATAAATATATTCGAACTCGCATGAAACCCATGAATTAAGATTTATATTCATTTACCTACCTAATTCATTGAGCTTCATCTTCATGACTGCAGTCTCATTTGTACAATTGAAGTCAATGTTGGCCAGCTTTCCAGAATTGTCTGTAAGTGAGAAGAAAAGAGAAAAGTTTGTCACTTTATAACTGACTGTGGTCTGCATCTGAAAGAAAAATTCAGAAGTCCCGTTCAGGGTTTGCCACAGCTTCCTCCTCCCCACACACACTGAGCTCTTCATGTCCGCATTTACAAAGACTTTACCTTCTTTTCTGAAGGAATGTTATGCGTGATAAACAAAAATATGCATTTTGGATCATTTCAGTCCTTTTAATGGCTGCATTTGTTTACAGAAACCAAGAATTGAAAAAAAAACACTTTTCTTTGTAACTTTCAGTAGCATTTCTTTCTGTATCTTACATTTTGTGACATTATTTTTCAACATGAAGTCGCTCCAGAGACTTTTCTCCAAAAGTGACCTCAGAGACAACAAACAGCAACAGAAATACTCACATATACGAAGGGAAACATTGAGACCGACTTGTAGGAGACACAGGAGTCCAAACGCCACAGCGAGGCCCTTGTAGTAACTCTGCCCTTTGTTGGAGAAGATTTACAAAACAATAAACATCAAGCAGCTTGTCCTCTCACGTCGCCACATTAAAACAATACAAACTATCACAGTTCATAATCGTTCAAAGGAGGGCTTTTTCTTACCAGGCGCTGCAGTAGTTGACCCTGGGGAGAAAGTTTCAGGCATGTCGTTGTATTCTGTTGCTATTCTGATGCTTTCTTCACGAACCACCTCTGCCATGCTAATCTTCTCAGGCAGTCACAACTTTATCAGACGGTTCTGTATGTTCAAGTTCCCTCTTCTATTGCTGTCTCACTGTAGCACCTGCCCCCTTCTTGAAACTCATCCTTCCACCAATGATCTGTAATACAATCGGAAACCTTCCAAAAACTTATGAAGAATTCAATCCATTTAAAAATATATATTTTCCATCTGATTTTCTTTCTTTTGAATGTTTGTTTGTTCTTGACTTGCATTGATGCAAGACGTTACTCGCTGCATCTGAGAAACCTGAGGAGACAATCCATTGTTGTGGATCTGCTTTATGTCATGAAGTGTTAGTGTAGATGTTTCAGTTCCACACTTCAACTTCCATAGCTTTCACAGTAAGTTCATATGAAACCATTTTGAATTACTCTCTCTATTTGTGGCCCGCTAGAATAACCAAAGGAACAGAACTTCGCTGTGACTACAGAAGTAGCTGAGCTAATTCAAACTCTGACTCATATATAAATGAAAACAAATACTGACACACTCTTGAGCCTGTCGTTTCAAATGTAATTGTTCTTTGATTGGATGTTAGGAAAGTGGCTTTCCATTCTTACTGCTGCCTCCTGTTGGTGAATGTCGTGATTAGACTATGGATTGTCTTCACCGAAACATCTAATAATACACTGAAAATAACCACTAATGCCAGCCATTGCTGTCCATATACGTTTCGTGATGAGAAGCCATTTTCTTTGAAATGACATTCTTCAGGTAAACATTGTTGATCTCCGCGACCTTTGTCCTCCAAACTCCACAAAATACTTTTATTTCAAAGTGCCAACATGACATGCAATTGACTATGGCTTATGTGCAGCCATCGCCAGTTGCATTGCTTGCCACAAGACCTTATTCATCAGAAAAGGCAGAATTTAGGGACCCCACAGAAAACGCAAAAGTATATACATACACCTTCTCACAAATGCAAGGTAAATCTCATACATAAGGTAGTTGGTTGACTTCAAAACTTCACTTTCATTAGGTTAAATATTGTTTGGTTTATCCTAGAAGCTGCGACAATACAGGGCAACAGCAGAAGACTCAAACATCAGTCATTTCTTCTTTTTAAATTACAATATGCTCATAATTTATCCACTGGTACTTCATCATTGTCTATATTAACCAGTGTATGATTTGTTGTTAGCAGAAACCACACATAAAAATAATAATAGGATCCATCACTGCAACAAACATCCCTTTCCTCAGTTATGAAAAATAAAATGCTGTAAAAGATTCACCCATTCCTGCAAATCCCCTCTGTGAGTTGTTCTGAAGCACAGTTGAAACTGAATTCACAATTTTTGGGAAATTAAATATTTCCCAATGATGCTCAGTTTCCTCTTTTTAACTGCAGGCTACATGAAGAAGCAAAACATTCAGAGCTACTAGGGACGTATGAAGATACTGATGCCAATGAAGCAAAGAAATGCATCCATTACAGGAAAGTTATATTCTTCTGACAGATCCAAAAGTTTTCATCTTGACAAGGAATATCATTCCAGCTATTTTCCATGTCAAGGTGCTTTATTTCAGTGCAGTCTTCTTCTTTTCCTTTTGATAAAATGTGTGTACATTCATGTGCGTACCTTCTGGTCAGCAGAGTCCCGTGCACCCAAACCCACTGCTCATCTTTCAACACAGAAGTTTCTGCTGTCAAACCAGGATTTCTTCACTGGTGACATGCAGTAGAGACTGGGTCGGAAATACCGCCATCCTTGTTGGAAATACTCATCTGTTTGGATCATTAAAACAAGTCTGCACAACAATATGTCCTGAAAATACATTACAGCTGCTTAAAAAAAGATATTTGAGTTGAGATTCCTACATTCATCGAACCAAAATGTGTATCTACTAATGAAGGTTTTCTCTCTCATCCAATGTTGCTGACTGTGTTTTCACTGAGCTCCTTAATGCGACTGCCACCTGTCGTGGCGTTTCACTCATTGCACTCAAATATATTTAATATGAAATATATGAATAAAATACATGTTGGTCGATCACGTCAAATTCACAGTTTGGGGCAAACTTGAGTGTCTTGGTGGAGGTATGTGTTGTACCAGTGCCTTTCTATTAAAGGTTGGTTCGTCCATGAGTCGCAGCTGCGCTGCACTTGGGGCTCTTCTTCCCACACACACTCGCAGCAAAGAAGCCGGTCAAATTCGCAACTTTGAGTTGTTTTTAAACCTGATGCGACTTGACCACACACCTGCACGACAGAATGATTGTGTTCCTTGTCGGACCCACGACGTCAAAGACTGAGCTAACAGAGCTAACAGTGCTAACAGATAGTTGGATAAAAACTTCATACAGCACCAAATAGATGCTTTCCAAAATGTGAAGAGAGAAAGAATAATTGTAGTTATGAAGCAAGCTGAGGCAAAGAATCTAAGATTTGTCTGGAAATTCTCCAAACAAGAAGTTCTTTGGCCTAAATTGCCAGAAACTTGCAAGTTAGTTTCAAAAATGCAAGTGCAATTGTGATAACGTCTAAACAGTTACTTAAAACACATATTAATCCTGATGTAGTTTTTCCATATTGCCTATAACGTTCTGTCGACACTTTTAAACAAACACATTTTCTGCTATTTGTTTCTGCAAATGACATGCCAAAACAGCACAGTGTCATTTGCAAAAGGTTTTCACAAATTAAAAGGGAATTTCTACAAAACGTTCAACTAAGCGCACAATGTTCCTTTAGTGGTGAGCCTTGGGATATTTTCGTTGAATGAAGGGCTAGAAAAGCGGTTGGAAAACCCTGCTCTGAGTAATCTGTGTCCCATAGATTTAGACATAGACATAGATAATCATTTTTATTGAAGCGTGAAGCGAATTGTTCGAAATCTGACTCGAAAAAGAAATAATGCGTTCCAAGCCTTAAAATAGTCTTTTGTAGGAGTGAATGTAGAGTGTCTGCTGCAGGTGCGCTGTTCCTCTATGTGTGTGGCCGCTGCATGTGGGAGGGGTTGCCGAGTGAGTGACGTCTCTCCAGAAGTGAAGAGGTGCCCGGTGCGTGTCCAGCTCTGAATGTGTGCTTCTGTGCAGTTTGGCTGTGACAAAGTCATAAACCAAGTAACGCTCTGTCCCAGACTCGCCTCAAACCAAGTTACCACTGTACTCGCATTGCTTGGCATGAGACCTGAAAATAGCTAACACATTCCCTTATATTTGTTCAGGAATTGAGTCATGGAAAATGTTCTCAAAATGTAAAAAATGTGCATCTATAATCAGAATTTATAATAAGCACGCCCACTTTATATCTGCAGCAAAATTTGTTCATGTATAAATGTTCACTCATCTTTGTTGGGCTTGTCATACATAAATTCAACTCACATGACTTTGTTTATGGAGAGTGGAAGAGATTTATCAGAAACAGCAGATGTTACATACATGCTTTGTGATGTACATTCAAAAATGTCATTCACTTTGGTGTGTGTGTGATATGTGTTACACCATCTCACAAATGCTTGTACAAAAACTGTTTTCCTGATCCAGAAACCTCTGGTAAAATATTGTCTGGCTTGAAGCTGCAACGATACAGGACAACAGCAGAAGGCTCATGCATCAGCTTCCTCAGACTTCGGAATTATTATCTGCTCATAATTCATCTTGTGATTCCTAAAGAAGATGATCACATCTTATAATTGTTTGTTGTTGTTTTTTTACAAGAAGCTGCTAATAATTGCTGCAAAAAAAAACATCTCTTGCCAGAAATATTATGAAAAATGAAATGTTGAAACAAATCCATTCATGCTCCACAAATCCCTCTGTGAGTTGTTCAGAAGCATGATTGAAACACCAAGTTTCACTGTAGATAACAGTGGACTATTGAGGTGAGACAGACAGTGATGCTGCTGAAGCAAAGGAATACGTTAGTTACAGGAAATTTATGTTCTTCTCACAGATCCAAGATTTCTCAATTTGACAATCAGCATCATTCCAGCTTTTTCCTACAGGACGGTCATTTATTTCAGTGCAGTTTTCTATTCCATCAACATCATTGGGCTCTCCACGGGACCAGAAGCTGAAACCACAGCAGGAAAATGTGTCATTTGATAAAAAGTGTGTACATTTGTGTGTGTGCACCTCATGTTCAGCGGAGTCCCGTCCACCCAAACCCACTGCCCGTTGTGCTGCTGTTGACTCAGTCCAATCCATGTGATCTTTCCAAATTTATTCATGAACTCCTAAAGAAGTTCAAGGGAAACATTTTATGATCATCACCCTTGAGTTCAGTTGTTACACGTGACAGACCTGCTCTTCTCTGCTGTTGATGACCACCAGGTCTGCATCTCTTTCAACACAGAAGTTTCTGCTGTCAAACCAGGATTTCTTCACTGGTGACACGTAGTAGAGACTGGTTCAGAAATACCGCCATCCTTGTTGGAGATATTCCTCTGTTCGGATGAAAATAACAACAACATGTATTCATGACAACGAAATAATACATTGCAGCCACTTTGAAAGTGGATTATATTTAATTCCAGATTCCTGCATTCATTTCTATTTATTCCAGCTTAGGGTTAAATAAACAAGTTGGAAATCCTGACTTTATTAAACCCAACGTACTGTTGAATCACTGAAGTAAATCTACGTCCATGTGTCTATGGTGACAAACTGTGGCTCTTGATAATAGAAGGACAGAAAGAACTCAATAATTACTCTCTTGGGAAGCTACTCTCACTCATCCATTGAGCGCATTAATGATACCGCCCCCTACTGCCCGACAGAACACATTGACCTGAGCTTAGTTAAATACACATTTTATAGATAAAATGAGGGCAATAATATCAAAATAATAGTTTGGGTGAAAATGTGTGGCTTGGTGGAGGAATGTGCAACCCAGTGCTTTTCCAGGTGTAAACTCCATCTCTGTGCTTCCATGCAACTCTGAGCCTCAGCTCTTATTGCATCGATAAATATATTCTAGCTCGCATGAAACGCATGAATTAAGATTTATATTCATTTACCTACCTAATTCATGGAGCTTCATCTTCATGACTGCAGTCTCATTTGTACAATTGAAGTCAATGTTGGCCATCTTTCCAGAATTGTCTGTAAGTGAGAAGAAAAGAGAAAAGTTTGTCACTTTATAACTGACTGTGGTCTGCATCTGAAAGAAAAATTCAGAAGTCCCGTTCAGGGTTTGCCACAGCTTCCTCCTCCCCACACACACTGAACTCTTCATGTCCGCATTTACAAAGACTTTACCTTCTTTTCTGAAGGAATGTTATGCGTGATAAACAAAAATATGCATTTTGGATCATTTCAGTCCTTTTTAATGGCTGCATTTGTTTACAGAAACCAAGAATTGAAAAAAAAAAAAACACTTTTCTTTGTAACTTTCAGTAGCATTTCTTTCTGTATCTTAATTTTTGTGACATTATTTTTCAACATGAAGTCGCTCCAGAGACTTTTCTCCAAAAGTGACCTCAGAGACAACAAACAGCAACAGAAATACTCACATATACGAAGGGAAACATTGAGACCGACTTGTAGGAGACACAGGAGTCCAAACGCCACAGCGAGGCCCTTGTAGTAACTCTGCCCTTTGTTGGAGAAGATTTACAAAACAATAAACATCAAGCAGCTTGTCCTCTCACGTCGCCACATTAAAACAATACAAACTATCACAGTTCATAATCGTTCAAAGGAGTGCTTTTTCTTACCAGGCGCTGCAGTAGTTGACCCTGGGGAGAAAGTTTCAGGCATGTCGTTGTATTCTCTTGCTATTCTGATGCTTTCTTCACGAACCACCTCTGCCATGCTAATCTTCTCAGGCAGTCACAACTGCATCAGACGGTTCTGTATGTTCAAGTTCCTTCTTCTATTGCTGTCTCACTGTAGCACCTGCCTCCTTCTTGAAACTCATCCTTCCACCAATGATCTGTAATACAATCGGAAACCTTCCAAAAACTTATGAAGAATTCAATCCATTTAAAAATATATATTTTCCATCTGATTTTCTTTCTTTTGAATGGTTGTTTGTTCTTGACTTGCATTGATGCAAGACGTTACTCACTGCATCTGAGAAACCTGAGGAGACAATCCATTGTTGTGGATCTGCTTTATGTCATGAAGTGTTAGTGTTGATGTTTCATTTCCGCACTTCAACTTCAAAATAGAAATACTCATCTGTTTGGATGATTAAAACAAGTCCGCACAACAATATGTCCTGAAAATACATTACAGCCGCTTAAAAAAAGATATTTGAGTTGAGATTCCTACATTCATCAAACCAAAATGTGTATCTACTAATGAAGGTTTTCTCTCTCATCCATTGTTGCTGACTGTATATGACAATGTATGACAAATATATTTAATATGAAATATACGAATAAAATACATGTTGGTCGATCACGTCAAATTCACAGTTTGGGGCAAACTTGAGTGTCTTGGTGGAGGTATGTGTTGTACCAGTGCCTTTCTATTAAAGGTTGGTTCGTCCATGAGTCGCAGCTGCGCTGCACTTGGGGCTCTTCTTCCCACACACACTCGCAGCAAAGAAGCCGGTCAAATTCGCAACTTTGAGTTGTTTTTAAACCTGATGCGACTTGACCACACACCTGCACGACAGAATGATTGTGTTCCTTGTCGGACCCACGACGCCAAAGACTGAGCTAACAGAGCTAACAGTGCTAACAGATAGTTGGATAAAAACTTCATACAGCACCAAATAGATGCTTTCCAAAATGTGAAGAGAGAAAGAATAATTGTAGTTATGAAGCAAGCTGAGGCAAAGAATCTAAGATTTGTCTGGAAATTCTCCAAACAAGAAGTTCTTTGGCCTAAATTGCCAGAAACTTGCAAGTTAGTTTCAAAAATGCAAGTGCAATCGTGATAACGTCTAAACAGTTACTTAAAACACATATTAATCCTGATGTAGTTTTTCCATATTGCCCATCACGTTCTGTCGACACTTTTAAACAAACACATTTTCTGCTATTTGTTTCTGCAAATGACATGCCAAAACAGCAGAGTGTCATTTGCAAAAGGTTTTCACAAATTAAAAGGGAATTTCTACAAAATGTTCGACTAAGCGCACAATGTTCCTTTAGTGGTGAGCCTTGGGATATTTTCGTTGAATGAAGGGCTAGAAAAGCGGTTGGAAAACCCTGCTCTGAGTAATCTGTGTCCCATAGATTTAGACATAGACATAGATAATCATTTTTATTGAAGCGTGAAGCGAATTGTTCGAAATCTGACTCGAAAAAGAAATAATGCGTTCCAAGCCTTAAAATAGTCTTTTGTAGGAGTGAATGTAGAGTGTCTGCTGCAGGTGCGCTGTTCGTCTATGTGTGTGGCCGCTGCATGTGGGAGGGGTTGCCGAGTGAGTGACGTCTCTCCAGAAGTGAAGAGGTGCCCGGTGCGTGTCCAGCTCTGAATGTGCGCTTCTGTGCAGTTTGGCTGTGACAAAGTCATAAACCAAGTCACGCTCTGTCCCAGACTTGCTTGGCATGAGACCTGAAAATAGCTAACACATTCCCTTATATTTGTTAAGGAATTGAGTCATGGAAAATGTTCTCAAAATGTAAAAAATGTGCATCTATAATCAGAATTTATAATAAGCTCGCCCACTTTATATCTGCAGCAAAATTTGTTGATCTATAAATGTTCACTCATCTTTGTTGGGCTTGTCATACATAAATTCAACTCACATGACTTTGTTTATGGAGAGTAGAAGAGATTTATCAGAAACAGCTGATGTTACATACATGCTTTGTGATGTACATTCAAAAATGTCATTCACTTTGGTGTGTGTGTGATATGTGTTACATCATCTCACAAATGCTTGTACAAAAACTGTTTTCCTGATCCAGAAACCTCTGGTAAAATATTGTCTGGCTTGAAGCTGCAACGATACAGGACAACAGCAGAAGGTTCGAACATCAGCTTCCTCAGACTTCGGAATTATTATCTGCTCATAATTCATCTTGTGATTCCTAAAGAAGATGATCACATCTTATAATTGTTTGTTGTTGTTTTTTTACAAGAAGCCGCTAATAATTGCTGCAAAAAAAAACATCTCTTGCCACAAATATTATGAAAAATGAAATGTTGAAACAAATCCATTCATGCTCCACAAATCCCTCTGTGAGTTGTTCAGAAGCATGATTGAAACAGCAAGTTTCACTGTAGATAACAGTGGACTATTGAGGTGGGACAGACAGTGATGCTGCTGAAGCAAAGGAATACGTTAGTTACAGGAAATTTATGTTCTTCTCACAGATCCAAGATTTCTCAATTTGACAATCAGCATCATTCCAGCTTTTTCCTACAGGACGGTCATTTATTTCAGTGCAGTTTTCTATTCCATCAACATCATTGGGCTCTCCACGGGACCAGAAGCTGAAATCACAGCAGGAAAATGTGTCATTTGATAAAAAAAAGTGTGTACATTTGTGTGTGCGTACCTTATGTTCAGCGGAGTCCCGTCCACCCAAACCCACTGCCCGTTGTCCTGCTGTTGACTCAGTCCAATCCATGTAATCTTTCCAAATTTATTCATGAACTCCTAAAGAAGTTCAAGGGAAACATTTTATTATCATCACCCTTGAGTTCAGTTGTTACACGTGACAGACCTGCTCTTCTCTGCTGTTGATGACCACCAGGTCTGCACCTCTTTCAACACAGAAGTTTCTGCTGTCAAACCAGGATTTCTTAACTGGTGACACGTAGTAGAGACTGGTTCGGAAATACCGCCATCCTCGTTGGAGATATTCCTCTGTTCGGATGAAAATAACAACAACATGTATTCATGACAACGAAATAATACATTGCAGCCACTTTGAAAGTGGATTATATTTAATTCCAGATTCCTGCATTCATTTCTATTTATTCCAGCTTAGGGTTAAATAAACAAGTTGGAAATCCTGACTTTATTAAACCCAACGTACTGTTGAATCACTGAAGTAAATCTACGTCCATGTGTCTATGGTGACAAACTGTGGCTCTTGATAATAGATGGACAGAAAGAACTCAATAATTACTCTCTTGGGAAGCTACTCTCACTCATCCATTGAGCGCATTAATGATACCGCCCCCTACTGCCCGACAGAGCACATTGACCTGAGCTTAGTTAAATACACATTTTATAGATAAAATGAGGGCAATAATATCAAAATAATAGTTTGGGTGAAAATGTGTGGCTTGGTGGAGGAATGTGCAACCCAGTGCTTTTCCAGGTGTAAACTCCATCTCTGTGCTTCCATGCAACTCTGAGCCTCAACTCTTATTGCATCGATAAATATATTCTAGCTCGCATGAACCGCATGAATTAAGATTTATATTCATTTACCTACCTAATTCATTGAGCTTCATCTTCATGACTGCAGTCTCATTTGCACGATTGAAGTCAATGTTGGCCATCTTTCCAGAATTGTCTGTAAGTGAGAAGAAAAGAGAAAAGTTTGTCACTTTATAACTGACTGTGGTCTGCATCTGAAAGAAAAATTCAGAAGTCCCGTTCAGGGTTTGCCACAGCTTCCTCCTCCCCACACACACTGAGCTCTTCATGTCTGCATTTACAAAGACTTTACCTTCTTTTCTGAAGGAATGTTATGCGTGATAAACAAAAATATGCATTTTGGATCATTTCAGTCCTTTTTAATGGCTGCATTTGTTTACAGAAACCAAGAATTGAAAAAAAAAAAAAAAAAAACACTTTTCTTTGTAACTTTCAGTAGCATTTCTTTCTGTATCTTATCAGAGACAACAAGCAGCAACAGAAATACTCACATATACGAAGGGAAACATTGAGACCGACTTGTAGGAGACACAGGAGTCCAAACGCCACAGCGAGGCCCTTGTAGTAACTCTGCCCTTTGTTGGAGAAGATTTACAAAACAATAAACATCAAGCAGCTTGTCCTCTCACGTCGCCACATTAAAACAATACAAACTATCACAGTTCATAATCGTTCAAAGGAGTGCTTTTTCTTACCAGGCGCTGCAGTAGTTGACCCTGGGGAGAAAGTTTCAGGCATGTCGTTGTATTCTGTTGCTATTCTGATGCTTTCTTCACGAACCACCTCTGCCATGCTAATCTTCTCAGGCAGTCACAACTTTATCAGACGGTTCTGCATGTTCAAGTTCCTTCTTCTATTGCTGCCTCACTGTAGCACCTGCCCCCTTCTTGAAACTCATCCTTCCACCAATGATCTGTTATACAATCAGAAACCTTCCAAAAACTTATGAAGAATTCAATCCATTTAAAAATATATATTTTCCATCTGATTTTCTTTCTTTTGAATGGTTGTTTGTTCTTGACGTGCATTGATGCAAGACATTACTCACTGCATCTGAGAAGCCTGAGGAGACAATCCATTGTTGTGGATCTGCTTTATGTCATGAAGTGTTAGTGTTGATGTTTCATTTCCGCACTTCAACTTCAAAATAGAAATACTCATCTGTTTGGATGATTAAAACAAGTCCGCACAACAATATGTCCTGAAAATACATTACAGCCGCTTAAAAAAAGATATTTGAGTTGAGATTCCTACATTCATCAAACCAAAATGTGTATCTACTAATGAAGGTTTTCTCTCTCATCCATTGTTGCTGACTGTATATGACAATGTATGACAAATATATTTAATATGAAATATATGAATAAAATACATGTTGGTCGATCACGTCAAATTCACAGTTTGGGGCAAACTTGAGTGTCTTGGTGGAGGTATGTGTTGTACCAGTGCCTTTCTATTAAAGGTTGGTTCGTCCATGAGTCGCAGCTGCGCTGCACTTGGGGCTCTTCTTCCCACACACACTCGCAGCCAAGAAGCCGGTCAAATTCGCAACTTTGAGTTGTTTTTAAACCTGATGCGACTTGACCACACACCTGCACGACAGAATGATTGTGTTCCTTGTCGGACCCACGACGTCAAAGACTGAGCTAACAGAGCTAACAGTGCTAACAGATAGTTGGATAAAAACTTCATACAGCACCAAATAGATGCTTTCCAAAATGTGAAGAGGGAAAGAATAATTGTAGTTATGAAGCAAGCTGAGGCAAAGAATCTAAGATTTGTCTGGAAATTCTCCAAACAAGAAGTTCTTTGGCCTAAATTGCCAGAAACTTGCAAGTTAGTTTCAAAAATGCAAGTGCAATTGTGATAACGTCTAAACAGTTACTTAAAACACATATTAATCCTGATGTAGTTTTTCCATATTGCCCATCACGTTCTGTCGACACTTTTAAACAAACACATTTTCTGCTATTTGTTTCTGCAAATGACATGCCAAAACAGCAGAGTGTCATTTGCAAAAGGTTTTCACAAATTAAAAGGGAATTTCTACAAAATGTTCGACTAAGCGCACAATGTTCCTTTAGTGGTGAGCCTTGGGATATTTTCGTTGAATGAAGGGCTAGAAAAGCGGTTGGAAAACCCTGCTCTGAGTAATCTGTGTCCCATAGATTTAGACATAGACATAGATAATCATTTTTATTGAAGCGTGAAGCGAATTGTTCGAAATCTGACTCGAAAAAGAAATAATGCGTTCCAAGCCTTAAAATAGTCTTTTGTAGGAGTGAATGTAGAGTGTCTGCTGCAGGTGCGCTGTTCGTCTATGTGTGTGGCCGCTGCATGTGGGAGGGGTTGCCGAGTGAGTGACGTCTCTCCAGAAGTGAAGAGGTGCCCGGTGCGTGTCCAGCTCTGAATGTGCGCTTCTGTGCAGTTTGGCTGTGACAAAGTCATAAACCAAGTAACGCTCTGTCCCAGACTCGCCTCATCCCTGTCCGAGCTTCGAACTCGGATTTGTTCGAATTCCAGGACATACGAAAACCAAGTTACCACTGTACTCGCATTGCTTGACATGAGACCTGAAAATAGCTAACACATTCCCTTATATTTGTTAAGGAATTGAGTCATGGAAAATGTTCTCAAAATGTAAAAAATGTGCATCTATAATCAGAATTTATAATAAGCTCGCCCACTTTAAATCTGCAGCAAAATTTGTTCATGTATAAATGTTCACTCATCTTTGTTGGGCTTGTCATACATAAATTCAACTCACATGACTTTGTTTATGGAGAGTGGAAGAGATTTATCAGAAACAGCAGATGTTACATACATGCTTTGTGATGTACATTCAAAAATGTCATTCACTTTGGTGTGTGTGTGATATGTGTTACATCATCTCACAAATGCTTGTACAAAAATATATTACAAGACAAAAATAATTGCTGCAAAAAACATCTCTTGCCGCAAATATTATGAAAAATGAAATGCTGAAACAAATCCATTCATGCTCCGCAAATCCCTCTGTGAGTTGTTCAGAAGCATGATTGAAACAGCAAGTTTCACTCTAGATAACAGTGGACTATTGAGGTGGGACAGACAGTGATGCTCCAGAAGCAAAGGAATATATTTGTTACAGGAAATTTATACTCTTCTCACAGATCCAAAATTTCTCAATTTGACAATCAGCATCATTCCAGCTTTTTCCTACAGGACGGTTATTTATTTCAGTGCAGTTTTCTTTTCCATCAACATCATTGGGCTCTCCAAGGGACCAGAAGCTGAAACCACAGCAGGAAAATGTGTCATTTGATTAAAAAAAAGTGTGTACATTTGTGTGTGCGTACCTTATGTTCAGCGGAGTCCCGTCCACCCAAACCCACTGCCCGTTGTCCTGCCGTTGACTCAGTCCAATCCATGTGATCTTTACAAATTTATTCATGAACTCCTAAAAAAGTTCAAGGGAAACATTTTATTATCATCACCCTTGAGTTCAGTTGTTACTCGTGACAGACCTGCTCTTCTTTGCTGTTGATGACCACCAGGTCTGCACCTCTTTCAACACAGAAGTTTCTGCTGTCAAACCAGGATTTCTTAACTGGTGACACGTAGTAGACACTGGGGCGGATATACAGCCAGCCTTGTTGGAAATACTCATCTGTTTGGATCATTAAAACAAGTCCTCATAACAATATGTCCTTATGATGGTAAGAAAATACATTACGGCTGCTTAAAAAAGATTATATTGAGTTCAGATTCCCACATTCATCTAACCAAAATGTCTATCTACAAATGAAGAGAATAATTTGATAATAGTTTACCTACCTAAGGAATCAAGCTTTATCTTCACGTCTGCGCACTCATTTTTAATATCAGGAGTCTTTCCAGAATAGTCTGTAAGTGGAAAGAAACACTTGTTTTCATACCTCGTTTGTCACTGTAGACTGTATTCATGTGTTGAAAAAAAGTCAACTGGTAAAATTTGCTTTCACATTCAATATTGCAAAACACTTCCTTTGGAACTTTTTTGTTATGACTTTCCATGATGCATGTTTCAGGATTACGTTAAATGTGGTTTCCTCTTTCAACTGAATTAAAGATTCACCACATCCATGTTTTCTTTGTTTTAAAACAGATAATCTGAGATACGTCCAAAAAAGGAGCATTTTCACATGTTCACATTTCCTTCTTCTTCCACAGCAAGTCAGCCTCCTTCACTTAACCAATCTTGATCGACATACAGAAATGTGATTTGTGTTTTTCAAATAAATGAAGTTTGCTGGGTAATTTAGGCCTATTTGAGCCTATTTCCCAACATAAAGCAACTCCTTCAAACCTTTTCCAGAGAGTAGTTTTTAGCGACTCTCCCATGTAACAAGCATACTCACGTCCTACAATACGAAGGGAAACATTGAGACCAACTTGTAGGACGCACAGGAGTCCAAATGCCACAGCAATGCCTTTGTAGTAATTCGCCCCTTTGTTGGAGAAATCACGAAGTGAAACAAAACAATAAACATTATGCGGCGTAATACCTGCTAATCATGTTAAAATGATATAAACTTTTAAAGTTTCTGATCATTGAAAGGACTGCATAGTCTTACCGGATGCTGCAGTTGTTGACCGTCGGGTGGAAGTTTCAGGCACGTTGATATAATCTGCAGCCATTGTGAGGTGTTCTTTACGAACCATCTTTGCTATACTTGTTTCCTAACACAGAAGGAGTTTTATCAGATTGTTCTTTTTTTCTATTGCTGCTTCACACTGCCAAGTGCCGCCTACTTCTTCTTTTTTGTGGTTGACACTCCTGACATCGATCCATGAATAATTTGCTGTATTTGGAATCATACATCAGAAGCAACAATATTGAAGCACTGTATTCATACTGTCATTTGTCACAAAACATTGCGTACTGCGATGGACTGTGGACATGTCCTCGTTCGCTGCCTCCACCGTAGTTTGCATTATTGTTTTTCCATTCATGTCAAATACTGTAAATACTGAGCAAACATATTAAAGTGTTTATATCTACATTATTTTGGAATCAAAAAGAAGTAAGACAAAAAATTGCAACACAAATATACATTAAGCCACATTATTCAAAATGATGCCATTGAAACCATCTGAAAGGTTTGTTCTTAGTTCACAATGAACACTGGAGCTCCTCAGGGATGTGTTCTGAGTCCTCTCCTATTCACTCTGCTGACATATGATTGTGCACCTGTGTCTAACTCAAACCTGTTCATTAAGTTTGCAGATGACACAACCGTGGTGGGCCTCATCAAGAACGATGACGAGTCCAACTACCGGAGTGAGGTGAGCCGCCTGGTCCAGTGGGGCGCTAACAACAACCTTCGCCTGAACGTGGAGAAAACCAATGAGATGGTGGTGGACTTCAGGAGACGACCCGTCCTGCATCCCCCGCTTCTCATCGCTGGTGCCGCAGTGGAGCAGGTCACCAGCACCAAGTTCCTGGGTGTTCACATTTCCCAGGACCTGACCTGGAACACCAACACCACAGCACTGGCCAAGAAAGCCCAGCAGCGCCTATACTTCCTGCGGAAGCTGAAGAGAGCTGGAGTTCTGTCCCCCATCATGTGCACCTTCTACTGGGCACGAGCGAGAGCGTTCTGACCAGCTGCATCACAGTGTGGTTCGTCTCTTGAACGCCTGCCGGAAGACCATGCAGCATGTGGTGAAGATGGCTGAGAAGATCATCGGGGTCCCTCTTCCATCCCTCCTGGACATCTACAAGACTCGCCTCACTCGGAGAGCCCTGAGGATCGCAGGAGACCCCACCCACCCGTCACACCACCTCTTCACGCTGCTGCCATCAGGGCGAAGGTTCCAGAGTCACCGCGCACGAACTAGCAGACTGAGAGACAGCTTCGTCCACCAGGCTGTCATGATGCTGAACTCCCTTCCTGCTCTGACCCCGGGTCTGCACAAGGCACTTTTGGCTTCATCCATTGCACGTCTGCCGTCCTGGGTGGGGGACCCCTCCTCTGATGCTCACCCTGAGGTTTCTCTGTTTTCCTCCTGATAGGGTTTTTTTTTTTTTCCAGAGTTTTTCCTCAGCCGATGCGAGGGTTTAGGGCAGAGGATGTTGCCATGCTACTATGAGCTAGGTGCTCCCCCAGGTGGTTGATGGACTGATGTGACGATGATTTTTGTTGCATGCATGTATCCTGCTGTGTATTTATCAATTATTTATATTTGTTTGTGTCTGTGATTTGTATGACATGTGTCCAGGTCTGAGAGAACAGATATTTCATCCATGCTATGTCTTGTACTGTAGCATATTTGACAATAAAGTTTCCTACCTACCTAGTTTTTTAATGTTTTCATGACATGATAATATGATCACATCCGTATATTATTAGTAGTAGTAGTATTTCTCCAAAAATATATACAAAAATCTGAATCTATTAAAAAAATAATTTGCAGAATTACATTTTTTAAAATGAAGCGTTCACAGAATTATCAGTTTGTAATAAGAAGTCGTTTGATGCGTAAGTTTAACTGGTATACATTTTGGGAGACTTATGTTGTGTATTGGTGCATTTGATTCATTGACTATCAATGAGGGACATTGAAAAGAAGTCAAAATAAGTAGAAATCAGAAAAGAGAAGTGGCTCACCGGCCAGCGCCCATGATTTCAGTTCTTTGTGGTCATGTCATGTCAGTTTGTTTTGAGAAGGGGGAACCATTAGCAAAAGTGGTGGCAACGATGATTATAATAGGTTTTATTTTACATTAGGCAACTAAACTAAAAGCATTTGCCACACAGACATATTGCATCTTTTAAGTGAAATATACATTTGCTTCACTTTTTTGCCCCCTTCAGGCCACTGTAGATCCTGCCTACTGCAACTTGTGCTACTGCAACCTGCCCGACCTTTTATCAATATGTTTCACTTTCTCGGGTGACGCGCTGATCTATGTATCTCGGTTGCATGTGGATGGTGCCTTCAGGGTTATCGGAATTTTCTGTGCTACCGGGCTTGTGTGTGGAGAGGACAAAATGGCCCTTAAACTAGTGCTTATCTTCATTTTGCAAACCACCTATTGCTTTAAATTTTATTTTAATGTAAAGGTACCATATCAGTTTATGAGATTTGATTCCTTTAAGTGTAGCAGCACATATTTCCATTCTGGGAAAGTATTTGTTTTATTTTGTGTTTTAAGTTCTGTGAGGGATATTTGTTGTGCAGCATAGACTAATGACTAATAAAGATGTTATTTAACACATGCAAAATAAATGGAATCATCAGTTGTTTTCGTGGATACAAGCGGCTGAGATGAGTTTCCTCCGCAGGGTGGCTGGGCGCACCCTTAGAGATAGGGTGAGGAGTTCGGTCATCCGGGAGGAGCCCGGGGTGGAGCCGCTGCTCTTCCACATCGAGAAGAACCAGCTGAGGTGGCTCGGGCATCTGATCCAACAATAACATCTGTTATAGTTGTTGCAATAATTAGTGATATTTCATTATGGAGGCTTGAAAATGTTGATACAGATGAGTGACTTCCTGTACGATTGCAAAGAAGTATATTGATTCATTTTTCTCCACTCTTGGATTTCCTTTTTAGGAAATTCTTCTATCGACAAGACCTGAAAATAGCTAAAAGACATTCCCTTATTTTTGTTAAGAGATTAAGTTTTGAATAAAATGTGTGTGCATCCGTGTGTATGTACCTTATGGTCAGTGGAGTCCTGTTTCCTGTTTTTACTTACAAGACATCCAAGATGAAGACATGTTTCTATCAAAATAACCTGTTCAAAGTATCAGTATAGTTCCTTTTTTGACTGCTGCTTTTCTTTCTTTGTCTTGCATTTCGTGACCAGAGATGTTTGTGCAACATTAACCACAAAGATAAACGAACAGCAACCAAAATACTCAGGTCCTACAATACGAAGGGAAACATTGAGACCAACTTGTAGGAGACACAGGAGTCCAAAAGCCACAGCGAGGCCCTTGTAGTAACTCTGCCCTTTGTTGGAGAATTCATCAAAACAAAAAGTGTCTCAAAACAGAGTGTCCTCTTGTGTAATCACAATAAAATCATCATTCAATGGAGTGCTGAGTCGGCCTTTGCATGTTTGCAAGTTCCTTCTTCTATTGCTGTTTCACACTTCCAAGTGCCCCATACTTCTTCTTTTCTTGTGGTTGAAAGTCCTGAAAAAAAATTGCTATATTTGGAATTATAGGAAAATAAAAGCATACATGAGAAACAGCAATATTAAAGCCCTGCATTTATGCTGTAATGTATACATTGTGCACTGGCGACCTGTACTGGTTGTGTGGCTCCACTGTGGTTCACTGTGTAATTATTCAGCTTGTTTTTTTATTCATGCATAATAACTACTGACCAAATATATTAACGTGTTTTAATATCTGTTGCATTATTTTATTTGGGAAAAAAAAGGAATAAAGAACATCATTTTGAGTTTGTTTGCATCACGTTAGACATAAAATAGTTGAACAAATTGTAAGAAATTATAGCATCTTTGTTGGAGTCATGAATAAAAGCAATATAAAAGGGAATGACATAGCATGAAATAGTGCTGAAAACAGTGCCGTGGCTTTGACGCGCATTGATACAATGTTACCAGCCGCATCTGACGTCATATCCGCCTACCGAAGACGAGCTCAGTCTGCCGGCATTTTCTTTTTTTTGGTACTATCTTTAATAATCAGCTTTTACTCGACGGGCTTGAACGAAGTAGTGTTTAAAGGTTGACATTTGATCCGTCCGTTGAAATCCCTCTAACATGCCCGGTTTTTCTGATCGAGATCGAGGCAGAGATCGTGGGTGAGTCTGTGCTCTGCTGCTTGTCAAACACAGGCGCCTGCCTCGGGTGCCGCCCGCTGTCACTGTTCAACGCTCAATCATTTATGCCATTTGGATTGTTTGCTGCCAGATTTCCTAGTGATTCATTGAGTTTGAGAGGTGAATATGCCGTAACTACTCGGTTGTATTGAGGTAAAATGGCTGCGACTTGCAGGTGGTGCCCTTTCCTCGCTAACTTCGAGGATGACGCAGTTCATCCATGTCAGTTTGATGTAGCCGTTTTCCTGTTCTTCTCCGCCGCAGTCGATAGTCCTTTTCGCCCGCCAACGATTTTCACTTCATGTAAAATGCTCACTTGACTCACATCACATTTAGACACCACCACCGATCTCAATTGCCGCAGAATTGATGAAATAAAATAAAATAAAAAATCGAAATCCGCCTTATTCTGTTGTTCTTAAAGCATGTCATGTCTCCAGATCAGTTTCCATCAATATAACTGTGTGTTGGGATCAAATCTGTAACCAACTTCTCATCCCTCTTCTCTGACCAACTCTGGTAGTATGGCCTCCCGATGTCAACAGTCACGACAGACCCAACTCGAATGAGATCACTGGCACACAATACTTAAGATACTAATACTAGTGAATGTGATTGGACGTGTCTAACTTGGCTACAGCAACAAGTAGATATTTTTCGCCAGTTAAGTCGTCTATAATACCTTCGTGTACCCAAGCCTGTGGGGAAAAATACTTCAGTTAGTTGGCTGTCAGTAAAATAAAACATTTATTGAGTTGACTGAAATGAAATGCAAGCGTGTGTTCAAAAAGTATTTTAAAATAAAAGTTGAAGGGCCTCAGTTAAATTTCTCCGAGGGTAGTATCAGTGTCATACTACGGAGCCCTGGAAGTGACATGCGTGTGTTTACTTCATTTTTTTAGCCCGAGGTGACAGTTATCTTGAGATCATTTTTATCTCAAGAAACGATTACTTCCTGTAACCACCATGTCCCTCGTAACTGTTCGCCAACGTTGTCATTCACGGTCTGCAAGTCAGAATATTGCCGACGGCAAAGTCTGTGCTTTTAACACTCTGATCAAGTGCCTTCTACTCAAATTAATACCACATGTGGCATGCATGACTTTATTTTTTTTTTCTCCTGAGATAAGTTACCTCGAGATAATTTGTATCTCCAGATATGCATGATATGTATAGCTTAGCCACGTATGGTATTATTTTGAGGAGAAGGCACTTGATCATGTGTTTCAGCTATTTTCAAGTCTCAAAATGAAATCCATGAGTGAGTGAGTGAGTGAGTGTGAGTGAATGAGTGTTAAAAGCGCACAGACTTGCAGACAGTTACTGGCAACGTTATGAAGCCATGGGCGACATAGTGGTTCCAGGAGGACATATACAAAATGCTTTGCCAGAGAGACGGCTACGCAGACAACATTTACGATTGTATCTTCATATAAAATTATCTCGAGACAACTGTTATCTTGGTCAAAAAAAACAAAGTCATGCATGTCACATCCAAAAAAAATAAAGGGCTCCGTATCATTCAAATCATGTCCTACTTTTTTTATTTATTTTTTTTTTGGTTAAAAAAGGTATGGAGGCGGACCACCTCGCTTTGGAGGTGGGGGCGGAAATAGGGGAGGACCGAACTCTGGAAAGTTTGGCAACCCTGGTGAGAGGCTGCGGAAGAAACACTGGAACCTCGATGAGCTTCCCAAGTTTCGGAAAAACTTCTACCAGGAGCACCCGGATGTAACCCACAGAGCAATTGTAAGAGACTTTTTTTTGTATTCTAAAAGTAATGGACGTATTGGAGTTGTTTTTGAAGTGACTTTTTCAATTTTGAATCATGTTATTCTAGCAAGATGTTGAGCTCTATAGAAGAAACAAGGAAGTCACAGTAAAAGGCAGAGAGTGTCCCAAACCAATTGTTAAATTCCATGAAGCTGCTTTTCCAAGTAAGTATCTTAACCCATCTTAAATTCATCACCTCTATTTCACTTTGTGACACAGAGCAAGGCGCAACATAAAATGACTTTTTTTTTATTTCAGGCTATGTAATGGATGTTATTGTTAAACAGGGTTGGACTGAACCAACCCCTATTCAGTCTCAAGGTTGGCCGGTAGCCCTCAGCGGAAAAGACATGGTTGGCATTGCTCAAACTGGATCTGGAAAAACACTTGCTGTAAGTGTTGTCAAATCATTATGAGACTACCTCTTGCATTGTGCTGTGAAAATTGTACAATAATGCTCACAAGGGTAGGCATTTTGTAGTTTCTGTTTAACTGCTGAGTCCTTTGTGTTATATTTGCATAGCATGTGGACAAATATTATCTTTCAGATAAGTAATGAAATAAATTCTCCCTTTCCAGTACCTTCTGCCTGCAATTGTGCACATTCAACATCAACCATTCTTGGAGCATGGAGATGGACCAGTGGTATGTATGTGTTTGAGGAGGACTGAAATGTTGTGAACGGAAATTAATGCGGAAATATCTCTTTTAATAACAGTGTTTGGTGCTGGCTCCAACCCGTGAACTGGCTCAGCAGGTGCAGCAAGTTGCAGCCGAGTACGGAAGAGTGTCCCGACTTAAGAGCACCTGCATCTATGGCGGTGCACCTAAAGGACCGCAGATTAGAGATCTAGAGAGAGGTTTGCTTTCCTCTTGCCACATTCTTAAAGTCATTTAAAGTTAAAATGGATTTCTCTCTACAACATACTGGATTTTCAAAGGCACGTCTTAGTGTCAATTCATCATAAAGGGCATGTATTCATATCTCACCTTGCTATCTTGTGGGTCCTCAATGTGACACGCATTGTAATGGTCCCAAATAGCCATAATGTTTGATGACTTTGGCTAGTTTTGCTACTTATGTCGTGAGTTGTCTGTCGTGAGTTTGCATGGATGCACTCAGATAAGACAGTTTAAGAAGGAAGTTATTGTTGATTTGAAGAAAGTTGGGGTTAAAACTAGTGGTGGGATTTTAACCAGTTATTTACGATGAATTAATTACAACAACGAAAATGCAATAGTTAATTTGCTAAGTTAATTTTGCTTTTGTTCAGGGAGGTTTTTCACTGTACAATGGCCAGGGTTTCCATTACTCTTAATTAGTGCTGTGTTTAAAAAATCGATTTTCCGATTCTGAATCGATTCGTACATCAATTCCATAAAATCGATTCGTAGGTCCAAAGATCGGATTAATTAATTTACGTTTTAACACATATTCTCTGGGTGAAGTGCGCATGCGCGCACCTGGGACACCAAAGTCAAAACAACATGCCTCCTCACAGTGGCAACACTAACAACGTTCAGACGCGACCAAACCAAAAACGCGCTCGACAAAAGCATAGCAATTAGCACGTATGCCTAATGGAGGTACTGGAAGTGTTGCAGTATTGCGGAAATATGACCCACCTCACAAGTCACGTGACGCGACATCACCCAGCGCTCCTGTCCAAGCCATCCACCAGGCCACAACAAATGAAACTCGACCGAACTTTACCACTACCGGGTAATTCTGCACGCTCTGTCAAAATAACTGAAGCGATTGCGGGCTTCATTTGCAAAGATATGCGCCGTCTTCCGTCGTTGGAAACGAGGGCTTCAGGCGGCTAATGAAAGTAACAGAGCCTCACTATGTTACGCTGTCTCGCAAACGTCTGTTATCCCAAACATGCACCAGTCAGTCAAAGAAAAGGTGAAAAGTAAGCTTCAGTCAGCAGTCAGGGGGGTATTACAAGTGATGCGTGGACATCTTCGCAATCTTACACGAATCTGACAACTCACTATATTGATGAGGAGTGGGACCTCTTGTCGTACGTACTACAGACCACATAGATCTGTTCACATACTGACCAATGACCGTCAGGTTGCTGTGAAGTCAGTCACCAGCACTCTGTTTACATTTTCAATGACTGAGAATATCTTTTTTTCATTTTGGTAATAAAATAAAAACGCATTAGTATTAAACAGCAGCATCTTTTGGGTGAATTTTTAACGTCATATTTCTAATAATGCACCAGTCCCATGAGCAGTCACATCTGGCCTTCTGTGTCTGGATCTTTATTATCATTTACTATCAATCCTTCATTAATTTCCTGTTGAATGTCAATATGATACTAGTATTAATACGTTGTGTAACTTGTCATGTGATCATGCCAACAGCTCAGAAAATGATTTAAATACTAACCTGAATCGAGATCGAATCGAATCGAATCGAATCGAATCGTGATAATCGATTCTAAGTCATGAGAATCGGAATCGAATCGATTCTTGAAATTAGAATTGATACCCAGCCCTACTCTTAATGTACTTGAAATTCTTGTAAAATTGAAACTCTTATCCAAATATTTAAAAGAGCTTTAGTTTAAATAAGGTGATATAAAAACTTGACTATAGACACCATGGTGATTTATTGTGCTATCGTCAAACTGATGCAAATAAACAATATTTTGTTGTTTAAATGTATGTATGGGTTCATCATTTGATTCAGTAATATACTAAATTTATTGTTCTTCTTGTCTTCTTGTGGCAAATATTCTTATACATTAAGCTGCGATTAATTGAGATTAATTAATCACAAATTCTCAAATTGGATAATTTTTTTTATCGAATCCCACCCCTAGTTAAAGCGCAAAGTCCCGATGAGTGAAAATCTGTGCAGAAAACATACATTTCTTTCTTTGTAATCGTTTGCCGACCGTATATATGTTATAGTCCTCACTTCCATGTTCTTAATAGCACTCTGATAATTCTGGTTTTGTTTTAGGAGTGGAGATTTGTATTGCAACACCGGGTCGCCTAATCGACTTCTTGGAATGTGGCAAAACAAATTTGCGCCGCTGCACCTATCTTGTGCTGGATGAAGCCGACCGCATGCTTGACATGGGATTCGAGCCACAGATCCGCAAGATAGTGGATCAAATCAGGGTAATACACTTTATTCAGTGCCATTGTGAAACTCTCACAGTCGAATATCAAATGAGATGTTGTGAAAGATCTCATGGACAATGACTGTTTGACATTTTGTTGTTTTATAAATCAGCCAGACCGTCAGACACTGATGTGGAGTGCAACTTGGCCGAAGGAAGTCCGACAGCTTGCGGAGGACTTTCTCAAAGAATATATTCAGATCAACATTGGAGCACTGCAGCTCAGTGCCAACCACAACATCTTACAGATAGTTGATGTTTGCAATGACATGGAGAAAGAAGACAAGTAAGTAGACTCTATGAACTGCTGTAGTAACACCTGTTGCTTATGTGCTTGGTCCAGTGGTGGTTTTAGGTACGGGCGAACCGGGCATCTGCACGGTACGGCGGTACTAGGGAGGCGGCACGAGCCATGTAAAATAAATAAAATTGCAACTTGGTCGTAATTGTTATCAACGTGATTTGTTTTGCTTGGCTAATTAACAAAAACTGAAAAGTATAAAGGAAGCAGCAGTGAAGTTGGGATTCATTTTCCATCCAAGAAACTGCAGGTGATGGGTCCAATGTGTCTCTGGCTGGAGAGGGAGGAGCACCAGGAATCAGGCTGTTCATATTACACTGGGATTGAAAGAGAGGTTTTATTAGGATCTGTTGGGATTTTTGATTGGTTGTAAAAACGAAGTAGATGGCTGTTATTTATTTTGATATTTCGAACAGGATTATGGTAAAATGCGTACATTTCAAAAAGAGACATAGACCGGACACAAACAGGCAACAGTGTGAATCACGGGCCTGAGCTTTAACCACTGTACTACTGTAAAGTCATGTGACTTGATGCGCATCTGAGCATTAGAGCCTTGATAGCCATACCGCAGCTTTGAATGTCGACCCTTCGTGTAGCGCGAAATGACACTACATTTACGCTGTCACTCAAAAAAGGCAAGTTTAATCTATTCAATTGGTTTTGAGGGGCCAGGGAGGTAGGTTCACCCTGAGAGGACCGCCACTGGCCTTGTCACTATCGCTGTTAATACGAATTATAATCTAATTTTGCACTTATTTGTGAATATGTATTTTCACTCACAACATGTATGTGGTAAAACCATTCTGCTGTGACTGAATTCCTCACCTAAAAAAATGCATATCTCATGGCATCATCTATAAGTGTATATATTTTTTTTAATTCTGTTAGACTGATCCGTTTGCTGGAGGAGATCATGAGTGAGAAGGAGAACAAGACCATCATTTTTGTGGAGACCAAGCGTCGATGTGATGAAATAACCAGGAGGATGAGAAGAGATGGGTAAGTTAACAAGTCACTTCCAGCCTGTTTTAATTTGGGCTTTTTGATAGTGAATGTTTTCATCATGTGTTCAATGCTGTAACTTCTTTCACAGGTGGCCAGCGATGGGAATCCATGGGGACAAAAGCCAGCAGGAGAGAGACTGGGTCCTCAATGGTGAGTGAGGAGCTCTCATTGGAATCGAAACGTTGTTGCTGTAATGGCTGTTATTTGTCAATGTCTGGTCTCTTTTTAGAGTTCCGGTATGGCAAAGCTCCCATCCTCATCGCGACAGACGTGGCCTCTCGTGGCTTAGGTCAGTGTTTAATTCAGTTGTCCAACTGTTCTTTCAGTGTTCTACACTTATTTTAAAGAAAGTGGTTTTACTTTCTTTAACTTTTCTATGCATTCTCTGAGTTTTTCTCACCTTAAGGTGGAGTCTTTGTGGCAGGCGCTAGGCATGACAATCCGAGGCCTCGAGAGGGAGAAGAATGACATATTGGAAGGGCTCAACTGGCTTGCCACCCAGTGGGCCTAGAGAGGTGAAAGCTCTTGTGTGCCAGTGATCTTCTAAAGGCTGTGTGGCTAAGCCTTTGTCTCCGTTGAAATACACACACATCTGTTCTCTGTCCATGGAGTGCCCCTGACAAAAATACCATCCAGCTGTTTCCAACTCAAACCTGAACCAAACAAATATTTGCTTGATCACGTGACTTTTGCCTTGCATGCTGTTGTGTTACAGAGCGTCGTATTGCAAGTCACTTGTTTGAGATTTGGAACAATCGATACCT
Source organism: Synchiropus splendidus (assembly GCF_027744825.2). NCBI lineage: Eukaryota > Metazoa > Chordata > Actinopteri > Syngnathiformes > Callionymidae > Synchiropus > Synchiropus splendidus. The sequence goes on from NC_071335.1 coordinate 33,533,146, forward strand.
CTCGGTGCTTTTGTCACAGCATGGCTGCTTGTGGATTTACAGTCATTTTCTTTCCGTCAGAGTGCTGGATTTCTTGAAATGGAGAGAGCAGTTGGAAAAAAAATTTGTATTTGCCTCTGAAAAAAATTAAGACCTGGCACATGTGATCTAGACGGTAGTGGGGACATCTTATAAGATGACAGAGAGTGACAGCTCAAAACTAAGTTCCTCCCTCGCCTGCGTTTTATAGTCATGTCGAGACCTGCCAATGAGAGACATTTTCTCAAGTGAATACTGGCTTCTTGGAACATCTTGCCTTGATGAGACTGCTATAGGTAGAGGGGGCTGACTTGTGTTCTCACCGTAGGGGTCCCACAGGGTTCAAATGCCAGGGCCACTCAAGGGGCCCCCTGTTAAATTACTTTGGTCTATTTGCTCTTGGCAAGACGTGCAGTGTGGCCTTTTTAATACCAAGCTTTGAGCGTGTACTGGGACCTGCAAAAATACGTACCAGTGACTGGTCCAATATTGGCACATGCGGAGGCCCCAGTGATTATCGTGGCCCAACTGCGTAGAAGCTCCTGGATGTCACTTGACAATTTGTGGGGGATTTCGCTGCATTGGGAAAGGACTAGTGAATGCATACTCCTTTATGGTAAGACTTGAACTTGTTTCTTTCTCCCTCATAAACCAAAGGGAGTCTGTCGTATTTGATTCCGATTATGGTAAGCAATTGGAGTGTGCATTGTTTCTCTCTTCCCACAGTAGTTATTCCCCTGGAAACCGTGTGTATTCAACAATGTCTCTTTAACAGATATTTTCTTGCAGCCTTACAACAACTTTCCCCCCTCAAGCCCTCAACAGTGCTAACTTTTCTTTTGATCTGGCTGTTGTGGTGTGCAAAATCCCGTGTGGCCTCCATATTTTGTTTTGCCACACTGCAACACTTTCACAGATGTGGAGGATGTGAAATTTGTCATCAATTATGACTACCCTAACTCCTCCGAGGACTATATCCACCGCATTGGACGTACGGCCCGAAGTCAAAAAACGGGCACGGCCTACACCTTCTTCACCCCCAACAACATGAAACAGGCCAGTGATCTGATCTCTGTTCTGCGCGAGGCCAACCAGGCCATCAACCCGAAACTGATCCAGATGGCAGAAGATAGAGGAGGTAAAATGAACGCCGTGTGAAATATCTATTGCCATGGAAATGGCCCTGATCTCTCCTGTCACTTTTCCCCCAGGTCGTGGAAGAGGGGGAAGAGGTGGCTACAGGGATGACCGTCGCGATAGGTACTCTGGAGGTGGGAGGAGCAACAACTACGGCGGTGGTAATAGCTTCAGGGATGGTGATCGAGGGTATGGTAATGGCCCCAAAGGTGCCTTCGGAGGCAATAAGACCCAGAACGGTGGCAACTTTGGAGGCGGTGCAGGCAACCCCAGCGGTAACTATGGTAACAATTTTAACAACGGCAACGGACAGGGTAAATTTGGTGCTCCTGCAAACCCAGGTAGTTCTTTTGGCAACCAAGGCTTCCAAGGTCCTCCACAGTTTGGAGGCATGCAGAGGCCCCCTCAGAATGGCATGACTCACCCACCATTCCCTTTCAATGCTCAGCAACCCCAGTCACAGGGCCAACAGGGTCCACCGCCACCACCCATGCCACCGTACCCTATGCCCCCGCCTCCCTTCCCACAGTAGATATCTTACACGGGAACCTGATTTATTTGGAGTGTACTTCTGATTCTGGTCATTTATTCTTTCAAATTGTTTAACTGTTTTTTTTTCCTCACAGCAAGGTTTGAATTATTCAGTAAACCCAGAGATTTAGATGGATTGCTGCACTTTCAGTGTTTTTGTTACATTCCTCAGTAATTTATTTTTACTAGGTAATGCAATGTTTACTGTTGTGATATTATTAAAACAATGTTACCACATAAAAAAAAGGGTGTTTGAAACCCTTTTTCAGTTAAATGTTTTGTGTTTTTATTCAAAGGTTTAAACGGTGTTTATAACATGAGCGACGCTTGCATCATGCATTGATACATTATTTAAGGGACATTTCGACACTTCAACTGTCCTCTACGGATTTAATTTACCAGTTAAGTTGTTAAAAATAATTGTACAGAAATGTTAATGTCCATCACACAACGTGCCTTGGTAGTCTACTAGTCAATTATGTCTGCCACATTCCTAAAGTAAAGGATTTGATTTTCTTTTTCCATATATTTTTAACTAGACACTTGGTAGGCAAAGGTTAAATGCTGCTGTCAGATTATACAGTACTTCACAATAGTTGTTTACAATTCTATCAGTGGTTACTGTATATGTTTTGAGATTGTAGACCGACCATTCCTGTTGGTTATAGAATCTAAAAAAAAAAAGAGTGGTCCATTTTTGCTGGTGTAAGATCCGACCGAGCCGAGTGGGAGCTGCCAAACTCTGCGGAACTTCCAGGATCGCTGGAGCAAACCCGGGTCACTGGGATGTCATAAGACCTCTGGGTCCCTTTTGGCTTTGTAGCCGTTGGTGGTGGGTTTTTTTTTTCTACCTCGAAGAATCTGCTCAACACATAAAAAGTAATTGAATCAACGTTGAACTATCATGTGGTTAAAGCGTTGAATCAACACTGAAGGGGATCGTTGCGCTCAATATTGAAATTTCAACCAATTCTGACGATAAATCGCCATTGAAGGATCAATGTCATCTTGTCTTGTTAATAAAGTTTTATTCAGTAAGCGGAAGTCATGCGACTACATCCGGTTCAGTGAAAGTTGTCAGTTTAAATTTCGGATGTGATCTCCCGTGCCGTATCAATCGGATTGCGACTTTATGAAGTGGCCTATGAAGAGAACTTGCAACAACGACGACGACGACTTGAATATTAAGTTTTACGTGATAAGCGCCGTTATGGTAGTCTAAATGTCCTTTCGGCTCTCCACGTGGTATGTCAACAACGTTCTGTGTCAAACCAGGACGTTGTGTTCGGCCTCGACAACAGACCTTTTGGGCTCCATTAAGTCTCTACAGCAGCTCTTTGTGGATCGGTACTATGTTTCCCCTGGGGTGAGGAATGTGGCTCTGTTCAAAATGGGACTGGCGTGCAACTACGGACCTTTGGGAACAGAGCTCCGGAGCAACCTCCTGAATCAGTGGTGGCTCTCGATGTCCTCTTCCGGCGCGCAGATTTATGGAATAAACACTCTTTGTCGTCACCTGGAGGTGGATGGAGAGAACACGTTTCAAGAGCCAGACGAGATCAGCAGGGAAAAGCTGATGAAGATGACCGGGATCCTTCAAGAATCTCCATCAATGAGGACCAACCTTCTGCAGGGTACAACACTCCACACCACTGATTCAGTTTAGTTGACCAAATGTTACCTTTGTCTCATATTTGTAAGAACATTGAAAAGGTAAAAAAATCTATTGTAATCTAGTGCTGACACGTTCCGCTATTGATATTGATGTATCACTGTAATTATTATGCAGGTCATATTTAAAGTCCAATATTGTATTTTATTTAATTGTATCTGAAATGTGTTATTTAGTAGCTGCACGCAAAAAGAAAATGTAACTCAATTTTCAGTGGCCTGTGTCCATATCTTATCACTGGAGAAACGGAGAACAGCTGCAGGGAGGTTTTATTATATCTTTGGTGCTTAGGTGCCTTGGATCAATTCATCCCTACGTTTGAGCTGATGAATAAGAAGCTCCCCTTTGGCCTGGCTGAGACAGGTACCTGTTTCCAGTCATTGGATGGCTCTGGCTGGTGAGTCCCTCCTTTAACCTTAGGTAGTTTTAATTGTGAGACTAAAAGTACAGTGGTCCTTCGATTTTCGAACGTCCCGGACTTCGAACAAATCAGAGTTCGAAACAAAATTTCGAGATTTTTTTGCTTCTGATTTTGAACAAAAATCCAAAACTCGACCGCCCCCGAAAAAAGCCGGGAAAAACATAACGCGCGGACCGATCAGCTGACCCACGACGCACTTTGTTATTGTGTATAACGCAGCCTCTGTATGCAGACGTGGACCGTAGACCTACATTTACTGACTGTTTTTTCTTCATATTGAAGTGTAAAACCTTTCCTGTCTCCACACTGGACCGTGGTAGAGTGTCACAGGGGAGGTGCTCGCTCTCCACACCTCTGAGGCTGGAGCGTAACACTCCAGGGTTTGATGTCCTGTTGTGGGCTGGAGCTGGGACAGGGATGAGGCGAGTCTGGGACAGAGCGTTACTTGGTTTATGACTTTGTCACAGCCAAACTGCACAGAAGCGCACATTCAGAGCTGGACACGCACCGGGCACCTCTTCACTTCTGGAGAGACGTCACTCACTCGGCAACCCCTCCCACATGCAGCGGCCACACACATAGAGGAACAGCGCACCTGCAGCAGACACTCTACATTCACTCCTACAAAAGCCTATTTTAAGGCCTGGAACGCATTATTTCTTTTTCCATTAATTGTAATAGGAAAAATCGAATCAGATTTCGAACAATTCGCTTCTCAAACGGCCGTCTGGAACGGATTGTGGTCGAGAACCGAGGTGCCACTGTACAAAGAAACAAAACTGAATGCACTAAAAGGCCCATCTATAGTAAGCATTTATAATAGACTCCCCCACTTTATATCTGCAGCAACATTTGTTGATAGTACCACTGTATTTTTCTCTTTGTTTTTAGTAATTTAGCAGAGGTCACCCAGGCATCTCTGGTGTGGTTTTGCTCTCCCCGTACCTCATCCCAGTGGCTGGATCACTGGGCTCGTCACAGGCTGAAATGGTGGAGGAAGGTACGTGCCTCCGGAGGCTGCACTCTTTCTTCCCATGAATTCGATTAATCTCTGAACATTTTTAAAACATTACGGATTTCTTAGAGTTGATTTGCTTATTTTGATGCCATAGACCACTTACTTGATCTGGTTCTCCTCAGTTCGCTCTGTCTCCATCCGACTTCAGCTCCAGTGACGTCAAAGAGCAAGATCTTGAAGTAGCTGCATCTCGTGGCATTCAGATATCCTACAACTTCCCATGGGGTCAAGAACCAATAGAGTTGCTGTGGAGTAGAGGAGATACAGAGCTATTGCAGATGCACAAAGGAAACCGCTCAAAACTGCATGTGTGTGTTTCTATTTTATTTTGTGTTGAAAATGCCTAACATTTGCACTGACTAATGGTGTGCATCGCATCATACCTGCTTCTCTTTTTATATATATTTCTGGTTTTACAATGTGAATTATTTAACTGTTGAAAACCCATTTTAGTGTCGTGATGGGCGCAAAACAGTGCCTCATGTGATCGCAGTATCTGGAAACATGGACCGTGGATTGCTGGCCTTCCTGTCTAACTCACTCCTCAGGAGAGAAGACACCAAACAGAGACTGCAGCAGCGAAAGGTGACATTTTACACTTGAGCACAGTTTTCAAATATGTTATGATATGATGGAAACAATACCATGTTGTTGCTCAATGTTAAACATTTATTCAGGTCCTGAGATTGCATCCCCTTTTGGCTCCAGTGAAAGTGGCGCTAGATATCAACAGGGGACCAACAGTGGAGCTAAGACGGGTGAGTAAAGATTCAATTGTCATGGATTCAAATCAAGCTAATATAATGAAAGTGAATTGTGAATCTTAATGTATTTAATAAATATAACCTTTTTTTGTAGGTTTGTGCTGGACTTCTGCAAGAATTTTTGGAGGCGAAAATTTCTGCTTGGCCTGGCTATCTTGAAACTGCGCCAACATCCATGGAGCAGCTCACCACCAAGTAAAAGACTTTTTATTATTGTTATTGTAACTGGGGCTTCCTCAATACTGCTTCCTTACTTTCCTCAGGTATGATGAGATGGGAGTACTTTTTACCATCCTGATCAGTGAGAACACACTGGAGAGTGGCCTCCTTCAAGTGCGGAGCCGAGACACCACCATCAGAGAGACCATGCACATTTCTGAGGTCAAGAACTTCATCTCTAGATACATTACCGCTGCAGATAACATCTAAACGGATTCTGGAGAATAGCTATAGTAAGAAAAAAAAAGAAGTTGTGAAAGTGATTGGTTGAGTTTTATTAACTGTTATTTATATTAAAAATAAACACAAATAATCAAATCAAATCCTGTTTGTCCCCTTTGTCTTTATATCTGTTCTTTAAATTATTGTTAATTACATTTTAAACATGTTATCTCAGAAAAGAAAGCATTACAGGTCAAAAGGGCACGTACACAATCGGAGTTACAGTCACCGCGCCATCAGAAACCGTTAAATAAGTTCTATGGAAGTTGTTCTGCAAGCAGCTAGTAGGGTCAACATGTATAATGCTTCACGATGCACTGCCGTGTACTTCACATGTTCTCGCGGGAGTTCAACGATTGACTGAGTTATCGCGAGACGAAACGTCGCCCCTCCTACCTCGTCCTGGGCTCTTCTGAGCATGTGTGTGAGCAGATTTAGCTGCTAGCTTTGAAAGATGGCCACAGAGAAGCCCAACGACTCCAAAGTTTCCCTTTCGGATGACAACAAAGAAAATTCCCCCGATGGGAGTCTGGGGCTGGAAAGTATCCTTGAGAATGTGTCGTGTGTAAAAATGTATTTCGAGATAGATCCAGCAACTTATGTGAACCTTCTTGCTGCCTCGCTTAGGGGGTGTCGTTAGCCTGCGTTGTTAGGCTACGTGTCATACAGAAAAGCTACCAGTGGCAAGCTTGGCTCTAGTGAGGTTTGGAAAATAATCTTAGTCGCAACACGAGTGTAATTCAGCAATAACCATGTAGACACGCCGAGTTGTTTTTCTGAAACGAATTATTGGTGTTTAATGAACTCAAGATTGTCCCTTAACATTCAAACCAGTCTTGCAGATTATAAAAGAGTCCCAGCAACAACATGGACTCAGACATGGAGACTATCAAAGATACAGGTGAGCTTCCCCTTGTCATGTACGTGTGGACGGATTGGTTATTGGAATGCGTGTTTCTTTTTTCTTCTCTACTTGGCTGTATCCTCAGTCTTGTGTGAGTGGTGGTTGTATCGTCATGCTTCTTCTTGCAGTCGACGTTTACAGCTGTGAGATAAAACGACACAAATTTCAATAGTCCTCTTTCGTTTGAGGACCATTCAAGCCTTATGTTGCATGGAGACAATGTGACTGTACTAATAGGTATCATTTTCAGTTGTGTTTTAAAATGCATACGAGCCAATCTAACTCTAATACTGATGTTACAAAAAAAATGTCACTGTCAAATGCTTTGACTCTGTCTCTGAATGAGGGTTCTGTGCTAGTTCCTTACAATACCATTTACAGTATAAACAATCTTAGGAATTAATAACTGTTTGTTTCCAGGGGCTATTGTTCTCGTCGTCTTCGACGACTACGGAAAACTCTGGGATTTAAGATGGGGAACAGGCACAAATATACTGGCAAAAAAATAACTGAAGACATACTTACTGACAGCAGGTAAGTCATGAATGTTCTGATGTGATTCATAAGCTGTATAAGATAATGTGTGTAATTCATACACAAACAACTTAAGCTTGCACTGATCGATCTCCACCAATGTCATTGATTTAGCATGAGAGGCAAAATTACGCAATAGGCGAAAATGTACTCCCTTTTTTGAGAACAAACCTTTCTACCAATCTCATCTTCCACAGTCATCCTCCACACGTGTCAGTGAACATATTCTAGTGACGCTGGAACCAGGTTTTAAAAGTTGAAAGAAGTCTTTTATTAAAGACAGATATGCTGCCGGACATCAGCACCAACATTCCTCCCAAAAACCCTTCCCAGTCATGATGCATTCATGGACTTTAGGAAATATGCGCGTCAGTGTGGCTTTGATACACAGTTGCCGACTCACCTCCCTGCTCACTGGTCAAGCTAAAGATAGCGTGAGCTACTGGTTGTGCACTTCTGGTTAACTGAGCGGTGAGAAGCACAAAGCCACAGCAACAAAACTCATGGAATTCATGGCTGTTGGTTGCTAGCATTTCACTAGTTAAGGATCAAGTACTGCAGTGCCTGAGCCCTGAATATGACATGTTAGAAACTCAAGAGAACTCTAAGAGCAAATCAAAGTTTAATATGTCATTGAAAAACTCCATAAGCCTGGACAAAATTAAGTCATTGAAGTTCAATGATGATTCAAAGAAAAAAAAAAAAGACTACTTTCATTATTAATGTAGAGTTTGAAGAATAAATAACATGCCCATGTTGTTTTAGGTATCTTTTGTTGGTTTTGATGGAGGCAGAGCGCGCATGGAGCTACGCCATGCAGTTGAAGCAAGAGGCCAATACGGAGCCGCGGAAGCGATTTCACCTGCTGGCTCGTCTCAGGAAGGCAGCCAAGCACGGTGAAAAGCTGGAAAAGTTATGCGAGAGCCACAGAGTCGATGCCAAGACCAAACTGGAGGCACAGGTACGTCAGAGACTCTGCATGTGTTCACATGGTCAGTCACTTATTCTGCAAACATTCTCCCCTATAATAGCATGGGCATGGCGACCTGGTAATGGCACCGCTAGCTGGGCCCAAAAAAATGTCATGCTCAAACCCCAAGCTGGGTACACAGCACATTCATTCAGAAATCGCAAATCATGTACCTTTCGAAGCTTCTATGCAGGGCTTCAGCAAGAGAAGTCAACCTACGTTGTTGCCAAGTAACAATTTGAGAGCACAGGCATATCATGGGCTGTATTTGGTTTGCTTCTACCTTGCAACATATGGTGCTTATAAGATCATTCTGCTTCAGTAATTCTTAAAGTACAATACAGGGTTACATGTTGTTCTTCAATATTGTTCTACATTTAAATTCTCACTTGTGTTCAGACATATATCTGAAGTGTTGATTCAATATTATCATGACATAGCATGATGATGGATCACATTCATTCTGTAAATAGTTGTCTCTCTCACTTAAGTTTCAAATATATAACTTTTTCATGAAATGGCTATCATGGTTATTAGTTACTCTTTAAAATAGGGAACACATATTGTCAATCAAGCTGCTTATTAACCGTTTATAATCGATAATTATGGTGTTGTGTAGAGTGAACTTTCAGTGACCATTTCAGGGCAAAATATAGTTTGTCTAAACAGGATGCAAATAACTACTTGGGAATATGTTGCTAATACTCATATGAATAAGTATTTATTTATTGATGGTAATGTACTGTATGTTCCCTAACATAGGGAGGGGGTGGCGTTCATCTCATTCAGCCGTGGCAAAGAGTCTTATTCTGCTTGAAATCAGTCTACCAAGATGACCTTATCCCACTGGGCCGCTGCTGCCATCCCACATGCCCCATCCGTTTTAGGGTTTTTGCAGTGGCCTGAAAAAAAATTTATACTGTGCCACAGTCTTTGATGTTGATTAGCCTCCATCTGAAAGGGATCCCAGGCACATTCACAGACGTTTCTTGTTTGAACTGCAGGCCTACACTGCGTATCTGACCGGAATGGTTGAGTTTGAGCTACAGGAGTGGAAAAAAGCAATGGAAGCTTTCAACAAGTGCAAGTAAGGTTTTCATTTTTTTCTATTCTTGTGAACAGAAAATGTAATATATTGACATAATTGTGCAATTTTTTTTTTTTGCTTATTGTCAGAACCATCTACGAGAAGCTTGCCAGTGCATTCACGGAGGAGTTGGTGGTACTTTACCGTCAGCGCGTGGATGAGATATCGCCCAACATCCGCTACTGTGCTTACAATATTGGTCAGTCATTGCCTGTCACGTATCTTTACATCAGGGGTCTCCAACCCAATCTTTTGACTGCTACTTTTGCACTGAAGCGAATACAGTAAAGATTATTCACTGGACTCACTTGCATACCGAAGGAAGGCTCAGGTTTTTCACTACATTTCTCCCTTTTTGCATCATCATCTGTGAGGGGCTGTTTGTACTAGTTGAGCAGGTTGGCCACTTCAAATGATGACTTTGGTTGTTTTTAATGGAAAAAAAAATCATCTGGCAGATTTGAGCTTTGAGTCCCAGTGCGAGGAATTTTAACTGTAATATAGTCTTAAGAGTGTTGACTTCTAAAGTAGCCTTATTTAGTCTGTACCTGTCAGTGTAATCACAGTAGACTTGTAGTGTGTGCTGTTGTTTTAATATCCTCCTCAGAAAACATCAAAATTTGGCATTTCTAAAGGGTGAAAGATTTTATTTATGCCTTCAGTATGTTCTATAACTACGCCGGGAATTGTGCCAGTACTACCAGTATAAATGCCTGCAGCTCTTTTTTTATGTCCCAGACAGACCAGTCAGCTTGAATCTGTAAATCATGAAAAGTCAAACTTTTCTGCTTCTTTGTTCAGGTGACCAGAATGCCATCAACGATTTGATGCAGATGAGACTTGCCGGTGGTGGTGGAGGCATGATGGCAGAAAAGCTGGAGGTGAGGAGGCCGGCCTTTATGTCCATAATGTATTATGCTTTTGGCATTCATACTTGCACATTGTCGACTTGAAAGGCCCCAATTTTCTGGGACTCCACATTGAAGCGGTTCATCTCTGTTTTCCAGTCCCTAATCACTCAGGCCAGAACCAAGCAAGCTGCCACCATGAGTGAGGTGGAATGGCGGGGCCGGATTGTGCCCGTCAAGAACGACAAGGCCAGAGTCTTCTTGCTGGGCCTTGCTGACAATGAGGCTGCTATCGCTCAGGTCAGTCATTGCAAGTCCAAAAAGTCGCCTTGTTGCCGCAGAATCTTTTTAAATAGTCTAAAAACTCGTTTAAATGCAAAACCTGTCGTCCAAGATAGTGTACTTTGGCAGATCTTCCACAAGAGGGCATCAATATTTAATCTCTAATGACCCATGAGATGTATCCATGCTTTTTTCAGTGGGTGGCGCACTTCTCTTAGCTTTTTTTTTTCCTCCACATCACTTGACTTGTTTGATTTGTGCCACGTGTCGCTCCTCCAGTCCCTGTAGCTGGAGGTTCAGCACACCCTGAGGTAACACCCATCACACCCAGAGCCACTCAGGTCTGTGGCATGCAGCCTTTCTTATCACACAACTGCATTCTGTGCATTTCTGCCACACACAAAGGCAGCACCACACCCAGCTGGTGTTCCTGTCTTCTTGTCTCTTTAAATATTTAAAGGCAGTTTTGTCCATCTTGCTGCAGAAGCAGGAGCAGCAGGTTTTCAGTGGTAGCTTTTTTTATTTTGCTTCCTTCTTGGTGTTGAACACTGAATTTTAAACTTGTCTGGTAACACCGCTGGCAAGTGCACAGTTTTTTCTCAATTGTCCTTCGAATCAGTTCTTTTTTCTGAAGAGAGAATCAAGTTGAGCCAGCTCGGCGAGTCATTGCCAGGGTGTTGGTTCCAGTCTGTGGCAATTGGTATCATGAGCCCTCTGCAGTGATGTCAAAAGAGCAAGAACCAATGATTTTCAAGTGGAATTTTGTCGGAACATTCGAACTCTTTGTACCTCCCTAAGGAATTACTTTCCTCAGGTTGTCATTAGTTTTCCTCAGCCTGTGCTTGAAAGTTTTGAATAGTGCTTCTTTTCGACCTTTTTTGACCAATATATTAAATCTATGATTTTCGAATAATCCTGAGAAATTAGCTTGTGAATTTTGAGAAAATCTGTGTTGTTGAAGCCTAAGTAGTTACAAATAAATGACTTTGGCGTTGACATAGGACCAAAAAAATTTTTCACCTTCTTGTATCACTTAGATTATTTATTTTTATTTTTTATTATTTTTTATTATTATTTTATTTTTATTATTTTTTATTATTTTATTATTATTTATCTATCTATTTATTTTTGGACATTTCGTTTTGTTTTTGGAAACTGGAGGCCTCAGACCGAAATTTCGTTGCCATCATATAGTAATATGTTTTGTGCAATGACAATAAAGAAAGTCTAAGTCTAGATGCAACTGTGCAAAAGCCTCTTCAGTGATGCACAGGCCATAAAATAAAATAATTATCTTTTCTGCAATATGTTGAGTTTTGGTTGAAGTGTGGTGCAATCCAACTCTCTGGTGTACACTTCTTTAACACCCTTTTGTGGCTTCATGTCAAGAATACAGTCAAGTGGTTGAAAAGGTTGTAGCTAACTTAATGTTTTTCTTGCTTTAAAAGCAAAATAATGGAAGTCCTGTACTTCTACTACTCTACTACTGCGTTTTACTGTTTATGCCATTGAGGTAATTTCCAAAACCCTGAGTGCATTTAGCTTAGCCTGGACCCCTTTTAAAGAGCAACTTATGTCCAAGTCCAACTCTCCTTACTCATGCATGTTTCCAATGTTGAATTCCTCCTCTCCATGATGCAGTCAGTCTCATCATGATGCTGCTCCGTTTTCAAGTTACTGCTTTATAAAGTTCTCCATCATCTGAAATTTCGGTGAACCAGAGGTTACAAAAGCAGAACCCAATGTGACGGTACATTGTGTCCTGTGCTGCTCAGAACCCGCCCACCTTTTAGGTATACCGAGCCGCGGTTGAGACATGTCAGATCAAATCAGAGATGTACAGTAGTGCCTCAGTCATGCTAGTGAGTTCAGCATTTTGCATTGTTTATGATCTTAACCCCTGTGTTATTATGGTGTTGTGATGTTACGGTGACATCATAGACCACCACCTCCCCCTTCTCTGGTCCATGGAAGCAGGGTCTCTGCATATGTTTAATCTGTAAACAGCACTGTACACAGCGCGCGGACAGGGCGGTGTGCTGAGGAGAATGTGGGACTTTGGCTGCGAGTGATTTTAACTTTAAGTGTGGAGTTCAGTGCAGCAACCAGCTCCTGTTTCATCTGGCTAGTGGTCAGCAAAGGTGGCCTGAAGGTTTCCACCTGGCCAATCACGGCAGAGTAGGCGTGGCTAGAAGAATGAGATTTCAGATGGCGGGAAACAAAGCTTTTGATGGGTGGGGCTGGTGCACATTTTCCAATGTAAATATTCAGTTTTTACAAGCAGGAAGATAATGCTCTTTTCAGTTGGACTCCAATATCATTTTTATAAGTTCGTTTAATAGTTTGTCTTTAAATGATTAATGTTTATATACGGTATATTTCATTATTTTTCTCTTGACTACCTTGTCTGATTTTTCTCTTCCTCTTTCTTCACTTTATTGTTTTCCATCCTTCTTACATTCTCTTTGGATCTTGTTGTATCAGCTTCTAGTTCACCTGTAATTTTCTAAATCACATTTGGAGGATAATGTTCTCTCCATAGTGTGTTTGATGGGAGAACCTTCTGCTTCTCCTTGATCTAATTTCTTCTCCTGCTCTCTTCCCCATCATGTTCTGGTTTTCCCTCCGCTCCTAAGATTACATTTAGGTTTTCCTAAATATGTTTTATTCATGTGAGTGTGGCAAAACTGCCTTAAGATGTTGATCTATGTAAAATATTCAGCACTTTATTTTTTAGAAATGTGATGCTAATGTAGCGGATACATTGCAGAAAGAAGGGAGTGTTTGCATCAGAGTGGTGGTGAAAGATAAGCATGAGTGAGAAACATGTCAGCTTCAAATATTTGAGCCTTAAACCCGAGTGACTGTGTGCTGATGAGTTGTGTGGAGGAATGCTCCTACACCTTGCTGGGCCACATACTTTACCTCAAGTTGACACAGTTGCATTCTTCATCTGTAAAGTGAAGCTCTTCGTATGAATTTACTATGTCTCATTATTACATTTATGATAGTGTTTCCAGTGATAGCTGTGTCAGTGAAGTGTGCGTCTCAAAGTCATGGCTGTGCTTCAAGTTTCTTTTATGTTTTGCGAATAAGATAAGTTTCACATTTTTTTCCATTTGTCTTCACAAAGATACATGATTTACATTGAGTTTCACTGTGTTTTATCCAGGCAGCCAATGAGGAGACCAAAGAGCATCTATACGAGACTCTGCTGGCTGAGTGCAGAGACACCATCCAGTCTGTGAAGGAAGAGCTCAAGAGTGAAGCTGTATGTAGCTCCACTCCACATGGCTTCTCACTTCACTGTTGATATTGTCATCAAATGTTCTTTTTTTTCACTATAGAAGCGAGAGAGGAGCGCAGAGGGAGACAATGGAAAAGTGTCCAATATGCAGTTCCTGCACAGGTTGGTCGAGTGGCGAACAAAGACACTCCTTACACCATTTCTTTACTGAAATACATTTCTAACAAAAAAAATGATTCCTCGCAGATAAATAAACTTCTGCAAGAAAGTTGCCTCTCAAAATAGTATGCAGATTATCCTGATTTGATCTTCATGAATTCATGGCTGCCCAAAACAAGTTGGAAATGTTGAAATGCACCTCCTTGTTGGTCCATGTTTCCGGTTGTGGTTGACTTTCTTTTGTTTTCGGTGACATGAGCTCATGTCTGAGGCAGGTTATTTCAGCCCCTTTTAGTTGTGGAAGCTCCTTAACATGGGTAGCTACCTGTGACAAATCACTCTGGACCCCTCAGTGGAAACATGCCATTTGTAGTCTTGACTCCAACGATGGAATCTATGCCTGGACTCCTCAGTTTCCTTTCTAACAAGTTGGCCTCTTCTCTCAGTTACCTGACCTACATCAAGCTGTGCACTCTGGTGAAGAGGAATGAGAGTATGGCCCACACACTTCAGGCCAAGCTCAAGGAACCTGAAGTGGATGAGACCAAGAGGGGACCCCGTCCACAGGACCTTATCCGCCTCTACGACATCATCCTGCAGGTCTGAACTTTACATTTCTTCTTCATTCTGGTTGTTTACAAGGAAAGGAAGCAACCAAGATGTGGTTCCTCTTCAGAGTCTGGCTGAATTGGCCGTGCTGCAGGGCTTGGAGGAAGATCACACCTTTCAGAAGGAAGTGTCCCTCAAAACTCTGGTCTATAAGGCCTACAGGTTGGTTGTGGTCTGCTTCATATTGGTGATTTTAGGTTTTTAGGTTTTAAGTGAGCTTTCTTGAACCTTGTTTGTGTCACAGGTGTTTCTTCATCGCCCAGTCCTATGTGCTGGTGAAGAAGTGGAGTGAAGCTCTTGTGCTTTATGAGCGAGTGTTGAAGTATGCCAAGGACGTTCAGTCCAAGTCCAAGAACTTCAATAACAGCCTCAAGGTTGGTTCAACTTTAGTTATTACTTGAGTGAAATGTTTCATTTAAGCACAAACAAACTATTGTATAAATGAAGTCCTTGTGAATAAACAATTTCTCATTCTGGGAGTATATGGTGCGGCAGTCTGTTATTATTTGTCCTGCGTCTCCAGGATCTCCCTGATGTTCAGGACCTTATTGCTGAGGTCAATGCTGAAAAGTACTCCCTTCAAGCTGCTGCGATTTTAGGTGAGAGGGTTTCCTTCAGTGACTTCTCAAGCTGCACCATGGGATATATGAAGTCCTGAAATCTGTTACTATTCTAGATACTGAGGAGATGGCTGAAGTCCCTGCTCCACAGCAAGTGAAAGACAACAGGGTAAGATTTACACCCCAAAACACTCCTTCGAAAGTGGAGCGTTCTATATGAAATGCCGGAGTCAGACGTGAACATGACTGACTAGATCATCATTCTTCTCATCCCCCCTCTCCAGCCTCTGTGTGACCGCTTGGACACTTTCCATCTGGACTCCACTCTTGTTGGGAAGCAGCCCAATCTGGTTCAGTTCCCTCCGGATTTCCACCCAATTCCCTGCAAGCCCCTGTTCTTTGACCTGGCTCTGAACCACGCAGCGTTCCCACCGCTGGATGACAAAGTGGAGCAGAAGGGCAAGGGAGGTCTCACCGGCTACATCAAGGGCATCTTCGGCTTTGGCAGCTAAATCCAGTCCCAGACTTCTGCTACATTTCCTCAGATTTCAAGCTCAACAGTCAACCCTACTTGAACGGCTGTTTTGACTATCTTTAGTGCCTACAAAGCGAGATGATGGTTCTAAAGGTTGGGAGTTGGAAGTAGCGAATATCAATATGGGATGGGTCTCTAAACAGTCTGTGCCATCATTAGTATCGTGTACAAGACATCTGGCCCTCATTTCTTTTGTTTTTATTTTGGGGTGGATTAGCTTAATTTAAAATTCTCAATTGTTAAGAAATTTTTAAAAGAAGGCGTCATACTGCATCTGTCACTCTTCACTCTTAAAGACTGGATGCTCTTTATTATGGCAAATCTTTCTACTTAAACTGAACTGTCCTGTTAAGTGGAAAACCGCCAACAAGCACCATGCATTTTTGGGTCTGTCGTTTTCAAGAACACACAACAGGGAACTGGAGAATCATGGATGTTTGTTATCCCTAAATAGCTGCTGGGACCTTAATGTTGAAGAGTTGTCTTACAATTCCAATTAATAAAATACCTCTGCATGTTCAGTCAATTTTGACTTTTTTTTTTTCCTCAATGTAAAATCAAGAAACATGTTTAGATTACTGCAAAAAAAGTAAATTTAGATGGCTAACTTTTTCTGCCCCCTCTGTCATTTGGAAAGTGGCTGAAATGACCACAAACGCTATTTAATTGTGTAATACCAAGTGCGAAAGCTGAAGGAACTGTATGATTAATCTTGTTTTCTGTCCAATTATTAAAAATATTTTCACCAAAATATGTGAGCCATTTTCCTTTGGTCAGTTTTATCTGTCAGTGCTGCTGGGCTTTGCTGAAGTGAAGCAGGAAGCAGGTGTAAGTGTGTGACTGCGGCGGGTGTGTGGGTGCGTAGGATGCCTGAGCAGGGTGTGAGGACACTCTCATTTACTCAGCGAATCAATTATATCAGGTATGAGTAACAACATAGGTGTGCTCAATCGCATGACATTATTATGCATTTTCAAAGTCAACACACTTGCAATATGTCCTGTCTTAAATTGGTCTTTCTTTGACACTCCACTGCTTGCATGCTTTTGTTACACCAAGAGTTTTCCACCCGGAAGAAGATATCACTGTGAAGGTTCAGTTAAACTGAATAGTCATTGGCTCTTCATATGGGAAGTGTTTTTTATTGTGATGTTTCTGTTCCTACTTGACATCCACAGAGTAAATGAGGGGAGAAACGGATCAATAAGGTTAAAAATCTACACTATTTAATCTAAAAATTGGAAAAGAAAATGGTTGAACTTTACTGAGAATGCAGGGTGGCAGAATTTGTAAGATGAAGTGAGACAACCTCATGTTGTTTTGACTTCCCCTCGTTTCCTCTGTTAGTCTGTTAGGAATTTGTTAACAGATTAGTTCAGCGGAGGTCTTTGTGTTTGCCTGCACAAAATCAAACCTGCGGATGTTTGTAATTCCACAGAGAAAGGAGCCTTTAACACTAGGAGACTAGGCCACATATCATGCTTCTTCACATGGGTTTATCTATTAAAGATTGTTGTTTTTATTTCATTTTTCATAGCAGTGTTTTGGGGTTTTTTTTCACTTTACAATAACAGGTCATAACAGACTCATGGAGTATTTATTCATGCTTTAATGTTAATGCTATTAATGCTAGATGAGGTTGTTGCTCAATATCAACTTTTGTTTCTAACAAAGTCGTCATTTTCCATTCATTAATTCCAAATATTACTCAAAACTGATGTGATTTGGGGAAAAAATGCCTGAAGCTACTGAAGCTAAATGGTTAGCTTGGAGCACCGGCTTCAGACATTTTAGCATTTAGCTAGCTCGCTGATCCTCTGGTGAAGGTTTACCAAGCAGGTTGGTCTGAACTGTTTTTGTCAGTTTGTCTTGTTTTGTTTGCCAATATTTATGTGGGCGCCAAGTAAGTGTGACTTGTCTGGGCTTTGTTGAAGTGGTCGAAGCTGTGAATACTGCTAAAATGCTACATCTGCAAACAGTTTCAAGTGCCAGGAAGAAACCCATTAAACTATGAGATCTTCCAAAGTTTTCCTCCAAACATTGTTGATATCTTTTCTGTTTTTCTTTATCCATAACTTTTACTGCAGTAGTCTTTGGATTGGATTGGATTTTGCACAACTTAGTGGCCTTAAGTTCTATTCAGAGAGTGCCATTTTGAATGTGCTCATCACATAAGTGTTATGCAAACTGAAACAAGCCATTAAACAACAAATAAAGTTTTGTATTCTTTTCTCCAGCCATGTCATCTCTCTATCCTGGATCTGCCCTGCAGTCACGCTCCAGCTGGAACCCTCCTGACTGACACTTGATGCAGGCACAGCTGGGACGGCCCAGCTCCTTTTCCCTTCCGGTCCATTGGATTATTTGCTGTAGAAGTCGTCCCTCTGACCAGGCCTGTGCACAGTCCTTTTTGAGAGGCTGCAGCTCGGGGCAGGAAAAAATGTTTGTGATTTTTCCTTCAGCACGCATATTGTTTCTGTTTGTAAACTTAAAACAAAAAAAGTAAACAGTCTTCGAAAGTGCGTGGGCAAAAACTGACAAGCTGACATAGTATCTGTTCTTCCAGACAGGTGGACGCACCCATCAAAAGACTGTACGGATTAGAACAGTTCTCTCTCCATCAGAGAAAGCTGCTGGGTGGCATTCCATCCAGAATTGTTGGACGGCTGCTGAGAGACGCCTGCGTTCTCGATGACTCAGGTCCCTCAGTGCTACAATGGAAATGATTGCTCCAGTTAAATCATTTAGTCGTTGAAGATATTCCTGCAATATAGAAGGTATGGTGGGATACATTCTCTTTCAGCCAATGCTTGATGCAGACATGATTTGACCCACTCATAATAGCAAGTTAAACTGTATAAGCAGCAAAACAGAGTAAACTAGAAAAGCACCCAGAGAGCGCAAACCTCCGCCACGCCACGCCACACCAGCAAAGACAAAGTGCCAAAATGACATTTTTTTTGGATCTAAATGCTATACTGGCATAAATGCCAAACATATTAAAGAATGCTTTAAAGAATTCCAGTGTATATACGGTAAGCCAGATCACCCCAAAATTTTAGCTATTATTCCTTGTCCGATTTCACATATTTCTGGAACATTTCCTCCAATTTCCAGTTATTTTAAATACGGACAAACAGCATTTAAAACATGATCAAGATGACACATATTTTGTCTCTCTTTTTTTTTGGTCACAGGTGAGGAGCTCCATGATCCGAGCCACCAGGATGATCTTACTCCTTATTAAAGTGTGGACCCCAAGGTCAGTAGTCATGTTTGTCTATTATTGTTGTTACTATTATTGTCCATGTTGCCACTTCCTAATTATGTTACTGTCCAATCTTTTGAAACATTATCCAGTTTGTGAAATTAATAAGGGGACGTTTGAGTAAAAGCCTTGATAGTGATGTCTTTCTGATAGTGGAGACTATTTGCTAGTGTAGTCTACAGGGCGTCCAGTAAGTTAGGACGTAAGAGGGAAGGTAAGAAACACAACGTCAAATATCTTTATTATGATTAGGTTTTATTCAAACTCTTTGTTCCTTTTACAAAGTCATGCTACATCTATGAAAGAAAAAAAAGAACAGTTAATATTGAATTTAAATAAATGAAAAAATCACTAAGTCATTCTGTGTGTCCAGACTTTTTTCTCCCTCGGTAGATCAAGCATGGCTTTGTCAAAGGAAGATAGCGTTGCGCATGTACTCCAAGTTGTATTAATACTGAAGATAGTGTTTGCAGTTGTATTCTTACCTATGTATCCAGACCTAACCGACACAATGTAGTCCCATGTAGCACACACAGTTCTGGATTTGGACACAGTCACCCATCTCCAGGAATTTCTGTGAGTTCAAGTGGAAGCAGCTAGTTCTCTGTTAGCCCAGAGTGGTGTGGATAATTTGATTCTCTGTATTTGCAGCGTCGCAAGTGTGTTATCGCTCATTGGATGGATCACTAAACCCTCGTGAGCAGGAAACACTAGGGCTTATACATCGCTGCATGAACTTGAGTCTTCACTCTTGAAGCGTTCATCAACTGCCGCAGAAACAAGGCCAAATTATGCAAAGATTTTGTTCATCCTTCTCAATCACTGTCTTGTATTCATGACCAGGTCTATGAAAGAGTATCTGTATCTTGAGCCCCAAGTCACTGCGACCGCTCCAAGTGCCAGGGATGAAAGGAAGGGCAGGCCCGCGGGGGGAGGAAGGGAGAGTGTTGGAAACAGGTCAGTCCGGTCTGCCCCTCCAAGGTGGATGTCTACGCGGTGACACACCTGCCGACTGGTCTGGGAGGAGCTGTCGCTGAGTATGAGTGGCTTTTTGTGTCAGTAAACTTTGAGAAGGATCATTGGGAGGCGAGAGACAGAGAGGGCCACGGTAGACAACGAACAAGACACAGTGAGAGAGAGACACGCAAATCGACTTCGGTTTGGATCTGGGTTTGACCCCCACAAGACCTTCAGGATGTTTAGGAAAAAGGGAGCCAAGGACAGTACGCTCAAGTCGTCGGGCAAGGTCACAAAGTGAGTTTTAACCCCGCAGCCAGGTTTGAATGAGTGAACGTAAGCGAGGGGAGTGACACTCTATCTCTGTTCTGTCCTCCCATCCTCTCTTGTTCCCTCGGAGCCCAGATCTATGTCGCGTTCCCTCTGTTCTCCTTCGGTGTCTGCTGTGCTTTTCTCACTTGTTTGCTCTGTAAATTACAAGCCCCGATTTCATATGAAGATTTGGGAATGGTGACTGTTATGTAAGATGAAGTTTAACCTGCCGACAAGGACCTGAAGTTTGTGTTGTAAACATGGGCTTGAAGAAAGAGAGTGTGCTTTCAGGAAACAAGTGAAAGTCATGCTAATGTTGAATGGGTTTCAGCTGTTTGGTTGTAGCTTCTCAGGTGAACATGCGTGATGATTACGATTGCTGGAGGGTTTTCTCTTGCGGGAGAGGCATTTACCAGTCTTCATTTAGCCTATATATCTATCTAACATCTAAGTCTGTCCTTAGGAGGTACATATTTTAGATGACTAGACTGGTCTCCAATGAGCTGCCCAACCAAAAGACGATTTGAATCAGATGTTTCCCATCTTTGTGTGAGAAGCAGGTTCCGGGTATCTGTCTCCACATGGTGTGATAAGAGCGACTGGTCGGTTCAGCTGGGCTGGTCTGGTTTCTCTTGAGTGGGCGTTGGCCCCCAGCGGTGATGAACAAAACCATGAATCAAATGATTAAAAGCATCAGGCAACAGAGTTTAGAATAATGACTCTTTCACCAGGCACCAACTCTCCCGGAATATACTGTTTTTATGTACTCAATAAGTGGCATTGAATCTTAATGGTTAAGTTATGCAGCATTAAGGGTGTGTGTGAGGCAGCACGTGTATGAGAGCAGGTGCCACAACCCTTTTGACTGATGCGCAGGAGCCTCTTTATAGTTCTAATAATTATATAATGTTCCACATGACCACGGAAGCTATTGCTCCGCGTATCATTTGATGGTCTAAGAGTGGCATTGAAGGTTCACTGTATGAGATCTGGATTTGGTTTGTTATGACATAACATCTGAATCCACTTATTGAGCTCCAAAATTACAGATTAAAATTCACCAAGTGAAGACGAGCCAGTTCTCGACATAGATTCATGACTGGCGTTGTTTCCCTCTCTTGTCATATATTACCTGCATCACCTGTCATGAGACAGAAAAATGGGGTGTTTGCAGCTCATACCTGTCTCTCCTGCTGAGTGAGCAGTAACAGGGAAGCCATTGTCACAGAACCAGATCAGTGATGCTACATTCCTCAGCTAACCTGCCATTAGCCAGGACCCACTTCCCCATGGCAACGTGACATCAGCTGGTTTTCTGCTGTGGTGCTCACGGGTAGTTGTGGTGTGGTCAGAGAATTGTGTAGATTGTGTGTCACGCTTCTGGTTTATTTTTGCTGCTGCTGCTGTTCATATTTACCTATAAATGGATTAAAAATATAAATGTCATTATCTGTCAAATGGATTGAAGCGTTGCAAAGCAAAAAATCCACTGTCAAACCAAACAAATAATAATTACATTTGCTAGTTTCTCTTTTAGTTTCATTGTTGTTCACCGTCTGTACTTTTTTTTTCGTCTGAATGTCTTTGAAGAGATTCTTTTGTTTGTTTTTATTCGATTAATTAATGTGTATTTGGTAAAGAAGTTATTTCTGAAGAGGAAATATGGCACCCCAAATGCCTTGACACAAGTTGACCCCAAAATTTTTGTACTCATAATGTATGATTTTTCATGCATTGTTCATGCATCGGGGCTCGAGTTTGCATCCAAAATACATGAAGGGCTCCTCAACACATGGCTTGGCATATTTAAACTATATAGTTTACTCCTGTATCTTTGTGTATAAAAGATCATGGAGCTGGTTCACGATTCATGATGAGATGGTGTCAACCAACACAGTGTACTTTTTCAGTATGTGCAGAGCTGTATTAACACAAAATGAAAGGTTTGAATGCAGGAATAGTATATCATCAAAAGTCATGTGATTAAGGAAGATTTAAAGAATGGCAGAATATGACGGCGTCATTTGAGCCGCTGTCTGTATGAGGACCTGAAAAAATAAGAAAATAAAATTCAAAGTGAGTGATGGTGGTGTCACTTTGTTGAGAGAGGTGCAAGCAGACCTTGTGTTTGTGATGCTGCTGTCTGAGGCGTCAGCAGGTGTAGCTGAACGTGGCTTTACAGGTGGGAGTAACAGTCACTCTGGAATGGTGATAATTCAAAGAACGTGTCGGGTGTGGTGCGGTGATGAATGAATCCTTCCGAACACTGTCCCAACACCAACTGTGCAGTAGCGAGCCCTGATGTGGAGCAAGATAATCTTTGTGTTTGATTTAATTTAATTTAACTTTTCAAAACTCCTGAGCTGTCGACACTTTTTCTCCACTTTAGGGACCAGAACAGCCATCTGGTCACGCTGATCAGCAAGATGCAAAACGATGCCGACACCGTGGAGAAGCACATTTTGCGGTCCGAGGAGCTAATGGCTGTGGTGAGAGAATTAAAGCGCCTACAGTGGAACCCCACCTGAGATCCTCTCTTCACCTGAATCATCACTCTCTCTTTGCTTGTCCATTTCTCCCTCCCAGGATGCTGAGAATGAGAAGAATGAGAAACCTTTCCTGCATCAGACAGAGATCTCAGACAGGCTGGGCGAGGCTGAGGGCCTGCTGAAGGTGCTTTTCCTGGATGTTGACACCATCAGGAAACTTAAGCATCCTCAGGCCAAAGAGATAGAAAATGAGTGAGTCCAATTTATTTTTATTCTGCGTCCTAACATTTTTAAGAGATGAAACAAACATTCTGAAACAAGGCTAGCTGCAACATCTATACATGCAACAACTGTTGTCATTTTCATTTGATAGAGTTCTGCACAAGGCCCCAGAAATCCCAGCTTGCGCTTATGTTTCACTGAACTCAAGCAGCCACTTTTCTAGACAGGCCACGGTGCTTGCAGATCAGGTCCCAGGCAGTAGAAGATGTAGGTCCTTCACCAGAGATCCAGCTGAACATCATCTCCCAGTAACTGCTGTGGGTTTCAGTTTTTGGCATCCAAAAAAGAAATCACCCTAAGATATCAACTTCATTTCCCATTTGGACAAAGCATTGCATTTATTTATTTGTGCTGTTGTACACAGCCGGTGAGCTCCAATGGCTCTGTACTATAGGTAGAAGACATTAAGAAAAGATGTGTTTCATCATTGTTCCGTCCATTTCAGTGTCAGCCACCTCCACGAACGGTGGCTGAAGGACTGCGCCTTCTACAGAGACATCTATGAGCAGATCGATGACGTCTCTTTAATGCCCATCATCGACTGGGGGCCTGTATTCAACAAAAAGCAAGTATGTGTCTCATTCAGGTGCCAAGATTTCGGGACCTTGTTTCGTCATGAAATCACCAGTAAAATGTTAGTCAAAATGCATCTCATGCTCATGGTGTGTGTCAATAGCACCAGGTGGCTTCGGAGGAGTTCGGCCCGAGCATGGCTGACCTCGAGAAGCAAATCGCTGCTCATAACATTCTGCACAAAGAGGTGGAAGGTTATAAGTCTCAGCTGTGTTTGAGCTCAGCTGGCAGTAAGGTGAATACACAGACACACAAACACAAATATTTGGCCACATTCACGTGACTGACAACCTGATGTTCTTCACCCTCTAGGAAAAATATACTGAGCTTAAGAAACAGTACAACAAAATGCTGGTGAGTTGAAATGTATCAGATACATTGTAATATATTTCATAATCCCAGTTGTACATAGTTGTTTTTTCCTCTCAAATTAGTAATGCATTGTTTGACATTAGAGATGCTACATCAGTAATGATAACAAAAGGTAATAACTAGGTAATAATGTGGTCATTATGACTTAATCGATGTAACTGGGATGTTCTAAAACCTTTAACCATTTGCACTATTTATTGGCTGATAATACATCATTCATCCTGGATGGTTATTTATTTTAGAGGCATTATTTTTTATTTTTTATTTGCTTTTGTAATAAATATGTTGGACAGTTAAGACACAGTGTTTTGACATGGGTCTTCTATCTCTTCAGGACAACTCCAAGTGGCGACATCACTACCTGACCAGCCTGTACGAGTACATGCACGGCTGCAACAAGGAGCTGAACTTCTTGGGTGAAGAGCAGAATAAGATCAAAAAGCAGGATTGGAGTGACCGAATGGTCGACCCACCTGATGTCCGCAGGCAGTATGAGGTGTGTTAGTGTGTACCGTGCCACTTTGGTGAAGGTCGGAAATTAATCCATGGGATTTAATCAAAACTAGAACTTCAAGAACAACAGCCTCCTGTCCCACGAGAGTGAGGTGAACAAACTCCAGGATGAAGGAGACAGACTTATCGAGCTGAAGCATCCTGCCAGTGCAACAATCCAGGTGCGTCGCTACCTTCTGCGTGACGTGTCTTCAGCACAACTCACATTTACTGAGTGCATTGTATTTACAGGCTCAAAGAGATGCCGTGAGAGGCGAGTGGCAGAAGTTCCTCAACCTCTGCATTTGTCAAGAGACACATTTGGATAATGTGGAGGAGTACAAGAAGGTTATTCTCATGAACAATTCGCCACCTGTTTCCTGGATCCTGCATCCTGATTTTGTGTCTCGTTTCAGTACCAAATGGATGCAGAGCAACTGTCAGAGAACCTGACCAAACTCAACAACAGCCTGGATCCAAAGTCTCTGAGCAAGCAGAGCAATTCAGAGACACTTTTGCAGCTCAACGTAAGTTTAGAAATCTGTCTACAATTCAGCCTTTAGGTCATTTAAAGGTAAAGTATATTTTTCTAAACAGAACTGAATGATGGGATCAGAAACATTCTTATTTGCATGATAGTAGAGAGGTCTTCTATCAATGCCTTATATTGACTTTCAACAAGAATTAAAATGAGCTTGTAAAACATTAGCTCTGATTTATAGACTAGACACACAGTAACATGTCTTAGTTCACAGTTAATGTCAGCACGACCTGCACTTTGTTCCTCTCAGGCCCAGTATGGCCCCTGCCTCTCACCCTGTTTGGTTGATGTTGGTTTATCACCAGATGAGGTCACTCTAATGGAGGTTTTTAGCTAAGTCGGAGAAAGTTCAAGGTTGAAGAAACAAGCAGCTGTGATGGGTTCAACGTGGTGGGCAGATCAGTGATGGTGAAGAAGAGGTTTAGAAGGTTTAGACAAGCGGTTTACCATGCATTTTCCATTTGGATAAACTATATATAAAAATCAAATCTGGATCAGGTTTGTGATTTTACATTCTTCCCCCAGCTGGAGGAGAAATCTGTGCAGGACGCGGAGAAGCAGCTGGCCGACCTTAGAAAGCGCAGCACCAGCATTGTGCCACTGAAGCTTCGCCGTAACGCCTCCAACCGACCAATCACGGTGGAGTCTCTGTGTGACTGGGAGACCAGCAGGGTAGGAAACGCCACCCCATACTGGAATAAGACCATTTGGCTATCATTCTAATCTATTTGTTGAATTAAGGACTCCCTGTCCAGAGGCGAGAAGCTCACCTTAAAATCCAACTCTGACACTGAGAAGTGGAACGTCGTCGCTGCTGATGGAGCTACAAAAACCTTCCCTGGGGTTTGCTTCCAGATCCCCGCGCCTGATCCTGACTCTATTGACCAGGTGGACCTGTAAGTCAAACTCAGCCCTTAAAGCCATTTTTGGTTTGCTTGGTTCAGTGACCGCATCTTTAACTTGTCCAGTTTGGGGAAAGAACTGGCTGACATCAAGAAGAGAAGAGCAACTCTGGAGGCCTCACTGAAAAATCACAAATCAGAAGCATCCCAAGCCCTTCAGTCAGGTGAGTCGCAGAGTCGGTCCAGATTAGCCTTTTAATTCAACCATTGCTTGTGGTGACACAAGACCCTCACATATGTCATTGACTGACATATAATCGGCATCAGGAATGCTGCTCCTATTATGACTGACTAATTGTAAATATACTGTATATTCTTTTCAATGATCTGTACTTTGCTGTTTTAGCGCCTGCGTCCTCTGCTCCAATGGATCCGAAAGCAACAGCTCTTGCTCAAGAGCTAAATAATGTGGACAAGGGTCTGACCAATGCAGAAGATGACTTGCTGAGCCTCCTCAGAGCTCCTCTCAGCCGCTCCGACCCCTCAGGAGATCTTGCCAAAAGGCTGCAGGACCAAGAGGTGACAAGTCCAGGCTCACAACTTACACAAATACTAAACGCTATCTGTAGTTCCCGGATAGAAGATTGTAATGAAAAATGCCCTCATTTGGTTTATTCCAGAAAGCAGCCAAGGCACTGCAAGACCTCGAGCGACAGAGGCTTGGAACTCAGGCCGGTCTGAAGTCACTGCCCAGCGGTGCCTCGTCCTCACTGCCCCTGCAGCTGAACAGTGCCAACAATAAAGCTGACAAGCTTGCCGCCCTCTCTGATCTCTACAAAAAGAAGTAAGCAGGTTGAGGAGCACAAAGCTGGGGAGATTTTCAATCAGGAAAGCTGTGGATTGACTGTCTTCCAAACTGATCCTCAACTGGTTTTTCTCTAAAATATTTTTCCCTTGTCATCGACTTCTAGAGCTAATGCTTCCCTCAACCTGGAGAGTCAGATTAACAAGGTGGACGGTATCGTCTCTGGGTTTGAGAAGAAGCTCAGTGAAGATGGCCCGATTCTGGATGGACCGAACACACTTCAAGCCGCCACAGACGACATACGAGTAATAATATTGATTCAAAATTCCGTTTTACCCTCAAAGTGCTTTGAATAATATCTAACTATTGTTGTCCGTATTCAGAATCAGAGTCGGTCTGTGGCCGCTGCGCAAGGAGACATGAAGAAACTGAGCCAGGACTTGGAGACCACAGAGCAGCTGTGCAGCTCCCTGCAGCAGGGATATCAAGAGTACTGTCCCGACATCCAGCGCCAGAGAACTGATGTGAAGACGCTGCAGAACCGATATGAGAATGTGTCCAATCAGCTAAAAGAGAGGTGAGAACAACGGCTGCTGTTAAAACACAAAATATTTAGCCTCAACACATGTATAATCATAGAATTATATTTGTAAATCTCTTGCTAAATGTGTGTGAACAGAATCTGATTTTTTTAAATGGATATTCTGTAGTATCGAAGCACATGTAATTAATGTAAACATTTCTCTAGAGAAAATTGCAAGTTCATTATCATAGTGCCAAGTTGTCTTTTCATTGCTCCTGTGATGTCAACTTTCAATCATTTACAAACATTATAATGTAAGTATAGTAAGTAATCATTGTTTTTTTCTTTCTAAGAAGTATAGTATTCCAGCTGCCTCCATCTATTATGCAGTTGTATTATTTTCACTTCATTTCATAGTTTTATTTACAGCGTTACTTTCGTGTTTTATTCTTTCTATTCCACCATAATTTTATTTCTTTTTAATCATTTGATTGTTTCATATATTCGCAGTAGGTCCACCGTCACTAATTTTAAATCTAACTTGAACTGAAGACATGGAATAAGGAGAAACACTTGCACAGTTCTCAACTCTCCGTTGATTCTTCCAGAGAACTCATCCTGCAAGAGGCCGCAGCTAAAAATCAGGATTTCCAAAGTACATCCAGATCCCTCAACAACTTCCTGGACAACATGCCGAAAAGTCAGATCAATCCGAGCGACGGCCCGTCTCAAATCGCAGCTAAACAAAGCGCTCAAGAGGTGTGAATTACTCGGAACTATGAAGATGTTTGCCCCTAAAATAAAGAGTCCAATAATAATCTCTGTATATTCACATGCAGAGGGCGATGGAGGAGCTGAAGCGGAAGGGAGATGACATGGACAGAGTGGCTGACCTCTCTCAAGACCTGCAGGGTCTACTTAACGTATGACTTGAATTTATCTGTTTTCTTAACACGTGAACGTCATTGTTTCTTCCATGGTTGCAGCAATATGATTCCAACATTGAAAAATTCAACTGTACCATTGAGGACAATGGGGTGACTGCTCCCAAAAGGGCTTACACACCCACACTTGCAGAGGCTGTTCAGAAGCAGGTATTTTTTTCAATCCTTTTGTTAAGAAAAATGCCAATCAGTTCCATCCAGTGCTGTTCATGGGTTACCCATTTGTATTAAAGGAAAAGGACTTGGTCAACCATTATGCCGAGACAACTGCTGAGAGTGCACAACGCCAGAAGCAGATGTCCCTGGCCAAGAATCTGATTGACCAAGTAGGTAGCGGTGATGAGGAATAAAGCACTTTATTGTATATTACACTTACATGATATGCAGCAACGGAATGTTTTTTTTAGATAAATCAGCTATTTTGTTTGTTGTTTTTCTGTGGTAGAATGAAGAGAAGGTTCACATGGTGGAGCAGCAGCAAGTGCAGCAGCATCAAAATGCACAGAGGAGTTCCTTAGAGCTCAACAGCCTGCTGAAAGAGCTGGATGAAGAGAAGGAAAGGATGTCTCACACAGAGAACGACTTGAGAACCTTCAGAGAGCGGATGATGTCGCTGAAGAACCGCAGAGGGGTGGAGCGCATTGAGGAAAAAGAAGTGCTGCAGTACTATCGGGACCCAAAACTGGAGAGCGATCTAAGCGAGTTCCAGAGTAAACTGCATGAAGAGTCTCTGAAGCGTAGCACCATTCAGAGTGAGGTCGAGGTCTATAAGAACAAAATCATATCCCTAGAAGATACCATCAAAAACGCCCCCCCGAAACTGGCGACTAGGGAGGTCACAGAGTTCGAGAAAGATCCACAGCTGGACATCGAGGCGGCCAAGCTGAAGGATGAAATCGCTCGAGTGAGGGATGAAATTCGGGTGAGAGATTCCGAGCATATTCAAATGAAGACAGAGGTGTCCATTCTGCAGCAGAAGAGGCCGACGATCAAAGAGAGGATTGTGAAGAAAGAAGTGGTGAAAGTGGAGCAGGACCCAGAGATGCTGAAAGCGGTCCGATCTTTTGAGCTGGAAATATCGGATGAAGGCAACAAGAGCAAGCTGATCAACGACCAAATCTTCCAGACACGGAGTGAAATTAATGCCCTTGAAAGGTTGATTCCCTACATCCAGCCAAAGGTCATCACTAAGGAAGTCAAGAGTGTCGAGCAAGATCCCGAGCTCATCAATGAATCCAAGTCCCTGAAAACAAACCTGGAGACTGAGAAGGTTGAAAATGACTCCCTGTCTCGGGAAGTCATTGAGCTCCAAAGCCGCTACAGACAGGTTCAAGACATTAGACCGAAAGTTGAGGTGAAGGAAATCGTG
This sequence comes from Synchiropus splendidus, assembly GCF_027744825.2. Classification (NCBI taxonomy): domain Eukaryota; kingdom Metazoa; phylum Chordata; class Actinopteri; order Syngnathiformes; family Callionymidae; genus Synchiropus; species Synchiropus splendidus. The sequence continues at coordinate 33,562,652 of NC_071335.1, forward strand.
AATGAGATTTACAGGATAGATCCAAACACGGAGATGGAAATCGTGCGTCTGCGGAAAGACATACAGGAGTCCAACAGCCAGCGCTTGAATTTGGACAGGGACTTGACAACCATCACGTCTGATCTGAATGTCATTCGTGCTCAGAAGCCAAAAGTCGAGGTCAAAGAAGTTCTCCAGGAGGTGGTTAAAGAGGAGCGAAGCCCTGAGAATGAGAGAGAGATCCAGAGGCTCAATGATCAGTTGTACCGCCTTAACAGTTCGTACAACTCCCTCAATGAGCAGGTGAGGGTTCTCAGAAATGACAGGGATCAGTGGAAAGCAGAGAAGTCCAAGATCGAAACCAAAGTCATTACAAAAGAGGTCGTCAAGTACGAGCCGGATCCTCTTTTGGAGAAAGAAGCAGAGCGTTTGAGAAGAAATGTGCGGGAGGAGGCCCAGTTGAGGCGCAGCCACGAAGAGATGTTGTTTGACCTGAAAAATAAGTACATTCTTTTGGAGCGACAGAAACCAGAGGAGAAGGTGGTGGTGCAGGAGGTGGTGCGGCTCCAGAAAGACCCGCGGCAGATTGCCGATCACGAGCGGCTCAGTAGAAGTCTCGATGAAGAAGTCAAGACCCGACGTCAGTTTGAGCTGGAGTTGCAGCAGCTCAGAACAAAAGTGGAAGACAAGCAGAGGGTTATTAAGGAGAATGAGGAGCACCAGAGGCTGATTCAAGCACAGTCTGAACTCCGAGAGATCAGGATGCGCATCACTCAGCTGGAAAACGCTCCACCTCCAGTGGAGGAGAGCATCGTTGTGGAGGAGGTGTTGAAGGTCGAGAGGGATCCAAAGCTGGAGAGAAAGACCATCGGCCTTCGATCGGAAATGGACAAGGAAACCAATGATATCCTGCGTATCCAGAGAGAAATACGTAACATCACTGCCAAGCTTGAAATACTGCAGAGAGAGAAGTCAAATGAACGGACAGTGTATAAGGAGATCGTCCGTGTAGAGAAGGACCAGGCTGTGGAGTCAGCGAGGGATCGTCTGAGAGAAGAGGTGTCTCAACAGAGATTCTCCCGACAGGATGTGGAGGATGAAATAAGACGCATCAAAGACCGAACAAATCAACTTGTCAACTCCAAGTCCAGCACTTCAAGGGAAGAGACGTCTCTCGTCTCCAACAGAGATGCTTTGCTGAGAGAAAAGGACAACCTGACTCGAGAGCTCAGGACCCTGGAGACCAAGAGGCAAGACATCAATATATCCTTCCAACAGCAGAGTCGGCTGATCAGCGAGAGATCTCAAATGAGCAGGCAGAGAAGCATGAAGATGGAGTCTGATGTGCAGCGCCTGGAGAGAGAGATCCTGGAGGAGAAAGACAGGATTCACCAGAGAGACAGCACTATTCGAGACCTCATTTTGAACTTGCAGAAGGAGGAGCAGGCGGAGACAAGAACCAAGGAGACCAACGTCTCCACCAAAATCACCATCCTGGATCCAGAAACTGGAAGAGACATGTCTCCGTATGACGCCTACCTGCAGGGTCTGATTGACCGCCAGCAGTACATTCATCTCCAGGAGCTTGAATGTGACTGGGAGGAGATCACTACCATGGGGCCTGATGGTGAGACCTCTGTCTTGCAGGATCGCAAGAGTGGCAAACAGTACTCCATCAAGGACGCGTTGAAGACAGGCAGAGTCAAAGAAAGCGATTATCAGACTTACAAATCTGGCAAAATGCCCATTTCCGAGTTTGCTCTGTTGGTAGCGGGTGAGAAGAATAAGGCGCCTGAATTCAACTCCATCAAACCAAAGACCTCATCAACAGTTAAATCCGCCCCCTCTGTGAATTCCACAGGGTCACAAATCCAGCCAGTCGCCGGGGTCATTGATACAAACACTGACACGTGTTACCCAATTCGCAGCGCCACCATGCGTAAACTGATCGATCCCACCACTGCCCAGAGGCTTTTGGAGGCCCAGGCTGCCACTGGGGGCATCATTGACATCAGCACGAGGGAAAGATACCCTGTGAACAAGGCCGCAACCAGAGGTCTCATTGAAGATAGTCAGCTCCAACGTCTACACAACGCTCAGAAGGCCTTCTCCGGAGTTGAAGACCCCGTGACCAGAGAGTGTTTGTCCGTGGGTGAAGCTGTTCAGAAAGGCTGGATGCCAAAGGAAACTGGCACTCGCTACATGGAAGCTCAGCACCTGACAGGGGGGCTGGTCAATCCGAAAACCGGTGCCAGAGTAGGCATTATGGATGCCCTTGCCTCAAAGATGATTGACAGCACGATGGTTAGAGAGCTGCAGTCTGAAAGATCCTACACCAAAGATATAGTGGATCCACTCACCAAAGAGAAGATCAACTACAAGCAAGCTCTTGATCGCTGTAAGAGAGACCCCATGTCAGGCCTGCCCATGCTGCCAGCTTCCTCTAAAGATTCAGGCTACAACTCAACCTACACCAGCAGATATGCAAGATTCTAAACACATTCACAGCAAAGTTTTGAGCTTCAACGATCAATGGAATGATGGATCATCTTAAAACCCCAAAAGAAGCAAACATTCTGACTCAGAAAATCTGTCCGACCGACGCAACAGCGGCTCTGTTATCTTTGTTTACCAAAATCTATATTATGTGGGGTTTTGTTTTATTTAAAGAACAACTTTATCATGAATATTATCGTGTTACTTGGAATAAAGGGACATGGTGCAATGCTGTTAACCAAGATTGATTTGATTCTGTATTACTTTTGGGTGATCATTGATGCTTTAAATTCAATCTTGTTTGATACTTTATGAAGAAGAAATATCAATAAACTTAAATTATAATTGATCACTGCCTCCGTGAGTTTTATTGTCCGTCGCACTTCAACGTCAGATGTGAAGAAAACAGCCAAAGATGATCGGTGAAGGTGGGATGTGTTCCCTCCATGTTCTCCATATTCACAAGCCCGTGAGTAACAGACATGTTAATTTCATGTTAACTCATAGACGGAAGTTTCCCGATTGCTTGTAAATGGGCTTTGTAAATGTGTAAGGTTCATTAGATTGACGAAAGCTTCATCGTTCAGTAAGAGTTCGATGCTGGAAACCCACTGCTCATACTGTGAAGGAACTTCTTTACAGTACTGCCACCTGCTGTCCGATTGAGCTCATTGCGTTCAATGAGGATGCTGACTTAGATTGGCTTTAGTGCGACATGGATGTGAATATGATGATAAATAAAAGCAGTGTAAATCTCAAAGCAAAAATATTGGACTGTTTAAACCTCAAATTGAGACGTACAGAGCTTTTTCCACACACACATGAACATGAAACTAACCTGCTTACCCTTCCTGTTAGCAGCTGGAAACGTAAACTTCCAGACACTCCAACTGAACAGCATCGTATTTTCTCTGTCTAGATGTCGACATTCATAACTGCCTCATATTAGCAGACTCCATCTGGATCCTGAGGGTGAGAGATGATGGAGTACTTGAACCAAACCCGGTTCTGATAAACTTGGCTTTACAAGATGACGAAGTTGAAGGCACACATTTAACAGATACCATCAATTGTTAGAGACCGTGTCAACCATTTCTTCATAAAATACAGGGGAAAAAGTAACACTTTATAATCTTTATTGAAGGTACTCTCAGAATGCCGCAGTCACTCATTGATCATTGATCGCTTCGGTATCAAAAGTCACTGAAATATCTGTTTAACCATCATCAAGTTTGCATTTCTTAACAGATTTTTCTTTTCTTTCTTCCCTCTCCTCAAAGAAAGCTCTCTGTTCAGTGATGGCTTTTTGAAGAAGAGCGACGTTTACACCATCAACACAGTTGAGCACGCGGGCTTGGACCACAACTCCAACTCCTGTGAGAGAAAGACCAGGGTTTTAAAAGTCAGGTAGTTGGTCTGAGAACGGTGGACTCTCAGATTTAAAATCCCTCAGAATGACCTCTCACCCTCAACTTCTTCCACCTCACCCAGCACCAGGTAGTGCGCGCCCATAATGGGATTGAAAGGCTCCACAAACTGAGTTTGGACGGTGACCGTGTGCTCCTCCGAAGCGTTGTGAGACGACAGCGTCGCCCTGGATTCCCCTGACTCATAGCTGGTTAACCTGCAGAGATGAGACAGTCAGCAGCAGCATCACAGTCCTCACAGCAACTAGGAGATGGATGTGTCTGACGTTTGGAATCACACCACCACAAACTGCTAAAACAACACAACGATCAGTTCAAGACAAAGTATCAAAGGAATCATTTTCATTCCTCGTGTTCATTGGTTGACATTTGTGGTGACAGGAAGTAGAAGATGGACAACCCTCACCTGCCAAAAGTTCGCAAAGATGTTCCTTCGGCCACTCTCCCCGACTTCACCTCCCATGGAAAGTGAAATACCGCAGCTGCTGGAAGCATTAGGACCAACGCTTTTCAATAGCTGACTTGGTTAATATAATATCAGATAACCGAAGGAACGTCGCTACCGGTTTGTGTCACGTGACGCGATGCCGTCTTCCGCGTCGCCTCCGCTACGTCACGGGGAGGCCGTGTTTGTGGTAGCGGCTGAGCTGAGGTGGAAATACATCTCCTAAGGACACCATCGCCGTCTTTCTACGTGCATGCATTGTTGAACTCCCCTGAAAAAATGAATCCCGACATCGTGAAAGAGCGCAAAGCCGCCACCTTTGATGTGGAGAAACTTACCCACATACTGGACGGCGGCCCGGAGAAGACCAAGAGAAGACGGGAAATAGGTGAGTTATACCAGCCTGAATTGTGACACACATGTCGAGCCTGTCATGCTGCTGATCTCTTTGATAAGAATTACCACATTTAGTCGCAGTATGGTTCGAAAAATACGAACGTAGTTGCTGTAAACGAAGCTAACCTTAAAGCGTCCGCCGTCGCAAGTAGTCCCACCAACCATCGTAACCACATGCACTTGTTTGCTCTGTTAATACCTTCATTATTATTTTTAATACCACCAAAGATATCTGTCAATGTTCACTTCAATGCAAACAGCAAAAACATTTGCCATTTCTTTCGGAGCCACAGATGCAAAGACCTTTAACATGAATATCTTAATGTGACAAGACTAGACTTTGACCTGTAATAACCGTAAACAGCGCAGCGCATGTTATTCTGTTGTTTATTTCATTGCAGTTAAGAATTATAATTTATGTCTACGTATATAGTTATGTGTGTCATTTTTAAATATCCGAAATATCTTCATGGATCGATTTAAAATAGAGTGTCCGTTTCAGTTCTCAGCTAAAGTGATATAGAACAACACACAATAAAAGGTATGAAAATAGAGAGAATTTACACTTATAAATCTAAATTCAGCCGTTCAACAATCCTTTTCTGAGCCACGAAGAGCTGCATTATTTAGTCTAGTCTTTTTTGCTGACAATATTTCTAACTGAAATCCATATTCCAATCCAGAATCCTTAGTACTCAGTGATCCAGACTTCAAAGGAGAAGATCCAAACTTCCTCTCCCGCAGTGAACGCTATGACCAGGCTGTTCGGAGGAGCGCTCAGATGATCCTGAAGATGAGAGAGTATGGCATAGCTGATCCTGATGAGATCTACTACTATAAGAGGTACGGTAAATGTTCCAGGCGGAAAAATCTGTAGATGAGGTCAACCTGTTGTTAGGTGGCTACCTACATATTTTTCTCAGACTTTTTAGAGGTCTTTTAAGATGACTTTTGCTGGGGACAGTCTTTAAAATCTTTGCTCTGAGCAACTTGATTTAGTGCTGCAGTCGACACTGTTTTTCAATGGGCCTGCAGCTTTTGTCCACATACCATGCCAGTAAGTGGACATTTCCCTTTTTTGCTGCATTTGCAGTCTTTCTTTTGAGCTATAACTAACCACTTTTTTGATGGGACAAAGCTGGCATGGACCTTTTTGGCACAGTGATTTTGGAGTTTCTTAATGCAGTCGTGCGAATCCTGTGATGCTCATGGCTATTTTCCTGTGGCAAACTGCACCAGCATAACTTTATTTGACAACATTAAAAGTCTGTTTTCTTTGCTAAAGCTGCGTCCAACTGTCATTTTCTTTGGACTACAGAATTGTCAGTCATCCCATTTAGATTCACCTGTTGTCATTCATGGCAGTGACTCCGCACCTGTCTGTGCCTCTTCAGTAGTGACACAAATACATTCAAGACATCAGTCAGATACACGATCTAATCAAATAAAAGTTTGAGCTTTTCTAGGACAAACACTTGTAGAAATACATGCCTCAATATGAGTGTGTGTAACAAACAAAGTTGCTGTGATTTAGATGATGAACAACATCAAACAAATGGATTTAGATGATGATACATGTGTATAGATGTGTGTCCTCAGTGAAATAACCTTATAATCCAAGCTTGAATTTGGAGAGTAAAGGGGAATCTTTCCAGTCCAGCAGCTTCAGTCGGAGCAAAGTTCAAGTCAAGATTAAACTGTGCAACAGGCTATGCAATGTGATGTAATATGTGATCTATTCAAATATTAACCTTTCAAGCTACTTTGTAAACTTTGGGCTTGATTTTAACTTCAGGACCAGTGATTACAACAGCTAACTGTCCCTTCATCTGTGGGGCTGTTGATAAATAGAATAATGACAAATTTTGAGTGGACTTTGAGGCAAACAGTAGATTACACAGCTTTGTCCTGACTTGTCAAAGTTAACAGTCGACCATTTAGATTCTCACAGTAGGTAGTGGTGATCTGCAACCATTTTATGTCCGTTGACGTAACATCCAAAGTTGATAAGAGGAGTTTATTATCAAGTATCATCTCTTAACTTGACCCTACAAAGAAACATCATGGCCTTCATATTATCTGTTTTTAATGTTTCTCTAATTTTACTTTTCTTTATTGCATTTTATATCACCCCTTCGATAATCAGTGTATGAGATATTAACCATGGTAACCAGCTGTAAAGATGTAGAGCGACGCATAGAAGCTTGCAGTGCCTCTTTGGCAACATACTAACATCAGTCGCTGAACTTGTTGTCGCTTGTTGATCATCTCTCCTTCTCCCAACCAGCCTGGTTCAAAGCCACCATGTGGAGCCTGTGGGTCTCCACTTTGTTATGTTCATCCCGACCCTGCTGCATCTGTGTGACTCTGAGCAGGCCGAGAGATGGATTCCCATGGCTCAGTCCCTCCAGATTTGGGGCACCTACGCCCAAACTGAAATGGGTCACGGTCAGTTCTGGTCTCAGCCCTTGACAGACTTCCATCTGATACTGGAGGCCTGTAAAGTGGAAAGAATAGTCTTCTGAAGAGCTCTGTTCAAATGTGGTCAGAGTGGCTTTTCTAAATATAATGTGTTTGACAGTGTATTAACATCATATCATACTGGGGTGAAAGTTTGCAACAAAGTGCAACCCAGATGACACACAAAATTAGCAAATGCCCAAGTCTTTGCTGGGAATCCTTCGTAAAACAACTCTGGGTTTGGTGCGAACCAGGGTCTCTCTGTGCTGATGATTCATATAATATCCATGTTGATGATTTAAGGCACTTACAAAGCTACAGTTGTTTGTCTTCACAACATACTAATATCAGCAGTTTAACACCGTCATCCTTCCCTCTTTCAACCAGAAGGGTTCTAGGCAACAATCCGGAGCCTGCAGGTCTCCACTACTCAATGTTCCTCCCCACCCTCTACCGTCAATGTGCCCCTGAGCAGGCCAAGAAATGGATTCCATTGGCCGAGTCTGTCCAGATTTTGGGCACCTATGCCCAAACTGAACTGGGTCACGGTCAGTTCTGATCTCAGCTCTCTATGTGGAGGCTTGTAATGAAGGCTTGAGGGATATGACTTATTGACTCTCAGGCTCTTCCAAAGTGAGCAAATAAAGGTTTAAGACAGAATCGGCTTCTACATGTGTTTGACAGATTATATCCTCGGCGGCTTGATATCCCATAATAGGAAGCTTGAATCAATGCTTCTTTGATTACCTCTTTCTGTCTCAATAATAACTTGCTCACATATTAAGATTATTTTTTGATCAACTCTTGGCAAAATATGAATTAGAAATAATTAGTACTACAATCGACACGTCCGTCACAGTAGCTCAGTCTCTAGGTCTCTGTGTCTCAGTATAAAAGTAGCTTGAGGAGTTTCTGTCTGTCATGCACCAGAAGGTGCTTGTGCAGAGAATGTTGTCGGTCAGCTCTCCATGAGGCTGCATTCTTGGTGCGAACTGAATGCCCCTGTATAAACTGAGCTGCTCAGAAAGTGGGCCAAGCATCTATTGTGAGAGACTTCACTGGGACACGTGATCCAACCTTTATTCATGCTTTAACCTGACTTTTTATGACACGTGAGTGAGGTTCTAACGTGGTGAACCTGATATGGTGATGAGACGTGTTGAGAATCTCTGCATAAATGGGTCATGTGTTGTGTCACGACAACAGACAGCCGCAGCCTGCTTGACCTCCCAAACAACTGTGCGTTCTCATGTTTGTATTCACAACATTCATGCTTCTCCATGTGTTAGCAAGATGATGTGTCATCTACTGAACGATATACTGAAGTGTTAAAGAACAATGTTCATCAACTTCAGATGACTTCAGTTTAAAAAAAGACAAAATGTGGCATCTACACAAACTCACTTTCATTGACTCAGTTTTGGCTACTCATTACGTAATTGAAACTGATGCCAAAAAATGTGGTTCATGTAACCCTCACAGTATCATCATTTTTGTTGTTCTTGTCGCCCTTTCAACGGAAATATTTGGAAGGAGTGAGGTGGCCATTTTGCCTCTGCCTTTATTAAACTCAAAATCAATCTTTATTGAGGAGACAGATTCCTGTGATGAGGAGAACTTTTACACTGCTGCTGACTCTCTACACATTGGTTGTGTGTCTCAGCAATACTGTAGCCCTGCAGTGACATCACCCGCTGCCCTCCTATGTTCGCTATTGTCTTTACAATATTGGCGCTCCAAAGGAATACAGTTGTTTTGAGAACCAGTCTGGACATAAGCCTCACAACAAAACGTGTACTGACAAAACATTCAGGCTTGTCATTAAGCGAGTTATATCGAGGCAGATTTTTGAACTTTGGTTTTTGCTGCTCAGTCCTTCAAAGGGAATCTCCTGACTGATGACTATTCTAATGTCAAAGTGATTCATTGCATATTTCTGGTTGCTTGAAATGCTCACAAGCTATTTCGATTTCTCTTTTGTCACCTCTGGCTTCCCATGATTTGTTTTCTGTCCTACCAACATTGTTGTCATTCCCATACTGGTTTTGCTTTGAATCAATTTTCTGTCCAAATTTTTTTCCTCGTTTTGGCATCACCACATGGTTTCCCTTCCCATTTGCCCCTCTCTTGCGTGGCCTAGCTGTGTGCAGACAGACAGGCCAGAGGCGCTGGACCTCCATCTGGGGATGTTCCTGCCCACTCTGCTCAACCAGGCCACACCAGAGCAAATGGACCATTTCTTCATGCCAGCCTGGAACTTAAAGATCATCGGAACCTATGCTCAGACTGAGATGGGCCACGGTAAAGCACCGTAGCGAGGAAGTTTAGGTCTTCATTTCAGTGCTTCACGTAAGAGTTTGGGTCTAGCGAAAGACTTAACCCTCACCTTTTTAGTCATTGAAATTTAGAGTGAAATACAACTATAAGTATGAAGTTGACAAGTTCTCCAACATCTGCATGTATTTTCATATTTCATGTATAATGTTTGCTGTTTCATGTGTTTATTCTTTTGAAGGACATTAATTCTTCAGTCAGCAGGACCTGGTTTCCTTTGGGACCCAGCTTATGGCTTGTGGCAGGCAAACTCGCTTTATATGCTAAATTCTGATACTTCTGCTGAAAAATCACTGGCACATGTTATACATCTGTCAAACACATACAAAAAATCGAATTGGTTTTGGCATTTATGCGGATGGCCTCTTGTTTGATCACATGGAATGTCAATTTTTGTCATGCTAATTCAGTTCAACCCAAAGTTCATCTCCTGCTGGTGTGATTTGTTGCTGTCGTCGTATAGGTACTCACCTCCGGGGGCTAGAGACGACTGCCACTTACGATCCATCCACACAGCAGTTTGTCCTCAACAGTCCCACTGTCAGCTCCATCAAGTGGTGGCCCGGAGGACGTGAGTGTCTCAGTGTTATGAAGAACAGAAAGTTTTATTTTTGATAGTGAAGGAGTGTCTCGTACCACTTTCTCTCATTATTAGTTGGTAAAACATCCAACCACGCCATTGTCCTTGCTCAGCTATACACTTTGGGCAACTGCCATGGCCTCCACGCTTTCATTGTCCCCCTCCGTGACCTGGACACACACCAACCTCTCCCAGGTGACCACATGCGCATCTGTTTAAGAGCTTGTTTATCATTTCCCAAAGATTTTATTTATTCTGTTTTGCAGGTGTTGTTATTGGAGATATTGGACCAAAGTTTGGTTTCAGCGAAGTCGACAACGGTTATTTAAAACTGGATAACGTGCGGATTCCAAGGGAGAATATGCTGATGAAGTATTCCAAGGTGACATGTCCTTAATGCTTTGTTTAAATATGTATCAATACTCACGTAGTGCCTCTTTAAACAAACCCTTAAGGAAACTAATATTTAAGTAGCTTTGCGGTTTGTTTATTAAAATGAACATTGTGCAGTTATGTTCTGGATTCGACTTTAATCTTATCACGTGTTTTTATGTCCACAAGGTGGAGCCTGACGGCAGCTATGTGAAACCGCCCAGTGACAAACTCACCTACGGAACCATGGTTTTTATCCGCTCCATGATCGTTGGCGAGTCAGCCCGGGCCCTCTCTAAGGCCTGCACCATAGCCATCCGCTACAGTACTGTTCGGCATCAGTCAGAGATCCGCCCTGGGTCCGTCATCACACACACCTTCTGTTGCACGAAGGGACAATGTTTTGTGAGATTTTAAATATGTGCTTGTGCCTCATCTACAGTGAACCAGAGCCCCAGATCCTGGACTATCAGACGCAACAGCACAAGCTCTTCCCGCTGCTGGCTACAGCTTATGCCTTCACCTTTGTGGGCCAGTACATGAGGCAGATGTACAACCGCATCATTGGAGACATCCAGCAGGGTGACTTCAGTGAGATGCCCGAGGTAATGATTCCAGATTCAGACTCACTGATTTTAGCTCTGACTTTGTACCAAATGTGAGATTACACAAGTATATAGGTGAAAAAAAATGGGTAGAAATCAAAATATGTTCAGAATCAGAATAATGTATCTCATAATTTGAGCAAATTTCTATAACTATATTTTTGTTTTGAAATCTACCCATGTATTTTATTTTAATTAAAAAATACACATTCATATGTTTCCCAAAATTTAGATGTAAAATGAAGTTACTGAACTCTTGCAAAACGCACCCACTTCCCATAATGCTCTACAACAGTTAACAATGTAAATTACAGTTAAAGTAGATACAGGATTGAAACAAATTAATGCCGCCGTGAGGGGCGGCAAGACAGTTGTGTCAGGAAGGGCATCTGACATAAAAACTTGCATGATGCAGACTGCAAGGTAACACATGTCACATCATCCACATTTGTCCACCAGCGTAGATCAGGACGTGGCAAAGATTTGTAAGGCTGAAGTGAGAATGGAATCGAAGAGGAGGAAGAATGAGTTGTGGGAAAGAGTAGTGGAATGTAGACTAAGGGCAGAGTTTAGAAAAAAGGAGCACCACAGATGCAGTGTTTGCTTTGAGGATCTTTAGGGAGAAGTCAGAAGGAGCTGCATTGTGTCTTTGTGGACCTGGAGAAAGCATACGACCAGTGCCAAGAGAAGACTGAGATGTGCTGCAGGTATAACAGAGGAGTTCAAGGTGGAGGTGGGACTGCACCAAGGCTCGGCTCTGAGCCCCTTCTTGTTTGCCATGGTGATGGACAGGTTGACAGATGAGGTTAGACAAGAAGCCCCTTGGACAATGATGTTTGCAGATGACATTGTGATCTGTGGTGAGAGCAGGGAGCGAGTTGAAGAATGAGAGGGAGTGGACAGGTGAAGTTACAGGATGTTGAGATAAAAAGGTAGAGGATTTTAAGTACTTAGGCCCAACTGTTTGAGAGAAGAGGAAGCAGAGGACTGGACTCAAACAAATTGGTTCTGCTGCTTAAATCTACTCAGTTAAAAGGTGGTATTTTCTGAGAGCAAGTTTGACGCCTTCTGATGCAGTCCATACTTCCACATTGATGAAAACTATTTTGCTATGTTTTGAAGACCTCTTTCCAATGATGACTTGTACTCATCTTCCAGCTGCACGCTCTGTCAGCGGGCCTGAAGGCCTTCACCACTTGGACGTCCAACTCCGGGATCGAGGTCTGTCGGATGTCCTGCGGTGGTCACGGATATTCTCAAAGCAGTGGTTTCCCCGACATCTATGTCAATTTCACTCCAACTTGCACTTACGAGGGAGAAAACACAGTCATGATGCTGCAGACTGCAAGGTACCACACATCACATCATCCACATTTGTCCACGAGCTTTAGATGAATTTACTGACTGAAGTTGAGGTCGGTGTCAACAAATGACTTGTGGGGCCTTTGATAATCTAAGAGGTGCAGGAGGGATGAAGATATGAGTTCAGATAAAGCGCTATTGAATGTTCAGATTGTAGTTTCTACCTGTGTATTATAATTAAACTGAGACTCAAGTTTGTTGGTCTTGTTGCTGGTCGAAATATTTTTCCCTTGGCAGGTCTGTGACAAGTCCCAGGAACAAGATCATTTTTTAAAGATGTTTTTTATGTTTTGTTGGCTACATTGTCACAGTTAGCTTTTCTCAACATGCTGGAGTATTGTTTGACGGCATTCCCTAAAAAATAATTCATATATGTTGTGATCACAGACCTGTGTTATTCCTGGGACTGTTCTACCTTAGGCGTAATAATCCTTCTGCCTTCTACCACTCAGGTACCTGGTGAAGAGCTACCGTCAGGTCAAAGCGGGTCAGCAGCTCAGAGGAATCGTGTCCTACCTGAATGAAGACCGGAGAGTCCAGCCGCAGTCTGTCGCTGCCCGACCCACCGTGGTGGACATCAACGACCTGTCCAGTCTGGTAGAGGTGTACAAGCTGCGAGCCGCCATGTAAGAGACAGCACTTGTTTCTAATTTCAAGTATGGACTCAACAAATACAATGGATTAAAAGTCATTTAGATGACTCACCATAGCTAGACAACTATCCACCCAGGAGTCCACTATTCAAAAAATATTAAATATCATTGCTGCAACAATACGCTGGTTATGTAGATATGTTTTGATTTCATAGATGTAGAATTGACAAAGAAAATGTTTAGTAGTTTAGTTTAGTAGTTACACAATATGACTGTTAATATTAAAAACTGTTAAAATTGTTAAGACAAAAACATGACTGGATATTTCAACTTTATAACATGGTAAGATAACATGGTACTAAAATGACAATAATTGAAGTGAGCTGATGAATTTAAACTTGAAACTAGTCTACTTGGTTTTATGGCAGTTATTAAGTTGAGGCGTTTTTCACTAGTGTGATTAGGATTATGCAGCCTGATGGTCTTTCTCTTTACGACTTAGTGCCTCCCAAACTAGCTGTCTAACTAAAGTTAAATAAAGAAATTATTCATTTTCAAACAAAGCACAGTATGCCTTTTTTTGCTTGAATCGTTGGATAGCTTCCATTTTCTTCTTTCAGGAAGCATTTAATTTTTTAAATTGCAAGTTAAAGTGTGAATACAAAAAAATAATCTTGCCACAAAAACTTGACTCCATTCATTCAGTTACATCATGGTCCTAAATTTGAAAGCTAGGAGTCTTGCTGCTACTTAAACAGGATTGAGTTACAGTTTTCTAAACCATTACTTTGGAAAATTCAGGTTAAGTTGAAGCATTTCCTACCCAGTTGTATCTTAACCAGTCGAGACAAAACTCCTTTCTCTGTCTTCTGTGAATATAATTCAACATTTCCACCCATTAAAGTTTGGACCAAATGCTGATGCTAATGTGATGCACAGATCCTTCTAGGTGTTTTTTTTTAGTTCAATGCCCTTCAGGTTCTAATCTAATCTAATCTAATTTAGATTCATTTGTTTTGGTCTTGTTATTGTTGCTCATAATAGTCGCCTCAGACTGCTAAGTGTCCTCTCAGAGCCATTAACGTTAAAATCAGTCTTTTCTGCAGAGCACTTCAGAGACAACCTAGATTGTTACTGCGGTTTGAAGCTCATTCATGTTTCATTTTTAAAAATGGGGGACATTAAACCATTACTGTTCAGTGGTTTTACTTTGAGAGAGACCTTATATTCTGTTCTGGTGTGTCGGTGTTGATTGTTTCTCCCTTTCATGTGTTCTGTTATTTCAGTTTAGTAGAAATGGCAGCAAAGAGCATTCAACAAGAACTGCAGCGCAGGAAGAGTCAAGAAGATGCCTGGAACAACAGCTCCATCGACCTGGTCAGAGCTTCAGATGTAAGTGGTCAACCACCAAAATACATGTGTGCTCCTGCTGGGGTTGGTCACCAGTAGAATAGTGTTGCTCAGGGCTCTGAAATCCTTTATTTAAAGGTTCACATGGAACTTGTTTGCAGGCTCATTGCCACTATGTTGTGGTGAAGCTCTTCGCAGAGAAGCTGGCTGAAGTTGGAGTGACAGCCATACACTCAGTGCTGTCCACCTTGGCTCTGCTCTATGCTCTGCACGGCATCTCCAACAACTCTGGTGACTTCCTGCAGGTGAGAAGTCATGTTCCTTTATCATACTCAAAAGAGCGCTCTTCACCAACACCCCCTCTGATTCTCTTCTGAATTCTAGGCAGGCCTCCTCACTGTTCCACAACTGCACCTGATTTCGGTTCGCATAAAGGAGCTGCTGTCTCAGCTGAGACCTAACGCTGTCGCTCTGACCGACGCCTTCGACTACCATGATCGGAAACTCAACTCAGTCCTTGGAAGATATGATGGGAATGTCTACGAGAACATGTTCGAATGGGCTCGCAAGTCTCCCCTCAACGCCACAGAGGTCAGTAGAGACAGGGTCTCTAAGTCCTAGCTTGTTTGGAAGATACCGCTTAACCAGACTGTTTTTTTGGCTCAGACTTTTCCAGTTGCCTCTGACATGATCTAACATTTAAGTTAACATATCCCCTCAAGGTTTTTGACGTCTACGAGACTTACGTCTGACTTTTTCACTCGGGCTGCTCAAAACGATTGATTCGCCAGAGTTAGCTTCTCAGTGGTTAAGCTCCTGTTTGTTAAAAAGAACTAAAATAATAATATATTTATTATGTTTTTGTCTGTTATTTAATGAAAAAAAATCCAAAAATCTGTGTTTCATTTTATTATTACTATATTACTATAACAACCAATAGAGGTCCCAGGTGGAAATCTCTTAGTGATTTAGTGGCTCAGTCAAAAGAAGATTAATATTGAAAACAGAAACAATTGTGCTTCTCAGAATTCTCTTACTTTTGTGCTTTTAAAGACTGTTTCTGTAAATAAAATGATCTCTTTTAACCTTTTATTATCTATTAAACTGCATTTTACTTGAACTATATACCTTTTAAGAGTAAGAATTCCACTTTTAATTGACATTGAAAAACCTTTGTATTAGGCCTTTTTTTCTCTAACTTTGACCTCGAACGACCTCAAATTTACGTAACCTTTTTCAGTATGGGCCCTTCAATCCAGTACAGGCAGAGTGCCATCATAAGTGTGGTCATAGTGCCTGCAAAGCGGATGCAGACAACAGACGGCGGCGTTGCAGCCGCAGCAAATTCACAACTGGCGCTGGAAGATCTCTAATGATGTGTCCTCTGAGTCATGACTTTAATGCTTGTAGCGAGCAATCTGGCGTGTGCACCAAAGCTTGCTCTGAAGAGGTTGCAGTTGACATTTGAAGCCACGCAACCGGTTATATATGAACTGTGCTGAACAGTTCATTTCCAAAAGTGGCAACGTAACACAACAGTGGTCCCCATGTTACATACTCTTGCACTGTAGGAATCTTTCTAGTTGGTTTAGACCAGAGGTGCAACACACACAGTGTACCAGCTGACACAAACAACGCCAGACTGACTACAACTGATTACAATGTTCAGAGACCTGATTCACAAGTCTGTTTGTGATAGTTGGGTTGGAACAAAAGCCTGCACCACCCTGGCCCTTTGAGGACCGGTTTGCCCACCTCTGATTTAAATCCATCCTCCCCACAGAGTTGGCATTCACTCAGACAGAAGAGTGGCGTCACCGGTGAAAAACACATGATAAGGGATTATCTTCTCTGCACTACCGGAGTCTGTCGCTGAAATCAATTTTTGGTTGAAGCTTGCCTTGTTCTTATTTATTTGTTTTACCTCTTATTTGGAAGGTTAAATTCTAAATTTCCATGAAGAAAAAATGTTCCATGTGTGTCCCTTGCTGTACTGAAAATGTACTGAACCAAAGTATTTACCGTTACACCCTTATTATTATTATTATTATTATTATTATTATTATTGGTGAAGAAATTAACTCTGAATGTCTCTGAATTCTCTCAGGTCCACGAGTCTTTCCACAAGTATCTGAAGCCACTGAGGTCCAAACTGTGAGCTGATCCACCGCCGTTCCTAAATCCCTGCCCACGACAGAACTGGACTTCTTATTACTGACACTACTTTAGGACCAGAGAGAACTAGTTTGTCAAATGTATTACTGAGGTCACTGTTTTTGGAATCAAGACTATTGAGCAAAGTAAAAAGTCGCCTCCGAGGGCTTGACAAGATAACATTAACACTCATTTTGTGCGATTTAAAAAGGTAAAATAACAGTTTGTAAACACATTGGCCGTGTTAGTTTTGAAATGCAACAGCAGCCCAGTAGCTGGTGTGACGTCTCCACAGAAATACTTCAATCGTCTAATGGAACTTAGCCCATCAAAACATTTTTTGTTCATCTGCAGTTGTACGAAAAGTTGTCTGACACTCGAGCTGACAGTTGCGCAAGTGGCTCAGACATGGGGGTGGAGGGTTGTGAAAGTGCAGTTGTAATTGTGGTAGACATGTTTGAAGGTCATAAATGAATTTGTCAGTCTCCACACACTGCACTCACCCTGGGCTGTTTGCTCCTTTCTGACTTCTCATTTTACTTTTAAAAAAAAACAGAATTGCCTTTCAAGTTTGTGAATGCTGTTGAAAAGCCTCTCTGCCTATATATATGTTAGGTTGGACTGAAATTTGCCACAGGTTAGCAAAACCAAATTTGTTATTAATCCTTATGTTGTTTTTTTTTGCTTTATCATTTTTTCTACTAGTACAAATGTTTTTGTACTAGTAAGAAGTTGGAAGTGAGGAGTGGTTTTACCCAACAGAAACAGAAACTCTGTTCCGTTTGAGCTGGGAGTTTTGTGATTGCAAGTGACAAGAACAACTCCACTTCGCCTTTTTTGTATATAACAACACAACAACACAAAACCACCGACTTGCTTTTACTTGGTGTGTTTTCATAATTTTTTTGGTGTCGACAGGTTGTCAGTGATGGTGCCATCATGCTGCAAGTGGGTGATGCATTTGTCCTCCATACACTCACTGAAGATGTTTTTAGCTTAGCAGCAGAAACGCTTGCAACTGTTGCTCCTTTATCAGCAGCCCACACTGCATTATCTTCGGTCGACAAGTCAGAATCACATGTGCTACTTTAATTCACAGTGGCCTCTAAATTTCTCCTGCTTTACTGTCATGAGTTTTGCTCTTTTTCTCTGCTCGGTATGACTGAAAACCCTCAAATCTCTTGTTAAAATAAATTCTTTTTACTAGACGGGACAACTTATCGATCATTTTTGACATGCTGATCTCCTTTTGCACTTAAACCATGACAATATTTGTGATAAATAAAAACATATTTTAGCTACAACTGACGAGAATGTAATCTATATTTCTAAAGTCCTAATAAGGGTGGGATGTGTGTCTGTAGTTGAATGTGCGCCTGAGGAAGAAGATGTCCTTCGGTTTGTCCACGCATTTTGATAATTCCGTCTTCAATGGTCAGTACTTTGTAATAACACGCTCTTAACTGTTCAGTGACCTAATTTGTATGACTGTTGATTTGTTGTTATTCTGTATGTAAAGTGAGATGAAAATGTTTTTTTTTTTCATTATCTAACCTTTAATTAAATATCTAAGCATTATGTCAAGTGTGATTCCTCAAGTGATGTCATGAATCAGTGTCATGTTATAGGCAAAAACCCTGACTTTGCTTCTCTTCACTTGTTACATGCATTGTTTCTCCAGAGCAAAGGTGGGCACTTTAGTTTCCTAAGGGGCCACATTCACGATAGGGGCCATCAAGCCAAAAACACTGAAGGACAGAATCTTGTGACTTAAATTCTATTTTTTAAATTAAGAAAGAATGCAGGGGTCCAGGAGGAGTGCAGTTACAGCATGACATAAATAGAGTTTTGGATAATATATTTGATTTTATAGAAAGATTATCAATATAAAATAAGTGGTCAATATCTTGGAACCAAAACTCGGGGTTAAATATGTAAATGCGATTTTAAAAAGGCCAATATTTATTTCTATTTATTTTGAGGGACAAAAGCACTGCTAAAATTAACATTACACATTTAAAGAAATCTACCGAAAAAGTAAGGAAAAAGGTTTTATTGAGAATTCAATCCGGACTGCGATTTGCCCATTTTTTTCCATATACAATATATATATTTTTTCCATTAAAAAAAAGATATATATATATCTCAGAGAGAGAGAAAGATGAACAATGTAGAGAAAATACCCAGGTGAAGTGTTGGGAACTCGACACCCTCCAGTGCAGGGCGGGTTGGACGCGGTCCAGCGAGACCTTTGGGCGGGTAGGAAGAGTCGTAAGCTCCGCCCCCGCTTCTCCTGGAGCTGGAGGATGTTCAAGGAGAGAAAGAGGGAAGTGGTCTCGGACCGACGAACCCAGTAGCCGTCAACAGAATGCGTGTGTGTGGGAGCAGGATTTCTCTCTGATGTATGACGAGCTGCGCTTCTCTTCTCGCAGGTGAGTTGAATTAGCGTCTGACTCGGAAGTTTATTAGCGCTGTTTTTTGTCCCAACGTGTCCATTCAGTAGAATTGTAAACAGACGCGTTGCTTGGATTCAGCTCAACAGGCGTGAAGGTGTTTGAAAATTGCCTGAGAAGTTGAATTCAGTAGGTTAGCGTAGCTGGTAACAGTGAACCGCACGTTCGCTGAGAGGACCGGCGCGAGTCTCAGCAAGCCCTTTGTTGCTTCATCCCTGGGGCTCAAGCGGTCGAGCGCACTGTTTGATTCCACCCCACACCGTCATTAAAAGACACATGTGAAGTTCGTTTTAGTCCCCGATCGCTGAGAAATTCATTTAAAGCGGCGACCGTTCCCTCTTGGGGTTTTAGGAACCGACGCGAGTTTGTAAACACCAGTTTTGTGAAGAAGATACAGATTTTCAGTTGGAGTTTCGTGTCAAATGTGGACCATCAACTGTTCGGTCCTGACTCCGAAATGCATTAAAAGTGAGCGGTGAACATTAGTTTTACACGTTTATGTGATCGTGGCTGACACGTAGAATGACGTGCCACCGAATATCTGACCTTAAATACATGTATAAATAACCAATTTCAGAGAAAGCTTACATGGATGTCTGTAAACTGTCCAGTCAGAGGAGGTTGCTTTAAACATGTTTTCACGTTTAGTAAACTTTATTTTTTCATAACCCCTCTATCATTAAGGTTTATCCAGAGTGCAGTCTGTCAGAATAAATAAATACAAGTGACAACCCACTTGGCGATAGCGATGGAATCATTTGACAGTAAAGCTGAGTACATAAGTTACAGCAAAGTTTCGTTGAGCATGGCTTCATGTTTTATGTAGCACTTTTCACTGCATTGCAGCACGCGCTTGGAAATCATTCCATCAGGACCAGTTTAGTGAGAAACCAAGTGCATCAGGTGAACCTCACTTACCCCTGATAACCCCACACTGAGGGACTATTTTCCTGTGTGTGTCATCTTTGGAAGAGCTGAATGATTACACCTG
Source organism: Synchiropus splendidus (assembly GCF_027744825.2). Taxonomy (NCBI): domain Eukaryota; kingdom Metazoa; phylum Chordata; class Actinopteri; order Syngnathiformes; family Callionymidae; genus Synchiropus; species Synchiropus splendidus. The sequence continues at coordinate 33,582,649 of NC_071335.1, forward strand.
TTTCACCAATCTGTTTTTTTTCTCCCAAGTGTGTGGTGATGATATTCACATTTAGGTACCACAAACTACACAACAGCTACTTCAACACATCTCCTAGTGTCTTCTGTGATGCTCTTCACACTGTTTGTTCGCTAACAAAATGAAAAAAAAACCAGCCACTTGGAACTGCGACATGGGAATTGGACAGTGCCACTTGTTACTGTTCTTAGGGGAAACATTTGCTCGACTGAAGGGCCACTATCATTACATTTTTTTTTTTTTTTTACAAATTAAATACTTTGACAACTGACAATTGTACATTGTGAAAGTAATGGGTCGCAGGGCTGTCAAACTCCTTTATGCTAGAGATTTGAAAAGTTGAAGCCATTCCTGAACACAGAATATAGAAGTGTAAAAAAGTTGACTCACGTCAACTAAAGGTTAAAAGGAATGGCAGTGCCTCGAAGTACACAAATAATACTACTCAAATCAAGTTGTACAACATCAGGGTGGATGTGCAGTGCAGTGACGGGCCAACGGTTTGCTGCTTGAAGTGCACTGAACAATGACTTCTGTGTTTTTATCCTGAAGTGTTGTTAAACTTTCCCTCCATTGCCGTCTCATGTAGTGCCCTTCATCGTGGATGTTTTGGTGACCCTTGCAAGTGATGGTGCCCTGAATAATCCTCCCTGTAAATGAAATTTAAAGTGCTATTAATCCAGGTTAATCTCTAAAAGTTTTAGCTCTAACTTGCCCTTGCAGTGAACTTAAGGTAGTTTTTGGAGAAATTTAAATTCACATTAAATTGAATTTTAAGCCATATATATACATTTAAAGCCACCAAAATGATTTTAGTTTGACCCAGTTGAGAGAAATGTAACACCTTACACAGAAAGGTTTGTAGGTATCATTGTTCAGTGCCACTCAACATAAACACTTGATCGAGGTAATGAAATGTGAAGCATAAGAGTCAACTCAACTGCTTTATTTACCAGGACGGACGATACATGCACACAGTGCTGAGGTAGTGGAGGAGTAGCTCTCCCTGATCCTATCAACGGCACAAGAACAGTGGCCCACTTACTTTAGTTTCCTTTGCAACTGAAGCATCAAGGGAAGGGAAAACCCAGACATGAGTGAAAACCCTGAAAATGGGAGTAAAAAAAACTTTCATTTCCCTTATATGCACTTGTATTTTCCCCTTTTGCCTCTTGAGACTTCAGAGCATGTGCATGATGCTGGGAAAGAATGCATCATAGAGGTCTGTGCCAACTCTTTTTAAAATGTCACGATTGTACAAAGTCTAATTTGTATTTGAGCCCTGCTCGCTAAAGAAAATGGAATTGTCTAGTGCGTGGCATCCAAAAACTACAAATGTCTGATTGTACTCTGTCTGGCAGTGCAGTGGAGTGAGAGCAGACTGTCTGCTTGGTTCCACGCTAACAGCAAAGCAGCACCAGCTGACGGAAATCTCCCCATCCAGGCTTCTCTCCCACATATCTGTGCACATCAAAAGCTAAAGCAACATTTATTCACTCATCAATAGCAGATAACATTGTGAAATGTCTGGTTTTATTTGACAGTAGACGAGACGTCTTGCTAGAATGTGACTAAGAAGAAGTGTGACTGTGGTGTTGCCATGGAATGAAGCAGAAAAGTGCTGTGCAAGTCTGAGCGTGCAGAGAACCGTGAGAAAACGTACGTCTTTGGAGGCAGTTGTGCGCGAACAAGACGTTGACCGACTTCACTGAAACCTGGCCACACTTTCATACTTCCTGGTGATAGAGTGATTGATAGAATAGATAGAATTGTTGTGTGAATTAAAAAGAAAAAAAAAACAATCAAAGCTTCTACCTCTATGTTCCATTGCACAGCTGTTGATGGAAGCAGAACAAACAGGTTATAAGGTCAAGGTTTTGTCAGAAGGCAAACGGATCTATAAAAATGTTGACTGAATTACGCGATACGTCACAAATTCCGTGGCATCTGTGGTTGATGGCACTGAATGGCGTGATTACGAAAGCCCGTGGAGGAAGTGAAGCATTGCTCAAACTTAAGGTGCACTGCTGCATCACGGCTGTTGCAGAAATCCAGCTGGTCACAAGGTGTTGGTCACAGTGTCGGGGGAAGTGTCAGATGGGTGCTGACATTCATCCATTTATGGAACTGGGGTCATGGTCTAAGGTTAATCTGGGGGCAGGATAACCGCTATTCTATCGTTTTTCTGGTGTGACTTCTGTGACATCACTTCAGTGTTTCACTTCCAGTGGTTTGATCTTCAACTATAGTGACTTTGTTCTCATGATCATGGTGTTGCTGTTTCTGATGAAACATGCTCTTCCCTCATGCATCCCTCTCTCATCGATGTCTGCTAGTGTCTTCGTAAGGATCTAAAACGGAGTAATGCTTTAAGCGACCCAGCACTTACAAACTTAAATAAAGTTGTGGGAGTAGTTATATGACCCAAGGAATTGAAATTGCAATGTCCACTTGATGTGTGCAACTGGCTCTCTTACTAATATTGTAATGTTCTTTTCTGACGTAAACAAACCTCCTTATTAAATGAAGAAGTCATTGGAGGTAGGGCAGTCATTATTCTGATTCATGTATTCCATTAATAATGATTCCCATAGACATCTACCTGTGATATTAAAATAAACCTCAATATTAGATAGGAATTTCAGATCCGTATTGCTCACTGCTTGGGTGTTCTTGATTCCAGAGTACACAGTATGTACAGTATGTACCATTTATTCCATGCGTCTTTCAAGATAAATAGACCTTGGTAAGGAAAGTTGAACACTGTGAGTGACATCCCTTTCAGACCCTGAATGGACGCCCCCTCCCATGCTGACTGAAGTTGTTTCTCTGACTTGAGTACTGCTATTTTTCTCATGTGTGTGACTGTGCAAAGAGGAAGTGCTTTTTTTGATGGACTCCATGGTCAGTTTCTGTCGGTTTACTTGTTTTACTATTTTTAAATTCACAGACCGGAGTCTCTCTGATATGCTGGTGAAACAGTTGGACATGTTTGTAGATCAAGCCAGTGACTGTAGACCTGGATTACAGAGGATGGTGCATTCAAATCTATTTGTCGATGAGTTTTTCTGCAGCAGAAGCTTTTTGATGCTTTGGTTGGGTGTTTGAGACTGTGAAATAACTCGGATGATAATACACAACGCTGCTGTGGAGGAGGTTTTTTTGCCAACCCCTACGCAGGATTGGACTGAAACCAAACACTCTGGTCTTCCATGGCTTGTAATTTCAGATAACTGTGTCTGGCGGTTCAGCGATCACATTTGAAGTGAGAGGTTGTGTCGGGCTGTGCTGAATGTTTACACCGCCATCTTTCAGTTGGTCAGGAAGGCTTGAAATGGAAATCTCTGTTTGTTAACCAAGTAGAAAGCCGTAATGAGCAGTCATCCACTGGGAGAAGACACAAACAGCCAAACAAGATGAGGCCCAGCTGCGCAGGAACCATGGTCACATGTTCTCTGGGGAGACATGAGCGCCCCGGCCACTGTCCACGTGGGTCATTGAGAGTTGTTACTGTGCATTGTTATCTTGTTTGACCCAATTAAGTGTAAAACTGTGGCCTATTTTTCCATGTGGAATAGTAGAAATTTTCAGTTTCTTTAGAACCAGATCATCCTGTGCAATAATACTGTCAAAAGCGTGTATTGCATGGCTTAGTCGTGTTCTTTTAATGCCCCAAATACTAAATCTCAGATGCACTGTGCTGGACCCTGTAATGAAATATGTAATATTTACATTATATCTATCCATCGTGCTCTTGACACATTTCACGTTACTTATTTTTAGCCTCCATTGCTGTTGGGTGAATGTCTTGACAATAAACAATGATGCATCGATTTCTCATGAGCTACTTTTTCTAACCACATGAGTGATTCATCAGTTTAACTACGGCTGTTTGTGTTGTCATCCAATCTGCTGCAACAATGACATTACCTTCGCTTGATTTGACAATTCAAACTTTTTCATTTTTCATTTTTTTCGACACAACAAACGACGACAATACAATTATACACAAAAACAATAACTCCTCCCCGCGTCCATTCTCCCACCCACCCCAGGACCAAGCACAAAAACCAAAAATAATAATCATTAATAAATACAATTATTCAAATAATAATAATTACAAGTTAGTAAATACATAATTATACTCATAATGATAAAATAAGATAGATCCACTGTTTTGCCAATTCAAAGACTTGACTTTATCAATAAATGGACACCAAACTTTATAGAACTTTTGTGAAGTGGCACATTCTTGACTTCATACATTTGATGTAGTTGCTACTCCATACGAAGTGGATGGTGGACACATAAATGCATGCAACATTCAAGGGCTTTTGCATATCAAAGTTTTGGATTACACTGAGTTTGAGAAGCGTTGAGGAGATTGGGATTGTATGATTTTGAGTGTACAATAATGGAGAGCGGATTCTGAAGATGAATATTCACACTCTATGTTCAGTTTTGTAGTGGGATAAAAAGATGTGGAAAGAAATAGAAGGTCTGCGTGTCAGAGTTTTGGGGGCGGGGGGAAGTTTTTTCCATGTGCTTCAGTGCTTCGTTCTTTTCTCTTATTTTAATTTTAACTAATACTTAGACTGCTTGTTGACAAGTCTTGAAGTCAAAGCTGCACTGTGATTTCTATTTTTACACTTCAATAGTTAGTCATGGTATTTATCAATGGTGCCATGGTCTCGTCATTGCATGGCAAACCGTGCCTTTACAGGATGATTTATTCCTTTTTGTTAAAGAAGCATGTGCTGTTATTGAACGTGCCACTTGTATTCTTAAACAAACACTGTAATAAAATATGTATGTCATTCTTCAATTTCGATAGCAAGATTTGCCATCAGTCCACATTCATTCTGAGAGACAGCAAAGTGGACGGTGGTCAAAGGATATCTTTCCAGCTCTGGATCTCTCTGTCCATTAGATAAAAGCTTTACAGATTCATTACCAAAATGGGTGGGTTCCAGCGCCCCCCTCCCTCCCTCCTATTTGTTTCAAAACCTCAAACCTCTGGGGACTGCGTTGGAAATGTCTTTTTGCATGGGAAATCTAGAAGACTGAGGGTAGTTCTGAGCAAAACAGTTTGTGGTGGTGGAGAGTGTCCGAGACAGATAGAAAATATATGGAGCTGTGTGGTGGAAACTAGGTTGTTGGCTGCCGGTGTCAGGTTTCCTTGCAGCCGCCATTCTTGACACACATACACCAAAGGCTTAGCATTGATTTTTATCCACCGCAGTGGACTGCATCAGAGCTTTCAAGACTATCATTCCAGAATGGGTGTGTTGGCTGGAGATCGTGTCATTAGGGTGATCTGTGTTCCTGCACTTCCTTACTGTCATCAGAAATACTTCATGCAGTGACACATTCTCGGCACCAAGAATAGACTGTTTTGCTGGCTCCCATTAGTGACGACAGGAGTAAACAACCTTGGTCATAAAATTCTCTCTGTATCTGTAAACTAGCGTCGGTCAATTCACTAGTTCACTTCTAGCTGGCTCAGCACAAAAATTCAAACTGTTATTATTTCAGTGTAATATTACTAACACCTCCAAATGCTTATTTCATTTATAATAAAATACAATGAACTTATTGGCATCATACTAATAGAAAAACAACTGAGTAGAATGAGAAACATAAACAGCAGCTCAGTTACACCCGTACATATAAATACAAATAATGAAAAGAAAGTTTTGTTTACATTTTGTGTACACACATTTTTTCGTCTTTATTGCATTATTTTTTGTGTTGAGGCTGGATATGGCAGTGGGCTGGGGAAGACTGCATCATTTTTTGTTGAAAGTATGATGTTTCAGAATTTAAAAAGGTTTTTATATTCATGCAGAATTATCAAGTGTAAATTAACCACATTGTTTGCAGCAAACAACATCCATTTATATAAGTAAAGGCATCCAAATATACAAAGGAATTGTATTCCTTTTTACTGGTGTTTTGCCTTTTTCCACTGATTCAGCGTCAAGCAACGTGATGTTTTTTTTGTTGCCCCCTGATTTTTATCTGTTTTTCCTCACAGTAAACTAAATCTGCCTCTCTTGACAATTGTTGATCAAAGCTGTATTTGTTGAACTTAAGCATACTTTGAATATTATCCTTCCACTCCAATAAGGCATTGTTTCATTAAATAAAAAAAAAGTTTCACCTCTACCTCTTTACCAACTCGTGTTAAAAATAGTGTAAAAAAAATATGATGAATGTATAAATTCACTTAAAAAAATGTACAGAATATGCATTTCGCTTAGCGGTTTGAAACCGAAGGATGATTTATATCACGTCCAGTATTGATTCATATCGACTACTGACCACCTGGGAGGACACATGTTGTTATTGATCTCGCCACTGTGATGTCATCTGCTACACACCAGCACTCGGGCAGCACTTTTTCGTTTGTGGTCTGAAGACCTTGACCAACATTGATTTTCAAATGTCTTTACCTTTATTCAGGAGCGTATGATTCAATGGATCATTCTAGGCCGTCTGCAGTGTTGCTCTATCCCCCAATTGTGTTGACCTCCCCAGATTCTTACCCAGATAGTAGTTTAATCCACTTGGTTACAAAAAACATTCATTAAAAGAATAAATAAAGTCTGCCATGTGTATGGCGGGTGCTTGCTGGTTCCAGTTTTGCCAAGAAATCCTATGGACTTTGAGATGCTTCCAAACTGAAGTTCACTCAGGGTCTCCTCCAGATAGTGGGGTCAGGGGGGAAAAATAGAGGGGAGAGCTTCTCAACCTGTCACTTAGCTTACCTCAGGAAATGTCTTCTGGCTTGCTGCTTCCTCAACGGATGCAAGTGTGTTGTAAACGGACGCCCACACCCAATCGTGGGTGTTTGTTCAATAAGTGCCTCCTTGTTACACAGCCTGTCTCCAAAAGGCTCATCTGTGTGCTGCGGCGTCACTCCTTGAGAATAAGCAATGGAGAATAATGTTATTTCAAGCCTACGTTTCCATTCAGGGATGGGGTGAACACAATCTTAGGAACCCGGTTGAGGTGACTGACCTCTTGTTTGGGTGCTACCTTCATCCTTGAATGATGTGATGCTTTCTCCTGTCTTTTTTCATAGCGATAATTTGGTGTGGTATATGTATTCCCCACCACAAGTGCTACCACGTTTTTCCATGTAACTGTCTGATAGATGACCACCACCTGGCAACACCATTGTCTCACATTACCGGAAGTTCCTGTCTGTAGTGATTTCTTCTTCTTCTTGTGAAAGCGTTGAATAATCTTGCCGCTATCTTGACCAAGCAAGAAGCTTGAGTTTTCATATAATTGTGTTGTGTTTCAGCACTGTTAAGAAAGATCTGATTGGTCTACCTACGTATCCAGCTCATGCCTGTCTCTCTGAATGAATGTTGATTTTTCTCTGCAGCGCTGTGTCAGGATGTCATCCGAGGAGGGAGGGGAACCACCTACACAGAAGGTCCAATCAGATAGCCGTCTGAAGAGCAAGAAACCTGCCAGCCTTGTCATAGCTATCCCTACACCTGAGGAGATCATGGCTGCCAAACAGGTACGCAGTAGTCTGAGCCTTTCTGGAGTGTCAACAGCAAATATTTTGCTTCAAGGCAGAGATGTGCCAAACACATCAAGACCCTTCTACATACTGTACGCATAAGCAGGAACATAGCACATGAGACACTTCTATATTTTAATATTAAGTGATCTTCCACCATGGCATGAGACTGTGTTTGCTAAGATTGAAGTGAGGGGTTGTTGAGAAGAAAGCACAGAGATGAACTTTCAAACTTTAATGTGTCGCCAATGAGAAGTTGAAAGGAACATGGATCTATATAGGCCAACCAGCCACTGTTAAGTACGGGACAGCAGTGTGGCCAAAACATTAATACGCTGTAGATGCATCTGCTTCTTGAATCTGGAGTCGGCCTGAAGCACTCGCCGTGTCCAACCAGTACGTGCCGTCACTTGGAGGCTGAATTACAGGACGAGTGGGTTCCTTCTGGCCTGCTCTGCTTTGATTTGGTGGCTATGTCAAGTCAGTTTCCAGTGAATATTAAACACTCTCATAAACTCTTTCTCAGCATTGTTAAATGTAGTTGCGACATCTCTGCGTGAGTTTTTGAATCACATTAATAACTCACAAATGATGGATGCCCCCACCTGATGTCCAACAATAAAAGGTCAATCTGAACTTCATACTATGTTTGTCTTGCTGTGAATATTTTCCCTCGTATCGGCCCAGGTGTTGTTCAGCAGTCAAAGAAGCACTTTGAGCAGTTGGCGAGAAGTTTATGGCCACATTTGCCTCCGAATAGCTCCCATGCTCAGAACAGCTGTTGCATTCCAAATGAAGTTGTGTTTCAGCAGAGTTTAATGGTGCGCGGTGCAATTGCTGTTCCAAAATTGGAGTTGGGTTTTACATGTGGTGCGTGTTTGTCCTTGCACTTTGGTCAATACCAGATACACCTCAAGAAACTGTAGTTTTCTAGTGATGTGCTCAATCCACTTTTCAATTCTTTGTCTGTATAAGTGCCACATATTGAGGATGTATTGCCCACCAAACTCCCGTCTTCATATTGAATTCAATATAAAGAGAGCTGCTCCCTGTGATGCATCCCATGTTTCATGGAGTCACTCAGGTCTGCAAGACCAGCAATATGACTCTGTGCCTGGTAATGTCGGGTAATTTAATCCTTCATCCTCCTCCTGTCTCTTCTGCCGAATGGATTTTTGTTTATTCTTGTCGTTTGATGCTTAATGAAATTATTCCCATTCAATTACGTCAGTTAGCGTGCAGGCAGTCTTTCAATATTAATATCCCTTCTGCTAATGAGAAGACTGCTGAGTTATATATATATATATATACATATATATATATATATATAGCTAGCCAGGTGTTTTATTATTATATATATTATATATTATTATATTATATATTATATATTATTATTTTAATGAATATTCTTGCATTTCATTTACTCTTGACTGACAGCCACTTCGACCGTCCCTGAAAAAAAGTGATGGGGGTCAAGCAGCCAGTTCTGTGTCAGAGAGCGTCACTGGAGGCGGAGATGTAGGCTTCGCTGCTGGAGAGAGGAGAGCCAAGTTCAGGAGACAAACATCCCTGTCGCAAAGCATCCGGAAGTAAGTACACGTGAAATGAGGGGTGTTTTTATCAGTGACAGAGATGAACATGGTGCCTGACTTATTTTGAGGAATTTAGTAAACATTTGGGTGTAAACATTAGTATACTGTCACCTTGTTAATATTACAGTCCTGAACATAGTGGCTCTGAATTGAAGGTGTGAGACCAGTGTGGTGACAAATGACTGTTGGGGATGCGTCCTATATCAATAAACCTTTTCTTGTTTTCCCGTAGAAACACAGCAGAGTGGTTTGGTGTTGGAGACGGCTGCGAGACTAAGCAGCAGGTGTGGCACCGGAAGAGCTTGCGCCACTGCAGTCAGCGCTATGGCAGACTGAAGGCCCAGTACAGAGAGCCTGACACTGCCACCAGCAGTGAGCCGGGCATGGACTCACCAGCAGCACACCTGATGCCCAAGGTGATTTTGCTGCCTGAAGATATCGCCTAAATTAAAACCATGTTTTTAAAAAGCGCCTTATGAGTGAACATGCTGTGTTGAAAGAAAATGATAGTTTTCTTTTTGCTTTTTATACTCTCTCCCAACATAAGACACATTATCAACAACAATATCTTCATATATCCATAAATTGATGTAATATGTTGCTCTAATCCTGAAGGACACATACTTTGATATTATTAAGCTTAAAATCTATATTGCTAATGAAGTGGTTGTTAAGTTTCATGATCTCTTGCAGTTACTGCATGACCTTTGTTCCTTCACACCTTCACTACAATCTCCGGTCTCTAGATTGTGGATCCCCTGGCACGCGGACGGGCATTCCGCTGCCAAGATGAGGTGGACAACCGCTCCCCCAGGACGCCACAAACAGCAAACACCGGTATGGTCACGCCGGGGTTCACCTCCCTCAGCTCCGTGACCAGCCAGCGCTCGACTCATGGCCGCTTTCCTCGCCGTAAAAGGGAATCTGTTGCACGAATGAGCATCCGAGCTGCTTCAAACATCCTGAAGGTGAATGAGTTTGGTCTGAATGTCCCTTTTTTATTCCCACTGTACCTCCTCGTCTAAATCCAGATCACTGTCGACTAGTGTTTTCGAAGTGGTGAATTAAATCAGCATGTTGCGGTGTTTGTTGTCAGGGTCGTAGCGGCTTGGCGGGCTCCCTCAATAGTCGTAGTTTTCCCAGAAGAAGCTTTGCCAGGCCCAGCTGGCTGGAGGACGACGTCGTGGATGGTGGAGATCCAGCTGAGTCACTCTTCTTCAGTAAGGTCAGTCAGCATGTTGAGCTTCTAACTACTGAGGATCAAATAGACTGTAGAATTTTAAGTGAGTCGCTTCTTCGGAACGGCCTGCTCTGCCTTGTTCTCCGACATTGCTACCACTGCTTCCTCTCTGGCCCAAATTTGTTTCTCACCTCCCAGTTGGCAACTTGTCCTCTAACTGGTTTCACTTTGCTTTAGTTTTAGTCGCTCCATTGACAACCGGCCCACTTTAGAATTGGTTATAATTCTTTCTTTTAAATTCTCTCTTTATCTGACTCTATTCTTATTCTGGGCGATCTTATTCTGATGCTGGATCTCATTATTAAGCCTTCTCTCACACTGCCAGCGGTTTGCTGTTCTGTCACATGAGTCAAATATTAATCCCTAACGGTGCCCAGCTTTTGCCTTGGAGATAGCGCTACTTTCCACCATCAGGTCTGTGTTTTTGACTGGCGCATTATCTAAAGTAAACATGAGCCGGGCTTTGTTTGATCCTCCTTCTCCTTTAATATTTCTCTGAACTCTTGCCCTCTTTTCCTCCACTCCACAGGTCGATGTCCATGATGAGTTGTACTCGATGGCAGATGATGTTTTTGAGACGCCCCCCATGTCCGCTGCTTTTGCTCTAAGTGACCTGATGGACCAGAAACCGTCAAACCTGTAAGGGAGAACATAAAAATGAATCATCAAACATCAGCTCCCAAAGATGTACCCTTTTACATCTTACATCTTAAAGCTTTTGGGGTCCTTTATAACCTGGCATGACGTGACCAATAATAAGACTCAATCTCAGTCTTGGCCTTCGAAGTCTTAGGCGTAGTCTCCAGATCCTCTGGTCTTGGTCTCAACAGTGTTAGTCTCGGGTTTGGTGGCCTCAACTGTGACAATAGATAAAGTACCAAATGAATGAAGTAACATACAAGTGTATAAATGATCCGAACATTTCAGGATCAAGACTACCATCAATGTCTTTTTTTTTCCTGTGATCCAGCAAGGACATGTCACGGACACCAAAGACGCCAACGTCAGTGCCTGAGAAAAAGCTTCCTCGCCGTGGCGGTCGTATTGCCTCCCAAGTGAAACACTTTGCCTTCGATAAACACAAGCGATACTACGGAATGGGCGTCGTGGGAGGTTTTCTCAACCGCCATTACAGACGCAGCCTGAGCAGCAACGTCCGCAAACAGTTGGATGACTTCAGCAGCCACAGGTTTGAATAATATGAACCCAAATTTCCCAATAATATGCAAGAGTACTGTGATTTATAGCAATTACTTTTGGTTTAAGGCCCTACTTCACCTATTGGATTACGTTTGTCCACATTGTGATCACGCTGCTCGCCATCTGCACATATGGCATTGCTCCTCCTGGGTTTTCACAGCATTCAAAAACTGAGCTGGTGAGTTTGTACCTTGAACAGTATTGAGGACATTTCCCCACGCAAAGTGGAGTAAAATATTTGTTTCATACATCGTGAGTAACGCCATCCTCCAACTCTGTACTCTGTCGCCCTCTACAGGTGCTAAAGAATAAAGGCATTTATGAGAGTGTCAAGTATGTGCAGCAGCAGAATTTCTGGATCGGCCCAAGTTCAGTGAGTATTCCAGTCTTATCACAGTAGTACACAGTAGTACTGGTCTGCAGTGATTCATACATCAGAAAATCTATGTAGTATATTAAGGCTTCCTTTTCTCTCTCCACTAGAAAGACCTAATTCACCTGGGTGCCAAGTTCTCTCCATGCATTCGTCAGGACCAACAAATTGTCAAACTGATTCAAGACGCCAAAAATCGAGAGAGAGAGTCGGCCTGCTGCATTCAGAATGACAACTCCGGATGTGTGCAGACGCTCCGCTCCGACTGTTCTGTATGTACCTGACCTGCAACTTTGCTCTTTGGTTGCTGTCTTGTGTGTCAGAAGTTCAATCAATAACACATGCATGTTCACTTAAATACGCCTTTGATCCCAAGACTCGGCCATACTGGACAAGACAGAAATGTTAATGTAAAAAGCCACGATGAACAAAACTGTATTAGTGAGACCTCTGTTCATGCGGGGAACAACAGAGTAGTCAGAAAGTTCAGCAGTTTTAAGTTGAGCTGTATCATGCTGCTTCTGCGTTCATGATCCTTCTAACTTATCAAATATTAAAATGCAAGTAGTCGCAATTCACCAATGACAACATTTCTGGTTAAGCCGATTTTCCCAGCGATAACTTTAGTATGAGCACTTTTTACCTGATGAGAACAGAGTGGCAGCCAGTACAAAGTCTCTCTTTCCAAGGGTGTTGTAGGCCCCTAAATTCAACTCCTTACTGTCATTTCTCTTTCAACGTCTGTGAAGTCAATTTCAGGAGAAACTTTTTTTCTTCGTGATAGCCACAGCGACATTCCTGTTAGTCATCATTCTTGTTCTTGCTCAGGAAACACTTGCCACTTTCATGAAATGGGACAACGAGCATGTGGGCATCATCAGGTCCTCTGGTTCTGTCTGTCACCAAGATCCCAGGTAGGTTCTGGAGTCACCTGTGTGGCCTCTCTTTGTTGGCGGGAGTGGGTTGACATTTTCCATTTGGCTCCAGATTGTGTGAAGAACCGGCTTCTACAGAACTTCACACATGGCCAGATGACATCACCCAGTGGCCGGTAAGGTTCATGAGTTCTGCTGTAGACACACACACACACAGTGGGACTCTTTTTATAATGTCTTTACCATGACATTCCAGGTCTGTACTTCTCCTAAGAAGTGGAAACACACTGGCTACAGGCACATGGACTGTAAAATTAAGGCACGGCCCTGCTGCATTGGAACCAAAGGAAGGTGAGATGTGTGTGTGCTTTACTCTTACAATACTGATGCTACATTTGAGCTTTTCACCCAAAGGTGTGAGATAACAACCAGGGAGTACTGCACCTTCATGCACGGACACTTCCACGAGGACGCGACCCTCTGCTCTCAGGTTGGCTTTGCTTCATGAATGCATTGCACTGCGTGTGTCTGATCTCGCTGTTAACCATTCGCAGGTGCACTGTCTGGCCGACGTCTGTGGCTTGCTACCGTTTCTCAATCCTGAAGTTCCTGATCAGTTCTACCGTCTTTGGCTTTCTCTGTTTCTTCATGCTGGGTAAGACACAACAGACAGTTTAACGCCAGATGCCAGGCCATACAGAGAATTTAGAATGTTATGGTTTATGGTTTTCTGGTTTCCTCACACACAGCTCATGAAGTCTTGTTAATGGTTTCCTGTGCAGCGACCGCCAACCTTTCGCTTTCCACCTACAGCCCTTTAATGAAGAGCTGTGTCTCAACAGAGGGAGTCTGTCTGAGAGCCCAGCAGAGCCCTAAGCAAATATCACATTGTTATTGTATTTAATTACCAATAAACACAATGAGTGATTTTTGAATAATATGAATCCAAAGAAAAAAATCAGTTTTTTATTACTTGCATTTTTTGTGTTTTTCCTCAATATTGCTTTGTATTATTATGTAAACATTTTTTCTAATTTACCGTATTCAGTCGCTATTTTTTTCTCATGCTCTGAACCCTGCAGCTTAAACAATGCTGTTGGCAGTACATGGATTTTATGGATAGTTATGAGTAAATGAGCTTCATCCAGCCAAGATATTGAGCCTCATCGCATCAGACCAATGAAATTACGGGTGTTTTATTTACATTAATAACTCAATGTGCTGTTTCAGCCCATGTGTATTCCTGGTCGGCCTCTTCTTCAGAGCTGCAGCTGAGACTGGCTGCAGAGGCAAAGCTGCGCTCTGATGTGATGTGGCAAATTGTATTGGCAGCATGATGCACTTGCAGGACATACCTGAGTTTGTTTTCATCATGTCTCGATGCTGGACCTCTTCAGAAGTGGTGTATCCTCCTGCATTCCCTTTGATACCTGTCAGTATTTCTCAAGTGAAAATGTGACTGGTCAGAGAACAGAACACCACACCTGCTGCTGTTCAGCCCATCGCTGTGGTTCACGACAATCTCTGCCTGTAACATGCCTCTTGCAACAACCTTGACATTGATCAACATCTTCACTTCCAAGAGCCGAAACAAGAATGCTTCGTGCACACCATCATTTCCACCCACATCAGCACATTTTTCGTGTGCAATCTGTTAGTGTACATGGATTTTGTTGTTTTGGTGGAATGACTTCATTGTTCGTGGTTGTTTGCACACATTTCCAAGGTTAGTGTTCCATCTGAAAACAGATTTGCATACGTCATCATCTCTCATGCAGCCTTGTCTCCTCTGGTAATACAAGCTGTGGGTGAACATATAGTTCATGTGCCACTGGCTGGTGCGTGTGCAGTAGTTCTGCTCAGTCACTTGTGCACTGAAATGACTTATTGGTCTCAGGTTATCAAACGCTTAAGAGATGAAGCTGCGATGCTCGTGAGTGTTTCACTCGCATGAATGCAGTCAAAGTAATTAGCGTTAATTCCAAGCACGTGCAGGAAATCCCTCAGCGCCACGATTTCAAATAAGCTGTGCACTGTGTGTAGAAATGCAATTTTGTGGTAAGCAAGCTAGTCATGGCGTTTTTTTTGTCTGTCTTCTGTGATTGTAGGCTGCTGCAGTGCGTTGTGTCTGTGGTCTTCCAGATGACCGTAATGAGAGACCTGGAGAAGCTGGCGGGGTGGGTGCGCATCGCCATCATCTACCTCCTCAGCGGCATCACTGGAAACCTGGCCTCCGCCATCATCCTGCCCTACAGAGCTGAGGTGGGTTCTTTACGTTCCCCAGATATTTTTCACAATTGTTATATGGGTTTTCTGTATAAAGGTCCACTCATTTTTTTTTTCAGATCAGGTGTCCGGATGATTTGTCATTTAGTGTTTATATATATATATATATATATATATATATATATATATATATCCACAAAGATACATTCGTCTTCAGCTCAGAAAATGTCTGCCGGTCTTCTTTATCTTGTCTGTTCTTATTTTCACATACAGCAGTTTTAAACATGACCAAGTCACCTTGTCTCTGGTCAGCTTGATTCCGATGGGTCGTACTTCGGTTGTACACGCCCTCTGTGGGGTGTTGTAAGTGAAAATTTTTGGTTACAATACAATGTGAACTCGTGACCTGTTCCCAATTTGTGTGTGTGCAGGAATTTCCTGTAGCATCCATGTTTCAAAAGTCACTTTTGGATAGAAAATCTATTTCATGTCTGTCAATGAATCCATCACACTTTTATTTAACTATTCTAATGAATGTTCTGTCGCGCCGGCGTGACGCCCTGCTGACAATCTAATAGCTTTTGCTCGTGTGATGGTCTGAGCTGTTAAGCCCCTGAAGAGTGAGCAGTTGCTGAAGCTCTCTTGTATTGCATGAAGGTTTCATCATACGAGGTGTCAGAGCCAATGAGACCTTTTGAGTATCATTAAGCCACTGCAATTCTTCATGAGATTCTGACAGACAGGATTTTCCTGGTGCATTCAGTGTCTGCTCATAACACTGAGGTTTTCCTCCAGCTCCGTTCAATCTGCTTAAGCTGAGCTCACTTACTAGAGGAGATTCTCTGGCTGCCCCTTTTTAAGCAGCGCATGAATCCACAGACACCGAAAGTGCAGTTGAAGATTTGACCTTCCAGCTGGTTGAAATCAAGCGTTTAAAGCTGGGTATATTTGGTGCAAAACTGTGAGCATTAGGGGTCGATTAAATACCAGTGCATGAACGAAATGTTAAGCTCTTGTGGAGGGAACAGTTTGGCTTACCTACTTTCACCTGGCACGCCTGTGTGTGTAAAGTCCAATCACTCCATCCAGAGTTTTCCTCATGACTTTGTTATTGGGGGTTGTGTTGCTCCCAGAAGTAAGTAGAAGCTGTAATTCAACCTTTATCGATTTACAATCTGCTACAGTTGTCCTGAAGTTTCCTGGGAAAGTTGGAGAAATGGTGAGGTCTTTCAGTGGTAATGTGATCACCATCTGATAAACTGGCTGTCTGGGATGGCTGTGCTCCAGTTCTTTAGCCGGGTGACTGACACACTAAACTACTTCTTCAAATACTCGATACTTAATTCATGTTCTTTTGGTTGTGGGTGAGCTACGTTCCTGTGTAGTTGATGTGTGGTGGAGAAGTCATTTTACTTTGTCCTGAAAATTAGTGTCTGCTTTGGCACGTTGTTTATCGCTAAATATAGTTCATGTTAAGTACTATCAGTCTCATGTATTGGCACCGAGAATGACGTCCCTTGACGTGAGAGACAGAAATCCCACCGACCAGCTCTTCCCGTAGCTGCCCAACTCGCTGCCGCTCACGCACCAGGAATAACTGTGAGAGGCACCTGCGGGACCCGACTCTGAGCGGTCAAGCCACTTAGAGGCAGTTTAAGTGGATTAGCCTTTAACTGTTGAGTTACTGCTGACTCAAAACAGCTTTGAAAAGTAGTTCCCACAGAATAACTGGTTGAGAAAGTAACATTCAGTTGTCTTTTATAACACGAATGGTTGTCTTTATTGTGCATATTAAATAGTTTCCCTTTTATGCCTGTCACATATTTTTTAGTGTTGATATGTCACTACTTTTGTGGAGGTAATATCTACTGTCGTCGTCCTGTTACTGAAACAATGACAGAGTTGCAACACTGAAACAATAGTGCAAACCAACTGGTGTTTGAACTGACAAAGGGAGGTATAAAACTGTTCAATGGCAAGATAGTAAGACCCTCTTCAAGTACCACTCGGTAGAGCTATGTGTAATTCCTACCTTTTTTTTTTAATGTAGGTCGTAATGAACTCACACACACCCACGAGCCTCCCACAAGCACCTGCCGTAACACTCTTATCTCAGCCAATGGCAGCTGACCCTGCAGCCTGTTCAGAGCGTGTCAGCGTGCGTGCCAGGGGTGTGTCGGTGGAGTGACGGCGTCCACCCACTTCCTGTTTTGGGTTGTTTGAGTTGCTTGTCTTCACAGATTAGCCATCTGCCTCTGACTAGTCGAGCCTCCAAACTCAGCCCTGACGTCACTAATCTTCTCACCTGTCCTCTCACACGCTGTTTCTCACAAAGAAAGTCCAGACTTTGCTTGAAGAGATCTGCCTTCTGTGTAAAGGCTTTTTTTTTTGTCATGACAGTCATTTTTCAAGTTAGTTGTTTACTAACAACGCGCCCTCAAACGTAACCGCAGGCCGCAGTGTGACTCCAGACTGTTGTTTTTCTGGAAGTGTGAGTCACTCTCTGCTCCTGGATTATGTGCTGGCCTGTTGATGGGTCAGAATTATGTGCTGTTGCTAAAGCCTCTGATCTGTAAACTTGTCGATTTCATAATCGAGTTAAACATTTTCTGTGTGGGTGAGAACGTTGCTGTGAAACCAAAACACCTTCACCCACCTTTAAATTCTTGGCTGTTTTTGTCCTTTCAGGTTATTTACATTTTTTGTTTCATAAGTGCTGTATCTGTGTCTTTATAAACATTAATACATGTGTAATGATCTGTCTCCAGGTGGGTCCTGGGGGCTCTCAGTTTGGGCTGCTCGCCTGCCTGTTCGTGGAGCTGTTTCAAGGCTGGCAGATGCTGGAGAATCCATGGAAGGCCTTCCTGAAGCTGCTGGCGATCCTGGCCTTCCTCTTCATGTGCGGACTTCTTCCCTGGATGGACAACATCGCCCAACTCTTTGGCTTCCTCAGCGGCCTTCTGCTGTCCTTCGCCTTCTTGCCCTACGTGACCTTCGGGACCTTCGACAAGTACCGGAAGCGAGTGCTCATCGTCGTCTCGCTGGTCATTTTCATCGGACTCTTTTCCTCGCTCATAGTGTGGTTTTATATCTACCCGGTGAACTGGTACTGGCTGGAGCACCTCACCTGTTTGCCCTTCACGAGCAAGTTCTGTGAAAACTACGACATCGACCATAACATCAACGACCTGCGTGATTAGGAGCGGTACTTTCCTGCTGAGCTGCGAACACTGGTACGAGCTTGAGCGAGTCCTGCTGAGACTTCTGTGGTCAGTCTTGAGTTGTTTCACTGTCCGTTCACCTTCACTCAACCACATTTCAAAGTTACATCCAGTGTCAGAGGGAACCTGACTCCTGAAGGTGCGACGGATACCTTCTTTTATTTGGACCATCCTCTCACTCACCCCATCACTTGCATGACTTGAAGCTGTCGCTCTTTTTGATTCAGACGTCAAAAAGTAGTATTGGAATGTACTCATGTTTTAGCTGTCCACATTTTTATTGGAACTCCACTGGGTGATCAACAACCACGTGTTGCCTTCTCCTGATTCAGAACTTGAACAGATCCCACTCTTCCTCCTCTCCGTCTCTGTGCGTCTCCAAAAATCTTTGGTCAAACTCAGCTTTTATTTTGTCAAGTGCCTGAACACTTTTTGTATATTTGCTGAATCAAGAGAAAATAATATATTTATTCCTGATCTATGTTTCACTTAGCCAAGACATTTTTTGTAAAATAAAAGTAAGTCGAGATTCAGGTTTGTCTTGGACTTTTTACCTCGCCACAGTTCTGCCATTACGTTACTTCTGGAACTGCACTGAATCATATGTGTCTTCTGATCAAAGAGTTTCATAAAAAAATAAAATAAAATAAATGTAAGTGGTATTTGGGCCCCGTCTTAGAATTCTTTTCATTTTCCTCCATTCTGTTACTTAGTTTGCCACCTCTCCCTGGGAAGCAGTGTTGGCAGTGTTCATCCATTTATTTCTCAGGACAAGGACCACCTTGTTGCAAATGGAATCCAAGGACAATGGGGCTAAAACTGTCCCTGGATCTGTGTCAAAGCAACAATACCTAGAAGAGTCTCGCATTTTATAAACCTGTGGTGGCGTAAGAAACAAGCTTTTGGTGGTCAGACATGTTCTTCCTGGATGGAAATCGCACCTTTTCTGCCTGGTTTGACCCAGCTACTACTCATCTGGCATTAGGGTAATATTGGTATTACAACTTGATGCTACTCCTGGTCAGAGTGTCTGTTTCCCCACTGTTGCATGAGGTCCTTCCTGTCTATGTGCCCCATGACTGACTGGTGACCTGTTTTCAGCCTACAACCTCCATGACGTTACATCAAATGTAAGGCTCTGTCATTTTAAGTGTCCAGCAAGAGCTTGGACTGACGGAAATGTAATCCAATAATAATTTAATACATTGAGGGAACTGTTCAAGCATATATTTTTTATCTAGCAAGGTGGTTATAAATGTCAACAATCGATCTTCCATGGATGAAAAGTGGAAGCAAAAGTGAGGGAGCTTAAGGAAAGCATGTTGATGTCTGTGCTTCAAGGAGATGAAACAGACCATCTCCTGTGAAAAGAGACATGTTTGTCAAGAAGGAGGATTTATTTTCACACCAAAGTTTGTTCTAAAATTACCCTCCAATAACAAAAAATATTACTCTGTCTGTCTAGACTTCTAGTTCCAGTTGAAGGCAGTCTTTCACTGCTGAATGGCCCTTAACTGTTTGAGTTTGTTACAATTGAATTGTGTACAGAGCCTCACAAAAGGAGACCTTGACTGTGTCAGTATCAAAATGACTTGATGGGAGTTTAAAGGCAAGACTTGTCGTTCCGTAGGAGAGTTGTGTTACCAAATATTATCTACCGCTTCCATGTTGATAAGGACAGCAGTGTTATATGTTTCACTTTGTTTTCATGTTGGCAGGTGTTGACCGCCTGCAGCCTGTAAAGCTGGTGTTATCGCAGTGGTGCTAAGGATTACGGTAGTTACCAGATTACTGGAGTTCAGTCTGTGGGAAGAACTTCTGGTCACCCGGTGCCTGGGTAGCAGTAAAAGAAAAGGGGCACTTGCCTGAAAAAAGTTGGTGAATGTGATGAATAATAAAGTGGATGATGAAGTGTGAACACTAAAGACTCAACCGGGAGCTGACAATGAAGTGATGATGCTGCTGCAATTTTAAAAAATAAACTTTATTTTTTTTTAAACAAAATATGTATTAGAGGACAATTGTATGTGTAAAATATAACAATGCTGATAAATATTTGGCAGGCAGCGATAGGTGTCAAATATCAGAGGATGATGTGTGAAAAATACAATTTGAATTATGGGTGAGTACGTCACATTCATCGTGGATTGAATTCAACGTAGCGCCATCTTCTGAGAGTCCAACTTTTCAAGAAGCAGAAGCCAAAATAAAATATCGTTTCAAGAGAGGATGAAAGGCAGCTATGTTCTAGTGGGCGTCCCGATAAATGCCCTGCACTTATCACACCAACAACATGACAAAACAGTCAGCAGATCACAAAATGTTCTTCCAGTTCCATCACCTCCTGTTGCCCAGCAACAGTCATGTGATCAAATAGCTCAGAAGTGCTTCTTCAACTCTTCAACAACCGCTGTTCCGCCGCATGAAGGCGTGGCCCCGCACTGGGTAGACCATTTCGATGAAGGTCAGGGGTCCCACTGTGATCTCACTCGGTCCCTGCACCTTGAAACCAGACTTTTGGTAGAAGGGAACCAGGAAGTCTTCACACATGAGCACGGCGCGGCGCACGTACAGCAGGCAGCGCAGGTACTGCAGGTAGCGCCACATCAGGATGGAACCTTTGCCCTGCTGCCGAAAGGTGCGGTGCACGGCCAGGACGTGGATGTGCACGGTGGTGCCATGAGGTTTATGGTATGTCAGGGCATCCTGGAAGAGGGAGGGATGTGATTTTATCAACTTTCTCCAAGACTTTTTGTTCATTCCTCAACCATATTTAGAACATAAAACTCTTATTTAGTCACAATATATCATACATAAGTCAATAAGTTTACGTTAATAAAATCATGTATTTATTTCGCTTAAGCTGTAATGAAATTAAAAGTGTTTCTGATAGATTTAATGCTCGATTTGTTATAGTAAATTTTCATTATTTTCTCCAAACCAAACTCTCAATTCATTAGGACAGTGAGAAAATGTTTTCTGTGAAGGCCTTACCATGGTCAGCCGGTCCTGGTCCCACAGGGATCCGATGATGAAGGCCACCAGACGCCCCTCCTCGAACCAGCCGAGAGACAGTTCGGGACACAAGGTGAGGAAGTGACGCACCTCGTCCAGGTGAAGCGGACACTCGCCGGACACCGAGATGAAGGCTGCGGAGGAGAGACACGGTGAACTTGTGTAGACCGCAAACTAACACTAGATATTACGGCTCCGACTCACCTTCTCTCTCGATCTCGAACACGCTGATCGCATCCTCCGGACTGAGCGAGCGGAACTCGCTGGCGGGCAGCGTGTGTCGTCTGCCTTGTGGTCCCGGAGAGCGCATGTGCAGCGGCCTCATGAACGGCACGGCACTAACCACCGACATGAATACTTTAAAACACCGTCCCTAAAACGATTTTAACGGAGGAAAAAAACGGTTAAAACCTCCTTGGTTCCTTTGGACTTCTTCTCTCACTAATGTTCTCCTCAGCCTTCAGCTTGTTAATGCCGTCCCCTGAACGCACCGTCGGTATTTATAGTGTGGGTGCGCGGGCGTGGCCGCGAGTAATCCTGAGCCTGTCGAGAAAACCCCTCATTCCCGGGAATAAGGCAACAATAAACAGCCTGAGGCACAGGTCAGGTGGTGTAACTCTTTGTCTGGCGTGATCCTCGTCAGGCCACCGGGACCAGGGATTTCAGTGATCATGAGATGTTGGAGTTCACGTGTACAGAATCAAGAGATTTATTCGATTTAAAAGACTACGATTATTGGCGCTGCCTTCCGAAAACAAGTCGCTCCTGTTATGAAGTGATCGGATGAGAAAACCAAAAGGAAATCATTTTGAAAAGCGCGCGGACCAACACAACCACACGTGCATATTAATTCTAGTGAGGTATTTGTTATATACAACTCATTTTCCCCTGATCACCACCCTACATTTTGTCTGACTAATAGAGTTAAATGTCAGCAATGAAACAATTTACATCACATCTTTACATCATTTTTTTTCAACAAATATTGCAGAAACATTTGTGTGATTTGGTGAATATTTACATGGATGTAATACGTTATATACTTCCTGATGGGTTCTTTCAATTCCATCCTGATAAAAATACCTAAAGAAAATTGAAGCACCTAATTCTATCAGTCATCAGCGTAATAGCGACGAGAAAATAGTTGTATTAAATGTGCCACAGCTCTTATCTGTCTTCCCTTCTCCTGTGGTGCTTTACACAGCATGTGGCAGTCAATTCATGCTGTCTCAGATTGCTTTACATTGCCATGAGGTGAGGGTCCTTTTATTCACCCAGACTGTCAATTCAAAATAACCACCACTTTGTTGTGCTTTAATATTTTCCCTCTTTATTACACGCCACTTTTAAAAGATTTCCTTTAAGCCTGGGCTCTGATAAAAGGTTTGAATTGCACAGCATGCAAAAATAATGTCAGGTCAGCCACAATGAAAGACATAAAACTGGTGACTGTTGAAGAAATTCATGAAGAAAATGGATGTCAGTCTAAAGTGTTTATCTAGTCCCTCTCAACTTTTGATTTTTACGCTCACGTCATAAATTGGGATAAGAAGTACAAACTGTAAGTAACCACCTTTTGGGGATTCCTGTTAAAAATTCATTCAGAGTAATAAATGAATTCACAGAGTAGTTCACGTAAAAACACCATGAGTTGCTGCCTACCGCAGCCATCCTAAGGTCTGGACTTACTCTTCATGTGATTTCTCCTGGAGACTTTCCACTGGCAGTCCATTGTCCCGATAAGTGGAGTTCAAGATTTTCCACACTTTCGTATGCAGATCTCTGAATAAGAGGATTACAGAAAGAGTGGGAGCGTGTTTGTCACCTCTTCACTCTCTGAACCATTTTAGGAATGCACATTTTACATGTGTATTAAAAAAGCCACTCAAACAGTTGAATATTTCCATTTTATTGGTCAATATATTTGATTTATTTCCATAGTGAGGAGGACTGTTTGAAAAATAGGATGACAGAAACCCTAATCCATAAGCGTGGGCTCTGTACAGTGAAGTTTATGATCAGTCATAAAGATGTGCCTGATGTTGACAGCCTTAAACCAGTCCAATGATTCAGGTCCTCTCTTTCTCATGCTCCATAGTGAGCATGGTTCTGTGAAGGTTTCTGCTTCTCCTTGAAATTAATTTTAATTACAGTGATGTAAATATTACATTATATATTATAATATATCTAATATTATATATATTATAATACAATTAATATAATCTATTATAACATATACAATATATAATATATTATAAATTATATAATATGTATTACATATAGATATTATATTAATATATATATTAATATTACATTATATTATATAAATATACACTTTCTAGTTAAACATATAAGCATCACCTACACTGTGACTTAAATAAGCAATGTATGCATGTCTTTTTTTTATATTATATATATATATTATCCACAAAATGCTCCCTGCACAAACTCAAGGGCCGATCTTTTGGTGAAGCTCTAACCCTCTATTCTGGTCCCTTCAGCGGCTCCACCGTTGTTTTGTTGGGCTTAGTATGAGCGTTGTCCTACGTCATGACGTTTACTTACGTTTACGCTACTTACGCAGTATCCTACGTAACCACGTGCGCCTCCCTGCTTCCAGGTTATCCACCGTCATCCTCGCGCTCCAGCATCACTTTGACAACAGTGGCGATGGCGGAGGCCGCAGAACCTCCTGCATCCCCGGCCCCCTCCCCAGCAGCAAGTCCGTGCTCCGAACCACCGTCCATGGCCCCGTCACCCACGGCGGACGGCTCCCAGCGGCTCCTCTTCTCCCACGACTTGGTGTCCGGACGGTATCGTGGATCCGTGCGCTTTGGCCTCGTCCGGCTGATCCACGGAGAGGAAGAGTTTAACTCGGACTCGGACATAGATGAGAGCGGGGGCAAGGGAGGCGACGGAGCAGGAGGCGGCGGCGGAGGAGGACGAGGACCGGGTTCGGATACTGAGAGTGCCGTGGACACCTCGAGTCAACCTCTGGGGAGAGGTTTCGTCCGCGTGCAGTGGTACCCTGAAGGAGGGAAGCAGGACATCAGAGAGACGAAGGTAGAACCACCTATTGTTCGTTCCTACCAACTAATGTTTGGTGACATTGATGTGAAGTCACGTCTGCACGAGCTGCTTTAGCTGGTTAGCCTGCAAGCGTATGCTAGCTAGCAGTTTAGCCCAAAAGCCTCATGTCACTCGGCTAACAACCAGCATATGGTTGTTGCTCTTGACCCTTAGCTCCGGCTACACACCATGTCCTCGTATTAGATACTTAAATGGTGTTGTTATGGCCGTCGGCCTACACGATACTGTGGCAGAGCCAGCAGGCTACACCCTGTTCAGGTCATTGCCTTAATGGGGTCATAAAGCCAGCCACACCGGGTGAGGGGTGGGGACACCCTGGACAGTATGTCCAAGACCATATACCAACAGACAACCACTCAAGCTTGCAACGTGTTGGTGTCGTCAATGACACCCTTGTGTGTTGGGAGGAAGCCGGAGTGTGAAGCCTGGACATACAGACATAAGTGTTCTGCCTGGTACCTGCAGTGCATACACTTTTATGTTTGTGGTTCTGAGACGGGAACTCGATTTCAGTTTAAACCAAGACTTGTCTTCCATCTGCTTGTTATTGGGAGACATTGTAGAGGCGTCTAGTCGATGTTCAGTCAAGGGAAGAAGCCTCTTCTTATACTGTGACTGCAGTCAGTCTGTGTGAACCCCAAATTCAGGATTTCAAAACATTCATGCTTCATGTCAGTTGGGTACGACACCTATGCCTCGCCTTCTTAGGTGCTTTCTGCAGCCTTGACTGCCAGGCACCTTTTTTTCCCTTCCATGAACATCATTCAATAACTCACCACTGATCTGCTGCAAAATCCACCGAGACTCACTCAGTGGAGTATGTGGATATCCTTGCTTCAACCTGGAGACAGGTGTCACGAGAAGAATCATCTGTCACACCTCTCCTGCGCTTCAATGTCAGTAGCGGCAACTTTAGTGCAAGTTTGTCATGTGTTAGTTTTTTTGGTCCAACCTCAAAAAAGGTAGAAATGAGTTGTAAAAGTTGCTGGAGTTTGATTCTCTAATAATTCTAAGGATGTTGAATGCTCCCACTGACTTTGTGTCATTTTTATTTTGTCAATGAGCCTCGCGTAATCCACTGCAAAAGTACACACATTATTTATTTCTAATTTTGCCGACTACAATATAAAGAAGAAATACTGGAATAATGCTGCGCAGAACCTGCTTTGACAGACGTTCTCCAGTGTTTTCCTGCTCTTTGTGACAGTGGCCGTGCGGCTGAGAGGACTGATCTGGAAACCGCTGTTTCAGAGGTGTTTGTGTTGCTTCTCTATACATGTAGGTCATTGTACGCAGAGTCTATTTTCAGGCCTTGTGTTGCTTCTTTTTTTAAGCTGAAAAGAGAATAGTTCTGGCCCAGGTGTCTTTCAGTTCTCTTACTGGAAAAAGGAAACGGTACCTTATGTGCTGTGTCATTGACAGTCCTGTAGTGCTGTCCTGTGTATGAACAGACACCGAGTTTATATATATTTCTCAATCAAAACAAGGGTAGCCTTTATTACTATTTTCCAGAATGGACACCAAACTGTAACTTTTTTAAAGAAAATTGTTTTGATTTTTATTTTGCACTCAAATATTTCACATTGTTTGATATATATTTATTCTACCATTCAGAATAGATGGAATTAATTTGAGTCAATGTATCTGAGAAGCTAACTGTCATGGTACATCTAGAAAATACAGTATCTTTGTCTGGTGTAAAACTTCTCTTTTCTATTGATGGAAAATATTGAAACAGGTTGTGGTACTGGTACTTATCCCGGCCAGGGTTATAATGAGTGTGAGCAGTGGAAAAGGAAAAAGAGGAAAGCACCAACAACAAGAACAGTTATCTGTGACGCAGCAGATTTTTACATGTCTATCGATTTGAGATGTCTAGATGTCAAGTGTTGGGTTGCATGAATATGTGGGTACACTGAAATATTGTGGTACAGTATCTACATGTCAAATTAGCTCTATTGATATTTAATAAATCTGTACACAAGATAAATAGATGTTTTTGAGTTGCGTTCATGCTTCTGACTGCTGTTTGCAGTCATTTTAAAGTGAAGTGGACAGTTAGGAAATGGTATGGTTTATTGTAATTGAATTTCACAAACAGCCAAGGGGCCATCCAGACATTATGTGTCTTGTAGTCTACTGGCATTGGCTCATCGCATGTTCAGCACTATCAAGCGTATTGGCAGACCTTGAAACACTCATCTTCATGAACATTTCACTGAGTGATGACGGAAATGATAGGTGAAAGATCGAAATGCTGAGTGAAACTAGGCTGGTGTTGATCCAGGATGTGGGCAAGCCGGGCCTCAGAGTCCCCTCAAACATGTAAGGAAAATCAACCAAAACCCAAACTCTGTTGATGGAAAAGTGCATAGGTTCTGGAGCTTTCTGTTGAATTACACAAGGTCTCAGGCCAAAATGGCACACTAAGTTAGCCAGCGGGAATAAAGCTTCAGTGCTTCCGGTAAAAGCCGCACAGCTTCTGCTGCACTGTCTTGTCATCCTCTAAAGTGGCTGTCAATCTCTGGAGGAACGTCCTGATAGCTCCTTCTCCCCTGCTTCTACTCTGTAATAAGAGATGGAAGTTCATTCGTATTCGTTCTGTCATCCACTCAGTGCTTTGTTTTTTTCCATACTCAAAATATTGCAGACACATACAGTACAGGAGAACATGGCACATGGGAATAGCCTTGATGCTGTTTAGCTATATTGCTAACTTCAACCACAAAGTAATTGTTAAATGTGATTTTATTAGTGTTTCTTCTACTATTTTGTTTTTATATTTTTATGGATGCCCTAAAGTCACAAACAGCATTCCATGTACAGTATTAATGCACTTGACTTTTAAAGCTTTAGATCTGGAATAATGTGTTTTGTGTACATCAGCTGCGAGTTATATGTAGTGGCACTTGAGTAGTGGTATGTATATTTTATTTTTTTCTCCCGGTGAAGTTCCGATCCTTTAATTCCAATATATTTAATAACCCGTACCTGATATTTGTACTTGTTTTCCCAAAAATCGATCTTCACATTAGGACTTTCTATGAGCCCAAATCTGTCTTGTGCTGCAACCATGTACTGGCAGCAAGTCAGATCCAACAAGAACAGTTTTTGTCCTCCACCACCCTTGTGCTCCCCTCCCCTAACCTTGTCCATCTTTCCCCTCCTCCACCTCATCCACTTCCCCTCCCCACTGCATCCACCTCCAGTGTCCCAGTGGACCACTGTTGGAGATAGTTGACGTAATGTGCCGCTGACTGGATGCTTGTCCATCTCCTGCCCAGAGATAATGGATCGTATTTCAACTCTTCTGTCTCTGTTTTGATGGGCACACATGGAGACATAGACTGAACCTCTCTCACTAAAGTCTGTCTGCATCACTTCTGTCATCTCTCTTTCTGTCTTTCTGTCTCTTTATTCCTATCAGTGTTGCTGTGCTCCAGCCCACTTCGGAGACTGTTGATGTCTGCTCTTACATCTTCCTCCTTTTTTCATATCTGCTAATCTGCTTCCTGCTCTCTTCTGGTCTATTTCTGGACCCTGCTCTCTCTTTCTTCACTCTTTATGGTTCTCATGGGATTTGTCCAACTCCCACTTGTGGAACTGGCTGCAGCCTTCTTTTCTTGGGTTCTATTGAGTTGGAGAGATCTGACAATTCTTCTGTGTTATAGATGAGGTGGCTGTTTGTAAATGAAGGACACAGGAATTATGTTTGGAGGAGTTTGGGATATCATTAACCCACAGTTCCATCATCCATTTTTTTTTCACCTCTATTTTGCAACTTAACAAATGACAGACTGCTATTTTGGGGTCAAATATGAGGTGTGTGTAGTTATGAGGGGCAGCGTTTTAGTAATATGATATTGATGCGTTCCTGGGGATTTTTCTTCTCATCCAACAGCGAGGATCATAGGAGTGTGGTTTAACTAATACGCTCCAGGATGCTAGCTGCTGTCACTCTGCCTAGTTGGGACCTTCTCATGGTTCTTGAGTCTGAGATGGTGGCATGTACTGGGAGGGAAATATTGTTTATTCTCAGATGGTGTCCCAGTTGAATGTAGGAATGCATTAGTGGGTGAAGATGAAGTGTGCAATTCCTCCAATTATAGTTGGATGATACATGTTTTATCGTCAGGTTTATGTTGTACCAAGTAACCCCCGGTAGTGTTGGCGCACAGTAAAGCAGGCGTGGCCTGAGCTGCAGTACTCTGCAGTGTCTCCCTCTCCATGTCTTCATCCAGCACCTGAGTAATGACTTGTGTTAATTAGGCAGGGAAGTCAAAGCAAATGCTGTTGTCCATCGATCTCTGTAATCGATCCTAACCTTTCTACCCTTACACCCGGGAAGACGCTCACTAGGTTTGCAGTGTCCTGCACAAATGTTGTATCATGTATTCCGATCGCAGTAGCTTGGCCTGATCGCCACACAGTTAAGTCTAGCATTAAAAAAGACTGTCATAAAGGTTGGTTTAAGGTCAGATTTTTGCATTGAACTGAGACAAGTGTGTATCCTCTAACACTTGGTTTTTAGTTGTCAACATCCCAGAAATGGGTGGAGTAGAGTTACTCTTGAGTCGAGAGACGAAGTGGAAATACTGCACGGGACACACAGGAGAAAGTGCAGCACTGATGACATGCGAGCTCTTTACAAATTCCTAGTAGTCTGTCTGTGCTAAGCCCACTGGCAACTTCCTCAAAACATGGAGTCTGATGCCTGGTTTATTTTGTTTGGTTTTGCTGTGCAGCCATACTGAGGACCAACGATGTGAACATGTACAGGACAGAATTAGAAACACAACTGGTGCAATTCATAAAGGTTTTTAAGTCTTGTTTTGAAATAAGAATATAGAGAAACAAAAAAAGTAGTCTAATTCAGAAAAATGTGATACACATTGTCCACTAGTCGTATAAAAACAGATGTCACTAGAAGCCATGGCTTACTAGAGGCATACAGAATACAATACACATACAGAAGTTCTAAAGGGAAACTTAACAGGGTTCCCACCCAGTGCTTGACTGAGAATTTCCAAACTCAGACACATCTTCTTCAGCTGGAGTTAACTGTATGTTGTGGTAGAAAATATCCAATCTAGTAAGAGAGAGATGTGTTGAGTACCTCAAGGCTCAGTTCTGGGACCCAAATTCTTCATACTATACTATTTGTGTATATTGATGATACTATCAGTGAAGAGTATCTGAAAACAAAAAGAAATAAATATGTAAAAGTATATATAAGACACTAAAACGTCAAGGCTACTCAAAGATCAAAAGTAGCTGACAGTAACAGACAGAACAACATAAAGGACATGAAACGGGCAGTTAATGTTACACTGAGTTCATGTCATGACAGATTATGGAAGAGTGAACAAACATAGGAGGGTAGATTCAAACTAAGATCCACTCATGCAAAATGTACAAATGCACATAAAATGCTTGATTAATTTTCTGCTCACGCGGTGAACATGTACAAACGCAGGTGTGTCATTCGACAAATCTCCACAGTTACGTCTCACACCAGGTGGAACCTGTTTGTTCACTCACTTGGTTTCGTATGTTTGTGTAGTGCAATTGAAGGCTGAATTTTCTGCATGTGCCACAGTGCTGTTGCTGCATCAGGGCAGAAATGTGTATCGTATGGCACTCTAGTTCAGCGAGGCAATTACAGGAGAGTTTGTTCAGATACACTAATTTATGGAGGAAATAAAAATGATACAAATTGTGTGAACAACCTGTGTGTTTCGACAAAGAAACGCAAGGAAGGAATTGGGGCTCTGTTCAATGGCACTCTCTTGGTTTTTGATGAATGATGGGCTTATCTGTGACAAAGTTTAGGGCTCAACTTCCCCTCTTTGTTTTCACTTGAGATCAAACTCATAAAAAATGCACTTCAAATGAATTAACTGAATATTTCTAAACATGTAGTTTGGTGATAAAGACAATTGCTCAATACTGATGATGAAATCTGAACTGCATTTTCATGAACCTGTTTTTTGTTTCTTTCCAGTTGAAACTTGAAGATCGCTCGATCGTGATTCGAGACATTGTGAGAAGGAACAATTCTAATGTGAGTGAAGTCTCGTTTTCACTTTGTCCCTCTCTCCGTGCTCTTTCTCAGCTTTCTCTGTCTTTCTCGAGTTATACCCGTTCACTGCTTCTGTCGTGACTGGAATCATTATGAATTGTTTAAGCTTCAGGAGCAGTGAAGCTGCAGGACCTCCAAAAATAGTGATGAAAAATCCTTGTCTTGTATGGCATTGTCAGCATGTTTCATGTGTGTTTGTGTTGCAGGACAACCAGTGTGGCATTGTGACCAACATAGACATCGAGTGTGCTGTGAAAATAGTGGGAACAAATTGTGTTTTGTATCCCGTCAACAGTAAAGACCTGCAGCACATTTGGGTAAGTTTTGATGTTTTCAGTTGGGAATAATCGAAAAAATTTTATCAGCAGCTTCATAAGAGCGAGCAAACTGTTGCAGATAAGCTGCACTTTTGCCTCTTAAGTTCTTCCTCAATTAAAAATCCTATCCACTGACCACAGCCAGATAAGTTAAATTAGAAAATCAAGTTAATGCCACGGTCGTGCTGAGACTCTTGGCTCAGTTCCTCTATGTGGAAGTAGTTTGTAAATGGATTGCTTGAACAACAACCCAGTTTAGTTAAGTTAAAAAAAAAAGAAAGTAAATTCAAAAATATGAAAAGTTAATGTGCATGTGAAATTATAATTTTGACTTTTTGTTTACGTTCTCACCTTTGGATGAGATGAAACTCATTGCAATTGTTGTGCTCAGTCCTTCATGTACGGTGACTACATTGCCTACGACTTCTGGCTGGGCAAAGTGTACGACCTGACCAATCACATTATCCTCAAGCTTTCCAATGGAGCCAGGTGTGTTTGTTTGTGTGTTTGTATTCCTCATTTCCTTGCAAACCGCACTGTTGAATCCTGACAGCCAGTGTTCTGTCCCCTCCCCTCCAGGTGCTCCATGAGTGTGGAAGACGGTGCCAAGCTCTATGATGTCTGTCCACATGTCAGCGACTCGGTGCGTAGTCACCTGTGTTATTGTCTGGTGTTCGTATTTACACTCAGGAAAAGGTGTTTCTATATATGTATTCATGTTTTGTTTTTCACAGCTGTTGATGTTCTTTTCTTTCCAGGGTCTGTTCTTCGACGAGGCCTATGGTTTTTACCCAGGCCAGGTCCTGATTGGCCCAGCTAAAGTCTTCTCTAATGTCCAGTGGCTGTCCGGGGTCAAACCTGTCCTGTGCAGGAAATGCAAGTTCAGGGTGGTGGTGGAAGAGGTAGCACTTTCAACTGTCTTTGATGCATCATCTGTGTGATACAGTCTGTTTCGTCGACTGTTTGGTCGAGCCGCTTGTGAATGCTGGTGATTTGTGTTTGAGAATTGTGACAGACTTTTGGGAAAGAGGAAGTATTGAACAGTTATTAAGACCCTGGTTTCTTGGACTGGATTAAAACGACAGTGACATCATGTAGCAGTCCATGTCCATTCACTAAGTAGCTTTTGATTGACTCACAAATTTTCGTTTTCAGGTGAAAGTGGTTGAGTTGAAAGTGACATGGATCACGAAGAGCTACTCGCCCAAAGGATCCGACAGTGTATTTCCACCTGCTTCCACCATCACTCAAGAAAATCTCTGCAGGTTTGTCCTGCCCCCTCACCTTTCCCCGATCAAAAAACAGAACGTACCTCAAGGCTAAAGCATGTTGGCGTCTGCGTTATTTATGAATAAAAAAAAACACTTGCAGTCAGTCTGCTGGCCTCTTTTTGGGTGGTTTTGTGTTTAGCACAAAATATACCAAGAAACATCTAACTAATATACGAAAATATTATATAAATATATTTATAAATATTTCTTTTAAAATCGTCCTCGATGTCATGTTTTTACATGATGGTAAATATACCCATCAAATAGAATAGGTTGATTTTCGCGTCAAAGTTGTCAATATCATAATCCAAAAAAATATTTTGGGTGTGATATGAGTGTGGGTCTGAGGGAGTCTGGCTCGAGTGAACCACTTTTACTTATTCTGTATCATGATTGTGCTTATCACATTTTGAATGACTTTCTGGCTCCTTATTGTTTTGTCACAGAGTACGGCGTCTGGGCTACTACGATCACACACAGCGCCAGCTCGGGGAAAGGGCCCTCTACATCTTCTCTGGCAAGGGCGACGCATCACGCATCACGTGTGACTGGCCTGAAGGCGCGCCGGTCCTTCCTGAAGACCCTACCGCCCGAAAAGTCAGTGGTTTTTCTCCTATTGTTGCTCCTTCAATCTGAAGTGGTTGTTACCTGTCCTTAGTGATCAATGGATCAAATAGCAGTGAACAAATGGCAATTGGAAGACAGGTTACATAATGTTGGGACTGACCACTGCAGACTGGGAATGAGTTGTAAAAGTGAAAGTCTATCTCGATACAATACAATCCCAGTAGAATTCCCCAAATGTGTGACAAATAAGGGATGTCTAGTGTGATCACTACCGAATTAAAAGTCTGTCTTTATTGTGCAGTTGAAAAGAATATTCAAGAAAGATCCTGTGAAGAAGCCGGAGAACGCAACCATGCAAGGTATTCACATTACTGCGCTTTGATGCAGAAGCTTTGAACGCACACTTCATAGTTGTGACCACAGTTTTTGTCACCGTTTTGCTTCAGGGGAGCAGAAATCAGAGCCCACGGAGCATCAGAACACGAATGGCCCGCTAGAACCCCCACACAGCCCATGTAAGACCCCGGACGACGGCCATGGTGAACACTTGGACCCGGACGCTGACGACGAGGCGGCTGAAGACACGGATGACACCAGGTCAGTTGCAGCTCAGAGTAGCTCAACAGTGCTGCAGGTGTTTACCCAGACACCTGAGCTTTGTTCTTAACTCCTCTCCACAGCTCCCTTACGTCGTCGGCAAGTTCCACCGCTTCCTCTCAGAGCGGTGGTCCGGCAACCAACCGCAAAAAGAGCATCCCACTCTCAATCCGCAACCTGAAGAGGAAGCACAAGAAGAAAAGGACCAAGTTCTCTCGGGAGTTGAAGCCGGGGGACAGGTGGGTCCAAAACTGTCCGCTTAACTGTCTAGTTCGTTTCTGGCTTTGTTCAAGACTTGTCAGTGAAGTTTTATTTGAATTGTTTTTTTGCAGGGTCGCGGTCGAAGTTGTCTCTACCAAGACGACCGCTGATGTCATGTGGAAGGACGGGCGTGTGGAGAAGGGAATCCGATCGAATGACCTCATTCCAATTCAGCACCTGGACAGCCATGAGTTCTGCCCCGGAGACTTTGTTGTTGACAAACGACGTGAGAAACGCAAAATAGTCAATGGAGGTTTGGAGCATGTTGTTCATTAGCTTCTCTTTGTTTTACTGAAGCCCAAGCCCTCCAGGACCTAGGAGTCTACGGGGTGATCCAGTCAGGTGATCACAGAGGCAGGACTTGCGTTGTGAAGTGGATCAAACTCAATTCCACCGGCGACGACGTGGAGGTCAGTTTTGAGTAACGATGACGACGACAATGCATGCGATTGTCCAACCAGCCCTGTTTCTTCTGCAGGTTCTGGGACTGGAGGAGGACGTCAGCGTGTACGACATCGCGGACCACCCCGATTTCCACTTCCGCACCACCGACATTGTGATTAGAATCTGGAACTCTGAGAACGGACAGAATGAATGTGAAAATGATGTGAGAATTATTATTTTTTTTTAAGGATAAGACACTTTTCCTTCCCCTCGTACACTTCCTCCTTGACTGTACAATTGTGGATTTTTAACCCGAGCAAAATAATGATCATATCAGATATATCATCTCACTCTTCATTCTGTCTTCTGCAGACCTCAGTGGGTCAGGTGTCCAGGGTGGACGTGAGCAGTAAGGTGGAGGTGGTCTGGGCGGACAATTCCAAGACCATCGTGCTTCCACAGGTAACTCTCACCTGCGTAAGTGATTCACACACAAGCAGGCTTCTGATCACACCCGCCACTCGCAGCACCTGTACAACGTGGAGTCAGAGATCGAGGAGACCGACTACGACTCCGTGGAGGACACAAGCAGCGGACTGTCGACGGAGGAGTGGGAGGACGAGAGTGACAGCTGGGAGACGGACAACGGCGTCACCACGGAGGAGGACGGACAAATCAGCAACGCAGATGTGACCGTAACGGCCACGCCCACCGCCACACCCACCGATTCATCGGCTTTCATCATTCCACCTGAAGAGGGCATCAGCGATGCAGGCGTCTGTCCATCTAAAGCAATGACTGGGGAGGATGGAGAGGCCGCTGCGGCTCAGTCCACCTCAGAAGGAGGTGCGGAACTATTGATTCGTATTGGTTAAACGCTGGGAATATTTTTGATGATCATAGAAAAATGTTTCTTTAACTCATTTATGGCTTTTCTTTCAGCAGCAGGTGCACAAGGTGAGACTGTCAATGGTGCTGAGAGGCTCACCAAGGACAGCTCCTCTCGAGCCTTCAGGGAGCTGAAGGAGGCCTTGAAAATCCTGGAGAGCTTAAAGAACATGACCGTGGAGCAGCTGTGGTACGGCGGCCTGCCGACCTCCCCGACATGCGCCGAACCCACCTCCACCTCAAACGAAGCCACCACAGTCACACCTGTACCTTCAGAGAAACCCACCAAGGAGAAGCGCTTCCTCGACGACATTAAGAAGCTGCAGGAGAACCTGAGGAAAACGCTAGATAATGTGGCCATTGTGGAGGAGGAGAAGATGGAGGCTGTGGTGGAAGCTGGGAGCAGCACTTCAGCGACAGCAGAGGTGCGGCCATTGTTGCAAAAGTCCTGGTGTGTTGACGGTCTCTGGGATGTTCTCTCATGATTGTCACGCTGCAGACGGAGAGAGTTGGTGAGGAGAAGCCGGTGCAGGAAGCTCAGACCCCTGTAGGAGGACAGGAATGGGGCAGTGACGTTCTCAGTGACACGCCGGTGCTGTGCCAGCAGAGCGGCGGGAAACCTGGCGTCACCTTCACCAGTGCCAGAGGAGAGGTCTTCTCTGTGCTGGAGTGGGCTCCAGGTGAGACAAGTGCTGATGCTGCCACTGTGGTTGTTAGTAGCTTTTAACTGTTTTAAACAACTGAAAAGTCTTTATTTTGAGTTGTATTTTGTGTTTCTTTTTTACTATAAAAGATGCTCAAATGTACTTTTGCACTTTACTTTTGTACTGTTTTTAAAGTATAAGAGGATGTATGCATTGTTTTATGTATTTATTTACAACAGGAAATGAATAAATTTGGTTGATGTTATTGTGCCATTTTTTTGGTTGAGAAAAAGGAGAGGATTAACCTAAGCGTTGCTTCTCTTGCTGCAGACACTCACTCATTTAAGAAGATGGAGTTCCAGCCTGCGGAGGCCAAGAAGTTCTTCAGCACCGTGAGGAAGGAAATGGCTCTGCTGGCGACCTCCCTGCCTGATGGCATTATGGTCAAGACCTTCGAGGATCGCATGGTCAGTATTCTGCTGAGGCGTGGCTCGGTCACCTTTGGAAATGTTCCGTTATCATTAAAGTTATCCAAAAATATGAGGCATGATTTTGTCTCTGACTCCTGCTCATGTTTCCCTCTGCAGGATCTGCTGTCGGCGCTGATCAAAGGGCCGACTAGAACTCCCTACGAGGACGGCTTGTTCTTGTTTGACATCCAGCTGCCCAACATCTATCCTGCGGTGCCGCCGCTGTTCCGCTACCTGTCGCAGTGCAGCGGGCGTCTTAATCCCAACCTCTACGACAACGGGAAGGTCTGCGTGAGCCTGCTCGGCACCTGGATTGGAAAAGTGAGTTGTCCTTGTTGTTGATTTGGCACTCGAGTGTTGTGTGCTTCTATTATGAATTTTGGGTTTCTCTGGCAGAGTAGCTGGCTGAATGTTATAAAAATGGTTGCAGACAGTAAAAATAGAATTGAACTGCAATTTGTCAATGAAAAGCTTAAGTTAGATATTATGAGTATATTATTGCAGTAATACATTCATGCAAATGTATGTATTACTGCAGTGTGTTGTGATTTGGCTATCGAGGATTAGCTTCCTGCATATTTTGGGATGTTTGAAGTACATATCTGCTTGTCTTTTCCCAGGGAACCGAGAGGTGGACGAGCAAGTCTAGTCTGCTGCAAGTTCTCATCTCTATACAAGGTGACACACACACGCGCGCACACACACACACACACACTTGTATTCCTTTTGTTGTGGGGACCTCTCATTGCCATAACCCTTTCCCCAGCCTCTCACTGTGAACCGAACCATCCAAAACACATGGCTCACCTTCACCAGGACTCTGAACCAAACTGAAACCCAATTATAATGACCGAACTATTTTGAAGTTTTAATCCTCAAACTGAGCCTTGAACTCGTGTGGTCTGGCATTATATACATGGTAAACACTCTCAGTGAGGCAGTACAGCCGACCTCCAACCAGTGTTGGACAGTTTGTGATGTTAAACTCCACTATTTGTGAAGTGTAATTTCTCATACTGTTATTGATTACATGTTAAAATATGGTTTTTGCACAATCAGCACGGTGGAATGTTTCTGTTTGTACTGATGGTTGACCAGTGGCAGAACTTGATTTTGGTGACTTGAGCCAAAGTTCTGTGATGCTCTCGTGATGCTCATGATAAATGTCTCCCCATCAACTCGCGGTAATATAGATTCACACCAGTAGGGGGTGGTGTCTGAAAATGGGCAACTGCAAAGGAGAAGGTTCATCCTCACATGCAGTGTTTAGATCTGCTGTCATGTGATGGGAGCCTTTGATATCGTGAGCTTTAGATAAACACTGAGAGTTTTATTTTTTTTTTAGATCAAACCAACTGCTGGTTTGATCTATCAGATTTGACTTGACCCTCTGTGACCCGTGTCCTATCAGTGACCCGCGTGACCCTGTTGCAGGTCTGATTCTGGTGAACGAGCCGTACTACAACGAGGCGGGCTTCGACAGCGACCGCGGCCTGCAGGAGGGCTACGAGAACAGCCGCTGCTACAATGAGATGGCCCTGATCAAGATGGTCCAGTCCATGACCCAGCTGCTGCAGCACCCGGTGGAGGTCTTCAAGCAGGAAATCCAGGAGCACTTCCTGTGCAGCGGCTGGCGGCTGGTGCATCGGCTGGAGGGCTGGCTGGAGCTGCACGAGGCCTCTGAGAAGAGCTTCTCCTCCCGAGCCTCCTCGCGGCCTCACAAGGACCGGACTTCCTCTGTAGAAACTGTGGATGAGCAATTCGTTCTGGGTTGTGGGCCCGCGGCCATGGCCCACAGCAGTCCCAATAAGCCCGGCGAGGATGGGGTGACAGCCGTGGGCAGTATTATGGAGGAGGACCTGGAGGATTCAGGTCTGAGTCCCTCCACCACCGCTCAGCAAGAACTGAGCCAGAACTCGGACCTTGGCGCGGCGGGCGGCGCTGCCAGTGGGACCCCAGATTTGGCCACAGCGCCTGAGGGGGCGGCCGCCGCAGGAAGCCAGCAGGTGGTCAGACCAAAGAAACGGAGAAAGAGTTACCGCAGCTTTCTCCCCGAAGGCAGTGGCTACCCGGACATCGGCTTCCCGCTCTTCCCGCTGTCAAAGGGGTTTGTGAAAAGCGTGCGCGGGGTCCTGCTGCAGCACCGAGCCGCCCTGACCGCCGCCGCCATCCCAGAGCACACAGAGGACAAGTAAGTGCCTCGTGAGCCACGGAGGAGGCCGAGGGCGGGGCCTCCTGCTTCCTTCCCACGTTCCACGGTGCACTGCCCCAGTCTCCGCCCCCCTCGCCTCCATCTCTAGTCTTAACCTGCGCCACTCTCCATGAAAGGGACACCACACCTCCAACCTGGATATGAGCCGGCGTGATGAAGAGCGACGGCAGAGGTCAGTGCCATGAAGTCTGTCGGGCTCACCCCTCAGGGTCTGACGCCCCTGAAGAACCTTGAACTCTCCTGCTGCGGAGACTTTTGTAGCACTACTGATGACATCACCGCCGAGTCCTGCACTAGAACGCCAGTCTCTCGCAGACAATGGCGGCGTACGCCAAACTCTCCACTTGCATGCACACACACAGACGGAGACACGCGCTGAATGTCAACTGCCAACCACGACTGCTTCGCTCGCCTCCCGCCACGCGCTGGAGACCACGTTTACACTCACATCTGCCGGCCGTGAGCCCAGGACGTCCTGTTTTTATAGACAGGCGCCTCTCAGCCCTGACGCCACTCGCCACCAAACACGCCGCATCCATTCCGTCTCCATGTCGACATGTTGCCTTACCTGGGTGGTTGATGATCATGTGGTGAGCTGTTCCAGACGTGGACCCGACCATTCGAGAGGTGTTTTTTGTCCTTTCATTGCCAATAGTTTGCGTCAGTTGAATCCCGCTTGACTGTTTCTTCTTCTTCTCCTTCTCCCACGACTGCGGATGATGGTGCACAGAGTAAACCTCCGTCGCTCACTTTGCTTCTCTATTTAAAATGCAGTCTGGGTTATGAATTTACTGTGAGACTCGGGGTCCAAATGTGCTTCCTTGGAAAATCGGAGCAGTCTTTGTTTACATTTTTAATAAAATGAAGACAGGTTTTTTTTTTGGGCGGGGGGTTTGCAAGATCTCATTTAGTTGTGATGATGAAGATGATGAAGAACGTGCTGGTGTTTACTTGAACTTTGAAGTGTTTTCGGAGCACTTGGTGCCATGTGAGCCGTGAATAACAACCAATGTGTTTTTTTTTTGTTTTTTTTTTTTTTTTTTATAAAGCTCTTGACTGGCATTGTTTTGTCTTCCACTCGCTCCTCAGCTCGTCCCCGGTCGGGACGTGCCATCCGTCCCGCTTCTGTCTTTACTTTGTTGCCTTTTGCTGCTACGGATGAAAGTGTGAAAGGTTGGCAGCATGTAGCCTTTGTTCGCCGTCACGTTCCTCCCTCACACACGCTGCTGTTTGTGAAATGTCACCGGCTCAACTCCCCCCAGACTTTTAAATGAAATTCAGAAAATATTTCGGTGGGAATTGAGCCGGCCACATTCCCGCTTCTCATCGGTGGAAAAGAGAAAAATGTGAATCCCAGACAGAGAAACTGAAGCGCACATGACGTCAAGTCTTTTCTGTTTCTGTGTAGAGTGAGATTCCAACCCTAAATATTATTATGAGTTTTCGAGCCAAAGCATGTAACATGTTGCTTTACGCCTGACGGACGAGGCGGCACACCAGACTTGACTGTACGATGTCAACATTTCCACAGTGGCCTGTTGTTGATATTTAAAATACTAATAAAGTTATGATTTGTAGCCTGATTTCTTCTGTACAGACGTCATGACGATATTTAACTATATATATATAAACACAGAATAAATGGATCAAACTTGACACGGATGTGAACTTAAGTCACGTGTGTGCTGCTTTCATTTTCACAGCAGGGGCTGGGTCTTGTGTAGCAGCAAATTAGATGAGAAAGATAGAACTTTTTAAAGGTGGTTTGATGTGCGGCAGGTGACAGTTTGATACACAGTTTATTGGCATTGGTCGGGCCAAACAAAGCAGCAGGGAGGAAGGTGTTTCATGTCCTGTCAGCCAAACACCCCTGGGCTGGCACGTGTGACTCACTGTGTCCAGTGATGTTCATCCTCTAAC
Source organism: Synchiropus splendidus (assembly GCF_027744825.2). Classification (NCBI taxonomy): domain Eukaryota; kingdom Metazoa; phylum Chordata; class Actinopteri; order Syngnathiformes; family Callionymidae; genus Synchiropus; species Synchiropus splendidus. Next base: position 33,622,652 of record NC_071335.1, read on the forward strand.
CCTGGCTCATCGCCCAATGAATGCAGTGTCAATGTTGAAGGAAGCTAGTGACGGGTAAATGAGGCGTCATAAAGCGTTTCGACACAATGACACACTGTGTCACTGAATACTGACACCTGCTGGACATTAATGATCCCTGCAGGCCACCGACTTGGACTGAGCTGACACTGACGTGATGACCTGGTGTATACAGTAATATAATTTGTCTTTGCATTCGTAATGTATTATTCCATATCTTTAAATCATGTGAACACGTGTCACTTAGATTTTCACATTATGATAACAATGTGAATGAGGCACAAAGATTCATTCATCCACGAGGAACCGTGAGATCAGATTGTTTTCAGCAGTTGCATCCTGTAACTCAAACTGACTGTCGTCTCTCCTCCCTCAGCAAGAGATGCGCACAGGCAATTGAAAGAGAAAAGCCTTAAACTGACTCTCATTCTTTATTATCATCTTCATCATAAAAATCACAGACATTTGTCGGATGGAAAAATAGATTTCTCTCCAGTGTTTCACAAAACCAGCAGGTGCAGACTCTGTTACAACTATCTCACTGACCCGCAGCAACATTATGGACACAGAATCTTGACTCCCTCCTCGGACCTGATCACGCTCTGGAAGCACATCAGAGGTGAAACGCGTAGAAACGGATAATGCACTTCCACGATCAAGGCACGTCACGCGAGAGCGCCTCGTCTTCACAACAGTCGCAAAAGCTTTGCCGCTTCTTCCCAAACAGTCGGTATAAAATGAAGTGAAGAACTCAATAAATAACCAGGTTGGTTCTGTCCCAGTGCTTCAGACCTTGGTTTGACTAGGAGACTCCAACAAACTGAGCGTCCACACTCTTGCAGAAAGGCTCAAAACTATCTGGCGCCTCCGCCAGTGAGGAGTCTGGCCATCCCCTGGTGGACCTGCGCCTGCACCGGCCCGTACTCCACCACCTCCCCGTCCACCGTGATGATCCCTTTAGGCGAGAGCGGCTCCAGCCGCACGGCTCGGACGGTGGCGTGAACCAGGTGCGGGCAGCTGGGGTCCGGATACGCTCCCTTCTCCATGGCCAGGAAGAGCTTCAGCAGCGCCGAGCGCGAGATCCCCGCTCTGATGTAAGACAGGTGGATCAGCCCGTCGTCCATGGCGGCGCTGGGTGCGGCCAGCAGGTCCTCTGCCAGGTGTGAGTGGCACATGGCCAGCACCAGGACAAAGTCTTTCTCCGGGACCACCACCCAATCGGGGGTGAGCGGCTCGCTCAGCTGCGGGAGGTCGGCGTGTCCGGCGGTGGGGTGGTGCGAGGGTGGACGCTCCTCCAGCCTCCTCGCTCGGAGGGAGTTGTTGGACTGACAGGAGTTGTGGAGACTGTACTGAGCGGGAGGAGCGCAGCGCTCCCTGCAGGCCCGGCCCGACCGAGTCCTCTCGGCCGGCAGGTAGGCCAGCTTCCCGCGGTAGACGCGCAGAGACGCCAGCCGCACCAGCATCCCCACGGTGAAGCGGGCCGACCCGACGTGGCGGTACCGCTCGCTCTCGATGTCCACATCAGCCACGATGCCCCAGGCCAGAGACAGGAAGGAGAAGAGGCGGGCGCCCGACCCCAGCTGGACAGAGACCAAGTCCATGCGGGACACCAGACCTCTGCACAGCAGGAAGCCACAGCTGACCAGGAGCTCCTTGCTGAACACCGGAGACGCCCTGGAGGACAAACACGGTCATGACAAAGATGCATGAAACCTGACCTTTGGGCCTGTGATACCACACAGCGCCATCTAGTGTTAAGCTAGAGGCGTGTTGCATTCGCTTGACGCATTATAAATTGAAGCAAAATAAAAGTTTTTTTCAAATTATTTCTGTTTTTCAGATCTCTTTTCAGATTTTTCTAGTAGTATCTCTCTAGTTCAACAAAAATATCACTCTGGAAAAAGAAAAATAAACAAAATAATAATAAAAAAAAAACAGGGAAGGTTTCTCAGGAACATACAATTGGTTGCTCAGAAAATTACTACAAATAACACATTTGTAAAAACGATCATTTTTAACTACAGATGAATGGAATACTCGGGTTGCTTCAATCGTTCAACAGGCCACTGGCTTTTACTGTCGCGTAGGTTTAGTTTGCGTCCAACATGATCTTTCCTTTTAAGCCGGAGGGGGGCGCTGTCCGTTCAATAATCGCGTTCAATGAGCGTCACTGTGACTGCGTGCGCCTTGTTTGGAAAATTCAGAAAGTCAAATTGTCCCTTGCAACTTCATTTTATAAAAATACCTCCGCTTCAGTGAAGCTAAGAAAACCGACTTTTCTCAGACAAGTAGTGAGGTGAGACATTTCAGTGTCTCACTAAACATGAAAGATTAATAACCACTGCAGGGAGGAGAGGCGCAGAAACCACTGGTGTGGCATCACAGTTGCATGACCTTAGTGTGACAAAACTAAGGCGGGCGGGTGGAGGGGGGGGGGGGGGGGGGGGTGGCAGGTTGGCAGGCGAGGTGAGGCTGAGGTGGTGGGTTGGGGGTTTCAGACAGGAGAGACAACAAAGAGCAGAAGACATCTGGACAGACGGAGCCAGGAAGGTCACACACAGAAACACAGTAAATGTCACCAATGACTGGAGGTCTCGGTGGGTTTGGACCTTCATCCATATTTATCATGCGGCCTATGTTCTGGCTCTGACTCTCATCTGCATCCATAATGTGCTCACCACCATCATCACCACCATACATTTTACTAGGAAGTTAGAAATAAATGCTGGACCCAGCCGTTATTCACTGAATCATATTTGAAAATAAATAAATGTGTGGAGTACAAAAAGAGATGGGTCCAAGTATGAGATGAATATGTACATGGGGTTAGACATTTTTAGATGCATTCTTTTGAGGCAGAAAGTCATCATTATGACAGAAAGACAACATTAATCATTAAATAACACAGGAGAGATAACAAATCAAAACTTTTGAAATGAAAATATAAGCGACAACATAGTTTGACATGAAAAGTATGAGAGAAAAGTATGAAATGTGGGTCACATTTGCTAAAAACGAATTGAATAAATAAATCATCAAAAGCATAAGACAAAAGGTACAAATCTTTTGTAAGAATTCATCAAATAGCGTGAGTCAAAAGGTCGTCTGAAATGTTAACAAATATAAGTCAGAATTCTGGGAAACATGGTCAATATAAAATCAAAACACCATGTTTGAGAGCTAAGTTGTGGGAAATAGATCTAGTCCAAATCATAGTTCACGTTCAGTCAAATACAGGAAGTCATTATCCTGAGATGAAAAAGTCAAATCATGATGCGATAATGACATTATTAATATAGAAATAGGAAAACTGAGAGTTAAAGTGACGTGTGTCAGAGAGATAGGAGACTATTTTGAAACAGGTCAGGTCAGAAAAACACTGAAGGAAATGATCAGTGTTATTACTGTGAATGTTCTATTGTTTCCAGCTGCAGCTCATCCAGCTCAACTGCCGCTCTGCAGTCTCACAGCAAACGACTGGCTGTGTTCAGCTGTCGCCTCAGTGAGCTGACGTTCAGCTGGAGGTGCTGTCGGCCCAGTCGTGACCTCTGCAGAACCGCCCTCAGCTAGCAGGGAGGTTCTGGTCGCTGCATGGAGAGTGACAGAGGAGAGCACACAGTCTGGTCTCTTCCTCTCAGTGTGGCTGCCGTTCTGGTCGCACGACCTTTGTTATCGTGGAGCTTGATTGACAGGTATGGTCAGAGGGCTGTGTCACCCGCTCCATGAGTCACCGGAGAACCTCACTCTCACCAGGCAGCAGAAGAATCCTGAAACTTCGACTAGTGCCTCTGGAGCAAACCGGCTGTGAGGCAGCTCGGATGCAGAGCAGCACCTCCGGGTCGAACACCAGGACTTGTCTGGGAAATGTGACGCTCAGTGGTGGGTTGCTGGGCTGCAATCTTGGGGTCATTTGTCAAACTCAGGTTGATGGGTTTTTCTTTTTGTTTCCCCTGCTCCTTTGTCTTCCAGCTGAATGGACAATAAGTTAAAAAGCAAGCCTTTAATAATTCAGTCAGGAGAAAGGGAGCGCCTCGGAGCCTGGATGTGCTCGAGCAGACTGGCCCGGCCAATTTCCTCCCACGACCAACACCAGTGATATTGGTTTTTTACAGCTATTTACCTGACCCCAGGGAGGGTGACGCAAAAAGAGAACAACACCAGCCACTGCAATTTATACATATTTCAAGAGGCTGAAGTCACTGAACTCTGTCAGGAGTCTGGTTTATTATCCAGTCTGAGACCTGTTCTAATCCCTGCTCTGTTTCCATCCCCCAGATCAAGTAGAGATGAAGGATTGGAATAACCTACTACTACTACTGTTACAACAAGCAACCTGGCCTCACCCTGAGTAGTGATGCAGCGACGCTGCCAAGGCGTTGCCTGAGCCACCAGGAAGAATCCCCAGCGGGGTGCCAATGGCCTCCTCCCAGTCTGATCTCTCCAGCAAACCATTTATCACCTGAGGGAAATGTGAATGAAGAGTTACTGCAAACATGCTCTACTTGTTGACACAAACATTTCAATGTTTGGCAGACAAATGTTGGAGGAGTCACATGTCAGCAAGCAGAATAAATAAATGATGATTAGAGAAGTGACTCTATGAGACACACACACACACACAGCAGAAACAAGTTCAGCAGGATGGAAGCTTCACTCCTAGGATCGTTCTATATTTACAAATGTCATGTCACACAGTAAAATGTCAATAATCCATGACAGAAAATCTGTCAACAATTTCCACATAGATTTATATGACTTCAATGCTCACACCTGGTGTTTTCAGGTGTCGGAGTGAAGCAGTTGACATCAACGAACAGTACAGAAAACTTTCATAGTGAAAGTAGAAGGTATCGCAAAATACAGGACATTTCCATATATCACGTGTTGGCAGAGCTGGGGTCTCCTCACCTCATAGAGAAGTCCGTCTCCTGACATTATGACCAGGGCGTCCCACTGTGACAGGTCGGCTTCTCTCACCAGCTCACGTGCGTGATTCTGCCGCTCTGACGCACAAGGAAAGCAGGAAGAGACATGTATTCAAGCTCTGTTTGTTTGTAAACAGAATAGCTCCAAAACAGACAAACAACGAAACCTTCAACTTGGTAGGAAATATTCAAACTTAAGAGGTTATTTGATTTTGTTAGTGCTCTTTAGGTTCCTTTCGACATCCAGACACTGGATAATTTCACCATTCATTTCTCTTACCTCCAGTGCAACGCTAGCCATGTGACTGCCACCTGCTCTCTGCATGTGCTCATTACGCATGGAATATTTTTGATGCAAATGATGTGGGTATTAACTAGATTTTATGCAGCAGTAAACTCTATGTCTATTCCTGAAAGCAGAAGAATGAAAACGGCACTATAAATATTTTTGGTTGTTAGGTCGAAATCTTTTTTTCCAGCTCAGAAGTTTCTTGTGTCTCTCTCTGCAACTGTGTTCACTGTCAGAGGTCAAGGGTCAAAGCAGGAGCTGTGATGTGTGAAGAGGAATCCATCAAGTCTCCTCCTGGTGCCACAACTAGTGACCGCCTGCAGCCTCTCTTCCATCGATACTAGGGATGCCTTTTCTTTACGCCTCTATTACTTCAGTTATGACTATACATGCGGTCTAAAGAGTGAGCGGCGGGATGTTTGCGTTCACTACCTTGACCTGCCCTTCAACATCAGCGATGATTGCAAACACAGAACAGGATTGCACTTCTAAATCTCTGAGTGCGGAACAGAAGAATCAATCTCTGCTCATCAGTCTGGTCACATCATCTGCAGAGGAAGGGCGGACTCACTCAAACACAGTGGATGGTCAGCTCACAGTTGCAGTGACACCCCTGTGATGCAGGGAACAAAATAAAATAGTTGCTTTTAGATGAAAAATTTCGGAGCTGTGCGCTTGGTTGTGAAGCAAGAGAGTAGAGCTGAGGTCACACACAATGGCCGAGACAGATGTTTTAATCTTACACATCTTACACAGCAGGTCTGTGGTGTCGGGTGTTAGTGCACCACCTCTGCGTGGAATATGGCAGTAATGCTGTGTTATTGACAGGTAAAGTTGTGGTGACCTCTCAGCGGACATTTCTCCCAGGTAGTGTGAGTAATGTCGAACCGAAGCAGGCACTATTTCAGCTCACTTATCGATCCATGTTTTTCAGTCCAGAACGTCGAAGCTGCAGCAGCCGCTGCGTGACAGAAGTCCTCCAAGCAAAAGTGTGAGGAATCAGAGTGAATCTTTACAGCTGCAGATGACAGCAGCACACACACACCCCACATGCTCTCCATGCAGAAGAGACATCCTTCATCTATCCTTGCACCGCTGGCAGTGCCCGCAGCTGCCGAGCTTCCAGTAATTAGTCTGACCACTTTTGTCAGCCTCTGCATCAGTTATCTGCCTCACACAGATGTCAGCACCTTCAACAGTGAGCGTTGTGCTTTAAAAAAGCTTTAAGGCGTTTCCATTATTTTGTCCAGCCCCTGTAGTCCACTGATCACACCGAGGCACAAGACACGTGGCAGCTGGGATGATAACAACAACAACAAACATGGAGGAATCCCTGAACAAAAGCAAACAAAAGCATCTGTTTGCTTTTGTTCAGGGATGTTTTTCACTACACAATGGCCAGGGTTTCCATTACTCTGAATTCTTATAAAATTGAAATTCTTATACAAATATTTCCAAGACATTAAAAAAGCTTCAGTTTAAATAAAGTGATATATAAAGTGATGTGGCTTCTTGTGGCAAATATTCGGATACCATTAAACTGCGAGTAATTGAGATTTATTTATTTATTTGTGTGTTTCAAAATGGAATGACAATATCCGCCTGGACATCATGATCCCACTGAAAGACAACACTAGTTAAAGTCTGTATATACCATTCTAGCTTCCTCAACTGCAGGAGGAAAAAACCTTAAATCTAATTCTCCGTAGCTGACGCTTCATTTGGAGCTTAAAATGGAGATTAAAGTGAAAGATTTATTTCAGAAGTCAAAGAGATTGCATCTAAATTTTCCTGCTTTTCAGCGACGTAGATTTAAGGATTAAAGCCAATGTTACATCTACACCCCAAGATTAAAAAGCCAAAAAGTGCATCGCTACAATCACTCTGTGCTTGTTCCCGGAACACTTTGCCTCGTCCTACTGAGGCTGCTCACTAGTCTACGGGGTAGAAATAACAAAGAATGAGAGAAGACGACTGAAGATGCTGGGCACGACCTCAGCGGACAGTTTTCATCAGTCTGATTCATGAACTCATGCACTGTCACTGTCACCACCTGGCCAGATTACTGCGGCCACTGAGACTTCATATCAAACGCCACCAATGGGATTTATGTTAGATTCAAGTGCATGTCGATCATATCTGTCATCCATATGTGCGTCTACACAAATGCATTACATAACAGATCTGCATGCACGTGGGTCAGTGACAGTGGCTCTGAAGAACGATAATGACAGCACATAAACACAAGGGGGGGTTTGAAAACAAGAAGAGGAGACGTGTGTCGAAGGTTCTCGCATGCTAAAGTTTACGGGATTGACGAGGACATTAACAAGCTTTAGATGAGATTAAGTTTCTGATGGGAAGCTCTGCTGAGCTCTTCGTGCATGTGGGAACTTGAGGCAGCTTATGATTCCACAATATTTTGGAGGAATTCAGTTCAGCCTTTCAAAATACGCTGCAGCATCCACGTGAAGAGAGGCTGTTTCGTGTCTCTTGCCACGCTGCAGTCTTATAAATCTCCCCTTCAGTGGACCAGTGACACGGCTGTGACTCAAAAGCACATCCACCAGACCGGTGGCACCGCACCTGACTGCCCAGTTGACTCAGCTTTTCAACTCACCGGTGATCACCAGAGTGTGCGAGACCCCTGCCTCATTCAGCATCCTCTGTATGTGGTTGTTGTAGAGAGTGAGCGCCTGCCCTTTTCCGCTCTGCGGATTCACTAGCAGCATCATGCGACACGGACGGGGCAGCTGGCTCATCAGCACTCCTGCAGAGGAGAGAAAAACAGTGAGTGACAGCTGCCACAGCAGACCGCAGAAACATATACCTGTATATACATGCAACACATTTGCTCAGAAAGTGCGGATGTCAACCAAGCTCATTTTCACCAAATATTATTGGTCTACTTCTAAGGCCGTTTCAATTGTTCCGTCATTGATATTTCAAACTCGCTTGCACAACACACACATTTTGGAAGAGGTGAGGCTTATGTTGCAGCTTTCCTCTTCACTCTCAAACAAAATGTTATGGCATGAAATTTCATGAAAAAATGAATAGAAAAAATATTATTAAAATTCAAGGACCCATGAAATAGCAAACATTTTCTACCTTCCTTTTTCAATAACATTTTAAAAACTCTGCTCAATTCATTTCACCAAACCTATTATCGCCATTATTGCTCGAATAGACCTACTTCCTGTCTGTGTCGGACCTGGAAACTTTTTGGCATAATTGTGATTCAGCAGTTTCTTTTCTTCACAGTTTCAAGCAGCCTGTCTTAACTTAGGTTTTGAAAACATCCCCCAGCAATTGCCAAGCACTTGTGCTGGCGCCAAGGGTGAGCAATAAAACTTAAGAGGAAGAAATGTGCACTCAACTCAAAATGAATGAAAAATGTCATTCCCTTTTGCAGGCTTTTTGTGAATTAAATACCTTTTCTGTGTAGTTCCGTAGGACTCATTGTACTCAAATAGTATTTGAATACTATTCTACTTGAATTGATGAAACACGTTGCAAAGACCTTGTCAGGTCCTGCTTTTATTTTCTCATGTCTTCCTGTGTTTGTGTCTCCGAGAGCTTCACAGCTAACAGCACACACCTGGAACCAATCGGCAGTCAAGCCAGTGTCACCTGGTGAACAGCTCTCCAGTGCCAATGTTGGAAACTGACTCCTGTTTGTTACTCTGTTTTCTCTTTTATTATTGCAGATTCTATCACTGCGCTCGCTTTGCCACACATTTCCTCCTCCTTCCTGAGTTCAGCCAGGTGTGAGCTGGACCACTACGTGCTTGTTTGCTCTGATTCTCAATTTCCGTGCAAGAGTTCCGACCTCCACACTACCTTCCTTCTTTGCCATTGCTTGTGTATTCTATACCTTTGTCCTTGAGCGACACGTGGTTCTCTTGTCTGTGTGCTTTCATTCATTAAACTGCTCATTTCATTTTCCACGTCTCCGTCTCTCTGCACTCCACGTAACCACACGCACTTGGGCTTTGCTTCGTACAGCCCCTGGCAGCGGATGTGCCAAAACTAACATCATACATCAATAGTAACTGTCACTGACTGAATATGGAGACATTCTACTGCATAGCCTTGATGTGAATTTGTTTGGTAGTTGACAGAAAATGCTGGTGAAGTTTTATTGCAGTAAAATCTGACAAGAACCACCAATGCTGGCCAGCCAAACCCAATGCACTTTCATGGACTTATTCTCAAAATGAGTCCTGGTTTATTTGGTCTAAAATTGCGTTCAAATTGTTCCCAGCTTTATGAATAGATTCATACATTTTTAGGCTTGTCTGACTTTGAGCATTGAATTTCCTTGGTATTAATGTTTAAGAAATAAACAGGTTGGCAAATCAGAATTTGTATTATTCAATTGCAGATCAAAACACAACCACAAGGTCACACACTGCCTTTTTCTATGTTTATTTTTTGTAATCTATGGTACATATGGTGGTCCCTCTGATGTTTCATGAGGTTACCAATCACTCACTGTAACAAATCCTTCAAAAGATTTGTGGCTCCAGATCGTAGTGCAGAACACGACTAAAACACGATCATCTGTTCCTTGTCCCATTATCAACAATACATGGAAAGTTATTTTTCAAAGAGACGGAAAGATCAGCTTGAAGAGTGGCGAGAGAATGAAGTAGAGATGATCTTAACAGTATAACTGATAACTGTAATTGAACTAGGCCGCATGACATGACAATTTGGATAGTTCCTTGTATCCACTTGTGACTTCCTGTTTCAGTTAGATTTCGCAGAATGTCTATTAGGGCTGTCGACGTTAACGCGTTAATCTACGAGATTAATGTGACTGTGATTAACTAATTAAAATAATTTGACGGCGTTAACATAATTTATGTCACTGCGCATGCGCGACTCCTGACAGCGAAGCCGGAAACTTTTGGACATCTGGGTCTTGGTTTTGCGTGTAATCTACTGCCGCTAACACCAGATTGGATGTGATGGAGAACGTTGGAAGAGGATTATTGGATGGAACGGTTTTCAAAACGCTGAGTGACGGAACAACAGACCGCTCTAAAGTTGTGTGCTCAATTTGTAAGTCTGAGTTCCGCTACCACCGTAGTACGTCCACGCTACGATATCATTCGAAAGCGAAACACCCAACGGAAAGCACCGCATCTTCTGCCAGCCGCCGGACAACGCTCCCCGAGTACAGTCGGTCAATCTCCAAACCTGTGAAAGAAAAAATCACGAATGCTTTGGCGGTTTGGGTTGCCGCGATTGTCGGCCAGTTAACATTGTGGAGGATGCTGATCTACCCTGCGCTGCTCACATTTTGCAACGGACAGTCACCGTCGCCCTAAAAGACTGCGGTTTTGAAAACGTCCTCGCTAAAAGTCGGAAAATAGTTGGACATTTCAAACACAGCCCATCAAATGCTCGTGATTTAAGAGCACAACAGACTGCACACGGACAGCAGGTTTCACTGTCAGGCCACACTGTCCAAAAGAAAAGAGCAGCATTGACTCCAGAAGATGTAAATAAGCTTGTGTGTCTCAGTAACTGGCTGCAAGAGAAGCAAAGTTAAGCCTAATTCAGTGAAGAAAGCAAAAGAGATTTTCCTAGTTTAAAGTGTTAAAGTTAAAGTGTTTTTGCACTATACCAATAACAATGTGAATGTTTAAGTTCATTTTGAGCACTTGATATACTGTTAGGTCACTTTATGGTCTTTTTGTGGCAATATAGTTGTTCATTGTTTGAGATACCAGTGGATGTGTTGTGATGGGTAAGCTGCGTCATTTCATAGAAGAAGCAGATTTATCTGTTCTTGGTTTTCTTTAGTTTTATTTATTTATTTATTCAATTTTATTTTGATGTTTTTTGGCCATAGCATTGGTTTGTAAGCTAACAGCCCTTGTGATTTGTATTTGCCCTAATAAAAGAAAACTAAATAAAAAAATTACAAATTACTTGACTGGTTTACTAATCTCTTTCAATCTACATATCTTAATAGTTTTGTGTTTGCCTGAATACACAGACTTTCAACCTTTAATCGCGGTTAATTAATTAAGGAAAATGAGATTAATTAATTTTTTTTAATCTATTGACAGCCCTACTAATAATAGATGACAAATTCTCCCAAGGCATGTTTTATATGACATGTATTCTGAAGCCACAAAAGAAAAGAAAATTTAGATGTAACTACTAACTGTCATTTTGCGACAAGATATACCATATTTTTAGACTGAGTAGACCTGTCCCTGGTCCCTGACTCAGTGTCTGGCTTTCTCTCCTCAAGATCGATTGAGCTCTTTCTTCCTCTGAGCGCAGAGCGAAGAAGCCTCCATTCCTGCAGGGCTAGGTTCCAGAGCTTCATCTGCCCTTCTGCGACAAAAACAATCCGCAACTTATGACAGCATCTTTTTTTCTATCAAACAAATCTATTGAAAATCAGTTTCTGCACTTCAAATACAAAATAAGAATAAAACAAGACCTTGAAACAATATTTGAAAACTAATGCAGTGGCCTTCGTGTGGAGTCTTGCCCGTGATGCATGCTTATGCCACAGATTAAGCCCTTGAAAGGTCACAGTGTACCTGACAGTAAACGCCTTATTTTACTTTCCTATCACACGTTATGTGACCTCAATGAGAGGAGTCAAACATCCCCTCTCACTGGTGCATGGGCGTACCATCAAAGGCTTGAAGCAACAGCCAACTGATCTATTACTAAACCATTTAAATTGCTGCATAACTTGAGAACAATGACTGCAAGAATGCAGTGAAACAGGTAGATGCTTACACACTCATCTCCTGGGATTGAGAAACCAGTTGGTTTAGACTAACTCCTGGTTGACTCATTTAAACACTGCTCTCTGCCTGACTCTCAAGTCAGGTGAAGTCCACGGCACAAATGTTATTTTGCTGTATAAGATATTTTACGGTATCCACTTCATCCAACTGGCCTTCACTGGCAACTGAAGTCTCTGCCCCGGCTTCCTCCCTGCCACAACACCCCCCCACACACCATGTAGACTAAATCCAGTCCCCTGCCACTTCCTGGATGCCAAACCCAACTTCTTGAAACATTCCAAACACCATTATCTTCCCATCTCTGTCCATCCACGTCCCGGTTTCCTCCTCTATCATTAGTCCGGCCGCGTAGGCACAGAGCCAAAGGATGACAAACGTCTGAGCGGTCAGACCAAAATAAACCCCAAAAGAAGAGGGGAAAAAAAAGTCCCTTCTAAGTGCATAATTGCACACACAGCCGTTTCCATGATTGATGTTCTGACTGAAAGGGTGGGGAGACTGTTGAAGTATGGTGACGGACGGGCGTGACAGAGATCACCAACTACTGTAATGCTCCAGAAAGCACTGAAAACATGAGCTGTGCTCCCCAAGAGGGAAGTCTAGCACTGACCTCGGTACCACACTGCGATCTACAGACAGATGTGATGGTGTAAATCACATTTATCAGCAGTGACAGACGGTTTTATTGCACGGGTTCTTTTCATTTGAACCGTCTGAACGGTGATCAACAGACACTCTAAATGAAGAAGACGAAGAGAAGAGAAGATAAACATCCCCTGGATGCATCTGAGCCACACACTTGATCTGTGATTACAGCCGTCTTAGCTGCTCGCCTTAAGCCGACAGCATGGGAACCGTCCCAGAACCTAATGGAATAATCACCACTGAGGTAAGCACCGTAGGAACCCACTGCTTAAATGAGAAGGGGAAAACCCCTGCGCCGGAACAGGTCCACATTATAGCAAGCTGACTGAATATAGTCTGGGAAAAGAGGTATGCGTCGACCCGACATGTCCAAACTCCTTCAGCGGCAGCTTGATGGTTTCACTTGGCAGGAAACCAAGGTAAATCATAAACTTCAAATGCATATACCTCAGTGCAACCAACGGCACTTTTCCGTTTTCACAATCATTTTAAAAGAAGTGTTTTTACCACGACACTTTTTTGAAGAGAGTAGTTTCTACATCAATAATGATGCTGGTTTGATGTTGAACTAACTTCCCTCTGCAGGGTGAGACCTTCCTCGGACCGGAGAACACCTCACCAGTGAGTCGTCCTAGAGGCGTTCCAACAAGAGTCACATCAGCAAGCTTCTCTCAGTGGAGAGGAGCAGCGGTTCTGCCTTAAATCTCTCCGGGCCCCACGTGCCGCCCCATAACTGCGGGACATTCTAAATTGGTATCTACCTGTGGGTTAGGGTGAGGGTGAGGTCGAATGTAGCTTTATCAAGTAAATCTAATATATAAGTCACATACTAGGGTAAAAATATTGAGACCGGCACTGAAATAGTAATAAATCATTTGCCAGTTTCAGGAAGGTTCGTCTACTTGTTTATTCCAAAAGAGCCTGAGTACTGTCTAAGTTTCTAGCTGGAACTTTGAGAATCTTGTTTAACTACATTCAGAGAAGTAGAAATACTTCATTCATGCACAGGTCTTGAGGTGCTATTACTTGTTCTCGCTGCTAACCCAATTGTAGTTGCTTTGTTGGACAGATTACACAGTCAGTTTCAAGTAAGTACGGAGATGATCTGTGTCTAGCAAGTGAAAAAACTCAAATAGCATAACTCAAAGCAGAGTTGCTGATGTTTAATATTCAGTATCATGCAGTTCAAAGACTGTCACCGGCTGCGTCTTTCAGCTCCCAGCTGGAGATTTTCTTTAAGTAGCTGTAATAATTATTGAGGACTTGATGTACAAATATTTCCTGTGGTTATTCAACAACCTTTAGTTCTAATGTCAGAGTGACACTTGGCTTTGGCTTCCACCTGATAGGAAGCTGTTATCTGTGGTGTGTAGGAACAATCCAAGGTCAGACTGGGTGTACAGTCTCAATACATCTTCTTATATTCCTCCAGTGGGCGGTGTAAATTACCTGACAGAGTTGGGGAATGTTGATGCTCAACCAGCCGCACTTGACTTGTCACACACAAATGTCGACAAGTCAAATGTGAAGAGCAAATGCCAGGCCATTACTGATATTTAACTGGTGGTTTAATACAAGAAACAAACAAGAGAATGTGACTAGAAGCAGGTTGCACTGGGGCGCTCACATCTCTACATTCCCTCAGTGATGTAGTGTCGAACAAACCCAAACTGAAGGAATCCAATTTCAACATTAGCGAGATTGAAGGATTAGGCCTTTGCTTCTTCTCCTTCCTGCAATATGATACATGGGTTTAAACACCAGGCATCCAGTAAATTTGAGTTGGACCTGAGGACCAGATCAGTGTTATGCGTATTATTAAACCATTCAAGATGATAACTCTTTATCCTCAATGACATAAATAGAATACATACAGAAGAAGACTCTTTGAAAAGTTTGAAAAGATGGATTCAGAAGAAAAGAAGTGGAAAGACACTTTTTGGCATATTAGCAATATTGTTTTCTGGCTAAAAGAGTTATTTTATGTGTGCGCTTAAATCCTTTCAGTTTCCTTGTCATTGACAATTTAGTTTTTAAGTCAACTCCTTAATCAAAAAAACAAGAGATAATAATATGTGTGCCAAGTTTAAATTGTATAAATTGATTCTGCTGGTGACAACTTCCAAGTTCATCGCCGGCAGCACCTGCCTCAGGTGAGTGCCCTCTTTTATCACTAACACACCTGCAAAACTGCCATTCAGATGGGCTGGTGGGGTTCACATTTTTGCTCTGAGAGGAAGACATCTGGCAGAGCTGAAGCCACAAGGGACTTTCTGAGAGTTGCTTGCGACTCACAGAACAACAATGAGTTATTACTTTAGATGCTGATCAATCAAAAGATTCTGTTGAGTAAGAAAACGGAAGGTTTGACACAGTGTGTAGTATGAGCTGTCACGGAAGTGGAGGAGGAAGTATGAAAAACGCATCCAGGGTTGGTAAGTCGTACAGCGCTGAGGAACCTGAACTACAGAGGTTCCTATAGTCTTCTGCACCAGAAGGTTTGCCACTTACAAGATAATGACCAAAGACCAGAATTATGACAGAAGAAAAAAAGCGAGGTGCAAGTGTGACAACATGGCGTATTCAGACTTGAAACCCATTAAGTTGGTTTGGTGTGAACAGGAGAAAAGGGCGAAATCAAAGCAGCTGACAAGGGCCACACGTTTATGGCAATAGGATTGTGAAGAGTAAGAGGATTTTAACGCCTATTGCGCGTCTCATCCAACACAGGCTTTTAGCCAGGAGGGCGTCTGGGCGTCTGCAAAACATAAAAAATGCATGCCAGATTCTCAACCGCAGTTTGGCTGCCAGATTACGCTGGTATATGCCGGCATCTGGCGAGATACGGTCAAGAATTGGATGTCCGTTTTTTCATGTTTTGCAGATGCCCTGAGGCCCTCCTGGCTAAAAGCCTGAGACCAACAGCATGTACAAATCAGACAAACTAGCTCAAACAACCAAACCAATATCATACACAGAGGCAGCAGAGTCACATGACAATGTTAAAGTAAAGTTACAAAAAACTGCAACGCACATACAATGAACTGTATTGTGGTAAACTTGAACATGAGATTCCAGATGGTACTGAAGATACAGTGAGAAGCCCTGCCATCCAGGAGATACACAGAGTAGAACTGCTCCTGGTCCACGGTGAGAGACGTCAGTTTAGACTACTCAGACATCCCTAGTGAGGTGTGAGGGTCCAGCTGGGGGAAGGCCCCAAGAGGACATTTTTAACACAAAAAAAAGCAATGTTACTGCCCTACAATGATGTGCCAAGCTATAATTTTGCAAACTCTGCAGATGTTGTGCGTCTCACTGCCCCACATGCTCAATGACGGCAGCTTCTTCTGGGCACAGTGAGTCCAAACTCTCAGCAAAGCAAACAGTGAAGGCACGCCACTGACCACGAAGGGTGTGGACGGAGGCGGTGCTGTAGAGCTATATAAGGAACGGTAGCTAGTTCGTGACTGTAAGGCTTTTATGCCACCACCTTTCGATCACATGCAATTCTACAACTCAATGAAAAGCAGGTTCAGGTAGAGGTCACGGCCCTTTTGACATTACATTTGAAACCAGCATTTCAAACATTAACAAGAAACCACCTGGTCAATCTTGGCAATGTGAAAAAACAGGGACGTTCCAAAGATCACTGACTTAAACCAGGCTGTCTGTCAGTTGACGCCCTGGGACCCTATAGACTTGTCAGCTTCACCAACTTGATGCACAGAAAATAATAAGTTAACACCATTATTTCCACAAAATTCTCTCGGCTCTTTTTCTGACACACAAATGAGGAATTCAAAATAGGTAAAGATGATCGTGTCGGGTTGGCTAGCAGCTATAGGTCACGGTCTATTGACCGGCAGACTTGATCAATGCAGAGAGCTTTGTCTGCTGCCAGCACCTGAGCTGAAGGCTGATAGTACACAGCCACGGATCAATACGGAGAGTCAATTTTAATCATGCGGCTCCCAAATGGAAGGAAGCGCTTTGACACACAGATAACATGTAAATAAAACGTAAATATCCAACCTCAGCTAGGCTGACGGGGTGGCGTTCAACGTCACAAACAAACAGGCCTGGAGCAGCTGTGTGTGGTGAATAGATCAGCTGAAATTCATCCACTGATGGAGCCATAAAAGCGCGAGGGGGTAAAAACACTGAGGGAGCGCTGACCTCGATTAAAGTGAAGGTGAGGATGTGACAACCCAAACCTGATTTAGGGTCCTCCCTGTATAATGAGCATCAAGTGCTCCCCGACTCCCCAGCTCTCATGATGAAACAGAACCAGCAGCAGATGCAACATTCTTCTTACCAGGTGGTGAATTATTAACGGTGAACTTCAGATGTGACTTCCTGTGGAGTTTTTGTGTAAATACAGGGCATACAATTAATAAGGCTCAGCAATGTGTCACTGAGCTCATGGAATTCACTGAACTCTAGTAGGTCCTTTTAAGGCTCAGACTCTCACACAGTAGTCAGGGTTTTTTTTCTGGTCGCTTAAACAATAATAACAGACGTGAATTTCCATTCAACACTAACCACTACTCCACCGTGTATTTATATTCATCCTCAATAGCTGAAATTAAACTCCCAACTTGTTTGTAACACAGTCAGAGGTAGAAAAAAAAGGTGCTTTAAATGACAATTAGTTCAGTGAAACCCAAGAATTGCCGTTTGTTCTTGGTCCCACGGCGGAGAACTAGTTCAGTCAGTTAACTGAGAGCCAGTAAATCACAATAGTTGTTGAAGCCAAAAACCCATCTAGGGTTTCTAGAACAGCTCCAGCCGGTCCTCAATGACAATGACAGGCAATATAGAATGGCGTCTCTCACGTCTCTTTGGGGAGATAGAAATGCTCCCTGGGAGAAAGGTATATGGGTCAGCATGATACTTCTCCAGGAAAAAAGTATTTCAGAAAAGAACTTAACTGGCCGTGTTTCCCATGTGCAGGGAGTGATGAAAGGGAATACACGAGTACATTGCAATTGTTAGGCTTGAGCACTATATATATATATATATACACACACACACACACACACACACATATATATACACACACACACACACACACACACACATATATATATATATATACACTTAAGCCCAAAATGATTCATACCCCTGTCAAAAACAAGGTATTCCTTGTTTTTTTCAGTTACACATTAGTATTTCACCTTAGATTTGCCATAAATAATATATGTGGGCCAGTCATGTCATGTGAGGTAACACTGGGAAAGGTGTTAAATTATACTTCAACAACAAAGCCACCATGTCCAAAATGGTTCATACCCCAGTGATACCAACACAGATAGCCACAGCATATTCAAACAAACCGTGGTCTCTGAGGGTCTGAGTTTGCATTTTGTTCTTTAACCAGTTTTCGGACTATAAAAGTTGACTTGCTTCTGACATATCAGTCAGTTTCGAGTCAACACAGGACTTGCCATGGCAAAGACCAAAGAGCTCAGTGAGGACTTGAGAACACGCATTGTAAACGCTAAAATGGAAGGGAAAGGGTACGAAAAAAGACACACTTAAAGAAAGATCAAAGCTTCTGGTTGTCTGTTCAGTGGTCAGATGAAACAAAGATGGGGCTTTTGGGCGCAGAGACATGGCTTTCGTCTGGAGAAAGAAGGGTGAAACCAAAGAACACCCTCCCTACATCATGAGGAAAGAGCAGCAGATAAAAATTCTTCAAGAAAACCTCAAGAAGGCAGCAGAGAACCTGGGCATGGGGAAGCATTGGACCTTTCAGTAGGACAATGATCCAAAGCATACGACAAAGGTGGTGAAGAAATGGTTCCAGGACAAAGACATTAATGTTAAGAAATGGCCAAGTCAAAGTCCTGATTTAAACCTCATCGAGGACTTTTGGATGGAGCTCAAGAAACGGGTGGCAGCACGGAGACCCTCCAACCTCAAAGATCTGCAAAGGAGGAATGGTCCAAACTTCCTGTCGATACGGGCAAGAAGCTTGTGAGCAAATATAAAAATCCTTTGGAGGCTGTGATAAAAAATACGGGGTTTGCAGTATTGAGGCAGGGTATGAACAGTGATTTTTTTTTTTTTTGTTTTCACCCTGTTTATTTACACTTTCTGTCTTAAATAAATTGGTTATGGCTTCAGTCTTTCTTGTGTGTCCTATTTAAGTAAAATCTGAAGTGACATACAAATGTGTAACTGAAAAAAAAAAGGAATCCTTTCTTTCTGTCGGGGGAATGAATAATTTTGGGCTTAAGTATACATATATATATATATATAAATAATAAGCAATAACTCACCGTCTCTCACGCACGGTTGACACCCACTTCTCTCCCGGATAGCTCGAGCCCACTTCTTCGCCTCCTCGAGGTTGGCATCGGGGTCCTGAAGGGAGCAGAGCCGGAAACACTGTTCCACTCTCTGCCGCGACACTCTGGAGCACATCCAGCGGCGCCTCAGCGGGTAAAAGTAGGCAGCCAGGTAGGCAGCCGGGTCCGCGCCGGTGCCCGGGCGGAACGCCCGGCAGCCCACACAGTCCTCCAAGCTGAACACCACTCTGTGGCGCGCGACAGGTGCCGAGTTGAGTCTCTGGACGATGAGGTCCCGGTCCGTCAGACAAACAGCGCAGAGGAGTTTTCGGCTCCCAGCGACGGTGAACTCTCCGTACAGAGAGGGTGCAACAGTGTCGCCCTGCTCCATCCTGAAAACCCCGGGGAGAGCTGGACGCGTGGGTCCGAACCATCACAGTGGCAGTCATTCACTCATGACTGCAACTGTGCGGAAGCTGCGAGTCTGGTGTGGTGAGTAGACTGTTGTCAAGGTGACGTAATCCAACAAGTCATATCCGGTGGTCTGTCAAGACAAGAAAATAAAAGGCATGGAATTTTGACAAAGAGAAAAAGAAAATAATTATTTACGTCAGACAAAGGATGCTAAAGATCATCGCTGTATAATTTATTATAAGAATGAATGTTGTGTAAATATGATATGTATAGCACACGTAATAATAGTGACAGCAGCCATACAAATAACTGTATATATTTTTGCGTTAGTGTTATACAAATATGTTTATTTAATAGCATTGGATTATAACAATATTTAACACATTATCTTCATCATTTTGTGACACTTGCAACGTCGTCGTTATTAGAACTTGAAAGCCTCATATTCTCAAAAGCCTTGTAAAAATTAATTCCATATTGCACTTCTCCAACTTGCACTTGCAGAGGTCAAACCCATTGGGGAACTGCGGAGACCTGTACCAGAGTAATGATAGAATTAAAAAAAAAAAAAAAAAGTATGTCGGAAATTCGGTATCTACAGCACTTTTTAACTTTTCTGCGGTTCAGTCGGTAAAGAAGTGCCATACTGCCCCCTGCATGTATAAGTTGGAAATGCTGCGGCAACATCAGAATACGAGGCAGAGGCTAGATTCTTTTGTAATACAGTGAAGAATTGAACGAATGACTTATACATTTAAAAATATTACTAATTTATTTAATTATAAAAAGAAAAAATAATCATATTTTTTCACCATTCAAAAATTCCGATTTTATTTTCATAATCAACAAGGCATGAAAGAACCACTAAAATGAAACCAATAAAACCTTTTGAAATATCATAAATTAATAGGAAAGTCTCGTCTCAAATGCTTCAAATAAACCAGTTGACAAAATATTTAAATTTTTCCAAACTTTTTTGTCATTGATCTTCCTGTTCTTCTTTTAAAAAAAAAAAAAAAAAAAAAACAATGTGTGCTGCCCACTTACATCATATTTGTGACCATGATACATGCGCATTCGTTCGCAGTGAAGCTGCAGATCTACCAGGAGATGGCAGTATATAGCTAGAGGAATGCATGAGAAATGCAGCGCTCGTTTTCAGCAGAGGTTGTTTTTTGCATGGGTTTCTGAACACATCACATGTGAGATCTAAAATAATAATCAAATCCCAGTATAGATCTAACCTAAAATCTAACACGAAGAGATTAATGATTCATAGATGAAAATGGTCCTTGCATTTCTGAAGTAATATGAATGTCACTCCAACTTAAAAAAGGGTTAGGATCTCTGCACCATACATGACAGCTGTCTTTATTCCAGACATCTCGGAGCGCTGTCTCGGATACTAATAATAATCAAGGCTGTCTGACTTGGAAATCAAAGTCATTCTAGTTTCATACTTTGCCGGGGGGCGTCAGTGTGTGCTTCACAGAATGGGAAAGAGGAGTGGGAGGAGGAGACGGGCGAGGTGAGTGCACATGCAGATGGAAATTAATGGTCCCAATTAGCACCTGGAGCCAGAGGGGAAACATCTTCTGCCGCCGTCTTTTTCTGCATCATATTCACATGCAGAGCTCGTAGTATGTGCCCGAGCCAACGGCGCTGTCCGTCCACCACTCTACTGGATAACTTGTGTGCCATCTCCCATGATTCCAGGAGCCACTGTGAACATGTTATTTTCCGCCTCTGAACTGTGCCTGATCATTACACACATTAACCACAAAGAGGCTTTTCATGTCGAACTGCAGGGTAGATGCTGATTTCCTAACAGCTATTGATTGAGGATGGCACAGCTGAGAGGAGCAAAAGACTCTCGTCTCCAGGCGGCTCCAGCTGTGTGATCATGATTGCAGTGCGCTGGGGAAGAAAAGCAGAGGGCTGTCCCTGCATCTGTGCGAGCTTTAGGCCCAGGCTCATACCTTGGTATGCCACGTTTTCAGATCTGTCGTGTCACTCCACACGTTCCTTTAAGCCTCAGCCCAAAAGCATTGACAGGTTCTTCATGATGATGAGAAACCCTCTGTTTCCACGGCAATGCAGCTCCGTCTCAATACGGTAGATACATTCATTCAGCTGCTTATGTAACGCAAACCTTCCAATGCCCCTTAACCACCCTCTCCCAGCGCTCACACACAAGCAGAGGCAAAGACACAGTGGGCGGATGACATAGCTCAGTATTTACAGAGCATTGACAGTTCACATGACAGATTTCCCATCCTGTCCTGCAGAATGGCCCCGGCTCTGCGTCTCCAAAATCTCACCCCTACTTCGCCAAGGTGCTTGTCATTGTTAAATAAATACGTCCCGTCTGGAGGCAACACCATTTACAACGCTTGTCCCTGCAGGGCCTCTCCGTCTAATGTGATTCTTCATTTCACCTTGGCAATTTTCAGACAAGCTAATGCATCAACTTTCCCCGTGAACATGAATACGATCATATTTCTTGCTTTAATTTGTTTACCAAAACAAGGCAACCGTGTAAAAGTGAAATTGCTTCTCATAGTAGCATGGTACTTTGTCTTGTTTATGATTTGATCTAATAGGGACCGCCAAAAATTGCAACAATATTTTTTGTAATATTCAAAGAACTGTCCTTATGTGAGTTCCTCAGTAACAAAATAATTTATTATTTAGTCCTGGTAATGGCCAAAGAAGTCCAGGGAGGAGACAGTTTCTCTTCATAAGCAAGGATATGGTATATGGTACATTAAAACATTTCAAGACTCACAGCTGGAAGCATAATTCACAAGTTTAAAACTAAAGGCACAGTGGCAGGAAGTGGATGGCGACTGCGGTTGCTGACCGGTATCTGAAGCAAAATTAGGTTATACATTTTTTGATGTATTACATGAATAATAAATTTTAGTCCTATCTGATCTGAACATTGACAAGAAAGAAAAAAATAGCTGCCAAAGAAGACTAGCTATTAACTGTTGAAATAAAGACCACACTAAAGTTCCCATCTTCAGTGTTCGCACTAGTAACTTTTCCATCTGAACAAGCGCACTTCTGCTCAGTCCCATCTCCAGCATGTTGGTCAGCCGGCAGCCATCCAAAGCGTGAAGTGAAATTGTGCCAGATGAAGCTGACAGGGGGAAAGCCCGGGTCCCTCCTCATCTGAGGGGAGTCACTCCTCATAATATGGATGTGGTTTATTGGGTCACACCCACTCTGTGCTCACCTTGTTGTTGGAACGCGTCGTGCCGGGCAGAAGCAGGGCATGAGCTCTAATATGAATTTGAAAGGATGTTAATGCTCACTCACCAACTCGAGCAACTTGCCTGACGTGATTATGCTGATCCCATGTTAACGCTTGAGAGACAATGCTTGGAATGTCGTGGCCAGCGGCGCTAAAGATGTGACATGTTTGTTCACTGAGATGTTCCTTTCTCTGTGGATGCAGTCATTTGTTTGCAACATGGGGATCCATGAATCATTGAGCATGTCATGGATGGAGCACAAAAGGGACAGTACTGATGCACTTCTCTGGTGATCAAACCATTTTCCACTAAACTGAAAATATGACAATATATAAACAGTAAATGAGCACAATATTGTTTTTGAAACTGAGGATATGCAGGCGGTCTAAAACCCCATGCATCATTTGATATTTTTCACTCACGCCTTTAGATTAATCTTTTTATTTCAGCTCTTATTTGAGTACCAACTAGTTGATCTATGTTCTTATTAATCCAGATTTTCTTGTGGAGATGTTGTGGTGTCGGGGCTCCGCAGGCTCTCACAAGTGGTGGAGTTTGACTGCAGAACGGTGTGTCCCTTGCACTAAATCTGAACTGCCATATTGGTTCAGCGAGTGAAACGACAGTTCAAAAGGCAAAGACAGCCAGATGGACTGACTATGTGGCAGACAGACAGACAAGTTAGATCCACAGATGGATCGAATGCTCCGATCCCATTACCTCCATTACAGTCTCAAACCTGGAGTCACGTCTCCTGCTGCTCAGAGATGACCGGATCATCTGCTCAGCGAAGACAGGTTACTGAACTTGGCTGCTCATTTCCTGAAGTGGCTCCATGCTGCTACTCAGCAAACACTTGTTGGAACTGCCAGCCCAGTATCTATGGAAACTCAACATGCAGCCATTTATACTTTCCTGTTCTGTATCTTGACAGAAGAAAAAAAAAAACGGATTATTGCTGGAAATTGTGTGTCACATTGCAACTATTCAATCGCAATCTTTGGGGGGCTTTTTTCCCACAACACATCTCACGACAAAAACAGAAACCTGAGGGGTTGAAGAGGAAATGATTTACTTTAAGTGACTCAAAGAAAAGAGGGCTACAAGCAACTGATTTTCTTTTGAAGTTGAAGTCATAACTCTGGAATCTGTCTGCTGTTGAGATGGGAGTTCACTCCTAACTTTGGTAGAGCAACATCAGCCATATTAGTGGTATAAATGACACATTTTAAGCGGCTTGTTCCTGTTGTTTATCTCATGTTAAACAACAAGAGATAAACAACGAACCAGTCTAATGAAGTATGGCAGACGTCTTTGGAAAGGTTGATACCGTCCAGTTTCACAATTAATTTTTAACACATTTCAACTATATTATTGGTTCCATTGATAGTAATTATTAAGTTCCATAAGGAAAATAAACTAAATAATAAAGTAAAGTCAATATCCTTATATTGACTTTACTTTATTATTTAGTTTTTTGAGTGACAGGAATTATTCAACCTCCTTTGACCTCAGATTTGGGGACTATGTGAGAAAAAGTGGATAGATAGGGAAGAGAGATGTCTGCAGTGAAGTTGCTTAGTACGGATAATAAAAATGACATATACATTCAAATTAAAAAGTTTAAAAACAGAACATATTCCATTTATATCTAGCCTATATCTGCGCCTCGCTGTGTGTTTATTCCAAGTGAAGTAGGAGGCTGATTACGTCTTTTGTATGAAAGGCAGGTCCATGACAGGAGAGGGATGGTTGATCATTGTATGCTCCCACTCCGTCCATCTCTGCCTCTCTCTGACTCTCTGGGGCCATTTATCTCCTGCCATCATTCGATTAACTCTGCCTGTGGTCCGCCTTCAAATGCAGGAAGATCCGAATCATTCCCCGGCTTCTCAGGTTCGGCAGATAAAAGAATTGCGTTCACCTTGTCATTTCAGATTGGTGTGCGGCTAACAGGGAGCTGGAGAGGCTCCGCATCTGCCTCTCTCAGATATTCATGACATATAGCTGCCGGATTACACAGTGGCAATCTGAGTGCAGGCCTGGCAGAGGCCAGCTTCCCGGCGGGATGTGGAAAGTGTCCGTTTCACATGCTTTTGGGTTTCATGGCTTCAGGGAATTGATGCAAAAAAAAAAAAAGCAGGCACATTTGCAAAGATTTTAATAGAATCAATGCAAACACAGGAACATATTCCCATCACAAGAGGTTCTCCTGGCATTTATCGCTGAAGTAAATGTCGCCTGTGAGTCCAAGTGGAGGGCAAATTAATTGTATATGGTGTCATGGGGATAACAAAGACGAAAACAGCCTCGGCCAGGTTCCAGGCACCAGTGTAATCATGCAGGAAATCATTTCTCATTTGGAGGTGGAGGAAATGGTTTGGCTCGATGAAAACCAGCAGTAATAGCTGACATCCGGCACAAAGGGCTTGAAGTGTCATTATTAAAAACTTCAGGGAAATGTGAAATCGTGTGGAGATATTTTGTTTAAATGAAGATGAGGCTGCGCATCAGGAGGAGGTGTTAGAGTTTATTGCCCGAAGACAGCGATGGCAAAGATTAGACTTGAACAAAACTACTGACGGCACACGAGGGGACATTGACAAACTCCCAACAAAAAGTTGGCTGAAGTCACCAGCCTCAAGGCAGTCATTTTATATGCATAATTTCAGCTCAGTTGCACACGTGACCTTAACACAAGTATCATACATGAAACGTACACATCTAAAACAATGTGATTTTGAATGACAGAACAATTGGACATCAGGTTGGGCCAGTGTTTCCCAACCTGAGGCCCTAATGGGGGACAGGGGGGGTCGCGCTAAAAGTTTCTGTTTCACACCTCTGGGCCGTGTAACACTCAGTTTTAATACATTAGTCACCTATGGTGGCAGTAGTGTGTCATTGACTTGACTTGACAGCTGCATATTTGTGATAGTTACCAACTATGGAGAAGTGATACCACCCCCAAAAGTAAAACTTGTTCATCAAAGCAGTTTTTATTATTTTGGGATTATTATTTGGAAAATGTTATGGTGATACTTTCATTGACACTATATGCTATACTATACAATATGTATAGTTTTTGTTTTTGGAAACTGGAGGCTTCAGACCGAAATTTCATTGCCATAATACAGTGATATGTTTTTGTGCAATAACAATAAAGAAAGTCTAAGTCTAAGTCTAAGTCTATATTTATATCTTCATTAGGGGATTTTGAAAAAAAATACATATATTTTACTATATTTAGATATTGTTTTATTATATACATTTTATTCAGAATTGTATTCATGACATACAGTTTTTTTTTACAATTTCCTAAACAGTTTGCATTAAGAGTATTTTTTCTTTCTTTTTTAGTTCTGCTGCTGGTTGGACTTTTTAGATGACTAATATCTTTGCGATGATCACATGGCTTCATGCCATTTCCCAAGGTTTTGGTTTGTTTACGCGCAAGGAGATTAAACATGGTTATTAAACACAAGAGAAATCAAGTGTAATGAATCACATCCTCATCCTCAAATGTGCCCCGAGATCAAAAAGGTTAAGAACCACTGGGTTAGATGAGTGCCAGCAAAAATGTGACTGTGGCAGCGTACAGGTGCTCATGAGATGTTGGTCATGTGACTGACGCCCCCTGCACAATGAATGTTGATCCACAGTAAACATCAGTAGTGAAAGGAGCAGTTCACCACTATAACATGATCAGTGGGGTGTGAGTATGGTGGAAATAAAAACTCAAGATGGCAGATTTTTTTTAAATTTGTAGTTCTGAAAAAGGTTTACTAAGGCTACTGATCTGCTGAAGAGCAGCTCAAGATCTTTTCTCCATCCAGAACAGTGACATTATATGAGCCAATTATTCCACCAGATATGTAGTCCACACTTTTCTATGTCGAACATAGAAACTCACTTTTATGGTGACATTTACAAGGTGTCGCCGTTGGAGAATATGCCTGGATGCCAGAAAATTCACACCTTGAGAAACAGTGCTGTTCATTGGCAGTTCTTCGGGCAGAAGTATGTTACGTCACTGTAGTAACTGCATTTGCTTTTTCAGGGAGCTCACTAAAGAACAGCCCATAGCATGTGTGCAACTGACGCCGAGGAGGGTTCAGCAGTTGTGTCTACGTACAATTTTCACCTCATAATAATGTATGCCAACACGATACTCTTTTGCATGGGTGAGAATTGATAGACAATGCACAATATGGAGTGTATTAATGCCAACTTCTGCGAATACTTGTGGAGACACTGGACCTGCCCAACATAGTGATTTGTAGTGGAAGCATGATGAAGAACATGAGCTCACAATACACGTGTGATGGAGAGGGAGGCAGGAGGGAGGGTGATACAGCTGTCCTTTACATAGTCAAACAACCAATCTAAATCAAAAAAGCAATAGACAAATTAAAAACGGCATTATTTAATTTTACGTTTGAACTCAAGTTTCAATAAAATAACCCACCAGGAGTCTCTGAAGACCCGAGGATACCTGAGTATCACACACTGCTGTGTGAAGAGCAGCGAGGGAGGGGCGCAGGAAACATGGAGTATTTCATCATCCTGCTGTGGAGTGGAAGTCGCTTTTGATGAGAAAAGTCGACACCGTTTCCTTTTTAAAGAGTATTAATTTGTTCTTTGAACTATTTGTCTGAAGTCACATTCCTTTAATTGGATTTCCCAGTTATCTATCACGACACATTTCTTTTCTGTAATTACAGTGTATTAAAGGCGGGTAGAGGACACCGAAGAGAGCACTTTATTATTCCGATCAACTCCTTCTTAATAGAACTTATCCTCTGAAACAGGTTTGTCCAAAGACTGTTTGAATGATCCACTCATTGTTATGCATGCAGTGGCCAAGAGATGAAGAGCCAGTTGTGGCCATTGAAGGAAGGCTGGCTGTTCTTTGATGGTTCAGACGTGTTTTGTTAACCTTTTTGACTCGAAGGTTATGGATGCACTATTGAGCATGAGGTGAGCCCAGGTGAGAGGCGTTCATCAGTAACTTCCAGTGAATCTGGGTTTGTGGTGCGGCTGCCAGTATTCATGTGGGCGCAGGAGTGTTGGAGCAGCAGACAGGCTGCTGATCCTGAGAGAGCAGATAACAAAGTTAATCAAAGTGACAGGGAGGCAGGCAGGCGCGGAGACAGAGGATCCGAGTCGAGTTCAGTGGCTGGCGACACACTGTAGACGGTCAGCTGGACATAGTGTCCAGGTATGTCGGGGATGTGAAGAGTAAAGATCAGTCCATATAACAGCTTAAGAACAAGACAAATAGGGATTCGATGAAGAGCTGTAAAGCAATGAACGGCAATGCTGGGCCAACTACTTCACCTCTTTATCGATGTGACTCTTGAGAAAATGACATCATCAAATATATTAATACAGCCCAAAATATCAATATGTCCAGGAGGGCTGCTGCTTCATCAGAGCTCCTTTTTTACTCCCAGTGTAAAGACTGATCTCTGGGGATTGAATCAGGACCAAATGAATTTTTATATTACACAAGTCACACAAGCCATGTTCCTTTTTTATATTTGTACGAATTGAAATTGTATCAAATGATGTCTAATCCAGAGAATTCTGCACGGTGCATTGATTTTCTCAGAGCAGTCGAACAAATTGTAGCTTTTCTGTGCTTCACATGCTGCATTTTTTATGATATACATATACACACACAAGCATTAGTTGACTGTCCATCACTCTCATCACGGTGTGCAGGGTCACCACGCTGACCAGAACCACCCACTCAGCTGTCACACCACATCATCTTTAACTGTATCGGAACTGAAGACGCTGACAGCCATTGATGCAGAACTGAACCGTGGGTGGTGGTTCCAGGAATGAGGGTCATAGTTTAAATTTAAGGATGAAGCTCGGATTCAAAAATAAGAGAAAACCACACTGTGTTATTAGGTTTGTTCCAGGTTCACCAGGTTGAGGGACTGTTCTGCTGCGAAGGCCGACCCACTGTTGAATATTGTGGGTGTTTGCCTCACTGTTGTCGAGGATAAGTAAAACCAATGTGTATCAAACATTTGGTTCTCTGTCTTGCTGCTTCCAGGCTTTCATCTGAAGGCTGAGTCTTTTCTTTCTCTGGTATTTTTTATTCCATATTGTCTATATATTGATTTACTTTTTATTTAACTTGAAGTTAAACATTATTTCATGAATGGACTTCCTTTCTTTTGACACTACCCGGCCCAGTCCATGACACCATGACCCAAATTCAAAGGCCAGCAGGTTAAATGCTGCCTGCTTTTTAATTATTTATGGCCTGTAAAATGCTTCGTGCTACAGCAGGAGCAAGGAACCTATGACATGTGACCCTTTCGACAAAGAGACTGTCTCTTGAATACAGTCAGAATTAACTGCAGTTTCTGACTCCTTTCCGATTTAGTCACCCTATTGACCGCTGTAATGAAGTAGCATCTCAGGTGCCATCACCCTCAACAGCAAGCTCAGCAACGTTGACTTCCCATGATGCTCTGCTGCCCAGTCAACCAATCACAGTTGTTGAACACCAAATTATGGAATTTTTTTGGAGCACTCTGGCTTCATGCTGCCAAGATTGTGCCTTATCACATCAGACCAGTGAAATTACAGGTGTTTTATTGACATTAAAGAGCTAAAATGTGCTGTTTCCATACGTTTCAAACGTCTTCTTCTTCCTATTTCTCTTCTGTTCTGGAACAAAAGAGAGGTGAATTAATATCAACCTTCTAAATAGGGAAAACACAAACACGCTCGGATATTAACTGTCGAGGTCCAATAAACTTAAAGCGCTACATGGAGGAGAAAACTCAAACTCACACGAGGATAAAACTACTATAAGCGATAAATGAAAAGTGAGACTACTAAATGCTCACACACAGTCAAATGATCTGAATGGAGGAGAGAGAAACAGAGCGAGGAAGAACGAGAGCTAAGGAGGCGGATGAAAAGGAAATCAAGTGCACACAGAATTTAGAAGAACCAGAAAACACGAGAGGAGCGAGGGTCGAGAGAGTATTACCTTGAGCATGCAAAAACAACCATCAAGCAGCGCAGACTGGGACCCAGGTGTTTAAATCAGTGAAGGCTTGATCGTGAGACGAGCGCCAGCTGCGCTGCCATGAAGCTGGAGGGAAACAAGGAAAAGGAAACGAGACACCAAATAACAAAATAAAAGCACAGGAGAACAGAACATGACGTCTTGGCTGTTTCAGTAAAAAAAGACACCAGTACTAGGTCACCTGAGTTCAGTTAAGTTCAACAAGACAATTGGGGATCAGCCATTTTCAACATTTCAACACAACAGAGCTCCACCCACGATCGTCCGTTCCTACTGTATCTCCATGGACCATCTGAACTAGCGTTCAATGACATTATTAGCTTTATAAAGGAAACTGTTTGTTACCTGTACCGTTAAAATAACTGACAAAGACAGCAGGATATATTTTCATCACATCAGTACTTATTTAAACTTCCTTATTTGATGTAAGTGTTTGTAAGTAGTACAATGGTATGACTGCTATTTGTGTTTATTAACACACATCATAAAAGGTGAGTGTTGCTATAGCACTGACCACCATGGGACCACACCTTCTCCAAGTTACTGAACACACACATGAAGTGGATTGCCAACACCTTCAGTGAGTGGCAGGTTTGCTGCCTGCTCTGTAGCATCCCACATTGGGTAATAACAATCGTAGTGAGGATGATCATTGATCATTGCTCGCAGCTTCTACGGAGCAAAAAGGATCTCACCAGACCCCCAAGTTTGAACTGCTGCCATCAGGCTCACACTTACAGTCAGTCTCTGCCAGGACTATCAGACAATTTACTTCAGCAGAATTTCAAACTCATAGCTGCTCCTTTTAGCTCGATGACTATTAAGTTCTGTACTTTTAATTCCACGTCTGGTGAAATTACTGGCAAAACAATTAAGCGACAAGAGATTAGCGTCAGTCGTGGCTAAGCACTTTTTAAAATTATTGCCACAGACTCATCTTTGTTTCGTCACGTCTGTGGTGTAGAAAATGCAAATGCACTTTGTTTTAATCTGTACAATAGGATTCAATGAATTCCAAGTTGGCATTTCAAAAATCAATTTTAACCTTCAATAATAATCACTCTTCTCCGTTGTCTTGTAAAATGTGTTAAATGGCTCAACCTTTTAGCTGCCATGGATTATTCAGCAACGGCCTGTTTTTGTCAACGCACCATGTCGATGATAAGTATGTCAGCGTTGGCTGAGACATGACACATGAACAGAGTACAGAAAGTACCATTGTTGCTCCCCCTGACCTGTTTGCAGTCACTGCTTCGTCCCTGAGATCCTCTTAATTAAAATACCTGCTGAGAAAGAGACAAGGATTCTGGTTTCTGGGATTCAGTCAGCTCAGACTTTGTTTCAACCCTACGCACTTGCCTTGTTCTTTTGAAGTGGCTGGACATTGTAATGGGATCCAGTGAGTGGCACCTTCCTGAGGGCTGAGCATCTGATGAGGTCCTTTAAAATGACTCATGTTCTGCTCCACTTTTTCATGCTGTCCCTGGACAAGTGAGCCATCTCATTACACAACTGCGGGGACAGCTGACCGAACAGAGAATATACATAGGGTGAGATCTGAGGCCCATTTCACAAGGAGCCCTACATTTGGCTCATGGATTTTAATATCAAACATGAATATTTGTTAATGAGCTAAGTATATCAGTGC
Organism: Synchiropus splendidus; assembly: GCF_027744825.2. NCBI lineage: Eukaryota > Metazoa > Chordata > Actinopteri > Syngnathiformes > Callionymidae > Synchiropus > Synchiropus splendidus. The sequence continues at coordinate 33,653,995 of NC_071335.1, forward strand.
TTGGATGACTCGTACAAATTGTTGCCTCGTCCAGAACCATCTTGGTTCCACTCCTACGGATTCATTCAATTGTTGACTTAAATCATTAGCCTTCCTAAAACCAGTCAATTCTATGTATGAATTACAATCAATACTATAAACAACCAGAACAGTGCACAACGTAAACTGCAATTCTCAAGGTCTTAAGTCCAAATGTTGCATTTCAACTACTGGTATTGTCACCAAGACCACTTAAACCTAGACAGAGTCAAGACCCGGGTAATGATGGGGCGGGACCAAGTCCAGACCAAGTCCAAGGTTGGGGGGCAGCTCAAGTCTGAGACCGAGAGCAAACTGAAACAGAACAGTCCACCGAAAACCCCATCTAAGTTGAGTTTTATCAAAGCACATTGTACTGTTATTCTCTTTACAAATGGACACTGGAGACTCTTTACACATAATATTCTTGATTTCCAAGAAATTGTGAATAACACTGATGCTGCATTTAGAGCCGGCTTGACACGCACAGTTAGAGATCTCTGTTTCCCGCATCTCTGACTTGGAAGCAGCATTTGGGTGATGATTTTCAAAAACAAAACACTGACTTGCTTGAGAATTTAACACATTAAAAATCACAAGAGCAGTAATGTTGACTGGTCTTGACCTAAAATTCTGTGTCCATCATGGCCAAGACAAGGCCAGGTCTGAATGCCTTTGATTCCAAGTCAAAACCAAGACCTTGAAAACGTCTTAGTTTAGTTTAGTACTAAAACTATCATGCAGAGCAGATAGAATATATCTCGAAAAAGTTGGAAGTTGGGGCACCTCTACCTGGACTCTCCATTTGACCTTGGGCTTTATTTTCTTTGTTTGATATGTTTTGTTGTCAAATATCATTTTATTGTTTGGTGATGTTCCTTCTAAGATCCAAAGACCCCTGCAAAAGCAGCTGAGCAGCATTTCTAAGTAACCAAAGTAGCAGGCGACAGGGTCCAGAGAATGCAAAACCATATAACTAGGTGAAGGTCTTACCATACTGGTGTGGGAATGAGGGTTGGTGGAGCAATGTGCATGGATGAGGACAGACCTGAGCAACCCGGTCCTCAAACTGCCGGGTATCACCCTTCTTCCAACCAACAAGTGGACATGTAGGAAGGACCCTGTTGACAAAACAAATGTTTGTAAATTTCCTATGTTTGTAAATTTCCTATGTATAAAAAATGTTTGGGTGAGCTCTATTGTGGAGCAGAGAGTGTGTGTGTTCACGTTTGAAGTGTCCTGAGGGTTACCTGCCTCTCAGCTCTGCGGGACGGATCAGCAGTGTGGGGGATTAGAAAATCTCCCGATTAGAAAAGATGACATGGTGCATTAAAGGAGCACACACTGCTGCACACTGGAGCTATGTGGCGATGATTGTGCAGACTTTGTTTTTAATGCACTCCAGTGAGGTATTCCACAACAGGTCCTAGACTATTCCTAACAACTGCTTTATCTTTGCTGGCACTTTACTTGGACAGACTTTTGTTTTGTTTTGTTGAACAGAAAGAGATAAGGCAGCACTGCATGGACAAATCGACAGAAAACAACTGATAGTTTCTCTGGGAGACAAAACACTCCTAGTGTTATGATGTGATTTCAGGAATCTTTCAGTCTGCATATGGTCAGACACTGTATTTCAGAACACAACTGATAATCGATAAGGAAGTGTTCCCTAAAACAAACTGGGACATTGGGGTCTGGTGTCCATATCCTCATATGTTCACATGGACGTCTACACCCATTGCAACTTTTACAAACGGTATATGCGCCATATTCCATTGTTATGTACTGTAGTAGTAAAGGTCTTAGAATTAGAAGCATTTCCGGCACATTCTCCATAGTGGCCTGCTGGCTGTGCAAACGTCTCACCCAGGCGCCTTGGAGCCTCTGAAGATGGCACATCACTGTCAAGACCCGCAGGTGACACCTGGCTCCTAAACTTTTTCGTAATTTCATGATGTGTATTTATTGTCTTGCTGGTGAAAAACACTCCCTCCACTCAATTTCCCCGATGTGTTGTTAAACCAGCCAAGCTCGATCTGAATTTCCAAAATCCCTCCACACCACATGACAAACTAATGATGTTTTGACTTGAATTGTGAGAGCGATGGTCCAGCTATACAGCAGGTGCCGTATTAAGGAGATTAATGAGCCGATAAAGGTAGCAAAAAAGTCTAGGCCAACTCTGCTGAAATTAAACCAAGTCAGGGCTGAACATTGGAAGTCACTGTGGAGTAAAACATCTGTTGAATTACGTCTAATAATTATGATTAAGTTCTTTAATAGTATTTTTCCTGCTGTCACCGTCCAGCATATGTATTTAAGTTGTATATTTGGGTTATTTTTTGTCACTTACTGTGCTATATTTCAAATAGATTCAAAACTGCAGTATTACTTCTGATCAAAAATGTTGCTACTCATGTTTTTTGGATTTATTTTTTTCTTTTGGCCAAAGTTAATCAGGTTTTGCTCCTCTATTTGACAACAACTGATTGGAGGCAGGATTTCCATGCATATTAAAAAGTACCCTCAGCTGCTTACACCTAGTGTGTGTATAAGAGGAAAGTGAATTTGTTTTGATGCTTGACTACATGGAATAAATAGTGAGTCAAATGGTGTTCTCATGGCAACACCTGCTCCTGTGCTGAGCTTCATTTTATAATATTATATCAATATTAAAATTATTAATTTGTAATTCTTTTGTCACGTCTCCCTTCCAGCAGCTTTTCGAGTAGTCTTCGTGTTCTGCTTTCCATCCATTGCAACCGTGTTGTTCTGCGCAGTGTTTGTGTTTCACTGTTTTCCTCACGGTTTGTTGAAACCTCTCTTCACCATGACGATCCGTTTCATTTCTGGAATGGCAGGATTAATGTGCCCACGGATTCAACATGGGCCAGCCTTCCTGCGTCTCCTTTACCTCTCAAGTAGCATGTCTTGCAGACAGCAGGAAGCGCTAAGCCGCTGATGACATTCCAGGCAACATCTGTGTCTGAGCTGTCACCACTCTGTCATGAAAGCCCTGGCGCATGGACAAGAGCTGGATGGATGTTCGCAGAAGTGGCAGTCAGGAATGTCAAGTTTCTATGTGTGGCTGTGCATCTCATCGGCCTCTTAGAGGTCTGCTGCCTATGTCACGTAAATCAAAAATCCTTCTGGCCACTTCCATTACCAGCTTCTGTTTCATGGGGCTTTAGCTTCAACATTATCAATGAGCAAAGCCTAACTTCTGGAAAAGGGCAGGCAGACAGCAGCAACAACATTACCCTCTTTAGTGGACGTAATAAAAAAGTCATCCACGACCATGACCATTACGCTCACTAAAAGATCAGGCAACTTATTAAACAAACCAAACCTTCTAGGCTCTTTAGTATAGCTTTTTTTGCACTTTATATTATTTCTTTTTAATTTATTGTGATCTGTTGAGTACAGAGCATGTTACGAACATAATTTCCCTTGGGATTAATAAAGTTTTTTTGATTCTGATTCTGATTCTATTCCATTAGTCTTGTGCAGAAGGAACAGAAAAATCCAACTTAACATGGCGTGGCTGCACTTGCATTAGCCATACTGTACCTGGTATCATTATCAACACTGTCAACCATTAGTTTTGTGGAAGTCGGTGCTGGTGAGAGATCCTTCATCAGATTACAGTCACGACTAAAACGGACAAACGCTTCACTCCACAACCAACACATCCTCAATCCCATCGTGTCATATATTGACGTTGGGAAAGTTGCCTTTTGCTTCCAATACTGAGGAAAAGGGAAGCCTTCAATGTTGCGGGTTGACACATTGGCAGCGTGAAAGGTTAAAAAAAAAAGAAAAGAAAGAAAGAGGTAGTGGTCAGGGTAAGCTGTGGGATGGTGCTCCATTCATTCTATGTTTATTAATGTGTCAGATTACTATTTGAAGGCCATCAGCTCATTTTAGTCACGGTGACTTTCAGTACCCTCACTAAGGAGGAGAGCCACATAACGGGTGATAAATAGCGACTGACATCAGTGAAGAGAGCTTTAGCATGTCTCCCTGCGAACCTCGCGGATTCCCACACTCCTGTGTGTGGTGCTCCTTGCACTGCCACTCATGACCCACACCCGCACCTGGAGAGAAGTAAAACATGTATTTTTTCTCTCCCCCCACGCACGATGAGCCATGCAGCCCCGCGCTGTACGGAAGGAAAAAGTTCTCTAAGTCCATTGAAACACCTATGCGTAACATTCAGATCTGAAGGCTGCCTTACTTGTCAATATAGGACGCAAAAGTCCACTTTTCCAATGTCAATATATGACGCCATGGGAGTGAGGATCGGCTATAGGCATTTTGCTTGTACATTCTTTCCTTTTATCTCCAGTAGAATTAAGTGATGCCTAACTTCCATTTCAAAATGTTTGCTCCGAACATCTCACCTCCGCTTCTTTACCTGTATGTGTATAGCTGTATGCTGCTCAATAGATTAGTTAAATCATTTTCCAAAATAATTCAAGATCTTTGTGCTTTTCAATGACTGTTTTGAGCCTAGCGTTCACATTATAGCAGAAGGAGAGAGTGGTTTCCTGTTTAGACATCCAGATGACACATTATTGGCTATTTAGATGCGTATACATGTGGTCAGAGAAAATGGCCTCAGTGGTGTCTGGCATTTTCTCTGCTCCCTCCAGAGGGGACTCTCATTGTTTGCCTCTGAACGCTCCATTATAGTCATTATCTATTCCCAAAATACCTTTCAGTTGTTTGCCAGGGAAAAACATATGGTGAAGTAAGAGAAAGCAACAGAGAAATGCACACAAAATGCACCACATTTGTCAATTATTCCCAATAAATCAAGAAAATACAAAAGAAATGTATGAAAAAACTTCACTTTGGGAAAAGTATCTCATGATTAATAACAATACCTATAAGGGCCTCTCCTGGAATCACCATATTTCTAGTCAGGTTTTGTAGATTCTCATGGAAATTCAAATTCTAAACAGTAATATATAACTACTGTCTTCCACGATACCGCCCCGCTTTCATTCTACACTGGAAAATAAAGAATGAGCAGATGAAGATGTGTCGCCATGGAGATGCTGTAATACCCGTCACATTGTTCCCACTGGAAATACTCTGAGTGAATGCCTCCTCTTTCTCACGGTGCCACTTACCTTTTTTACTTATTCAAAGAGTCTTAGGGGCAACACAGTACGTGTGTTGCGATCTCAATACTTGTTATAAAACGCTGCATGTGACACACGAGAACCAAGTCTTTGGCGAAGGGAAATGCAATGTGAGGTTTGAATATATTGCTATATGGAGTGTCTTCCTCTGTGCATGAGCCTCCCACTGGAGCCATAGATAGTTTGGCCTGAAGCATCAGGCAGCAAACACTGAGCCATTAATCACTGATTAAGAACATTTAAGTCACACTGCGGTTAATTATGTCTCGGTCCTGAAACAGTGGGACTGTCAAGAAGAGGATCTGAACGCTGCCTGCAGGCAGAAGAAACACAGGTTTCTTCAGGGTCAAGTGAACAATTCGTTCTTTGGTTCCAATAAGATGGAATAGACGTTCAACTGAGACCAGTGTCGTGAAGTGAAGAGCAGTGGGAGACAGTGTTACACCTTCAATAAAAGGCCTCCCTTGTTGGTGTGGTGGTTGGTGGTCGTACTCTACCAAGTGGCAGTGGTCCTACGCACACACATACACACAAGCATGTTTGTATTTCTAGAGTTGTGGGGACATTGTGAGGTCTCTCATCGCTTTCCCCAGCCTCTCACCCTAAACCTAACCATCCAAAACAAATGGCAAACCTTAACCAGGACTCTTAACATGTCCCCACAAAGGCATAAATCCGCACATGGTTAGTGTTTGAATTGGTCCCCACAAAGTGGGATAAACAAGCCCACACGCACACGCACATATTTATTTTGCTATTTTTGCGAGGACCTCTCATTGACATAATGCTTTCCCCTGCCCCTCACCCTTAACTTATCCATCCAAAACCTTAACCAGGACTCAACCAAATTTAAACCTAATGACAATAAACTACTTTTACTAGTGTTTTAACCCTAAAAACCTTGTGAGGACAGGCCCAAATGTCCTCACAAAGCAAAATGTCCTCACAAAGCAAAATGTCTTCACAAGACGGTGACTTGTCAAGACTTGGTCCTCACAAGCCTGCACACACACATACAGAGAGCACATTGGTAGTGTTTCTCTGCCTGGTTATACAGTCACTATGGTGTATTCCTCTGAGGTGACTGGGTTATAGGAGATTTTAAGGTTTTTTAGTTGGTTAGTCATATCACCCTAGCCCATCCTTCCCAGGCTCCTGGTTCTCTTCAGTTCCACCCAACAGCCAATGTACGAACCAGCAGAGACGCTTTCTTTGCTGTCCATATCTGTGGCAGCAATTTCCGGAGGACTGAGAGTGTTAATATTATTTTAAATGGAAACAGAATACAGACTTTTTTAGTTTTAAAACTATTCTCCAGTGATTTCTGATATGGCTGTCAGGCTGCTCCAGACATGGAGACGGCAGATTCTGCAGTCTTGGTGCTCTGTCTGGCTGATGGGCAGAATGATGGGCTGGGTGAGGTTGTTGAAATATGGCTTTGCTTTGAATACAAATTTGACACTTTCATGGTGCTGACTGGCAAGCGGACAGGTGTCAAGAGTTCTGAGTGCGCTTCCAATTATTTCTGATTTTAAACGGCAGGTCTTCTAGATTGCTTTGGCAGGAGAGGACTGTTTAGGGGCTGAAAGTGTGTATGACAGTCACCAAAAGTGCCTCAGGTGTACTACTGTGCTCTGATCTGTTCAAACTGGAACAGTCAAGAACAGAGTAACTGAATTGATAATTCAAGTTGATATTTGATCGAGAACACACTCTGACCATTTAACAAAAATGCTACAAAAAATAAATAAATATATATATATATATATATATATATATATATATATATATATATATATATATATATATAAATAAATATATATATATATATATATATATATATATATATATATATATATATATATATATATATATATATATATATATATATATATATATCTGACCATTTAACAAAAATGCTACAAAAAAAAAAAACAGATTGCTTTTGTTCAAGGATTCCTCCATGTTTGTTGTTGTTGTTATCATCCTAGCTGCCACGTGTCTTGTGCATCAGTGTGATCAGTGGACCACTGCACTTACAAAGGTTCCCTGTTGTCTTGAGAGCAAATTGTTAAATAAAATAAAATAAAACATTTTTTTTGTTCTAATTATTATTATTATTATTTTAAATATTTATTTATTTATTGTGCGCTTATTGTACATTTCCTGTTTCATGGGCAGCAATTTGTAAACATGCTTTTTTGTCATTATGTTGCTCATGTTATTCATATCAGGTAAGACATTCATGATCATGAAATGAAATATTTTTCCGTCTGGATATTCAGCGCAATCTTCAAATGCAAAATCCTATTGATACGCACAACTGCAGAAGCGCATTTTGAGCTTTGCATCTGTGCTCCCCAACATGACTTAAATAATACCTACCATTCAACTAACATTGAGGTTTTGTTTTGATACCCCAGCTGATGGGAAGGTTGTAGGCTTTCTGTCCCTTTAGTGAAGAATTCTGTCTTCATTAAAAATAAAATATATATATAAAAAAAAAAGTCTGGAATCATAGTCTCACTTTTCTCCGGTGATGCAACCTGCATGTAACAGATGGTCACAATGGTAATGCAATTTATTCCTGCCTTTTTATTGAAGCGATGATCTGAGGCCATCTGGCTTGTGGCATTACTGAGGGTCGCAACACAAAAAAGCCACGCCGGAATAATGTACAAGTATATTTTAATGACGAGTGTTATTCATTTCAACACGTCTGTACAAACATGCTGAGACACAGGAAAGCCACTGCACTTGCTCTAACTTACAAAGCTGTCTCACATGGACATATCAAGACATACAGTATTCCAAAAACATTGCGTAGAATCCTTCTAATAGGTATGATAAAAAAATAAACTTTTCAAATGACTGACCACCACAACACCACCACACATGTACCGCTGTGTTGCTTAAGACGGTGTGAGTGAAGCATGTGTTTGGTGTGGCTCACTCGGCATGCAAGGCCATGCCTGAGACGCACGTCTGTGCATGGCCACATATAAAAGACAGAGGTGATCCATAACTTTCGGTGAATGGTGTGTGTGTCCCTACATAACTGCGGTGGTTAATCGAGTCAAACTGCGTCTGCTCTAACCGAGCCGAGGCAGTGACCCGGCGGCTGCACAAGAGCAGCAGTGCTTTATCTCCATTAAGTGTGTTTGCAGATGGGTTTCGCACCACATGGTGCGGCATAAACAATGGGACAGAAAAACTCTTCTGAGTGAAAGTATTCCTAAACGACAAGTCACTTGAGCAAAACAGCAGCCCACACATCAAAGAGAGGCTGACGTCAGATGTGGGAGAGTGCTAGGTTTTTACTGTTCAAAACCGCATTACTGCTGACAGAGCTGAAGTGTGAGGGTTTGTTTGACCACCTGACCAGTCAGGTCACGCAGGTGCCGCACCTTCTTAGTCTTCTACTTCTACTCTACTGAGGATCTCACTCTATGCGTCTGACATATTCCCTGTTTCCTCCTTTTCCATGTGTGCAAACCATAACCTCCACCCTAACTTCTCCAAACTTGATCAGCCCTCCTCTCCTCCTATGTGACTATCTTCCACTCTGCTCTGATCCATACATAGCAGCCATTGCCCCTACTGTCTTTTAAAGCTGGTCATCGTATCGTCCAAAAATCATGCTTGAGCTTAACTTATATTTGCTCGAGGAAGGTGCCATGATGGTTCTGTTTCCGTTTGTCTAGGCTTATTTTTCACCTGCCGCCACCTCAGATAAGCAGGAGAAAACAGCTCAGCAAGCCTTGGCTTCTCAGTCTACCCCCGTCCCTGGCTTCAGTCCTTGACTGACCTTTCCATAAATTGTCAACACGGACTCCTCTAATTGAAAAGCATTTAACAGACTAAGTTCCTAACAGTTTGTCAGTGAGTTGGTTTATCCGAAGTGATTACGAGAGGTCGCTGCCAGCGCAGCGTATTAGGCAATAATTGATTCATAGTTTAAAATGCATCGGCCTGTTGGTAATTGTTTTCTTCTCGGTGATGCGGCCCTTTCCCCGGCAGTCGGTTGTTCCGGTGGATGAATGGCAGAATGAAAGAGCAGTGGAGGCTCATTATTTACGTATTAGTGCCAGATGCGATGGCGACGTGGGTGAGATAGGAGGATGGGCCGATGAGGCAGATGCTGTCTGGGGATATGAACGAATGACCCACCTAAACAGAATCACAGTGCATGTTTGGGAATGCAGGGATTGTAAATGTTGTGTATAAAGGACAGCACTGCAGGTTGGCTAAGGGGAGGTGATTCATTTTTTTGACACTCGCAACTCGCCCTCCGCTTGCTCGCATGTTTGGATAGCCTCTAAACCCTCAACGGTTCCTCGAATGCATCTCAGATGGGATGCCGAAGAGGCTGCGTTAGTGGCAGTGGTGTAAATATTAGCATGAAAGCGTGAATGAGTACGTGTGTGGTCTGCGACTGTGTCACGGAGCTGACATTTTCCATCTCAGGCTCGAGGCATGCTGCTTTCAGAACAAAAGCAATGTAAATCAACAGCATTGTTACTGGCCCAACACAGCAATGAGCCGTAAACAGAGGTATAAAAGTATGCACAAGTGCCCACTTTACACTTATACAAACACTCTAGTTAGATCAACAAGACATTGAGAGCACATAATTCTTCAATAGAGACGAAAGAGGACACAAGTCCCCTGAACATGAGGATACAGCTGAACATGAAGAATCTGTTAACAGTCAGTAGCTCCATGGTCTTTTCAGAGGGGGCTTCTATGTTCCCCCACACTTAGCTTCTCGGTCCAATTTGGTGACTCACGGCATCATTCACATGCCGTGTGCAGAGAAATACACTTGGTGAATTGGTCATTTAGAATATTTGTTTACAGACAGCAACACATCTGTTCAATAAAGGGGTTAAGAAATCTATATAAAACAGAATTTTAAGATCGTTTTTTAAAGATAGCATTTATGTGCTATTGCATTTTTGTTGTTTTAGTATTCAAATGAACGTCCAAACAAATCATTTTCTGAGGTTTTATCTTGAGTAAGCTTGTGATATAGAGCTCAAAAAAATAGCTAAAGTCCAGCTAAAATACCGACTCCGCATATTTGCCCTGTTCGCTATTCAGCATGAAAAATGCTAGGATTATTGGCATCTGCAATGACGTTTAGCTCCATTCAAAATGAAGCACAATTACATGAGTGGCCAATTAAACGTGAGCGAGGATGGTATTGAGTGTATTTACATGTTTTTTTTTACGTGCTATAAAACATTTATCTCGCACCACAGTCAACGCTACGTAGCTCTAAAGCCGACTTAACCACCTAAGTTATATACTAAGTCAGATTGTGAGGATGCAAGTTGTGTCACAGAGCTTGTTTTGTTTTGTCATGTCATGTATTTTTGGGCTGCATCACACATATGAATAGTACAGTATTATGAGAGATAATGATCGCCTTAGTTGAAATAGCTTCCAACTTTTATCGCCTGTTAAGGGGTCATTTGCAAGAAAAGCTTAGGATGTCATTTTACTGAAATTTAAAAAAGGATGTTTACATCAACTGCATGTCTGTATTATCTCAAAGAGAACCTTCTCTAACAAAGCTTGTCGGCTACTGTCATGACAGCACATTATTTTTTATTTATTTCCATTCCCTAAAGTTCACAGGAAACTTCCGCACAGCGACTACACACAGTATGTTTTCACACAGCTGAGCTGGAGACTTGGAGCCAGCCCACATCTGTGTAGGCCCCTGTCACATGCCAGTACACCGCCCCCATGAGTTTGGTCCAAATCATCTGCACTTCTGCCGTAAAGAACTCCGGGAAGTCTTCGGCCAAGACCTCAAGCATCACTCCACTCAGAATCTGAAAGAGCAATGGGATTAAAACACATGAGGATTGTGAAGAGAAAGCCAGCCTTCAGAGGGTATTGGCAGTAGAGTGGAACAAAAAGAAGTCTCTGCAGCTGAGCAGTGGGCGAGACAGGTGAGAATTAAACATGAGGACAGAGAGGCATGAAAGTGGTGGGTGGACAGTCTATACAAAAATGAAACAATATGAGCGTGAAAGTAAAGTAGGGCACATCCCAGTCAAAACAAATGTGCGCACTTTAAATAGACTCGCTAAATCTGTTTTAGAAGCAAACAATATTCCTTTGAAAAGATGCAGCATGAGATGAATAGTGTTGTTTTGTTTTTGTTTTTTCAAAATAATTGCACAGATAAATCTTTGTCTCCCTCGTTGATTCTCTCGAGCAGAAACACATACAGACATCTGAAAGTCAAGCTCATGAGTCATAAACACGGGGACACCGTCAACATACTGAATACGCAGCAGGTGGTTATGATTGCCTGAAAGCTTTATTCATGAAGTGAATGCGACACATTCTGCGGGGAATCGGGAGCTTTTAAAATAGTGGTAATGTGTTTTCATCCCAGCCGCATTTATCATGAACACACTTGGGGAGTTAAAGCCCCAGAACCAGACGAGGATTTTCTGAATCAGAATTATTGCATAATTACAAGTTATTTTTTATTTCAAATGTTTTTTTTTTTATTCCAACTACTGTGTATGCGCTTCCCCTCCACTTTTTACCGCCTCTTTCTTACTCTTGACTTCAAATGCTGGATGTAATCCACTGATTTAAGAAATGCAGTCGACAGAAATGGTGCATATGACCTAGTGGAGCCTTACTGTAGGGAGGGATTTCAAACATTACTTTCCTTCATCGTGTTAAAATCATATGTATCTTTCATGGAGTGATATTGGGGGATCTGTCTGCCTTTGCTGCCTGCTCACGGTGGTCAAGATGCTCCTGTAACACACAAGCCTGAGCACATCGGTCCAATTCAGCTACCCGCTCCGGCTCCCTGTCGCTTTTGTTTACATTCAGAAGCATTATTGTTTATTATAGCTTACACTTGTTTCTCAATGACTGTGTGACATCCTGTAGGTCCATATCATCTGATCAGAACCAGTGCACACTGACTTGAAAATGTGAAAATGGCGACTGTAAAGGGGCCCAATTACGTTTTTTCTGTATTTAAAGAGTTATCTACAGCAGCGGTTTTCGGGAAAATGATCCAATTTCACCTCATTTGTGAGATAGAGGTGGGTGATATGATGACAACCAACCTGAGGAGATCAAATGGATTCGCTGACATTCTCTCTACACACTCTACTGTAGAGCTCCAGTGTGTTGATGCGCTGATCTGTCCATCAGTCAAAGCAGCGCTGCTGTGGTGCGCGGTGCTCCTCTTCCCACACACTCACAGCCAAGAAGCTGCTCACATGCGCAACTTTCAGCTGTTTTTAAACCTGATGCGCCTCTAACTTGACCACACTCTTTCACCACAGAACCATGGAGGGACTCATCCTTGTCGGACCCACAACGCCAAAGACTGTCTGCACCGCAGAGCTGACAGAGCTGACGGCTATTGTGACGCCTCACTTCAAAACTTTATTGACACTCATGGACTGACAAAGTTTGCTTTGTGGTTTAAAAGTTGCCGAAAAACTAAATGCGCAAAATAAATGTGTGAAGAGAGAAACCAAGTTCAGGCAAAGAATGCTGAGGATTTGTCTGGAAACTCAAAAACTACAATAAAATCATTCAAAAGAGAAGTGATAAAATCGAAACAGTTATTTAAAGTAAATAAATGAATAAATAATGATATACTTTGGCATGTTGCCCGCCCCTTTCTGGACACGTATGAAACAAATACTTACTCTACTACTGCTCTGCAATTTGTTTCAGCCTGGAAAAAGAGTGTCAGTAGCTGCAGTTTTTTTTTTACAAATGAATAGAGATTTTCTATAGGACTTTTATTGCAGCTGCACCTTGGCCGAGGTTCCATTGGTGGTGTGCCTCTGGATTTTTTGGGATGAACCAAGGGTGCCATCACTTAAAAAGGTTGAAAAACACTAATCTACAGCAACTTGAAACGTCACCTTAACACATGCTGAAGTGAGAAAGAATGATGGTCATCCATTTACCTGTTATTTACTTGGAAAAATAACAAATATGGTGTCTACACAAAGCGCTCGGGTTTTGCCCATTCCTTTTGGTTACAGCTCTCATTACTGTACAACTGACATCACGAAAGCGTGTTCATGTAACCCACAAAGGATCACTCTATTGATGGCACAAGTAACGGCACTGACTAACTTCATGGAGCAACTTTTTAACCAGTGTCTTGAAAAATGAAATGTGTTGCTGCGAGGGAGCGTTAACTCAAATGTATGACACATTTTGCATCTGTTCTAAATGTAACTTAAAAGAAGATGTTATCGACGCAACATGCAAATGAGTTTACAATAACAACCCGACGTGACAGATACAGTCAAGAATATTCTTTAGGATGACCTCAGAGGCTCTGGAAAAGTTCAAGAACATGCTACAAACTTAGCATTATTGACCACTCTTGTGTGAGTGGTCAAAGTTACATTGAGAACATATGCAAAACATGACAAATTTTCCATTCATCGCAAGTTAACTTACATCTAGTGTGATTAATTGAGATAAAAAATTGTTTTTATTGAACTTGGTATATTAGTGAATCAAATGATGGACCCATACATACATTTAAACAACAAAATATTGTTTATTTTGCATCAGTTTGACAATAGCACAATAAATCACCATGGTGGCAATATTCAAGTTTTTATATCACTTTATTTAAACTAAAGCTCTTTTAATGTCTTGAAAATATTTGTGTAAGAATTTCTATATCTATAAGAATCAAGTCCATTCAGAGAAGTGGAAACCCTGGCCATTGTGTAGTGAAAAACCTCCCTGAACAAAAGCAAACAGATGCTTTTGTTTGCTTTTGTCCAGGGATTCCTCCATGTTTGTTGTTGTTGTTATCATCCTAGGTGCCACGTGTCTTGTGCATCAGTGGGATCAGTGGACCTGCACTTATGTGCAATAAGGCCCCTGTAATGGGTTTAAAGTGCCATATACATACTTAGTATGGAGAAAATGGTTGGGGATAGGATGGGAGGGTTGGACATGAAAGAAGTGAAAAGGTTTGTAGTACCTTGAAGTACATGGGCTCCACCTTGTGCTTGATTGCATGGGCCTTCCCTACCAAAGCCAGAACCGCTGACACCTTCTCCGGGTCGTGAAGGTTCTCCACCACGGTGTTGATGGCGTTCATCACCCTGCGAGCATGGTGCCGCAGCTGGCCGCTTCGCTCCATCTCCTCGGGATCTTCCATGTCTTGGAACTGACTGAAGTACTGCTTGGCTGATGGGAAGTTGACAAAGAACCTACGACAAAAGTAAAAGGACTAGTAAGATTTAGACATCCGAGCGGGACGGCAACCAGTTTGGCAGGTGAGAACAAAAGTTCTGCAGCGTCATGTGACGGGTGATTTCCAAAATGCCTTTTAAGAACTTCTGAATCCAAGTCTTGGTTTTGCTGTACACTCTGTACACAGCTTTTTGATCTTGTATAGTTGTTTTCAGCCTCAATGTTCCTTGTTTTACTCCCACTTTCCTCAACATAACAGCACTTAAACAACCTTCCAACTTGAGCTGTCTTCAACTCCCCCCTCGCCACCCTCATCTGAGCCACCAACTATTGAATCAGAGGAGAGTTTGAGGCATAGGTAGAACTGTTGTAGTATTATAGGATGGAGGAGGTGACCATGCTTCATCATGGTCCCTGCTTTATAATGTGAGAAAAAGAAAATAACTGTTTGAGTAACTGTTTGCTTCGTGCTATATTTGGGTGTAGTATATAGCAACATGTAATAAGAACATTTTAATACAACAATTACATCATTTTAATTTAATTAAACATTTTAATATATGGGTGTCATTTCTGCTTCCCATCAAGAGAGCTACGCAAAAAATATATTTTTTGACTTTGGTTGTTGTTAATGGAGGTTTGCGCTTCTGGACAGAAATGTTCCTTTTATCTTGATAATTGTTTTTTTAAATGGTGTCTTTTCATTGAATTCTATTGTCTTGCTGTCAAAAACAGGAAACAATGTACACCTTTTTATTTAGGAAAAATAATTAAAAGGAACATTTACAATACAATGCCACGACAATGCAAGCGAAGCCTCTCATTATTGCAAATGTGACATTCTCCATATCATCTGCGGAGCAGCTGCTCCGGCCCAATCAGAGTTTAATCATTTTTCCTACCAGACGCAGCTTCACCAGAGAACCAGGTTCCTCATTAGTCTACAGTATTTATGATTATAATTATTCGCTCCAGACAGCAAGTCGGGGCTTTTCGTATCATCTATCTGCAGCCGTAACAGAGCCGGCGTGCCTGGGGAGGGCAAGGCACCAAAGACAGCAGAGCTCCAGTTTATGGCTGTCAAGTTCACTATGATTTATCAGTGAAGCTGGTCACAGCTCACACGTCCACCCACTTCCTCTTGTCGAGGAATATTTACCTTCTCATCTTGGGTTCCCAAATTTACACCCAGGAAATAAGAATAACATGAACAGAAATAGTCATAACACAACATACTAATAAAAAAAATGCATGTATTGCTAGTTTACCAGGGTCATGTGTTTGTTGGAGCCCATTCATTCCACCTCAGGCAATATGGAGGTATGTGATGACAGAAAATTGTGATCAACTGAATATATTTCATTCAAATGGTAGTTATTTCTGATTCATACTCCAAAAAAATACCTATTTTGCTGATAGTTGTGTGATCCACTATATTATTCAATTTTAATAATTAAAATGTTCACTAACTTACAGAAATTGTTAAATAATAGTGGCAATTCAAAGTGTGGTAGGTCATTGATAAACAAAAACAAATGCAATATAATTATATCTCTGCATTACTTTACGTTTCAAAATATGGTTTGAGTTTGATTTGTGGTTAGTTTTATTTTGAAGCTCACACACTTCTTGCTTGAACTGATGTGACCTCAATTAAAAGACAGTCATCTCAGAATAACGGCAAAATTAAAAGTGCACTATCAGCCATCGGCTTGTTAAGTAGCATGACTGGACTCACTTGTGACGTTCTCAGAATTGTACAGGAAAAAAATCTTTCTCTCCTGGTTTACAGTGCCTACTATCTTCCAGTATCTTCTATTTATGGTTGTTTAGTAAACAACGTGATTGAAGGCGCTGGGCGTGAACTTTCACAAATGAATTCAAATTCAAAATCGAGATGTAGTCAGATGGCTTTTAGAGAAAAAGCAAATGATTTGTTGCAAGCGTCGGCTCAAGCCGAAAAGCGGATGTTTTCCAAAGCTGCAGTCACAAGGACCGAGGAGGTTTTCGTCGCTCCGAGATGGTCCCAATATTAGAGGGTAATTGGATGCAGGTGCTGGAGTGCTGCCTTTAATTTCACCAAGTTTTGCTATTCATGAGAGACGGCAGATCTGACAGCACTAAAAGTTGCTCCAATATGTTTCGCTGCCAATAATACCCCGGCATCTGAGGGCCGCTGAGGAGAAATTGGTTCCATTTCTGCGTAATGTGTTGGAGGTAGGTGGACATTTTAAAAGGAAAGAAATCAGCATACAATTTGAATAAAAGAATCTTTAAGTAAAATCGAACCGTAAATGGGAACCTTAGCTGTGGTGTACAGTCCCTCTCTGTCTACTTGCTTGACTCAACCAACCACCTGAATCTCAGAAATACATGGATAATTCTAAATCCGTTACTTATGAATACACGTTGAATACAAGCTGCACACACCAGAGAAACAAACACTGCATTTACAAGTGATCTATACAACAGGTGTGTACTTCAAAATGTAATAACATTTCACTTCACCACGTAATGAAGCCCCCCCTTTACGTAATGACATAACACAATTTGCAATAAATGCTAAATGCATTACTTAATGCACTTGCCCACCCGGCAGCCATGCGTCCAGGCTCCCTAGAGAACCACCATCAATCTGGCTCTGGATCAAGCTGGTTGTAAGAAACGCAAGCATCCTAGCAAAGACCATTAGGACATATATGTTCACCCAAGTTTCATCTGGACAGTAGAGGCTTTTCGTGCTGTATAACACAATATGCGTTTACATAATGCACAAGCACAATTGTGTTTTTACAAGTGGGGAACCCTAAGCGAGCAGCAGTGAGTCTGCAAACCTTTGGGAACACACAATGAGATCTGAATTTCTCATTACTGTCGCTAGATCTCCATTTCACATTAATATTTACATGATTCATTTGCTGTGTGAGTGTGATCTCACGGCGCTCTGGATGGTAATAACTTGACCTGTGTCTGGAGAAACAGCATCAAAGCGTGATCTGTTCCTGATGACCACATTTTGTTTCATTTTCATATTCATATTAGCTGCTGGATGGCTTCGGAGGGGGTTTCATTGAGAACATTGCTTGTTGCAGAAGATTTATTTGCTGTTTGACCAGATATTTGGTGTTGTTACGCTCTTTCATTGCATTATTCTGTCATTTATTTTGTCATTTTGGGATGTCATTTTTTTGGCGTGATGGCCGAGGTAAAACACCTGTTTGTAATGCTCATGGTTCAGCACTGACTATTCAAAGCATGTTACTACATGGCGTGGTTACAGAGTAAATTGGTAATACAGTTGGCCTTGACTAGAGTTATGTGATACACCATGTTATTATTGTCTTAATATTGCATTCAACTAGATAAGCAACCACAGCCCATCAACTGGACATAACGGATGTTCGCGGTTATGTTCCACCAGTTACACAATGGGACTGGGTTGGGTCGCACAATGTCGGTCGGACTGTTGGGGATAAACCAAACTAGAGACCTGATTCTTGTCCATCTTAGTGGGCTGTTAACCAGCTGTTTTCTCGAGAGAATGTGACTCGAAAGGTCAGTGCTTCCTCACGGTCAGTGTAAGTAAGGTAGACCTTAGGGTGAATGATATACAACGTACTCTGCTTTGGTCTTCCTGGTCATCAAACTTCGCCCACCCTCCATCGGATACACCCCCCATGCTGGGAAAAATCTTGGGGTCAACCTTGTTTGGAACGCGAGACACATTACTCATGCCCAACTTGTCACTAATTTCCAGCAGCCAATGCAACTTCCTCGGCCTCACAAGTCGTGTTAAAAAGGTCAGTCAGTCCAGTGTGGGTGGGTCAAGTTAGCAGAGCGTCAGTTTGGCAGAACTAGTGTGAAGTAGTCCTGGACGCCACAGCCTCTGGGTCCATCAGTCTTGCTGATGAACTTTCCCTCTCTGCATACGCCTCAACAAAATCTGGCCTCATCTTTCGAAACTCGAGATATTTTTGCTTTAAATCCAACACACACTGCAAATGCAGTCAATCAATGAAGGAATCCTGGATCCAAATGACAGACAGAACAATCGTGGATCATACACTTCAGTAAAAACACTGTTGATTTTGAGCAACTCTCTCTCGGGCTCGCTGCAATGAGCCACGAAAAACTTGTGTTCTGTTTCATGCTGTGCTGCTCTGGAGGTGCAGCCTCAGATTAGGTTATGTGCTTTGAATTGTTGAGCTAGTGTTTCGACAGGATCTACATAACCAAAGAAACACCAGTATGATGGTCCCGTCCTTGCTACACCTGGCACTGACTTTTGTTCTGCAGTCAGTAGCCGACTGCTGGGTGCCTGAAGGTGAAGCCTCCACATTGATTTTCCATAAAAACAGTCCATAAAACAAAGCTTATCTTTTGAGACAAGAATCTCCCAGCATGCAAATGGACTCCAGTGGATGTCAATAAAATCAGAATGAGACAGGACAGAAAGCAGCGATGAGCTCAGCCCAGAGCAGCAACCAGAGACATCATATCAGTGATTTCAGTCAGAAACCAAATCATCGGAACACGGTTGAAGGATAACACTGAAATGATACTTGATTAAATATGTGAACGAAAGGCACAGAGAGAACAGCTTTACTTGATTACGTGCTGGGTTGTGTTCTGACCCAGTTTAAACCTTCTTGCTGTCAAGAAGCGCTCGTACAATTAATTCCCAGTTGGAGTCTGGCCCTTGGCACTCCAGAAAGACGACATCTCCATCCTCCAGATCCCATGTCATGCCAGGCCCACAAAGGCTTGGCTGGCCTCCAGCATTTCTAGCTTGGCACAACCAGCTGTCACAATGCGAGCACACTCCTCACCTCTTTGAGAGAAGCTCTTGTTCTGCCAGGACAAACACTCCAGGTTTACAGAAAATTCTGCAGACGCCGTCACCAATACATTTATGTGAATGAGATGAATAACATTACAGCTGCGTTTGACTGATTAAGCACACGCACAAAAGCGTGAAATGGTGTTAAAGTGAATTGACATAATAGAAATGTACAATGTGTTGCCTCGTGATTTAATCTGTAAAATGCTTTTTTTTCCGCACCAATCCTGTCTCCACCCGTCCACACCCACATCCTGCCTTCACTCTCTTCACCTCCCTTTATCTTTCACAGACTTTGCTAACCCCAAATTGTGCTGTGCATCTAAGTAGCCTGTAGGTCTGAGTGTGTGGGGTTGGCTCCAGCGTACCACGACACCGTGACGGAAATGAGGCAAAACCTGAATTAAATGTTTGTGTGCCACAGGTAGAAGAAATATTAGCGATGTCATGATGATCCATTAGATGTGTTAAGATGACCCCTTCTTTTCCACAACACTGAAGAATTGAATGAAGGACCGAATGGAGAGCATGTCATGGGGTTCTGGTTGTTTTTCCCTTATTTGTGTTCTGGTCAAGAGGAGTGGCCACTGCTCTCTTCGGATTCTGCAGCCCATTAAGCACAGCTGACTCCAAAACAGCACACGACTCACCTTGCGTATATAAACCCATCTACCAGTTTTTAACCGATTTTCCCATTTGGTTTGGTCTGCTGCTCTAATTACTTTCACCAACATGGTTCTGTTTTTGCTGCCATTTCTCCCAACAACTAGAAATTGCAGTGAAATAAAAATGTATTTTATTAGTTATGTTTGGTTGAAGTCGAACAAAATGGCTGCCTCACTCAAAACACACTTTATGTATACATTGAAAAGGTGACAAGTTCTGCAAAAATGGGTAATGCCTCATGCTCATGACTTTGACCCAGTTCTGATCCAAAATATCACTTACAGAAGCACTTCAATCATTTAACACAGCTCTTTGTTCTTCTTTGTTTCTTTGATTTAACAGGGGTCTCAAACTGATCCACAAAAGCCACAGTGGCTGCCGTTTGTTATTGCAACTAAACAGGAGGAGACCCAAACACGTACAAGGTGTTGGTTGGTTCAGCTGACTCCTGATTGGTTAACCAACTTGTGACTGCACCCACAGCAGCTCCTTTGTGGATCAGACTCATTATACATACTGTGTTGGTCTCGTTCTCGATACTCTCCAGTCTTGGTCGGTGTGGTGTCGACTACAACTCTACCTTCTACACAAACTCCAGTGACGACGGATACATATTGTGGTGGACATCAAAGCCTTGAAAAAGCCCCCTGACTGAGCATGAGTGGTTCTCCAAAACTCCTGCAATGTAGCAGGTCATGTCTGTCAAACGCTGTGAAATGCTGGCTAGAGCCATCATAGCAAATACAGGTTCCCCTACCTAACAGCCAAAAACACTTCTTCATCTCGGTTGAACAGTAACTCCATTAAAGTCCTCAAATTGTTTATACTGTGCAGCGCATCCTGATCCCAACAAGCTGTCTTGACTTCTGGACTGATGACGTAATGCGATCTGTAGGTGTGGTTT
The DNA here is from genome assembly GCF_027744825.2 of Synchiropus splendidus. NCBI lineage: Eukaryota > Metazoa > Chordata > Actinopteri > Syngnathiformes > Callionymidae > Synchiropus > Synchiropus splendidus. Next base: position 33,674,807 of record NC_071335.1, read on the forward strand.
TCATCTGAATATGCAGAGGAATGGGAAGTTTGATGAGAGCAGCGATGGATCAGGTCCAGTGTGGTTCAACCTCCTACCACATGCCCTTCACTCTGCTCAGATCAGCTTGTTTTCCTGCAGGAATTCCTAACTGCAGGCGGTTGAACTTCGCCTGGTCACTCCGACTTAGGCGTTGTTGGATAAACCTCCATGATGTGCTCAAACACAGCCTCTCACCATCTCTGGGGAGCCTGTGAAGACTTTTTGGTACCCCACTAATTTTTCTAATCCTCTGAGGGTGTCTAAAGAGATAGCTCAGCTTTATGACACTGGAGATGAGTCAGAGAGGAGAACTGGTGCACATTAAAAGCATCGCCACAACACTATAAAGACGGATTATGATTATTAAAAGCTGTTAGAAGGTTTTGATGAAAGAGCATATTTAAGATGTAACACTCATCAAACACGTTTTATGTCCGTCCATGAAACATTTTAAATGAACTAGAGAAGTGCACACTTCCTGATGGAGCACATGTTGTGATAGTCGAGAGTGAGAGGCAGCTACTTTTAAGTCTGAGCAGATTCTTTGTACCTGCCTATGAATATTAATGAAGCCATCCAAGCGGTCATTATGGCGACTTGTTCAACAGACCTCGATTAGATTCTGAGGGTTATTATAAAGCCAAAGGGGAATGTGAGATGAACAGCCTGAACCAAAGGTCTCGTATTAGGTACGCTGGAAACCAACATGAATTATTCAGTTCTAACAAAAAAAATGGCCAAACTTTAATTGTGGGCTACCCACGATATCTGAAGTATGAAGAGAGTACTCCTGTTAATACTATGAGACAGGCTCTTGGTTGGGCAAGAAAACTGACTCTGCAGACGGTTTTACAGTTAAATGCCTGAGCTAGGATTCAATAACTCGCTTATTCAGTCACATTTTCAGTCAAGGTCAGATCCATTAGTGAGTGGGAATTAAGTGGTACAAAAAAACATGTTTGAAATACTGCCTTATTCTCACCCGGGATGTCTCTTCAAAGGGGCCATCTTTGTTGCATACAGAGGACACATGGCTTTCATGCGCTCATCATGTCAACTGTAAGTATCAAAACAAATCCAACTATCAACGTGGGACGAATAAAGACAGTTTCATTTAATTTTGGAGAAGCTCACTGTTTTAAGCCCATTTCTTCTGTCTACTTTCAAATTTGGGGGGCGTAGTTTTTTTATCTCTTAGTGTCACCACATCCACATACTGCTGCCTTCATATTCAACTGCATTCCAGCGCCTACTCAAGAAACTTTCAAAACTAGCTTACTTCGTTTGCAATGGATCATTTTGGTTCACATATACCTTCATTGCTTTCTTGATAACTTGATGTGGCCCCGACGTAAAACAGTTTGAGCCCTCTCTATTATTTATAGTAATTGTATTAATTGTATATTATTGTATTTATTTTAATGTAGAAATATATTTGCTAAAAAAATCGAAACATAAAATATCAAAAATACATATTTAAACCCTGGTGCAAAGAATTATGGGACATTAATTTCAGTGTACATCATCTCCAGGTCATAGTTTTATGTCCTGTTGCATTTTATTTTGTCAACTTCCTGTTCAGCTTCCGGTTGGTTATTGATCTTCTCAGAGGCCAGTGTGAATGGCTAGATACAATCTACAATCATCCCAACAGCAGCACTGAATAGGGTTGTCCCTGAACACCAACAGGTTGCCTGTTTAGATCAGGTACCAGCCGCTAGTACTCCGCCATTTGTTGCTCTTTGTTCCAAGAAGTACTTCATGTGGACTGGATGTTTTTAGTTTGCAAGTGACTCAAAATCTTATTTTTTTTTATGCACTGCAGGAATACATGCCTTCAGGCTTCACCGGCCTCTTGTGTTCATTCTGCTTCTTCTCTTGATTTCAACTCACTTTTATTGTTTCTGCCGCCATCCAGCGCTGTTCTGGATTTCATATTGAGGACTATTGGAACTGTCTGCTTTGAATAAACTGTTTAGCTTGCAACTGCGGCCTCTTTGGGTCCAGAGAATGACACAAGAGGCACTTAGTTTGGAGATGATATAGATTTCGGTGCAGTATTAAATATCATTTTTAACAACCGCATGTATAATTCTTGGGCCGCATAAAATGACTTGGCAGGCAGATTGGATTTGTCCGCCCCTTAGGTTTGACGCACAGTTCCCAGGAAAACTGGACCAGAGAGAGATCCAATGAAGAAAAAGCCTGGAACAAAATCTGTCCCTATAATGTACTGCAAAGGATACCCCCCCCAAAGACTTGGCAGCCCGTCAGAAACACGTCTCTCAAAAACTATACAACTCTAGAATCCCATAATAATTATTGACAGCTCTTTTGATGTGTTTTGTTCATTCCCACACTGTTATACCTTTATATTTACTACTCAACTGAGTCCCTCTCTCCATTGCAGCAATGGCATCACGTCATAATGCAAGTCAATGGTCACATGAACATGGATAGTCAAGACATAGTCCAGCATTTGTTTGTATCAAAGGCAGCTACAGTATGAACACGCAGGAAAATATGGTGATCAGATTTAAAGTACCACATCTGGATGGCTATTTATCATCATCAATGAGCTCAGTTTTATTTTTGTACAGACAAGCCACAATTTTATGCCTGTAATTTCATAGACCCTCAGTGATAAGCATCAACATTGTATTTGGTACAGTATGGCGGAACACTGTTGTCTGCCCAGCTAGAAAAGATCTCAAATTTATTTATCAGCAATAACTCTCACTGATGGATGAAAAAAGGGAGTCCAGTCCTGTACAACTTCAGCTGGAATACCAGACCACACAACAACCAGACATATTTGGCACTAAAAACATGTTTTTCAGACAAACAATTGTGTATATTTCTGTATATATGTATATACACCTGGACTGTAAATGGATCTATCTACCATGGTCATAGATAATGGAAGGTGGGGATGAGAGTGGAGGCAGGGTGGCGATGACTGTCAGGTGTGATCGGTGACAGAGTGCCACAGAAGAGTGGCAACTAGGGTGAAAGGGAAGCTCTACAGGACGGTGGCGAGAACCGTCATGACAAGACAAGAAGCAGAGTTAGAAGTGGCAGAGATGAGGATGCTCTGCTTTTCATTACGTGATCATCCATGAGTGTCTGTGGCTGGGTTCATGAGAAAGTTTCAACACGATGTGTTTTCATCTTCATGCCTCTAGCTTGGTTGGCGACCAGCCACTGTATAGAAACGAATACGTCACACCAGGCAAAGGGCCGACAGTAACCCAAACACACACACTCACATAAACAATTCAACAAAAGTATAAACCATTCAATAAAAGATAGCCCCTCTGATTTTAATAAGGGAAGAGAAATGTGACGAATAATGAGAAGAGAGATGCATAAAGAGGGTTGAACAGGAAGAGAGTGCGTAACGAAGCACGGAGAGAGACATTCAAGTGCCAATGCTCTTCTCTGTCAAGCACAGATAAGAGCACACGCATGTTAACAAAAGACACCCGTTGCCCCTTCCTCCCTCTGGCTCTGGGACGCTCATCAGCCTGAACCAAAATCGGTTTGTCTCACTCGGATTACTCTGCGGAACTGTGTTCATTTTAACAAGGCCCTTCAGCTAGTGTTTGACTGACTTTCTGTTTCTGTTTATAAATACTGACATCCAGCTGGTTTGCCAACCTTTGCACTCGGCTTTCAACGCTCTGCATGGCATTTTAAAAGAGTGGAATTCAACCTTCAAGATTCATAAAAAAGAGGAATGAGCAGAGAGAAGGGCAAACATTGTTTTTTTTTTTCATCTTCCTGACGCGAAGCGAATCTAACAAGGAGAAATGGTAGTTCCATTCCATTTCACAGCTCAGTTATTGAAGTGTGAGTGTGACCGAGAGCACTTTTGATATAGAGCCTTCATCTGCATGGCGGAAGGTTCTTGAACAACTACATCTATCTACATTAGGATGTTCACTGGTAGCAGAGTCGACAGATGCAAACTGCTGTGTTTCTATAATGGTAGAACACACAGGTGAGTGTGAATGGAGGTGTTTCATGTCAGTCAAGGATGAGGTTGGATCCTATTGAGAGCCCAAGCGATGAGTGTTTGTGGCCACATCAGTGTATTACCATGTAACAAAGGTGATGCACTTTCGATTAAAATGGCATGTTTTGGCATCCAAGTCTGTATTTGACACCTCCCTTTTTTTATAGGTTAAACCGAAGCTCATAATTTATGTGCTGACTTTGCATGATCGTATAACTGACCAAGCTTGACTAGCCACACTGCTCCATTGGGATTAACAGGATCAGTTGATGCTACCAGAGTAATGTGCAGCACAGGGTCATCGTGTGGTCTGTGTGTCATTTGACCTAGACACCATGGTTAGCTTTGAGAAAAAGTGGTAATAAGAATTTGTCAGTTGTTAACACGATTTTTGTCTTAATCTGAGGGGTATCCGAACAGTTCACTGTGTATATAACACAACATAAACGCATGGCAATGCTAGTGTTTGACTGGAATAAAGAAAGACGTTTGAATCAGAATAAGCAAACCTGTTGGAGGGCACAGCGTCTGTAATGGTGATAACTTTACTTCTTAGCCTGACATCCTTGCATTTCTGGGCTCACAATAAAGATAAACCTCCTCCATCACACAGAATTTGAAACATTTACACTTTCAAAAATGTGAACATGTGTCTTTTTTAATACAAAATTTGGAACATTTTGAGACAGAACTCCAGGGCATGGGGTAATCCATTGATCTCACGACCGTGTCCTAATTCAACCATGGTCACCAAAACAAAGTCAATAGCAAGGCAACACTTTCCCTCATAGAACTACAGTTACATCCAGGGACTGCCGGTTACTATTTTTATTATTATTTTAAGCTTGTCCTCTAGCTTTCAAATATTTACAAAACTATCCTCACACACAATGTGAAGCTCACTTCAAAACAATTTGAATAAATTCAAAACAAATTGAATAAAGAATAAATGCAATCGCCCGACGGTGACCAAACCAAATAAAAACTCGCCTCGTGAGGTGTTCACGAGTGAACTTGGAACGACTCCTCTGAAACTGACCTGATGAGCACGGACACCCCAACATCCTCGCAGTTCTTGTAGACGTGACCCCAAGTGTCCTGGATTATCTCCCTCTCGGAGTCGGACAGCGGTTCGGCTCTCTCCGGACGGTCCTCCTCTCCTATCCGGACTCCCCTCATCTGAGGCACCAGAGTCGGTGAAGGTGGCGGCGGAGACTCCCGGCGAGACATCCTTCTGCGGCGCAGCAGCCCGGAGGCTCCCAGCAGCGCCCGGGGGAGGTAGGGAGCGAGGGAGGGGGGGAGGGAGACGGAGAGCTGAGACCCCACGGCGGGAGCTGGAGGTGTAAGACAGGGGTGAGAAGAAGGAGTGGAGGTCGATGGCGCTCAGAGCCAAATAAAAGAAGTGGGAAACTTGATCTCTGATCCCGTCTTCACCCCCAAACTTGTTCTCTTTCCAGTGATGGACGGTCTCCCCACTCTTCACCCAGCCTGCTCCTCTGCTCTGGTGAGGCAGATGTGGAGGCTCTGGTGAGTTGAGAGGAGTCGATGTGGGGAGTGAGGACTGGGGAATAAGATGGGAGAGGAGTGGGTGGAGAGATGGGAAGAGAGAGAGAGGGATGTTTTCTCAAATATTCTGAGACCTTTTTTGTTTATGTTATCTGGAAACCGGTACCAAGTTGTGAATATCCAGGGGGAGCTTTGACTTCCACTCGTCACCATTACAATTTAACAGATTTTTAATGCAATAAAATACACAGAGACGCACAGAAAGGCGAACCAAGTGCCACCGAACTCAGAAGTCAGGAAGAGTACGGAGCACATAAAACAAAAATAAACAAAAACAAACAGACATTTACGACCTTTTGAGTCATTAAATAACATCTGACTTTATCGCAATTTTATGCTGCACATTTGATTGCTTCTCTCCTGCTCACCAGTAACAGCGATGCACACCAGATGGAGGCTCAAATTTCTCTATCATTTTATAGGAAAAAATAAATACCGCCTTTGGTTGTTTCCCACTTCACAAATTTTTAGTGTCTTTTACACAAAACAAAGATTGCATCTGTGTCAATTGTTAATGCTTGAAAAAACAGGAATAAACACAAGAAATGTAAGGTGATGATTAAATATTCCAGGGAGGAAGGTGTTCCAATAAAGTTGTTCCAGCTGCAATGCATGAAATGATATCTTAAGCAAACCTTCTGGACTGTCCGCTCCAACTGATGGTGACAAAATAACGTCATGAATTATTTAGGTGCTATTAAACAAAAAAAATTTTGGACCAAGAGGAGGATGGTGAATCACGATCCCTCTCAGATCTGGGTTTTGGGGATATGATATCAACATGATGTGCTTTTCTGACTCAGTTTTCAATTTCACAGTTCTGCCCTCATCACTGGGCAAAGTATGAAAGTCGCTGCAGCGTGTCATGACAAAGTTTGGGCCAGTTATCCTGTCGCAGAGTGCTGGTTTTGAACCAAAAGGCCCTGTTTGAAAAACTGTCGTTTTCGATCTCATCTCAGGATTTCTGGCGCTCATGCCTGCGTTTAACCGCGCTCCAGTGACTGACCTGTTCATGTGCTGCGGCTTTGGACCTGAACTGATCCAGGGAATCTCCACTGTCAGCGCTATCTGCTGGAGTCATCAAGAGCCATGAACGGAGAAAACTTAACTTCAGCAAAGTACCAGCTCTTCGCTTTCGCTAAACCAGATCTAACAATATGAACTTTTTACATGTGGACCACTGTTAGCCATGCAGCTCCTTCAGGAAATACTGAAGACTAAATTCAAGTGAATGACTTGTGTCGCAGTGAGTGCTGGCCTTCAGTGAATGTTTTCTTCAATATTTCTGTCTGCAGGTCCTTCGAAAATGATCTCTACAAACCCTGTAAAACACACTTTTAATAAAGTCTAGTTGCCAAGACTGCAAAGGCAATTTAAAGTGTCTTGCTCAAGGACAACCTGATGTGGGATCACTGGTGTTCTTAAATGGGTCTCATCAAACCACTTCTAAAACTAATGACTCATGGCAGAGTAAACATTTGACAATAATGCCAAGTGGGCGACTGGTCCAACTAGTATTTTTTCCACTGTATACATTAACTGCAAATGAAGTACTCTGAAAATTCGACTGCAAATGGAACAGTTTCCATAGCTTTAAAGGAAACGGCTCTAATGCACCTGTCTTGCTTTTTTATCTGAAGGTTGTAACGCACAAAGATGTTGGGGAAAAGAAAGTGCTGCAGTCATCTGTATTTAAGTAACATGTAAGGGCACACTGTTTTAAATGTGAGAGTTATATTTAGAATACAATAGATATAACACGTCTCTGTATAAATAGGTTCAAATGAGTCATTGGAATTGGGAGCAAATTTGAAGGCAGGTTTGACCGTTGCATTTTTCTATGCTGTTATCAATATCTTGTTAATAAAAGGTTAATTTCATCATGTATTTGTCTTTATACAGTGCTAGTGACATCTTTCATTTACTGGCTAGCACTTGCTTTGATTATTGTTTTGCAGTGTAAGTACACTAATTCACTTAAGGCTTCAACTATTCACAGAGCAGAGTCAAAGAGCAGAAACGATTTACTTGAATTTTGTCAGGGTGAAGTGTAATGACCCCAAACTCTGCCTCATAAATACCCATCCACACAAGACTGCAATTATCAGCCATTAACATCAGCATTCACTGATAACTCAGTCATGTTGGGGGGGAAAAACAACCAAAGGTTGTGTGTGTTTGCCTGAATAAGCGCCAATATCAAGTTAAATATTACATTTCCGGCAGCACTTTGGGTCGCACAGTTTCAGTTCCAGATTGAGTGACCTTGCTTTCCACTCTGGTTTACTCCCCCAAACCAAAACCATACACAGACTAATAAGCAGAGGTTTACATTAGATCTGAAGTCCTTTATTTGTCCCACAGTGGGAAAATTCAACATGTCACAGCAGCAACAAGCAAAGACACTATAAACATCAAAGACACACATTTAACAACAAAGATGCACACAGAGTAACAGCAAACACAAAACACAAAGCTTTCCCACCCACATAGCACATTTACACAAAGTATGCAAGCAAATAGACAATAAATTATATAGATAAATGAATAAATCATTTCCAATTAACAATGAACATCAGTCGGTCCCATCTGGTTTTTCTGTTGTACAGCAATATTGTTCCTTGGTGATGAAGAATGAATGAGTCCTCACACCTGTTTCCTCTTCAAAGTTATTAGCTATTGTCGAAAAATACCTCGGTCCACAGGAACAAACTCTATTGAACCTGCTGACTTCAGAGAAACACTGTTAGTCATCAGCCAACGCTGAGAGATGACGAACAACCTGTCAACATAACTGTGTTTGTAGAAATCCACAGGAGGCTCACCACAGGAAGGAAGGACAAACTGTCTAAATTATCATGATAACACAGAATTTCTGCTTCCTATCTGTGGACTGAGCTTTCTTTTCTACAGAATTTCATTGTGGATATCATTATTGAAGGCATTTAAATCACTCTGTTTGTACATCCATCCATTCATTGTCTTATTTTTTTTCTCTCTGGACTGAGGCATTCCCATGACAACAGGGATCTGAAAATCTCTAAGGTGAGCACTGGGTCTGTCTCCCCTCAGTTGCACATGTCCAATAGCGGGGGGACGCCCCAAGTATGGACATCCTCATGACTGAAGATGCTGCATCCATCTGTCGCACATCATCTCTCTGGGACTGGGACCCAAGGTTGTTTCTAATCCAGACACTGCAGTAATGCTGTATTCACTCTGCAATCCCAACATTACTCTGGAGTAGTCTGTTAAGTGGTGGGTCTGCAACATCTGCATCTATTTTTCTTGTAAATAGTGAAGAAACAATTACACTGTGCTGTAATCGAAAATCAGAATGATGGATGTCATGAAATTGTACATCATTCGGCTTACAATTACTCTGCATACACTCAGATCAATACAGGTGAGCAGCTGTATTGAATGTCAGGTGTGTATGTGATTTGTGGAGCAGTAACAGCGATTATTGAGTGTCTTAGGAGGAGCTATTGTACTGGTTTGACAGTCTTTTAAAATTATGTTGACCCCTATTGAACAGGTCAATATGCGTCTGTTCATATATATATATATATATATATATATATATATATATATATATATATATATATATATATATATATATATATATATATGAGCTGAAGTCCATGAAGAGCATCACGGAGAGGAGGACTTGAAACAGGTGCATAAGTCAGGAAGGTCAGCTCCACAGGCGAGGACCTCTGTGAATTTGCCATCAGTAATGGTAGTAATGGACTTTATTGAAATTATTAACATTTGTTTGTGTATTCTCTTCTACATATAATTTTCATTTGGAGAAGGAAGACACTGAAAAAGTCTGAGGTCATAAATTACTAAGTATTTTTTACAACAAAAACTAAAGAGGAGGAACACAGAAAATGCAAGTTGCACAGTCACTCACCCTTATTTCATCCTCACACCTTCGTAGAAAGACTGTAGGAAGCCTGTGACAAGGATGAATGCTTACTTCCGAGGCATCGAGTGAACGATAAAAGGCAATGTTGGACAAACATTTATCAACATTCGATCCACATTGCACAGGCCTAATCTACACAGAGAAACATTTTTTAACAACTACTGTCTTGAAAGAAGCCAAGGAGAATTGGAGGTCATTGCCAATGACAGGTCTATTATGGCATAGAGGTGTTGACAGACGCCAACAATTTTCATTTCAAGTTGTCACAGCATATTTCATTTTGACAGGTTTCTACACTTCTGTAAGTACAAATGCGGCACATCTGTTGAAACTGCTTGTGTATATTCGCAAAACCACATGTAAGTATTGTGCAGGCGTGTCGAAATGCGGTTCAGAGGTCAAATTTTTCCACCTGAAGATGTCGCTGTCATTCATTTATAATATGTGTGGCTCCTTGGCACCAAGTACTAAAATGTAGCATGTGAATACAATAAAAAAAAATGTAACACGACAGGTGTATCACCAAATTAAACCCAAGAATATGAAGATAATTAAGATAATTAAGAGAAATTATTTAAATGAGAAGAAGGACAGCGTAAGATGATGTGGAAAACTCTTGGTTATGCCAAGATCTCATTACGGTATATATATATATATATATATATATATATATATATATATATATATATATATATATATATAGTAGGATACAGTTATGAAAAGAAAAAAAAGTATTTATAATATAAAACTGGTTGCAATTTTAATGACCATTTAGATATAACAGGGAACTATTTAAAGGTAAGGGATGGAAATAAAAGTTGATGAGTCATAGTGTCTCGTTCGGCCTTGGGAGTGTTGGATAGCAACAGTCGATGGACCCCATTCGTTCCATGTTGCGCTTCAAAGTGTGAGCGATAAAGTCAGGTTGACCATGGCCGTAAATGAGATGTGGCGACGACAGAAGCATCCAATGAACTTCTGGCCATCCACGTCGGAGCCTGTTTATAGTTTGTCCAACAGCGCCCCCTTGTGAAAATCCCTTTTAGATGAGCGCACAGGAAGACGTGCGATGAGGGATTCAGTGGATTCAATTGCAATAATATCTTGAGATTATATATTGAAAGCTTCATAAAAAACAAGATAAATATTCGGAAGAGGCATTGACTCTAAATATTGAATTGACTCTAAAACTTAAATAAAACTGTACTTGCGCTGACCAGTTGTTTTATTCATTGAAATTAGATTTGAGCGGGCAATTGAGTAGATGTTGGGTTTTTTTTAATTCTATGAAACGTGTTGAACGTGCCTAACAGGAAAACACAAATCAAATTCTTGTTAGAAATCAATAGTTGGGCAAAATGCACAATGACAAAAGAAGAAAATTCAGAATCCTGTTGATAAGTACTGTTCTGAAAATGCGCTTCTTGTGACAATTGTCTAAATGGTAATCTAATAAATATAAACACATTTTTACACATTCATCATCAACGTTGTAACCATTACATTTCAATATTTTTTTTCAAAGAATACATTGATGAGTGTAAAAAAAACTATTAAAATTATCATTTTCATGTCATTAAATAAACGCCATCATTCCTAACAATATATATTGACCGTATTGTCGCAGCGACGGTTTAAATAGTAGCTTGATTAAGCGGTCCTGTTATATCTGTCTAACAAAGTTTCTCGATGGAGTCTGTCCTTGACCTATCACAGTGCAGCATTATACTCTACTGGCCTATCACATTGCGGAATTATAAGATGGGCGTTGCCCAAGCCGCGTTGGTGCATCGGTTCGGTTGCGAGGCTGCTGGATGGTGGAGGAGTACCACTGATGAGAGAGCGGGCAACTAGGAGACTATTTTTGCTCGCTTCCGAGCATAACTGCGGTCTTTGGTCGGATACTGATAGCTCCAAGTTTGGATTTCTCTGCCTTTTGCTGCTGGTAAGTTCGGTTATTGACCCGGGAGAGTCGCATATTGATCAGCAGCTGTAAATGGCAGCTAACGGATTATTGTGCCATGACTTTTCAATGATGGAGGAGCTAATGTTAGCTGGCGCTGCCGAGGCGTTATTTATGCATGAAATGAAACGGTGCAACGATCTATATTAGTCTTTTCGTGCGCTTTGGCTTTGAAGTGGCGATTCGTTAGTAGTGGTCATTGTCCTCCAACGTCTCTCCCCACCCAGACGTCTTTTGAACTCTCCACACCCATGATGCTCCGTTCATTGTCGAAACTCTGAATACGCTCAGCAACAATATCTGTTGAGAGCCCGTCTGATTTTCTCGCCTTTACCGGCTCAAGTCAGGCCGGTACTGGCTTTTTTTTTAACTGAGCGCGTATGGGACATGGAGCACGACACGCCAACTTTAAGCTAACGTTAGCGGGCTAGCATGCAGCTGTTGGCCTGGTCCTAGCTGCGGTACCTGAAAATGGTCGGACGTTACCATGCCTGTTGATGCGGAGGGGTATGATGGGGTGGTGTCCCCCCCCCCGTGTAGCTTTGTCAGACAAAAGTCAATCTTTAGTGACGGAAGGATGCGGTGATATGGCACCCAGCGGCTGAAGCCACCACACTGATCCCCCATCCCGTGACCTGACCCACATTCGGTTCAGGCGCCTGATTTAAGCATGAGACTTGTAGGATGAAGTATTCAACAACAGATGGTTCCTGAGTGTTTCTGACTAACAATTATTTGTGCTTCTTGAAGGCATTGCGTCTCAAGTTGTAGGGGTGTTGCCTCCCAATGTGCTGTTCTGTTTCACAAGATTTGGCAAGTTTTAATAGTTTGATTTTAGTCCAGTTTGAGTGGAGTAACTGTTGTTAGAACTGTTGAGAATTAATGCATTGAATCACACAAGCCTCCCCTGAAACGTATATTCTTGTTCTCTGTGGTGTGTCTTGCCGACACCTTTCAGTTCCAGGAACTTCTCTCAGCATTGCCCACCATGTGCACTATATAGAAAATGTTCTGTATGGATGCTCCCTGTTTTCTTTCTTAGCAACTGTTAAAGTCACCGAGCAGCTGTTGGTATTCATTTTGATTACTATGATGGACAGACTGACAGATGACGTTCAGCATGTGTGTGTGTGTGTACATGGACCATGATGTTTGCTAATGATACAGTGATTTGCAACAAGAGTAGGGAGGAGAGAGGAAGCTGGAGAGACATGGCATATGCCTGAATGCAGAATGTTGTAGATGAGAAGGGGAAGAGGAAGATGATGATGTTCACGAATGCAGTAAATGAGGATATGAAGAAGATAACTGTGAGTGGTTAGGATGTGAAAAATGATAATGGTGGAAAAGACTGACTTACTGTGGCAACCTCTGATGGGAAATGCAGAGAGGACACTTCCCTGCAACTTTCCTGCAATTCTAACTGCTCACATGAATAGGAGAAAGTTATTTTACATTCTGTCATACTGTTAGAGAAATCTTTATACTGTATTAATGCCAAGTTTTTACTTGATGTATAACTTTCACAGTAATCTAATTGTATTTGCATTACGACGTATAAAGCAACTGTAATTATTATTATTATTATTATTATTAGTAGTAGTAGTAGTAGTGGTAATAGGAATATTTACGAGCAGAAAGACATCTGGAAAAAAAGAGGTAAATATGAACCTGAACCCTATCCTGTGAATTTTCAATGTGCAACTTCCTGTTTTGGTGTGTTGTGCATTCAAAGCCTCAGTAAAGCCTTTTGTCCCAGCAAGCCTTCACTCTCTGCTTGCCTTTAATGTCGATTTCTAACTTTGTACTCTCTGTTCTGTCTTTGTTACAGGTAGCCTTGTCTTAGTTTGGTACACAGTGATGTCATTAAGGAGTGGGACAGAGGACCCAGAGCGGTACCTCTTTGTGGACCGGGCTGTGGTCTACAATCCTGCAGCACAGGCCGACTGGACAGCCAAGAGGCTAGTATGGGTCCCATCTGAACGCCATGGCTTTGAGGCAGCCAGTGTCCGTGAAGAGCGGGGGGATGAGGTAGTGGTGGAGCTGGCAGAAAATGGGAAGAAGTCTGTAGTTAACAAGGATGATATTCAGAAGATGAATCCCCCTAAGTTTAGCAAAGTGGAGGATATGGCAGAGCTCACCTGCCTGAATGAAGCCTCCGTACTCCACAACCTGAAAGATCGCTACTACTCTGGCCTTATCTATGTAAGTGCTTTTATTTTTATACAAGCACTCTGATTGCAATATGTGTACGTGTGTGTGTGTATGTGAATCTCAAATTAAGGTTTGTATTTTGGTAGTCTTTGATGTTGATGATGTTGTGTTAGCGCATTGAAACCAATCTTCTAAAGATTAGTCAAAACAGCACAAGTCAGAGGCTGCAAACCACTGGCATAATACTGTGTGGATAGGCAGCAAAGTTGCGGCAGGATAAATATATACCCGCCCACTGCACTTACAAGCATGCTGTGCATCAGCCCTCAACTATTCAACGCAACCCTCTCAGGCTGAAAGATAAAACTGACTTTTAAAGCAAAAGTGAATCTAAATGGCTGGCGTGTATTTCAAGATGCCCAAATGAGCGGATCAAAGAACAAAGCAGCCAGGGAAAAACAACGTAAACAATTCAGCTGATCTTAAGAATTTTTGGTTGTAGCCATTTTTCGGTAAATAAGTGAAATTAATTCAGCATTTAGAAAGTTTGTATAATATGACTCAGTCACACTCTGTTTATATATAAATTACGCTAAACAGACAGCTGTCTTTCACCTTGAACCACCTTGAAAAGATGTTTTAATAGTGAGAAATGGTAATTATTATAAAATTTGTTCTGACTTGAGCTGATGCTGTATGAACAAAATGAACTAATAATACAAATGTTGGATGCATGTGTACATGACGCGACCTAGACAATGTTTGTTTACACACAGACGTGGAGGGGGAATTTTATCCTGATTTTCTTACCATTTTAATTTAAGTCACATATCTGTATATATATATACACACACACACACATACACACACACATACATATGTATGTGTGTGTGTATGTGTATGTGTATAAAATAAACATGTTGTTCAAGTTTAACAACTGATTCCTATCAGTTCTATTTTAAGCACCTCATCTCTTCTTTTTTGATACAGACCTCACTTCAATGACCTGCCATCAGCTTTTATATTAGCTGGCAAGTTCCAGGCATTCCTGAAATAGCACACAGACATAAAGCTAGTGAGCCACTTGATTGTCTTTTGATCATGAGCCAAGGAATGTATTGCTTTGTAATGTACGTGATATTAAAATATGGACATCATGAACTAATGTTAACTAATTTGAAGATAAAATAAGAGATAATTTACAATTTTTTCCCCTCAGATGGCAAAAGACTCAAATGTCCCTCCCAGCATTTTTCTCATCAGTCCGTTTTGATATATTTGGAATAATCTTAACATTTTTATTTGGTCCACCTCTGACTTCTGACTGGTGATGCTGGTGCCTATTGGAGTTGAAAATTTGAAGAAGAAAAAAATCTCCTTCTAATTTCTACGTTTATTAAAACATTTGCGGAATTTTACTTTGTATGAAGAACAATGAGTAATGTGGAATGTAATGACTCACCAGGGTGTTGTTATCCAGTGCCATCTGCTGAAGTTTATTTTTGATTGTAAAAGATGTTGGTTATTTATGTAGACAATGAACTCTCTGTCTCTCATGTCTATTTAGATTAATTTCCACAGATCTTATGATGTCATCATTTAGCCCAACTGACCGTTTGTTTCCCTCATGAGTTATGGTTGGCCACCTAATTTAATCTATTCAAGACACAGCACTTTTTTTTTCAAACCGCAGCCCAAAAGACGGAATTCCGAAGCAGATCTTCGTGGCGGTAACAGTGGACTCTTATTTTTTCTAAAGCTGCTGAGTCACACTTTGTGAAGCTGTTCTAACAGTGCTAACTGATAAGAAATACACTGCTCATAAGACTGACTGTGCTTTCAATGGCTACTTTTGCTTTACTTCCTGAAAGAGCACGTGCAAAACACTCCACTTAGATCTGTATATATGGGTCAAGGGCAAAATCTGGCTGAAATCTTATTTGAGATATGGATTTCACCATGTTTTATTGACCTCAAAAAGGGGAGAGGTATTTACTCCGATGGTTTATTTGTGCTGAATTTGTTGGACGTAACTTTTACACGCCTGGGATTAGAAGCATCCACTGTCTAGATGAGAAGCAATGCATGGTGTTAGACCTTTGGGTCATCATTTATTGAAGATGGTAGTTTCCCTTTAACTGTTTTCATTTTCCTTCTCCAATGGCCACAGCTGAAAAAAAGCTTTTGTTATGGAAAGGTAATGATTGTGGTACATTATTGAATGCTGTCAGTACATCCCCTTTGTACCATTACAATGCGTACATCCTGAAGAGTGATGGCAGCTCCAGACTGAGAGCTTTGTGAGGATTGTAGTTGGCTGTTATCGACCGGCTGTTTCTGTTTGTTAAGCTGGCCGCTGTCACTGGAGCTCGGATGTCTTTGTTACAAACTAAAATGCCAGACACGACAGTATAGCCCTGCATACCCTCTTATCTGAGATTCTTTTGTCCAAATACTGTTGCAGGGCAGTTGCTGGTGCTTGACTGTCATAGGGACAAGAAGAGGCGACATCTCACCACTCACGATGCAACTTTACTTAGTCATTTGTGCTTAGGATGAAAATGTATGGATCAATTTTAAGTTTCAAAACGTTCTGCTTGTTCACTGAGCGCTAGAAAATGTCTTCTAGACAATAAAACGTCGCTATGTGAAATAGCGAAGTGAGTGAGACCTTTTACTTTGAGAAAGTAGTTGTTTGCTGATAGAAATGCTAAAGGCCAGTTTTAAACTTAACACCATGGACTCAGATGGTTGTCTCCCCTTGGCCACGGTAGTTGGCAGGTAGTCTGAACCAACATATTCCTTTATGTTGAGTGTGACTGTAATTATAATTCTGTAATCTTTATTCAATGATCACATTTCACTCATTTGGTAGGGGTATATTATTATGGGAAGAAGCAGCAATGTCTGGTTTGTATGTATCCTATTTTGTAGTTAACCCGTAGAGACCCAGTAATCCCACAAATACCCCCTGGGGTCCAGTGAGGATATCAAGATGAGTCATTGCTTTTCATCATGTCTATGGCCCATGCTGGGTTGGGAGAAGTGCTCTGCCCGTCTGGCGTCCAGGCCACCGTAGGAGGTCTAAAATCGAATATAATGGCGACAGACCTGCCTGTGTCTCGCAGATTTGAATTGACATTAATGCCATTTAACCAGATACAACTAAAAGGCGAGTCATTTTAAAATACAAAACACTGTTTGACCACAGTGGCATGACATGGCAATGACACAGAAATTCCATCGGGTTGTCACTTAGATTGGAGGTCAATACACAAAGCTAGCCCAATAAAATATCTCATATCTCTTACAAAATTGTAAGTAATCTGTGTATAGTCGGGTCACCTTGTCAAAACGAAGAAGCAGCCTATATGCAGTATTGAGTAAGAGTACTGAGGAAAAGTCTGGAAGTTTCACACTGACGTTCTTAGCTGCAGAGGGATTGGGAGGAACTCTGAATTTCTCCCCATTTGTCTTGGCTGGTGACTCAAGACTTTTGATCTCTCATTGATATATGATTCAAATGACCTTAATCCTGCAGCGTGTAATGTTTGTCCACGGCGCTCTTGAGTTAATGGAGTGCTGCTGCTGCGGCAGCAGACATGTTTGGGATTAACTCTGTCCTGGTCTCTGTGTCTGCCGTCTGGCCGCGCCAACTTGCTGATTCGCTCTTCGGGATTTAAATGTTAAGAAGGGAGTAGGAACTGCCGCTATTTAAACGTTGGGCTTTGACGGTGGCCGCTGTGAATAAGTAGATAATTGTTGCGGTTTTGTTCCTCTGGACGTCCAGTGTTCAAACGCTTTGCAAGATTACGATTTAAATAAGTAAGACATCATACTATTTTATTGATCTGCTTAGCTTTTTCATTGCACATTTTATGATTGAACTCTGAGATTGACACATTAAAAAAAAGTATATACTGTACATACATTTATACCAGGACGGTGTAGCAAATGCTATATCTCCAAAAATTGGAATGAAATATAGCTCCCTCTTCCACATAATTTTCTTCGTTTAATCACTGTCAAATTCCGTTAAAACGTAATCTGAGTTTAATAAAGAAAAAGCAATATGATGATCACAACTTATTTTAATAAATTGTATTTGTAAAATTCTATCAGCCCCTTTCATCTTTAACTGCTCTATTGGTAAGCATTTTTCACACTCAGCCAAAACTGTATTGAGCGCCATTGAAATTAATTAAATGGACTATTTTAGAAATAATGCAATCTATTCGAATGGAGATCCTGTGTCTCTTTTAAGAATTATTGTGAAAATCAAGTTATATGGAACAGGAACACTTAAGGAGTTTGATAGGTTCAGTTATTGTGACTTGTCTCTATGGCGTTGTCAGCCAGTTGTTCCTCATTTGAGTTGTTGCAATTTATAATCTTTTTACAACTGTTCTTGTTTTCATTTTACAGACATATTCTGGCCTCTTCTGTGTAGTCATAAACCCCTACAAGAACCTGCCCATTTACTCAGAGAACATCATTGAGATGTACAGGGGGAAAAAGAGGCATGAAATGCCTCCACACATCTACGCAATCTCAGAGTCTGCCTACAGATGCATGTTGCAAGGTGAGTCAGTCTTTCCTGATTTTCAAAACGTACTGAGTGTTCAGAAGTCTTAGAGTTTCCACCTGGAATTTAATGATATAATTGTATTTTGGCTCGGTTGCACATTTTTTGGACATTTTTCATCCTAATCTAGTTAATGAAAATATGTTAAGTCAAGCTGAGATGCTTCCTTTCGTTCAGATCTATCGACACTTTGAATAACAAGAACTTAAGTTGTGCATGTAATTGCGTCCCCAGTTTTCATGTGACCAACATATTTCAGTTGAAGATGAAATGGTTAATAATAGCTTCAATGTCTTGGATGTTGACTAATTTACAAGCTGGTCTGCTGCCTGGCCTGCTGAGCAGTGAGTGACTGGGATCAGAGCAGAAAGAACAGAGAGGCTGACCCTATTGTGCTGGACAATACGGCTCCTGTGTGAATGAGAGGGCCAACTAGTGGGGGTGGTGTCAAACTGGACACTCCTGTCACTTTCTATTGGCTTCACTGTCTGTCAGACAGAAGTTTTGTTGTACAGTTCGAGGAGTAGTAATTACTCTCGACGGCATTGATGAGTGGTAGTAGTATTCCGTTGCTGTGAAATATGCCACGATAATGCAATAGGTGATTCATTAGCAATACTGACTGGTGTTCAGTGGATTTCCTTTTCATTCACATATGCTATTTGTGCATGAGTTGACTTGATGCCTTGGGGTGAGATGAAGCACTGACCTGTGCTCCCTTCATCGTAAAATAATCCTGTGTTCTGTCATATGCATTACTTTATTTTACTCACCTGTATTTAACTCAGATCACAATTTGAAGATGGGGGTCTGTATAAATGGTTTCAGACTTGTTGGCTACTGAGCACACATTTGGACCCAAACCCTTCCTGACATATTATTCCTGTACCGCCTGCCCCTGCTGTCAAGAGTTAAATGTTTTGGTTAAAAAGGAGGTTTGTAGGTTGGAGATTAGTGGTGGCCAGCTGCTGTTAAGCTGTGGCTCTCTGCCCGTCAGTAACCAGATTAATATTAGCAAATACCCAACTGTACACTTGTTTTAGTTTTACTTGGTAATAAAGGTGTTTTAGTTGTAGTTTACAATGTTACTCCATTGTAGATTTATCTGCTGGTACCCGAACATAATCTGAAAAGACAATATGACATTCAATGCTGAGAGGTGGAGTTAGCTTAAACATTGATAGGTTTATGTGTTAAACAACCTCCATCACACCTATAATGTAGGTTGCTAATGTTCCTTTTGGGCTGGAGGTTCAGACTTTCCCTGATGATCCGCCCAGCTGTGTTTGCTCTCTGATTGCATTCCTTTATTTCTCCCAGTGGAACACAGTCAGCACTTCAGTCAGGGAAACTTTTACCTCAACCGTCTCATTCACCCGAGCTGAAAGGAGAATAAAGTAATTCCTATTTCCAGTGAGGAGAAGTCATTTTATTTACATGCTTTATGTTGAATTAATTCATCATAGACAAGAATATGGAGAATAAACATTTGCAGATCCTTGATGTTTAAAATGAAGCTAATGCATTTCTTTAACTTTTATTCCCTTTTTTAAAGTAAAAGTAAAGTAAAACATGCATCATTCTATCAGAAAACATATATGATAATCTTTTTTCTTATTTGTAAAAAAAAATGATCCAACATCATCAGACCCAGCGCAGGAATAAATTAGGTTTTAGTTGTCTATGTAGTTTAGTATAGTGCAGAAAGAAACATATCTTCTCTTTGGGAGTCAAGCCAAGTCACTCATTGGGTGGGAACCCCAGTTCTTGTGCTTGCAGTAATGAGAACAGAATTACATTTTCCTAGTCACTGTTGCTGCCATATTCCTCTTCATTGCTTATACAATACAACCCTTGTATCAATGTTGCATTCCATAACCATGATATCAGATTTAAGAATCAGGTCCTCTCTCTGGCCACAAACCTAGTGTAGTTTTCCTGGGTATTTCAAGGAGAACGGAGATTTGGAATATTTCCCCATCCAAAATGTATTGAGGTATGGTCGATCAAATCATTGTAAAGCTATTCACTGGTTGGCAGTGGATGAAGATAGTTTCCTCTCATGGATATGCTTCTCTAACATGAAGTCTGAAGTCTGAAAACAAACAGCTATAAAGGCAACTCCATATTGGGTGAGCCCTGAGTGAACCTGCCTCCAAGGCCAGTGCTTCTAAGCCTCACACACCATCTCAACCTTCCTCACCTTCTTATTTACATGCTAATTTTTGTTGGTTTGAAAGATACATGTCACTGGAATGTTCATAAGAAAGAACATTTTCAGAATTCACATGAGTATCTTCGTGCAGAGAGAGAACATTGTTATTATTGTTACAGTTCCGAGCTGTTATTGCAACTGTGAGATCAACATTCAAACACCCACACAGTCAGCTTTCATAATATATTTGGTCCAGTACTGTTTTTCTGTATCTCTTAATGCTTTCAAAAGGAAAAAAAAGATCTCTGTTAGAAATAAAGCTGACTGCTGTGCTTGACTATTTTTCCTCCCTTTTTTGTTCACAGACCGAGAAGACCAGTCTATTCTTTGCACGTAAGCATACTGTTTCCATTTGTTTCCTTTATCCTCTTTGTGGTGTAAAACATATTTGTTCATAGATTAGACATTATTTGAAACTATAATAAGATGGAGTGGCTTCAGTTAGCTGTTATCCAGTTGTAATTCCATCTTTATTAAACCTGTGCGGGCAATCAGCAGAGCTTCACTGCTTGAAATGAAGGCGCGACATGAAGGACTGATAGGGAAACGTCTGCTTGACGGCTACTTGGCCACATTTCAAGTCACAAGCGACTCCTGTTGACAGGAATGAGGATGAAGGGAGAGCCTCACTGGGAATGAAAACATGAATCCTGCAAGCTATTTGACGCAGTAGATTTATTTTTGTCCGGTATGCATCACCCTGTATTGCACAACAGATTCACTCAATAGAGTCCTATAGATAGGAGAAATTAGGAAACGCATGTTGACACATGTCGTTTCTTAGATCAGACTCTATCATGAGAGAGGACTTGATGCTGCAGTTAAAAATGTATCCATCCTTTAGTTGCTCCTTTGTACTGGGGTAAGAGATTGATTTTGATTTACTAACGACAAAAATAATATACCGATCCAAAAATAGGCAGCTCAATTGTGTATAAACTTTCAATCTGTAAAGCAACCAGAATTTTACATTTTAATTGAAGATTAAACATTTCCCCTTTCTGTCTGCAGAGGTGAATCTGGGGCTGGAAAGACAGAAAACACTAAAAAGGTCATTCAGTACCTGGCACATGTGGCCTCCTCCCACAAAGGACGAAAAGACCACAACATCCCTGTAAGTATTACCTTGACTTTTCTGTTGCACCATATGATCTAACAGCAATAGTTTCAAGTTATTTTTTGGAATGCAAGATTTCATTACATCATATGTGACCACTGTACAAACAGAGATAAGCCATATTTCACTTCAATAAAGACAGAAATGTTTGACTGTTTTCGGCCTTGGTGGGACACAAGTTACACACTTGCATTAGTTTTTCATTTCTCGTCAAAGGCATTAAAGGATGCTATTATTTCAAGTGTAACTTTGGAAAAGCTCTAACATTTTTGCATTTGTTTATTGTAACAAACAGCCTGAATCTCCTAAACCAATGAAGCTGCAGGCAAGTCTTTATGATTTTTTATCCACGTTGTTTATGTGCATGCTACTCTTTTAAGACAACACTGAATAGCTATGAAATTCACTTGTTTTCCTTGAAATTAAATGGGTAACGTTGAATCTTTTGTTGTCTTACCTCTCTGTCAGGCTCAAAATTCCGTTGTAAGTAATTTCTGTAACATGGCATGAGCGTTTTTACATTCTTCTGTTTATGTGCATCATTTTTAGTTGGTTGTAATGTTTCATATTATAAATGTTGTTCGTGTCTTATTTTGTTTTCTATTTTTTTGTATAAAGATCTGATGCTTATCTAGTTGTGTTGCACAGACACTGTATGTATTCTTTTATAAGTAAAACGGCATACAGATTGGGTAGTCCAGGACATGTTATTGTTTTTGTCGGCTCATCTAGAATTCCTAACTGGTTGAGCCAGCTTTTATTAGTATTCTTTTCCTCACAATAATTCAATAATTGAATTTCGCCCGTATCCTACAGAGTGGAGCCATATTTTATGTGAGTAGTTGAAGGTTTTTTTTTTCCTATCCCACCTCACTTACAGCATAAAAGAGGTGCCTTACTCACTTAACTCACAAAGTAACTCTTTCATAATGCCAAATTCTGGCTTCTAGAGTCTTCCTGTTGTTTCATCTGCTCTAGTTCTGCTTCAAAAACTGTACAGCATGATCTGAAATGTATCTGTTCTCACCGCTTGGCTTTATGATGTTGAGCAAAATAAAGTTTTGTTTTAAGGAGGTCAGAGTGTAATGCTACTACTTTGTTGGTGCTGTAAGAAAATCTAAATTTTAAAGATTTTTTTAACACAAGGATGACCTATTTTTCTGCACGCAATGAATTCGTTTTTTTAAGAAAATGTAGCGGCAACCAGCATCTAAGCTCTTGAACTTGCCACACATTTTAAAGTCACTTGGATTTAGCAGGGGGGGAGAAACATGTCAAGTTCTAAGCTAAGTTCTGAGCTTACCAACAATATGACAGCAGAATTTTCCTTCCATTTATTTAGTTGAAGTTGCGTGCATCTTCGGCTAATGTAAAATGAGGATTATAAATTTGGCGGACATGTTTCCGGTTGAATCATTCGCACTGTGAAAATCCTGGTTTCACTGCATCTTAAAATATTTTCATATTAGGCCATTTGATCATCACCTATGGTTACAGCTTTGGGTTGAGATGACTGAAAAAACACGATTGCAGATACATTGGGTTTTCCTAGCAGGGTGGCTCCTGTGTGATGGGGTGAAGAGCTTGGCCATCCGGGAGAGGCTCAAAATAGAACTACTGCTTCTGTCCTTCATCCAGGAGGAGGCACAGGCTGGACTACACTAGTACTGCCTCTGTAGTGCCCCAGATAAGGTCGCGGTTTCTGGGGACGAGGTAGTCCAGCTACCTTGACTACATAACTAACAAGTCATGTAGCGTCCACATTGGCATTCTCTGATATGGAGATGATGACTATGGAGTTTCTTTAATAAGAAACCCTCTTTCCTTTCTTGTAACCAATCATCCTCCGCACTGCCAAAGAATGTGGTATCTATTGGAATGGAAGCTAAAAACCATAGATACAACACAATTCTGTAAAGCAATGGTCATATATATTATGATGCATACCTTTTGTCTTCATTCATTCCTCTTCTCAGCTGCTAGCTCTGTTTCTTAAGCGCTAAGTAAAGAACTGTATGCCTCTTACTATTCTTAGATTTGCCATGTTGATTTGTGGCTGCATGAGTGCCAAGGTTTGAAGAGTCGACATTTCTTTTTTGATGAAAAAAATGTGTGTTTGTCTGCCTGCATGGCGTCGTTATTTCGTGTTGTGTTTTTAAACTTCATTTGATTGTTGTATTCTTTATTGTCATTTCATTTCAGCAGTCATCTTGTGTTGTTAAGTAAGTGCCCTGACACCTCTGGTGTGTTTTCAGGGTGAACTGGAACGGCAGCTTTTACAAGCCAACCCCATTTTGGAGTCTTTTGGGAATGCCAAGACAGTAAAAAATGACAACTCATCACGTTTTGTAAGTATAAATCAACCCTTCATTTTCATTGTTTTGCCGTTATTTTCCTCCCCGTGGAGCTCTCTAGTTTGTATCCCTGGCACCATCTGTTGCTGTTCTGTTTGTTCCTAAGCTCATTCTGATCGTGATCTGTGTATCTCTCCTCAGGGGAAGTTCATCCGTGTCAACTTTGATGTCACTGGATATATCGTAGGAGCCAACATTGAAACCTGTATCCTTATTATGACACTTCATTTAAGTCTTATGATGTCTTTGTTACGGCCATGTTCATTTCCTTAATCCAAGAATTAGACTTGCTTGAGAAATCCAGAGCTATTCGTCAGGCCAAAGATGAGCGCACCTTCCATATCTTCTACCAGCTACTTGCCGGAGCTGGCGAGCACCTCAAATGTAAGTTTGCTGCTGAATAATAACTGTGCATGGATGACAGCTGTGCGGATGATTTGCATAACACCTGACAAACAAAAGTAAAACAATCTGCCAAGTATACAATAGTGTAGAAGCCAATTTCTATGTCGTATAAGTAATGCATTAAATATACACAGGAGAATCTTATTATACACAAGTACAACAGTGTATGAGCATGATGAAAACGTCTGAAATGAGGCTCTTTTATTTGAATTTGAATCAGTCTCAATTGGACTTGGTAAAATTGACCCCATTTCGGATAATAATTCACTTTTATTAGATAGTTTGAGTGCATTTGTCATTGTACTATCTCAGACACTGCTGTTATTTATTTATATTTGTAATGTCTCTCTCCACAGCTGATTTGCTTTTGGAAGGATTCAACAATTATCGCTTCCTGTCCAACGGCAACATCCCAATCCCTGGACAGCAGGACAAAGACAACTTCCAAGAGACGATGGAAGCTATGCACATTATGAGCTTCTCACATGAGGAGATCCTGGGTATGACTGACGTCAGCACCTCAACCCCAGATGTTGCCTTTTAGATGGATCATCTGTCAGAATGAGTCGGTAGCAAGAACCTGACATCAGGTCTTTTTCCATTCTCTTTGCAGCCATGTTAAAAGTTGTGTCGTCAGTGTTGCAGTTCGGCAACATCGTCTTTAAGAAGGAGAGAAACACAGATCAGGCATCCATGCCAGACAATACAGGTAATTCTCCAAAAACAGTACCAACAGGTTTATATCAATAATATTTGTGATGTGTTTGTTCTCATTCTCAAATTCAGTTTTAAAATGAAGGTTCATTATTCAGGGAAAATATAATGATGACCGGTTGAATTTATTTTATGATTTGAAACCTTAAACTGCGACTAACATGCAAAAGAAATGAAGAAGGGGTGAACATGTTTTCTCTCCTCTGTAAGTTTGCCTACGAGCCAATGTATGCCTTCAAATAACTTTGTTAACTTTGTCATTAAATTGGTATGCGTTGTCTACCATTTTTTTCCCTTCCACCAGCTTGGTTTATAAAGTAAAGCAAATGTTTAGTAGTGGTGTAGTCAAGACCACCTAACCATAGACGGAGTGGAGATAGAGACAGTAGAATACAGAGACTAAGTCCAAGTCCAAATCTTTTTAGGCCCAAGACTAAGTCGAGTCCAAGACCAATAAGGGGGCCAAGACATAGACTGAGATCAAACTGGACACAGGGAAAAACTACTAGTTTGTTCCAGTCAAAGCATCAGTTTGTGATTTATTTAGAAAAGAAACAAATGTGACTAATTGATTTAAGCTTCTGCGACCTTTGTCCCGCTCCTCATTATTCTCAGTCTCAACTACAGTACTAATAAAATGCTGTGTGTCTCAGTTAGACACAAAGAAAATACAACCCTGCTAGTGTATCTTCCTGTAACCAATTGTGAGTCTGGTCAATGGCAGTCATTCTCAATAGTTGAATGTGGATGAGAGTCCGCCTTAGATGAAAAAAGGTAAGATAATGTTTACATTATTATGGGATTGAAATCATCATTGAGATCAAATATCTCTTGCCAATTTACAAGACCTTTTGAAATGTAAAGCATGGAAGCCGCAGAATTAATGTTTGATTTTAAGTGACAGACTGTCTGCGGTGAATATTAAATCAAGTTTTTCGACATGAGAAAACCTCTTGGAAGCGTGAAGCTTATGTCCTACATCACTCTATTATTCATAAAATACTGAAGGGGAAGCAAATACTCTTCTGGAAACTGAAGGAAAGTGCATGTTCTACACTTGAAAAAGTCACTTGGCTTTGTGGTACATGTCATTACTGACCACTAACACGTTGCTCACTATATACTACTCACATCTGGTAAATAACCCTGAAGGCCAAAGGTCACAGGTCATCCCACCCACTTTCTTCTTCTTGTCCTCCATTTTCTGCATGTCCTTGCACAATGCTTCTTATCCTCAAGCTTGTGATTCATGACGTTTTCTCTGGCCCGTGTCGACTCAGAATAAATCTGCGTCATTCGTCATTACAAGGCTTCATTCCTGAAGTTAATTCGCCCTAACTTTGTATTTCCTCCACATGTGGTACTGCAGGTCTGTATGAGTAGAGCAGAGGTGGAGGGAAAATGAGTCAACGCTGCAGCTCGGCATATTTGCTAATGTGATGAGCGTGAGCCAGGAAAATGGTTGTTTTTGTTCTTCAGCTAGTCTGTTCTGCATTTACAACTCTTCCATTTCCAGCCAGATAAAACATGACCCATTTTACAGTTCTAACCCCAATCATTACATAATTTCATAGCTTCTTTATATGTGTTTTTTTTCTGTGGATAACGGCTGCTAACTCTCCTACAGAAAGACCTTTAATAATAGACCTTAAAAGCTTTAAACCTTTCTTGTTCAGCGATGGCTTTTATTAAAAAATCTTACAGAATATTGTGTATGCAGCTCTTTTCATTCATACACAAGTTTTCACTTTTAAGAATTTTGCTACTACATTGTCTGTTTCAGCTGCGCAGAAGCTGTGTCACCTCCTGGGCATGAATGTAATGGAGTTCACCAGAGCCATTCTGTCACCAAGGATCAAAGTGGGCCGAGATTATGTCCAGAAGGCCCAAACTAAAGAGCAGGTGCTTGATAGATTTTCAGCTTGACACCAAGCATTTTTCTGAAATGATCCAGAGGCATTTGTGTGCTTTGTTTCCCATAAATACATTCTAATTGAGGAGGAAACCTTTGTTAATATTCCAGAAGACTAGTTGTTGGCAAAGTCTTCCCTCTTAGTAATGTGCAACATAATATTTACATTGTGTATGTATTAAATGTCATAATGATTAGATATGTTATGCTTCTGTATTTATTTATATCATTGCTTAACCATGTTACCGGTGAAAGTACCTGAGTAGCCTTGCGTCAAAATAAAAATGTAAATTCATTTCAAAGTTTCAGTATAAAAGTGTGCAAAATGGTTGCTTTGCTCAAATTGCTCTGTTTACATTGAATGACTGACAGGGACTACAAACGTTGAAACATTTAGAGGAACTTGATAGTAACAAAATTGACTTACATGTCACCTTGGTGATGTTTGTTGCAGCATTTCGACAGCTAAGAAGTCAAATGTGACTTAATGATGATGACCTTTATTGTCATCTGATGTGTTTCTTATTCCTGCGTGGACGTGTCTTCAGGCCGACTTTGCCGTCGAGGCTCTGGCTAAAGCGACTTATGAACGTCTCTTCCGCTGGCTGGTCCATCGCATCAACCGAGCTCTGGACCGGACCAAACGTCAGGGGGCATCTTTCATCGGTATACTTGACATCGCTGGCTTCGAAATTTTCCAGGTGGGTTTTTTTTTTTGCCCTCTCATGTTGTTTTGGAGCAGTATTCACTCAGAATATGTTTTTCCGTTCTCAGCTGAACTCCTTTGAGCAGCTCTGCATCAACTACACCAACGAGAAGCTGCAGCAGCTCTTCAACCACACCATGTTCATCTTGGAGCAGGAGGAATACCAGAGGGAGGGCATTGAGTGGAGCTTCATCGACTTTGGACTCGACCTGCAGCCTTGCATCGATCTCATCGAGAGGCCTGTTAGTGCCACTTTTAACTAGTCAGAATTTGATCCTCGTAATCGCTCTCCATGTCTTGTTTTTCCTTTTCTTGTCTGAGAAATGTGGCTCAGTTGTGTGTTGTTAATCCTTCAGGCAAACCCGCCTGGAGTGTTGGCGCTGTTGGATGAGGAATGCTGGTTCCCAAAAGCCACAGACAGGACTTTTGTTGAGAAACTGACCCAGGAACAGGGAACTCACACCAAGTTCCAGAAGCCCCGACAGCTTAAAGACAAAGCCGACTTCTGCATCATTCACTACGCTGGAAAGGTGCAGTTTTTTTTTGTTTTTCTGTTGAAGAAGAAGAGGAATTGAACACCCACACACACATTATGTGGCTCCGGTAGAACTGGTCCAATAAATGGCCTTCAGGTCAGAGGATTTTAGTCACGGCTGATCATGGTGGAATTCTTGTTGCTCCTCATGTCTTTTGGGCAGTAATGAAATTTTATGTGTGTACCCCTTCTAGCTCTGCTTGTGGGGACCATTTGTTGGAAAGCCACTTTGATTTGTGGCACCTTTTGCCAGTCCCCACTAATTTAAGCCTCAGTTTTTAGAATTAAAACTTCAAAATAAGTGGGTCATTATAATTGGGTTTAAGTTTGGCCTAGAATCCATATGTTTTGGATGGTTATGTTTAGTGTGAGAGGCTGGGGAAAGCATTATGGGTCGTCTCCACCAAGATAGAGATTCAAATGTGTGTGTGTTCTTCTGGAATGGCAGATACAAAAACAGATATGAATAATCACATTTTACAGAACTATATCTGATGCGTGGATGCATATTTTAACTTCAGTGTTTCATTGTAACAAAGTGACCAAAACTGTCCTGAATATCCTCCAAATGTCTTTCGCGGTTGTGTTATGTAACAGTGAAGCACATCTGCTAACCATTATGTGAACTTTCACACCACAATCTTTCAAAAACTCAGACCTAAGCTCAAAGAATGTCTGCTGTGGGGGGAATGTATTCCTGCCAGGAGCACAGCTCCAACGGCCAAGCGCTGCTTATGGGAATGCAAATCTAATGATTATTGAGCTTTGATCATTCTCGCTTCAGTATGACTGAAGTTTCTTCAGCATCAAACATATACTAGTCATAGTTGGTTTTTTTTTCCGTCAGTGTTGTTCATGACTTATCTAATGCTACATGATCAGATTTGTTTTCTATTCGTCTTCAGGTGGACTACAAGGCCGATGAGTGGCTAATGAAGAACATGGACCCGCTCAATGACAACGTAGCCACACTGTTGCATCAGTCGACTGACAAATTTGTGGCCGAGCTTTGGAAAGACGGTACGCCCCTGTTATCTAAGACCCTAAAGCTTTTGGTACAGTACGTGATGTGTACAGCGCAGGCTTACTCCTCTTGCTCTAACAGACTAACATCCTCATGTACCACGTGGCCAGGCATTATTAACTTGACGTCCCCCTTCCTGTCTTTTTCTGTGTTGTAGAGATTCAGAGCATTCAAAGGGCTTCATTCTATGACAATGTCACTAGTCTGGATGAGCCAGCAGGTGAACCAGTAGAGTGTGCACTAGCAGACCTGGGCCAAAATAAACACTAGTCAAGCTGCACAGCGAATGTGGGGCTTTTTAATGTGTAAAGTAATGAAATGATGAAGATATATTTTTGCCCAGATCTGGTGTTTGTCTCATGCTGTCTCATAGCGATGACCCCATCTGCTTCCAGGCTGCATGGCTCCATGTCTCAGCCAAAAGCAGTAGGAACTTATCTCGTAGAATGACGTATGTTTCCATGATCTGACGTGTCTCCTCAGTGTGGACAACGCTATTGGGCAATGATCTTTGCATTCTATGCAGTGCATCTCACTGTGTTGTACCATGTGATCCGCTTTAATACAGCGAAATCCAAGTTTGATGATTGAATAGTGACATGCATGTCTTGCTATAAAAAGGATGTAGTTACCTCAACCAACTCTGCGTCACAGTTTCACTCGTGTTGCCTTGCTTGTTGAATCTTTGCATTATTTTTCTCCTCCTAACAAAAGTCTTTAATGTGTCTTCAGTGTTGGCAATAGTGCTTTCTTTCTTTATATCAAGACTAAGTTTCTGTGTTCTTCAAGATGATTTTATCATTGTCCCTGATATAAAATGTTTGGTTACACTTTTATAAAGGTCTCACCAATGATGCGTTATTAGATAATAATGCATTTGTAAGGCTTGATAGACGAAGTTATGAATATTTGTAATTATGAATGACAACTAACTTTGAAAGTATTAGAAATCTAAGGTGAATAGTTTGAGGTTACGTTAGGTGGTGGGTCTTTCAGTTAAGTAAGGGGCCGCATTATATACTTCGACTGTTATGGGGGCGTCGTCATGGACAATGTGTATAAAGTTTTATTTTTATTTTCTTCTTAATATGTGTCATACATACTGAAATATCTTTTGAGGTATTAGAAACCCTGTAAATTATATCAAGGCACTTTATGTTAATCATTTTGAGGGACAAAAAATACTGTTAAAATGAGCACTTAACATTTCAACATAACTAAAAAGTTCATGTCATGCATGCATAGATGAATGAGATGATGCGGCTCCCCGGAC
This sequence comes from Synchiropus splendidus, assembly GCF_027744825.2. Taxonomy (NCBI): domain Eukaryota; kingdom Metazoa; phylum Chordata; class Actinopteri; order Syngnathiformes; family Callionymidae; genus Synchiropus; species Synchiropus splendidus. The sequence continues at coordinate 33,705,303 of NC_071335.1, forward strand.
GTACTTTGCCCCCATCACGTCTCTATAACTTCAATATTTAAGTTCACCTCTTATGATACTTTATAAACCTTATCTTAAGTCACCATACATAAGTATGAATATTCATTTCTTCTTCTATTAAGTCTTGCATTAATGATGCATCATAGAAAAAGTTTAAATTTAAAGTAAAGTGTGACCAAACGTTTTTATTATAAGTCAAAACTGGAATCCTTTGCAGCTATCTAAGATTGAAGTCTTGAATCAAAGATTATTATTTTTCAATTCGCCATGCTTTAGTAATTGATGGTGTCTCAACCTGAAAACAGAATCCTGCTTCATATCCATCAGCAGCAGTGCACAGTAGGTCTAGATCTTGGAATGCTGTTTCTAGATGGCTGCTTTTGACGATCATGTGCAGTGTCTCTATCATTCCTGTACATGTACTCAATGTGTTGCTGCTGCTCATGCACACTGATGTTCTGTCGTGACTTGATTTCACAATCTTGACGTTTCTATCTTCTCACCAGTGGATCGTATCGTGGGTCTGGACCAGGTGGCGGGGATGAATGAAACTGCATTCGGTGCTACCTACAAAACCAAAAAAGGAATGTTTCGCACTGTCGGACAGTTGTACAAGGAGTCGCTCACTAAGCTCATGGCCACTCTGAGGAACACGAACCCAAACTTCGTCCGCTGCATCATCCCAAACCACGAAAAACGAGTAAGTGCACTTCTGATGCGGTGAATTGTTAAGCTGCTTCTGTTCCTGATGGTGTGCTTGTCCCTCAGGCTGGTAAACTGGAACCTCACCTGGTTCTGGACCAGCTCAGGTGTAACGGAGTTCTGGAGGGGATCCGCATCTGCCGCCAAGGTTTTCCCAATCGCATTGTCTTCCAGGAGTTCAGACAGAGGTACGAATTGGACTGCTCTGTACTCTGCAACACTTATTTGTACTCTACATCTGAGTGTCACCTCCTCTCCCAGATATGAAATACTGACACCCAACGCTATACCCAAGGGGTTCATGGATGGGAAGCAAGCTTGTGAGAGAATGGTAGGCTTTGCTCTGTAGACATTTCCTCTCACAGGTAGTGTTTTTACGTGTGTGGTGTAAATCATTGGACCCATCTCACAAGATAACTTTCTCTGTTCTAGATCCAAGCCCTTGAGTTAGATCCCAACCTCTTTCGCATTGGACAGAGCAAGATCTTTTTCAGAACTGGAGTCCTGGCTCATCTAGAGGAGGAGAGAGACCTGAAAATCACAGACATCATTATCTCCTTCCAGTCTGTATGTCGTGGGTTTTTGGCTCGCAAGTAAGTGATCATGAGACAGAGTTTTCTTCTGATGTTTAACTGTCAGATTTTGCGTGTACATTGCACGTCTATTTTAAAAGACATTTATACAGAGATAACAGAATAAAGGGGCTTGATAATATAAGATAAAGTCTGGCCTGGTGGCCACTTGCGGTCTTGGATCAAAGTCCTTTGGTCCAGAATGTTATGGCCCACAAGCCAAACTCTCAGTCTGATCTCTTGTCCTCTAAGCACAGTTGTAAAATCCTTGGGTCTGTGTTTCCTTGTTTCCCGAACAGGGCATTTGCCAAGAAGCAGCAGCAGCTTAGCGCGCTGAAGGTTCTGCAGAGGAACTGTGCAGCTTATCTGAAGCTGCGTCACTGGCAGTGGTGGAGGCTCTTCACCAAGGTGAGCACATCAGCTGCAGTGTGATGGTCTTGATGGTGCAAACTTTATAGGTCTGTGTGATCCTTCACCACAGTGGTGGCTTTACGTGAAGGCCACAATAGAATGTTTTTATTAGATGCTGTATGATATGAAAGTTGTGGTTTGCTTTTTCTCCCAGGTGAAGCCTCTGCTGCAGGTGACAAGGCAGGAGGAGGAAATGCAGGCCAAAGACGAGGAGCTGATAAAGGTGAAGGAAAGACAACTCAAGGTGGAGAATGAGTTGGTGGATATGGAGAGAAAGCACCAGCAGGTAAAAACATCCACCATGTTTTGAACAGTAGCAAAAGGAAGATCATCTTCAGCAACATTTCTTGAACTTCATCAGCTCCTTGAGGAGAAGAACATTCTGGCCGAGCAGCTCCAGGCTGAGACAGAATTGTTCGCCGAGGCCGAAGAGATGCGAGCTCGCCTGGCTTCACGAAAGCAAGAGCTGGAGGAGATTCTCCATGACCTGGAGTCCCGAGTGGAGGAGGAGGAGGAGAGAAACCAGAGCTTGCAGATCGAGAAGAAGAAGATGCAGTCGCAGATTCAGGTCTGGACTTTCAGAACATTTCAGAACACTTTCCATTTGTAGTAAGAATGTTTTCATGGTTTCCCTGACTTGGTTGGCCTTTATTTTGGACTCAGGGTTTCAGACTGTATATTTTCAGAGTTTACAGTGCGTCCTTCTTGCAGGATCTGGAGGAGCAGCTGGATGAAGAAGAAGCAGCCAGACAGAAACTTCAGTTGGAAAAAGTGACAGCAGAAGCAAAGATAAAGAAGTTAGAAGAAGATATTGTGCTGCTCGAGGACCAGAATTCCAAGTTCCTGAAGGTGGTGTAATTCGTATCCAATTGTTTTTCTCCCTGCAAAATGTAAACATTAACTATTATTCTTCGCCCAACAGGAGAAGAAGTTGCTGGAGGACCGCATTGGTGAGGCGACGGTTCTGCTGACAGAAGAGGAGGAAAAGGCCAAAAACCTCAGCAAAATTAAGAACAAGCAAGAGATGATGATGGTGGACTTGGAGGGTAACTGACCTCATAGTTCAGAACACATTCCGATTCATTTTTAGTTACACTACATAACACACGTCGTCTCACCTGCATGCAGAACGGCTGAAAAAGGAGGAGAAAACACGACAGGAACTCGAGAAGGCCAAGCGCAAGCTGGACGCAGAGACCACCGACCTGCAGGACCAGATTGTCGAGTTTCAGACACATGTGGAAGAAATGAAGAGCCAGCTGACCAAGAAGGAAGAAGAGCTGCAGACTGTCTTGTCGAGGTCAGCAAACCTTGCCATAAAACTGTTGTGCTTGTGATGACTCGAAGCAAAACAAGTTGCCTGTATTTTTTCTATTTTCTGCGAGAAGATGACCTACTCCTGAAGCACAATGCAAGTCCACGTACACAACTGAAAGGAGTGATTCAAGGGTTATTCAGTAGATAGAAATGTTTGTGCAAGTGAATTGAAAGCAAAAACCCTCACAGAACTGTGCCCTGAGTCTTAAAAGTATCAAACTGTTCATTTGATTTTAAGTAACACAGGTTTTCAATAGTTGACAGATAAAAATTCGTGATTATTACAGCAACATCGTGACCATAGGAAGACCATTGCAGCCAAGTACTGCAGAGTGCTACCATACTGCCACCTTGTGGATGTACTGTTTAAAACGTGTATGTCAAGCTGATTTGCAGGTCATGTTTTTTTTTTTTAAATTCAATGTAACTAACACTTGTTATCAAATATTGTACAGATATTTCATTCCAAATTATTAAAAAAACATGTATCTGACTGTGGGGCTACAGTAAACAGGTTGTTGTGAACTTTGTGGGAATTTTTCACCTCAAAAATGGATGACATATAATAGTGAACCATACTATTGCAAAGTATTTATTAAATTCAATATTTTTGTTTCAGTTGTTGTTTATAAATAGAATTTCTCAACACGCTGTTTGTCTGTCACCTGCCAGGAGCGACGAGGAGGCAGTCCAGAAGAACAATGCCCTGAAGCAGGTGCGGGAGCTTCAGGCTCAGCTGGCTGAGCTTCAGGAGGATCTGGAGTCTGAGAAGATTTGCCGCAGCAAAGCCGAAAAGCTTAAGAGAGATCTGAGCGAGGAGCTGGAGGCTCTGAAGACTGAGCTGGAGGACACGCTGGACACCACAGCAGCTCAGCAGGAACTTAGGTGCCGTTTTATCCGTTGCAACCTTTCTTGAATTTGGGGTTCTGACTTAAGCTATGAAGTAAAAATTAACACGCAAGATGTGTGATACTAAGGTTGACATGTCAAATCGTCTGTGTGTGTTTATGTTGCATTATTATATCTGATGTATTATCAGAACAAAACGAGAACAGGAGGTGGCCGAGCTGAAAAAGGCCATTGAGGAGGAGACAAAAAACCATGAGGCCCAGATCCAGGAGATGAGGCAGAGACATGGCAGCGCACTGGAGGAGCTGTCCGAGCAGCTAGAGCAAGCCAAGAGAGTGAGTGGCCTGTGTGTGCGACACAGTATTTCACCAGTTAACCAGTGTATTTGTGTCTCAGTTTAAGGCCAACCTGGAGAAGAACAAGCTAACTCTGGAGAATGATAACAAAGAGTTGGCTGGCGAGGTGAAGAGCCTGCAGCAGACAAAGACCGAGTCGGAGCACAAGAGGAAGAAACTGGAGGCACAGCTGCAGGAGTTCATGGCCCGGGCCACCGAGATGGAGCGGACGAAGGGGGACCTGGCGGAACGCTCCCACAAGCTTCAGGTCATCTACACAGCAACGCAAAATTGCCACACTATTTTCTCTAGTTTTGCCTTTTTTTCACTCAATCACTCCAACTCTGCATGTTCAGGCGGAGCTGGATAATGTGTCGGTCCTGCTGGAGGAAGCCGAGAAGAGAAACATCAAGCTGGTCAAGGATGCTGAGAGCGTGGGAAGCCAACTACAAGACACTCAGGTGCAGAAGAATATTTCACTGTATCTTCGTTGCTGCCCAGCACTATATTTTGTGTATTTCACAATGTAGTATTTCAGTACCGAGCTGACTTATACAACTATACTATTTGGTTGTGTGTTGGTGTTTTGGCAACTTGCTCTGAAGAATGCAGGACTGTTTGTAGCATTAGCCACCACGCTAACCGGTTCTGATGTGGCATGACGTCGGTTCCTGTGACTCGATGGGTATCGATGCTGCGCCGTCTTTTTGCTTTGTTGTTAAAGAGTTGTATTTTTCCACATTTGTTGAGTCACTTCTTATTCTGTTCTTATATATTTATATATATTTGTTATTTGCTTTATTCCATGTCAAACTGTTTAATAGTTTAGATTGTTTGTCATTGCAGATTGCCTTTTGAAAACAACGATCTTTTATATTAACATCTAATCTAGCCTGGAATAATCAAAATCAAACCCGGTGGAGAAAAAAAAGTGGTGTTTCTTTTTTCCCTGACCTTTTGTGTGCTGTGGCGTGCGCAGGAGTTGCTGCAGGAAGAAACCCGCCAGAAGCTGAATCTAGGCAGCCGTGTGCGCCAGCTGGAGGAGGAGAAGAACACCTTGCTGGAGCAGCAGGAGGAGGACGAGGAGGCTCGGCGCAACCTGGAGAAACAGCTGCAGTCGGTCCAGGCGCAGGTAGGAGGCGCCGTCTGACGTGATCACTAACAGCCATTGTGTCATCGCTGCGTGGGTTTGTCGATGCTCCTGACCGACACCTCATGTCTGTGCTCATACGAAGAGCATAAGTTTCCTGCTGTAGATTACTGAGCTGTGTCAGTGGAGAAATATTCAGGCAGAATTTCATCATTTGTTTGCTTATTAATAGTGTGTAAAGTAACTTTTGTTTAGAAAGTGAGGTGTAAACTAGTGATGCTGCTCAACTTCTTTCTCATGTAGGCACAAATAAACCATAAAATATGCAAAATGAAATCCTATTTCTTCTTGCATATGTGTTTCTATTTTGAATGTTTAGTTTTACATTTCAGGCAAGACTAGATCTTGGTCTTTGGTCCGACTGTATCTGCCCAGCATGATAATAGGTTTAACTGAGCAAACACTTGCAGCTCTGCGAGACAAAGAAGAAGCTGGAGGAGGACGTTGGAGCAATGGAGTGTCTGGAGGAGGTGAAGAGAAAACTCCAGAAGGATGTAGAGCTGACAGCCCAGCGTCTGGAGGAGAAGGCCATGGCCATGGACAAAATGGAGAAGACCAAAACCCGACTGCAGCAGGAACTGGAAGACCTGATGGTGGACCTGGACCACCAGAGGCAGATCGTGTCCAACCTGGAGAAGAAGCAGAAGAAGTTTGACCAGGTGTGCTGGAACACTTTGTTGACTTTGAATGTTGACCATCTGATTGGTTGCTGTAGTTGTTGGCAGAGGAGAAGAACATTTCAGCACGATATGCTGAGGAGCGGGACCGTGCCGAAGCTGAAGCCAGGGAGAAGGAGACCAAGGCTCTGTCCATGGCCAGAGCCCTGGAAGAAGCTCTGGAGGCCAAAGAGGAGCTGGAGAGGTTCAACAAGCAGCTGCGGGCTGAAATGGAAGACCTGATGAGCTCCAAGGACGATGTGGGCAAAAATGTGTGCCTCCTTCCAACGACGACCGCTGCTTCCTCCTCACTGCCATAATGACGTCCCGCTCTTCTGTTTCTAGGTGCATGAGCTGGAGAAGTCCAAACGGGCGCTCGAGCAGCAAGTGGAGGAGATGAGGACTCAGCTGGAGGAGCTGGAGGACGAGCTGCAGGCCACAGAGGACGCCAAGCTGCGGCTGGAGGTCAACATGCAGGCCATGAAAGCTCAGTTTGACCGAGACCTGCAGGCCAGGGACGAGCAGGGCGACGAGAAGAAGAGAGCGCTGGTCAAACAGGTGCGTGCAAAGTGACTCCAAAGTGATGCTGAAGTTTGACCAGGATGCCACTCCTGAGTGATTGTCTGCTGTATCTCCAGCATTCCTTCATAAATACCATGAAGTTATGGAGCATGATAGTCTGTAGTTAGACTCCAACCTCTGTTTTTGCAATCCTGTGGTTGCATGTGATTTAGGAAGGTGTGAAAACAAGTCTGTGTTTAGGAAGCCAGCAATATTGAAATGCTCTGTGATAGCATTGTTAATATGATTCAGCTCCTGAGCTACCTGAGCGGCTCTTTCCCCAGTTTCATGCGGCTCTGATCGTTTATAAGACAAGAAAGTAAGAGCTATTCCGGTGAAATGTCAAAATATTGTTCAAAGACTTTCGACTTGCGTTTAACTCAGAAACATAACGTGCTCCCTCCCTGGCTTGAAGCCCGTTCATTGCCGATGTGAGTCACGAGACTTGGACCGTCATCAGATCCACGATCAACACGATTTACATGACTTAACTTCATGTTTCACTTTGTCATTCCCTAAACTAAAGGTATAACATGTGTGTTCACCTATTATTCATTGTTGATCCTGGTGACGTCCGTTAAATTCAGTGGAGTGAAGATGAGACGCTCCAGTCTGCAGCGACCGGGGCCACATTTCTATCTACGCCGCTTGATATTTCGAGGAGGATCACAGTAAAATGTATGAATTTTAAAAATACATGCACAAGAGACATACACCGGAAGCGAACGGTTCACAGGGATGTGCTTTAACCGCTGTACTGCCACTAAGTCACGTGACCAGCTGTTCGGGTGAGGTTTACAGCCTGACATATTTGTAGGACGTGGCTCTTTTCAGCAACACAGCAAAACAATGTGACTCTAGTAGAAATGTGCATTTTTCATATGCTGTTCTGACAAAAATTGTACTTGGACACGAGAGTAGATGGGTTTTCTTGGTGATCAGGTACGAGAGATGGAGGCAGAGCTGGAGGACGAGAGGAAGCAGAGGACTCTGGCTGTGGCCTCCAAGAAGAAGCTGGAGATGGACCTGAACGAGGTGGAGGGTCAGATCGAAGCAGCCAACAAAGGCCGAGACGAAGCGGTCAAACAACTCCGAAAGCTCCAGGTGGGTGAAACTCCGGCGGGTGAGGACGGGACATGGGATTCTTGGGTCTATGATGTTCTCCCTCTCTGCTGCAGGCCCAGATGAAGGACTACCAGAGGGAGCTGGAGGAGGCCCGAGCCTCCCGAGACGAGATCTTCACCCAGTCCAAAGAAAACGAGAAAAAGCTGAAGAGTCTAGAGGCGGAAATCTTACAGCTACAAGAGGTGAGAGTTTCAAGGAAACTGGCGTCGTGTCGAGCGTGTTGTTTGACTCTCCTGTGGTCCAGGACCACGCTGCGTCAGAGCGAGCGCGGCGCCATGCCGAGCAGGAGCGGGACGAGCTGGCGGATGAGATCTCCAACAGCGCCTCTGGAAAGTCAGTGTCTCCTCCTACGTTGTCCTTTCATTGAGTTCATAAGGTTGTGTTCTGCCACTGCTTCGACCTGGGGACGTAAACAAACCTGCTTTCAGAACGTCGCTGCTGGAGGAGAAGAGAAGGCTGGAGGCCCGGATCTCTCAGCTGGAGGAGGAGCTGGAGGAGGAGCAGGGCAACATGGAGCTGCTCAATGAACGCGTGAGGAAGTCCACGCTGCAGGTGAGCGCCAACTGAATTGAGTCTGGTACTGAGACGGAAGCTCTCCGTGCTGTATGAAGCTCTTTGGTTGTTGATGTTGACATGTCTCATACAGTAGTGATGGCAGGTTCACATGTGTGACAGCACGACAGAAACATGAAAATCACCAGTTTTGTAGTCACACTTGTCCTCTTGTAAAATGTGCTGTAGCTGTTACTGTAGCACATTCTGAATTTGCGTGAGAGCCGCGGAAGCGTGGCAACCGCGACATTGGCCTCCATTGAAACTGCATTGAGGAGGAGAGGCTGCTGCGTGAAAATCCTGACAAAGTTACTGGCTTTTAACTCGCCATCCTGGCCAAACCGTAGAGTGTAGACACATGAAAATGTATTTTTTTATTTATTGCTATCTGCTACGGTTTCTGAGATACAACCATTTGTTCTGAGAGTATGAAACTCTTCTGTCTGAAGCAGAATGAGTCAGCAGGTCTCAGCTGCAGCATGTGCATGGCGGTGGCGCACGGTGCATTCACGAGCTGTTTAGCAGCGTCTAGTGTTACTATCGCTGTTGTTCTGACGTCATGGATTGAGATTGTGAATATGCTTTGGTTCATTGATCCAACCCAAACCCGTCCTTCTCTCCTCCTGGACCTCTGACAGGTGGACGCCCTGAACACGGAGCTAGCTGGAGAGCGCAGCGCCGCCCAGAAGAGCGAGAGTGCTCGCCAGCAGATGGAGCGGCAGAACAAGGTGCAGACGCCGTAATGATTCAGTCCCCGCTCACATTCCAGTCATGGTTTCTCACCAGAAGAACTCAAGCTGGATTATCTCTGAAATATGATTTCATATGATGGTTGTGATGAGAGTGAAGCCGCTTCACTGCACAACTTTATAGACTCCAACTTTTCTTTTTGCTTTTAAATTTTTATAACAATGAGGTGACCAGTGCCACGTGTATTCAAACAAACATGATGTTGTCTGTGTGATTCTCATGGAAACAACTGCCCCTCGTTGAAATGCAGGAGCTCAAAGCCAAACTTGCCGAGCTGGAAGGAGCCGTCAAGTCCAAGTTCAAGGCCTCCATCACGGCCCTGGAGGCCAAGATCCTGCAGATGGAGGAGCAGCTGGAGCAGGAGGCCAAGTAAGTTGCTCCCCGCAGCACAACCGCACGCTCAGCTGACAGAAAGTGACGTCATCGATCCCACACCTTCAGGGAAAGAGGATCGGCAAACAAGATAGTGCGGCGCTCGGAGAAGAAACTGAAGGAGGTGATGATGCAGGTGGAGGACGAGCGTCGCCATGCCGACCAGTACAAGGAGCAGGTGAGCTGGAGTGTCTCCCCTCCACAAGTGGACCCCCCCTCACCACTGTCTCACACCGCCCCCTTCAGCTGGAGAAGTCCAACTCTCGCATGAAGCAGCTGAAGCGTCAGCTGGAGGAGGCGGAGGAGGAGGCCACCAGGGCCAACGCCTCCCGCAGGAAGCTGCAGCGGGAGCTGGACGACGCCACCGAGGCCAACGAAGGGCTGACGCGGGAGGTGAACTCCCTCAAGAGCCGCCTCAGGTAACTGAAGCTGGGATGGGTCATGGAGAAGTCGCTGGACAAGGAGTGGACCCGGAGGAAACGTGTCTGGACCTTAGCACACTGACCTTGACCTCTCTCTCTCCCCGAAGCAGACGCGGCACGCCCGTCAGCGGCTTCTCCTCCGGTCGCTCCGGACGCCGCAACTTGAATCTGGACGGCGCCTCGGTCGACATGTCGGACGACGACGCGGACAGCCGCGCCAGTGACTTCAACGACACCCAAGTCAACGCCGAGTAAAAGATGCCCCGCCCCCCCGCCCGCAGCTGGCGAGCAGATCTGTGCCGCCACCGCGGGAGCTGCTCATCGGCCTTATTCTGGTCTCCGCCACGAGCCGCTTGCCCCCCCCTTCCCCCGCCACCTCCTCCTATACTCTGCTCAGCTTGTGAAGGAAACTATGTAAACGTAGATACCAAGTGCTTTTTGTCCGCAGGAGACCAGAAGAGACAAACATATTCAAACTCTCTCGCCAGGTCTGAATGTCACAGCCACCTTCAGAGGATCAACTGTGAACTCTTTTATCGCTTCATCTCAACACAAGTCCGAGTCTCACGCCAGGCGAGAAACGACTGGAAGGATGACAGGAGGGAGTATGTAGAACTGGAAAGGCCAAAATCTCACCTGGTTTTTGCTGCACTTGTCGATACAGTTGAATTTTAAGTTTCTTTTAAACCCTGTTTATTAACGTGGCTGGTGCTGAACCAGTTTCTCAACTCTTTTGCTGTCGAAGCACTTAAAAATAATCCAGCGATAACTGGCTCTGTGTCGGGATTATTGAGCGTCACTCCTCGCCTCCACACTAATTTGGATTATTTCCGATCATGCGGCAAATCAACACTGTCTGAAGTGCCTTCGACACTGAAGAACACTAACTGGCGCTTGTTTTCTGACAAACAAAACCAATTTTCCTGCTTCATATCACAACAGTGTTCCTCTGTCCAGGCTTGACTCTCGCACACTCGCGACAGTTAAAACGATAGAGTTGTTCTCACCCAGTGTTGCGGCTCACGTCCTCTGGACGTCTGCTCAGTTCCCATTGGTTGGAAGCTCTACGGCTCTCAGCTGGTTCACTTCTTCCATCTCACCTCGGATGATTGTCCAGTGACGCAACTGTTTGTCCGCTCCCGACATCTTTCTTGTACACCCGGATTTCTAGATGATAATATTTTGGGTTGTTGGTTCTTTTTGTAAAAGGAAAATAAAGCATATTCATGGTAGCTGCAGCGCTGTGTCCGGCTTGAATTCATTTGCGTGTGGCGCTCCGTTCCTGGTTTAATTTTATATTTATTATGAATTTTTCTTTTGAAATCTTTTTGTGCTCCAGTGTTTTTTGCTCAATAAGCATTTTACTCAAACATTATGATGTAAGTACTTATTTCAATGGACTACAGTATGTTGTTCTTGGAAAAAAAATTTTTTTTAATGAGAAAAAAGAAAAAAAAAACCTTGAAAATTCAAAATAAAATAAAAATCTTCCATGTTGGGAGGTGAGAACAGCCGCCTGGTGATCCGAAGCTTCACTCACAAGGAACACTCTCAAAGACGTGCGATGAAAACCAACAGTTTCCTTTAATTTCGTTGACACACAAAAATAATCTACAAAAGGCCAGATTAGATGACACGTTAACAGAGTGTTTTTTTGTCTATTTTGCAGCTCTGCTCACATGACCTCGACGGACCCCACAGTCAGGACACTGACACTGAAACCAGGGCTTTCGTACTGGCACACGCCATCGACGAGCGACACCACAATCTTTGGCTTCATTCTCATGTGATAAACATCACACGCCCACACTCACACACACACACAGAGAGAGAGAGAGAGAGAGAGAGAGAGAACAAAAGGACCCAGGAAGAACAGCTTTGATAACGGAGGTATTCGGGAGCAGAACCACTGGGACTTTGCTCTGAGAGTCCCAGAGACCCACAGACTCTCAGCAGAGATCCGGCCCCAAGAAGACCAGCACTGGAGGAGGGAGGTGGGAGGAGAAACTGGATTCACCGACATTCACACAGACAAAGAAGAAAGTCAAAAGCCAAGCGACTTGCACTTGCATTATTCAGTCCTGCATAGATCTTTGTCACACCGTCACAAACTAAGGCGTCGAGTTTAAACCCAGAAATAAAACTTAACAACAGTAAATCAGTTCAAGTAGCTACAATCGCCGCGTGTCTCTCCGACGCTTTCAAGTCTTAGAAATCAAACGTTCCAGTGATGAAACAGGCACGAAGCACACCCGGGGGAGGGGGGTGGGTGGGGGCCGGTGGTCATGTGACATTTCATTAAAGAACACTATGAGTTGTGTTTGTCCCTTGTACACACGTCGGTCACATTCACACGCTCTTTCACTCACGCATGGTGAATATTACAAATAATTTATTCATATTAACTTAAGCTACAACTTAACAGTCATTATTGGGAGGAGATGAGCGCACGCACACACGCACGCACACACACACGCACTGTGACAGAATTATAAACTCTATGTTGTGTTACTGCAAGAGTCCCGTCATTCATCTTAAATATCTGTACCAACACCACACAGTGATCATGGTCGCTCATGTAAACATGTTGACAAAGAATAATAATAATAATATTAATATTAATAGAATAATAATAATAAAAGTCAGTGTCGTCGTCCAAACATCACTTCCTCTAACAAGCGGTCCAAACCCATCACAGCTCTTCTCCAGGTCCGGCCGAGCACCGCCTCCTCAGCTGGTGGCACACGGGTTTCCTGTCTGGGGGTGCGTCGGGGGAGGGGGGAGGGGTCGATGACGTCGCTGTGCTGGGTTCAGTAAATCCTGCGCTGTGATTGGTCAGTGGGATTTCCTCTTCATGTCTCCACTCTGACTTTGGTTGGCGTCTGAGAAGACAGAAGTTCACAGTGATGGAGCGTTCCACTCGTGTTTCACCTCACCTAGCAACACAGCTCAGAAGCGCTACTCCCACAGAGGAACAAACTACAAGAACGAGAAACAAAAGGCCGAGTCACATGACTTCCAAATTCAAGGCTGACTCTGGATCAGTTTCAGTGAGCATGAGGGGGCGGGATATTCTCCGACGACGCTTCAAGATATTAACATCTTAAAATTTTTGGTCGATGCAGTGACACTACAACTGGAGAGACGAGTGAAAAACCTGAGGAGGAAATGGGGAAATTTTATGGTTTGATTGGGATGAAAACAGGGCTGAACAGCTCTTGGTGTAGGGGTCAAAGGTCATGGCTGACGGGTCATGTAGAAGGACAATAACTCCTGAGGGTCTTTCCCATTGACTGACATCAATGTAAAGCAACCAGAGGAGAGGTTTGGCTGCCACAGTCTGAGCCGCTGACTTTGACCTCACTGAAGCCCTCTGGCAGTGTGGAAGTGCTCCGAGTCAGATCCATTACCTGAGTAAGCAAGCTGCAGGTGAGGAGGTAGAGCAGCCTGCGACCCCGACTGGAGACTCTTGTACAGATCTGAGGAGAGACGCAGGACAACATGACACGCGCTCGAGAGCAACTCCAGATCTGGACCCTCCTTCTGGATGAAAATGCAACACTCCTATTTCACCAAGTTCATTCTTTCAAGTGTTGAAATACAAATTCACAACAAGGTAATAAATACTGGAGCCTTCAGGAAGCCACACGTTTCCTGGCTCAGGGTCCGCGGACTCACCCATCAGGTCGCTCTGTGCTAGTGGGTATCCTGAGTTGGGGGCGGGGCCCATGCCAGACGCTCCTGCGGGGGAGTTGAAATTGAGCAAGGGCGGGAACTGGAAGGGCAGCGAGACGGGGACCAGGCCTCCCAACATGCCGAACCCCAGTGGGAGCGAGGAGGGACAGCTGAGGAGGGGGGACCCGGCCGGAGACACCTACGGAGACACGCGGAACTCAAGCTCCGGCCCACGTTCATCATAGCGTGCGAGGGCTCACCTGCGACAGGTGAGGCGTCGTGGAGGATGAGGCCAGACTTCCGGGCGCCGTCCAGCCGTTTCCTGTTTTGGAGCTCTGCCCGACTCCGCCCACCGTCCTGGGCCTCGGGACCTGAGCGGGCGAGGCGGACGACAGCGTGGCCTTGTCGGGGGCGCTGCAGACTGCCGACGCGGCTGCTTTGTTGATGACGCCGGCGCCGGAGGGCGACTGAGCCTTGGGCGTGGCGCTGAAGCCGCCGCCGCTGCTCTGGGGCAGCTTGGCCGCGCCGGCCATGCTGAAGGGAGCGCGGAAGGTTTTGGGGGAGAACTGATGCTGAGGCTGTTGGTTGACCATGAGTGGGTGAGGGAGCGAGTGCGACGGCGAGGAGGATGGAGACGGTGAGGACACAGGGGGAGGCGTCGGGGCGGGAGGGCGAGGGGTGAGTTTGATGATGGGGGAGGAGTTGCTGCTGAGGGAGGACTTGGTGAGTGTGGCCTGCATGGGAGTGATGAAGTTGGCATGAGCGTGGTGGGAGTGGGCCTTGGATTGGGGGGGCTGTGCCACGTGGGGGGTGAGAGAGTGGGGGGAGGAGGAGGATACTGGGGAGGGGGGGCAGAAGGACTGCAGGCCGGAGAGGGAGGAGGTGGGCGCACGAGGTTGTGAGGAAGGCGAGGATGAGGACGCGACGTGGCTGCCATTGCTGCTGGACTTTGAAGTGGACTTGGAGAGTCCTGGAGGAGAGACCAGACCTCCGACCATCCCCGAGGGAATGCCGAAGGCCTTCTGGTGCGCGGACAGCAGGGGAGACGCTGTGGTGGGGGGCCGGGGCTTGGGAGGTGACGGCGACGGAGGCGTCTTGCTCACCACGGAGCCGCACCTGGGATTGGGTGTCGCCATGGCAACGAGTCTCTGACTCTGGCCCACGGAGCCCTTCATCAGACTGTCGACAGTTCTGGAGACAGCAGGAGACGAGGACGAGGAGGTAGAAGAAGAGGTCGCTTGTGTGGTCGGGGCGCCGGCCGCCGTCACCCTGGACTGGGAATGTTGCTGCGTGGTGACCAGCGTGGACAGGTGGGAGGCCGCGGGGTAGTGAGGGGCGACAGGGGGAGGGGAGGAGGTGGGGATCTGCAGAGGGGGGGGCGACAGCGGGCTGTCTGACGGGCCCATGCCCTTGGACACGCTACTGAGCAGGGCCAGCGCATGGGAGATGGAGTCCAGAGAGGGGGCCGCCAGGTCCTCATCCAGGGAGTCCGAGAGGCAGATGGGCTCCGAGGAGGAGGAGGCCAGTGGCGGGCGCAGCGAGCTGGGCCCGGACGAGGAGGTGGGCTGAGAAGAAGACTTGGAGGTCACGCCCAGCGGAGGGTTGTGGATCCAGAGGGCCTCCTGAAAAGACAAGAAAACAAGAGCTTGGTATGCGCGTCCACTGACCCCACTGGACCCAGTCAACGGTCCGAAACGCACCTTAGCTCTGGCCTTCTGGGCCGGCAGCGTTCTCCTCTTCACTCTGTTGATGGAAATGAAGACAAAACCAGTCAAGACGCTTCAAGCTGGAAGTGTGGAGGGCAGGAGACTCACAGGTTTCCAGTGATGTGACCGTGGACAGCGACACTCTCCTTGAAGAGAATCCTGAGACAGACAGACAGACACGGGAGACGGAGAGGGTCATTGGACGGCTGCAGGAGCGCAACGCAGTGGAACAAATGCAGTCAACATTTGTAACCCACAGCCTTTCTGATGTAATAGCCAAGTTTCCCCAACAGGTGGCACACTCCAGACCCCCAGACAGTTATTACTCTGTTTTACTCCTCTTTAAAAACTACAGTGGACTGAAGGAAGTGCAGGTCTGTAAACATGAGTCACAGTAAATGACTTAAACCTTCTAAGTGAAGATCGGCGACAACATGGGCCATGGGCCTGGGTGTCTCCATCTGCTCACACTAGCTCTCTGAAGATGCCTTCACACACCTGTTTAGCAACGCTCCACCCAAATAGGAAAAGATGTTCAGTTTGTCAAAAAAGAAAACTGGTCTGCAAACCTTGTCTGCATCCAGCCCTTGGGCCAGAGGAGTTTGACCTCGTTCTCTAAAAAGGCCTTGAGGTAGTCCTCCACCGACAGAGCGCACTTGTTCTCCATCTCGTAGCAGCTCAGCTTCACTCTCACCAGGCTGCACAGAAGACTCCTAAAGCGACGTTGAGATTGTTACACAGAGAAATCCAGGTGTAGTTGCATCTTCAGATCAGTATCTGCTGTATCTCCTATCTTGTCATCAAGACGCACCTCAGCTTGTCGTCCCAGAGGAACTTCTTCCGTGGTCCCACCACCCTTTTCCCGGGTTTCTCCTCATCGTCCTCCTCTGAGCCGTTCTTATCGCCCTCTTCTGACTGCTGCCTGTATTACACAGAAGGCAAACAACATGTGATCTTAAATGAAAGCTCGATGAAGCGAGCAGTAACTTTGTAAATACAGGAACCTACTTGGCAACTTTGGCCATGCAGTCCATGTTATAGCGGGCGATCTGCTCAGGCATCACACTACAAACCGCCAGCTTCATCTTTAGCAGCGGCGTGCGCAGGCGGTCGTCCTGCGAGACAGGGACATTGGAAGAAGTGAGAGGAAGTGAGGACGGAGCCTGGGGAAGAGTGAGGAGAGGGGAGACAAGAGAGAGAGTCAGAGCGCATCATAACATTAACAACAAAAAACATCTTTCTGAGATTCCAACTCAAATTACTTGCTTGTTTACTGTTAATAATTAGTAAGTACCGTGTTATTAAGCATGAACTTTCAGTGACCGATCAGGTCAGGCTTAACATGATCCAAATCAGTTTATTATTGTTTTCAATACTGAATGCAGTCAATTTTCTTCCTTTTCTCCCAACATTCTATAATGCTCATTTAATTTCTTTAATGTTTTTGCGGATATCAACGTTGCCCCCTTATTTTTTCAACTGGTATTGTACCAATTATTTGCTTTCTTCTGTATCATCTTACATTTTCTTTCTACCACTAACAACCTTCTTTATCTGGTTATTTCCAGTTTATTTTCACAAAATTGCTTCACAAAATATTTGTATTTCTTTCTATCATGAGGACATTTTTCGACTGCAGTGTCGCTTAATATTAGTACATATACTCATGTAGCTTGCAGCTACGATGTCATTTTGTGTGACATACACCTTATATCAGGATATTTCTGTTGCATGTTGCGAGAAGCATTAACAGAGAGTCAATGTTTCTAAGACAAAATGTAGTGCACCATAAATTGTATTATTACTATAAGCTCTTCAGAGCACAGATGTGTTTTGGTTAGTACAAAGTCCATTAACAACCCTGGAGTAATAAATGACTGAGGTCAACAAGACTTTAGGAGACGCTGGACTCAGCAGTTTTTGCCTAAAGAAGGACGCCAAAAAAAGATCGGGGCTGTAGTGCAGGTTTGAGGCGTTGACCTCAAAGCATTGCTCACCTGAATATTGAGGCTGAGCTTTTTCAGCCGTTTGAGGAGAGCTTCTTTGTTGCAGGGCACAAACGCCTCCATGTGCAAGTAAATGTCTGAGCGCACCTCTGGAGGCTGCTCTTGGACCTGCAGCTCAATACTAGGAGACAAGAGAGATGAGTCAAGTCGCTGGAAAACAGGAGGGATCACAGATCAGGGCGAGGCAGGGGGAGCAGAAGCTGGGAGGACAGGAAAGATGGCGCGGAGGGCATGAGGGGAAAGTCCGATTAGCAAGGCGGTAGGACACAAACTCGGAGGAGGATAAACACAGCGAGCGGCGAGGTGAAAACAGAACACTTGACGCAGGGAGGGTATCAGGGGAAATTAGCAGGCGATGAGCAGGAAAGGTGGAGAGGAAGAGAAGAGTGAGCAGGGATTAGTCTGACAGTGATTTAAAAGCTGTCCCACTCACTCCAGGAGAATGTTATTCATGTCCAGGGTGAAGAATTTCTTCCTGCCCTCTTGATCAAACTGCCTGGAAGCCTGTGGGACAAGTTGAGTCAGCAGAGCTCCAAACAGTTCAAGCCCACATGCGCGTCTCTTGCTCTGATGCTGCCGCAGAAGCCTCCGTTTCTCCCTCTGCCTGACTCATTAAAACTTTGTGTGAGCGGGTTCAAGCTCCTCATACATGATGAAGATGATGATGAGGAGGAGGCGGATTGTTTCCCCCCCAAACAGCCATTAATCTGTCCGCGCCGTGGCGTCGCATAATTTCACCGAATGCATGGAGAGCGACTGCTCTGAAGAGGGATTCTGACTATGGTGTAGTTACATAAAACCCAGCAGGGTTCAACTCTAAAAAGCGCGCAACACTCCACCGTCTAAGTCGACAGTAACAAGGAATAATCTGTTCCATCCCATCTCTGATTGCATTCTGCTAAATTCAGAAACCTGGCGCCCACTCACCGCCCGCAGGTCCTCGATGCGTTTAATAAGAGGAGCAGGCAACCCGCCAGGCAGCGGGGGAGGAGAATAAAGTCCGCTGGAAGACCCTCGCCCTTGCACGCCGCCGCGGACGCCAAATCCCAGGGTTCCATTCTCCCGCCCAGACACCAGCTCGTGGTCCGCGTCCAGCAAGTTGAAGTCCAACTCCCCCAGCAGATCCTGCAGCTCCTTCTCATTGGCGGAGCCCAGCAGCGACATCACAGAAGGGTCCGAGGTGAGGTCCGCCAGCGAGAGATCGCCACCCGTGTGACTGTGTGCGTGGGCAGAGTTTGAAGTGAGCAACTTCTCTCTGGAGTCCGTAGGTGTGGGAGCAGCGCCCCCTGCCAGGCCTGAGGAAGGTGTTTTGGGGTTTATCTTCCTCAACTCCTCCTTCTCTTGAGTGAAGCGGCGCAGCATGGCTGCCAAGTACAACGAGTCCTTCATCAGCTTTTTTCTCTTCTTCTTCTCTGGTCTCTGGATGTCAAAAGCCGTCACTCTGTTGGAGGAACAAAAACTCCTTATTAACATTACAACACTTAAACTAGAGATGGAGCAGAAAAATAATCAATTTGTGTTTAAGTTGCATTTCTTTTCCATGACAAAATTAAAAATAATAATAATAATAAAAAAAAAAAAATAATTCTCAAACTAACAAATTTAATATTGGAAATTTTGTAAATATTGCAAATGTTGCATTCCAAATGGGAAGTTTGAGCAGGGAATGACCTCACATCCAACCTCAGCACGTTCCAGTTATGGAAGTTAGAAAACAAGATCAAGTCTGGATATCAGCAACTCCTGAATAAACAAACTCCGTTGTGCTCCATTTGCAACTATAAAACCCAGCGGAGAGGAAACTGAAATTCGCTGAATGGGTTTCTTTCAGCATTCATTGATTCAAAACGTCTACTAACTGTTAACATTCGGGGGAAACCACATTAGATTGTGTATTCAGGATTCTCCAACTTGGAAAATGCTACACGGAGAAAACCAAGGGAGTTCCAAGCAGAACTGGGACCCATTTTAACACTTTCAATGTGATCGAGGGTCGTGGCGGGGAGTGGTTAGTTAGATATTGGTTAGTTCATCCAGAGCCAGTCTGAGCAGAGGTGTGTGTTGGTGCAGGCTCTCACTCACCGACACAAATCAGCCCAAATGTTACTGCTTTTTATCAACAATAAACCCGTCATAAACAGCTTTGTGCGTTTATGAAAAGAAAAGAAAACTCTTTAAAAAAATACCCGGGTCACCATTTTAACTGTTTTATTGCAACTATCACTCTGTCTTTTCACTTTGTATGTTCTAGAAATGCATGGTTTTGTTTTTAGATAAGGAAAATAAAGACACTGAAAGTACTATCCAAATGCAGCAGTAGTAGCATCTAGAACCGGCTACTCACATATCGGCCGGGAAAATGGCATGTAAAGATTCTGCTATGCTTTGAACCAACAACATAGAGAGCAGCCGAAGAACGTGATGTTTTATGAACACATTTCTTTAATGAACTTTTGTTTTTCCATATGACCTTAAGAGCTGACATGTATCTTAATGTGAAAAACCACTGCTTAAAGAAGACCTAGGCAAAGTGCGGCCCGCAGGCCATATGCTGTGTTTTTGCGGCCCTCATGAGGTCAGACTAGAAAAAAAAAAAAATAATAATTTTTTGACTATTTTCCGTCAGAAACAAGTTCAGAGACTTGGTCTGCCAGAGACTTGGCGCAGAGTCGTTGTCTGTCCTTAATCTAGTGGCAAGTTAAAGTGGTTCGGACACAACGGTCGGGGTGATCTGAGAGAAGGACAAAGCAGAGACCAGATCAACTGGGGACATTTCCAGTATTGCTTGCTAGTTTGGAACCAACACAGGAACAACAGATCTTTTTAATATGTGGAGTTCCAATGATAGGTCTGTCTTAAATGACTCTCTTCTGGATCATAATTTTGTAAGTATGATCCAATTTCATTCCTGCATAAAGCTTCAGCGTCAGAGGTGCTTCAGAATAAACCACAGAGAAAGCTAGAAGGGGACGCTCGCGCCGCAAATAAACACAGAGCCTCTTTTTGTTTGGCTGTGTCCATTCTCTGGCTCGGAGGAAAGAAACCCCAAACTTGTGACAGTTCAGAGGGTGTAGGGTGTCCTGCTCCGGCTCAAGAGAGGATCTACAACTGTGGACGTGTGAGACCATCTACTCAGATTAAACAAGACCAGACTGAATGACCTGCTGCATCAATACACTCTAAACATTCAGACCAAAACCAGCTGATTAAAGACAGCAAACTAACCCTGCTCGCCAGCAAACAAAAGTGGGGGTCATGTGGAGGAGTATTGTGTCTCAGTCTGGTGGATCGCTGAGCAGGTGACGGATAAAATGCATCATTAAAAGTGCTGGGTCACCCACATTCAGTCCGGAGGTCGAGGGAGACAGAAGCACTGCACCAATTTACCGTGTTGGTATTTTGTTAAAAACATTCAGCAAAAGAATTACACGTTGAAAGGATGAAAAATGTGCTGAAATTATGGGCATTTGACAAAAGTCAGCCGCGCGCAGGCCAACATCTTTATTAAGTTACAGCCTGCAATCCCTCGACTGAGACGACGTAACGTAATAAACTGACAGAAAATGTTTTACTCCGTGCCATTAAACCGTCTTCATGCTCACCCTTGTTTGGATACTCTGTTGTTCTTCTGATTTTTCTCCTCCGGACTGCTCGCCTCCTTCTTCTTCCTTCTGTTTATCAGCTGCTCGCCGTCATCACTCGTCTTCTAGAGCAAGAGCAAATCATGACATGGTGTCACTGCAGAGTCCAGCCACAAGCACAGCAGACGTGGTGCCAAGAAGGCAGCATTTGCGGTTACAACCCTAACAGGATGGTGTTTCGTCCTGGAAAATCCCATTAAAAAAAAAACCAAAACACCCTGAATGTGTACTATCGCTAGCTGTAGGTGCTAAGAGTGGGTTTATTTTAAATACACATGTGAGTCAGTGATGCTCACAGAATTAGATGAGGAATTTGTGCCTCTTATCAGTGTCATTTTCTACAGCTCCTTCAACATGTCATCGCTCTCACCTTCTCCTCCCCCTCAGAGTCCGAGGCCGTTCTGAACTGCAGCGTGCCAGTGTTGATGTAGAAGCCTCCCAGTTTCGTGGTCAAAGAGGCAGGCACCAGCTCGTCGTACTAAACACAACAACAGAAATCAGATAAGAGCACTCAAGAACAACAAACACAGATATCACTTCAGGTTTGAAACACTGCTGAAGAACGTCAGTTATTAACTGAATACTGAAGATAAAGAGAACTAGGGAATACACATTGATTTACTGATATTGACTTCAGTAAATCCAAACAGAAATGATGAGAGGGACATAGATATTGTATCAGATTTACAGGTGGCCATCAGATTCAAACTCTCCATCAATGTAGCCTTCTGTCTGAGTAAACACAGTAGAGGTCTGGACTCATGAGTCATGAGAACAATTTTATGCTGAAGCATGTTTATTCGAGCAGTGACAGGCTATCTTTAGAAACGCCCCTTAAGGATATGAGTTGAAAGATTAAGCGGGGAAATAAATATTTAACCACAAAGACTTCTTTTGATGAGAGCAGACAACAAAGGTGAAAAAGGTACGACTGTTAAAAATGGATAGCAGTACGGAGGAAAACAGGCTGCACTTACAGCTTCAGAGTTGTCAATAAAAGGGTCAGTCTCGTCATATCCGAAACCTATATCGATCAGATCTTGCATGCGGTCCTTTCTCTTCTTTTCCACGTTGCCCTGGAAAATACCATTTCAAACTTTAACCAATCACACGCCGCCGGTGACTCAAACCGAGTGCCTAGTATCTACCCTACTGCTTCAAAAGCACCACAGCTTTCCTCAGTCCTGATAAAAAAAAAAGAGACTTTCAAGTGTGTCAAGTATTCAGCTTCTATCAGTTTTATTCAATGGAGCTCATGCAGAGTCACGTAGTGCTTTTGTGTGTACCTCCAGCCTTGACTTTTTTTATCTATTAAGCATCACATTTCTACATTCAAATGCAATGATACACGTTTAACTGGTAATTATATATATTTTTTTTACTTCACAAGCCGCTGCAGTTTAAACCAACACAGCTGTTCTTAATCAGTCCGATTGTGTTGGGAACCATACGGACTCCTCCTCTGCGGATTTAGATCATCACAAGTGAACGTTCCTTCAAGGAAGCAAGTCGAATACTGCAGGATGGACAGTCAAACACACGAGCCTGTATCTAAAAGATATAAGCTCCACCGGGTTTGATAGTTATGCAACGTATCCTTCATGTAAATATGAGGCGGCATCATAATAATCCAGACTGAGATTGAGAGTCAAATATCAAGCTCAAACCATGATAACAGTGAACTGTAGTCAGTGAAAGCTACTGTATGAAACTGGGCCCAAAATAACAAAAAGGAATATAACAGAATGAATAAATGAATGAATATAACATAACACCCCTCATATCTACATTACTATCCAATGCTGTTATACGTTGGTTTTTTTTTCTTCTTCTTCAACGATTTTTCATAGATATTTGTAAAACAAAATACAGGCAACACTCTGCAATTGGAAAAGTTAAAAAGACGACAAGGAAATCAAAATAATGGCTCACATATTTGTTCTCAAACTTCTTCGCCAGGGCCTCCACCTGAAGCCGCTCCCTCTCGTCGTCATTGAATGGATCGTGTGGATTATTGGTGGAAGTTGGGGTCGGGGGTTTAGTCTTTGTCTGGGGAAAGAAACATTGACATGAATTGATTCTTTGGCGTAACAACCACATGAATAAGTGAAGATGCAGAATAATAATAGTACAATTAACATGTAATTCATAGACTCTCACAGGGAACTGACATTTAAATTCTTGTTGATTTAAACTCTGAAGCCAATAATCGTTCAAAAATTGAACCATTCCAACAAATCTACCTGAGAAATATTTTCCTCTTAAAAATGAATTTGCTGCCTGCATGAAGACACCATGACGTGTATCTGGCACCAGCTCAAAGTCCTTTTAGCACCAAAAATGAACAGTAGCTGTGTGCAAGCCTGCTGGACTATTAATTTACACTCGAGGCATAGACTTGTCTCCTGATCAGATTTGGCAGTCCATCAGTTAACTGTTGAAACAACATGCACAATCAAATGGGAACCAAATGAGGGAGTGGCAAGGTGACGAATCCAGCATTGAAAAATCATCCTCCGTCAAGCGTTAGAAACCCCAGGGACACAACTGACACAATAGAAAAGGAGAAGATGTCTGGCTTCCAGTTGAGCATCGAGGCATGACATGAATGTGGGTGTATGAACACTGTCCAAGAGAGAGCCATCCCCTACCCTGGACTGTTTCACAACTTCTCCCTGCAGTGCTTTTCTCCCCCCACACAAACAGCAGCCAGAGACCGAGTGGACAGTCGCAGTGTGAAGTCAGTCACAACACAATTGCTTCATTGCTTTATAGTCACTTGAAATTTCATTTGTTATTTCAGTAGATAAGTAGTTCTTTCTCAGTGTCTGTGCAACTGAACCAAACAAAAAGTAGCAGATCAGAGTGTCCTTTTTTAAATATATATTCCTACAGGTCCACTATTTTAGAGTAAGAGTGAATAAAACAAACTCTCTGGTGAATATGGAGGAGAAAACTGTGGCGTGGTCTGCAGTGAGTGACATCTGCGTGGCCCCCTTCACATCACATCCTGGTCCTTCCATCAGCTCCCATCATCCATCAGCCACAGCCAGAGGCCAAGCTGCATGTGGCACTACCAAGTGCTGTAATGGCTGAGTGACTGCCTGAGCTGTTGCTGGGCAAGCCTGTGTGAACAGGGCACCAGCAGGTAGCACTTTCATCTGATCATGTGCAGCACAGAAGGCGCCTCGTCTCGGCACTGAAGTTGACCGAAGCGGCTGGATGCGCGTCCAGAAACTGCTGTCGTCTTTGTGTTGACTCGCACTAATGGTCACTCCGCAGCTCAGTCCTGCGAGGGGCACGGTGCACTTCCCCCGCTGTGTTGAGCCACGACAAGTCGCCACAAACACTCGGAACAGCCATTGAATCAACTTCACTGAAACCCTCCGCTGCGTGTTGTCATCGTACCTGGCTATTTTGGAGGAGTTCTCCGTAATTGAACTCGGCAGAGAAGCGGTCGTCGGGCTCCGACAGGAGCAGGTTGAGCCGCACCGTCGCCCTCCTCTCGGCTCCAGCCTGCTCCCTCTCCCCGCTGCTCTTGCCGAGGCGACCGTTGCTGGCAGCCGCTCCTGCCCCGGTCGCCGCCTCAACCTCGGCGGCTCGGACGAAGTTGAAGTCGGCCTCGTCGTCCAACCGGCGCTTCCGAGACTCCGTGGCCGCTCCTGCAGCGAAGGCCGACAGGGTGACAAATTGCACTTTCCTCGGTTCGGCCATTTGGATGAGCTGTCTGTCTGAGCCTAGATCCGGACAGACAGCTCTGCGAGGAGAAGAGCTACTTCTCGAAACTAATCCAAAATTGTGGCTCGACGAAGAATCCGCGAAGCCCCGACGGCTGCTCGGTGCCTACACGGACGTCAAGGCCTCCTCCGCACCATGCGAAATGGAATCCAGGCGACGTGTCCGTCGGGGAAAAGTTGTTTTTCGGGGGCTTCTTGCATCCTTGATGTGCTATGGGACCGAGACATCCAGAGAAGCCATCTTGGGTTTCGGGAGTAAATAAAATATCAAAAGAGAGAGGTCACTGCGCCTGCGCGTAGGCGCACACTAGGGGTCATGTCGGCCAATCAGCGCCTGCCCCGATGTTAACCCCGCCCCCTCACAACAGGAGATCATAACAACACCTTCAGCAGGATAATGACCTTTAAAAAGTGCACGAGTGAAGGACACACACTAACACGCGCTGCCGAGGCAACGTTCCGACGTCGATTTCCCTTCAGGTTCCGTTTTATAACCTTTCAAAGTCTGCTCGTGGAAAAGCTGATCTTGCATTTTGTAACAATGACATGAGCAGCACACACACACAGTCAAGTAAATCCTCGACAGCAGCTGGATTAGTGGCTGTCAGCTGAAAAGCCCAACACAGCCAGTTTGGTTTTTGGCCACCTGTTGACACTAACTGCAGCAATTCAAGCGTGTGCTTTAACATTTAGGGGTGTTTCCGCTACAAGGTTTTCCACGATGGTATTGTTCCCAGTGAGTGAGAAGCTTTCGCTGTTGACAATGGAATGGGAAGGGTTACTGGGTGTCAGCACTTCTCAATCCGCCCCTGATCCTCAGTGCAAAGTGTCCTCACCAGTCAAAGACAAGTTTCATGACCTTCA
Source organism: Synchiropus splendidus (assembly GCF_027744825.2). Lineage (NCBI taxonomy): Eukaryota > Metazoa > Chordata > Actinopteri > Syngnathiformes > Callionymidae > Synchiropus > Synchiropus splendidus. The sequence goes on from NC_071335.1 coordinate 33,730,706, forward strand.
GTAATATTTGAAACGATTCCGTGTTAAACAAGCATATTAACTGAACGCACCATAATACTCAGGAATGGTTGGCAGTACACAAAAGAGGGGATCGAGTGACCGACCATTCTTCAGAGACACAGAACTTTGCTTCAACTTTAACTTTAACTTCATCCAGGACATGATCTCAGACCAGCAGGAGAGATCTTCACCATGGCCCAGGAATGTTTAGAGAGCTGAGCAGGCCCAAGTGACTCGAGAATCTTGTAGTACACAAACTTATCAGTGTTTTCTTCTTCCATATCTCTACCTCTCAGATACATTCCAATTCTGCAATAGTTACTTTTACAGACACAAAGTCAAAAATAGTCCTTTTATTACGAATATACAAGCACAGCACGGTATTGCAACATTCAGGTCAAAACACAGAAGTATGATTCTAAATTCATATCTGCATATGTGGTGGTAACTGGAAACAAGGAGCGTGTCACTGTCATGACAGCAGAACTCGATTGTCTTTGGCCCACTTCCTCAGAGTTCGGATGATGTACTCAACCTGGGGGTTCCCCGAGTTCCGCAGCAAAAGCACAACCTCGCCGAGCGTCTCCCTAAAATGAGGAGGAAATTAACATTAAGATGCTGAAATAGCAACAACAAAAACTGCGTTGATGAGCACGACAGTTGACGTACTTGGGCTCTTTGTTCGCCAGTATGAGCTGAAAGATTCCAACACATGCTCCTCTCTTGCCCTCCCAGTAATTGGAACCAGGATCCAACTTTTCCAAGGCGTCAAAGGCTTTGGCTGCGTAGTAAAACTGACCCATCTGGGAAAAGCGGTGATAGTTACAGTTAAAGAAATATTCTTTCTGAAATTTTATGAATGAATGAATGTACGGACTGAAACTGCATAACCACGGCTGGAATCATAATTCATTCAAAGATTTCAATAAACAATTGAATATTTCACCACTTCCATTGTGTTTAACACAATATTCAAAGATGCAGTTGTAGTAGTAGTCGAATGGTCATGCAAAGTTTATTATAACAAACTTCCTGTAGTTCTTCCTAAATCACAACTAAAATATGCTCAATGTCAAATTGTTTTATAAACATGAACTGTCTTTTTTCCCCTTAACCAATATATGCTGTAGGTACAACCAAACTACACTATAGAAACATGAATGTGAAGATGAAAGAAAGGATATTTACCTTAATCTGACAAATGTGAATCGATGCAAAATAATAAGGAATGTTCAAAGCAATAGGCGAATTCAATAAAAAATATTGATCAATGTATTCTGATATCATTTATAAATAAAAGCATAACATGGAAATGTGTCATAAGTAAATGTATAGAAATGTTGTAGATATACTTGAACACCAATGAAAACATTTCTGTTCTGACATCGTGCTGGTCAGGAGAACAGAACAGGGAATATACCGTACAATAGAGAGGCGCCTTGTCGATTTAGCATTCTATGTTCTTCCCATGTTCCTCAGGTTTTATATCTGCTCATCGTTGTACTTTGATGTCATCTTATTTGAATACATCTGCCCTCCTCAGAGAAGCTGTGCTGATACCTTGTAGCAGTCGTTGGCAATGAGCTGAAGCAGACTGAAGGAATCCGACGAAGTGCCCATCTTCAGGTAGAGCTCCCAGGCAAGGCGGCCTTTCTGGTTCATTATGTCTGACAAGAGCAAGACCAGCGTTCAATAATGTATCCCATAGCAGTCTGATAGCAGAGATTCCAATACAGAGATTATTAAATGCCCGTGGGCAGGTTTTATTGACCTGGGTAAAATCACGAAAAATACTTTCTCCATTTCACAATGATAAGAGTTGATATAGGGTGAAAGGACTTTTCTGTGGACAGAATCAGGATTTGCAGTTTACAAAATACACAAGGCAATATATGGGCTATGACGTGACAGCTTCAAAATATGAATAGAGTTTTGTTAAAACAACATTGAAATTAAAGCGATCAATTTCAGTGGAGAGTAAAGCTGAATATGTCACGTGCACTAAATATAAGAAGTTAATAATGGAAAATGAATTGTCAAATCTATAAAAGAGAGGTTTTTTTTTCAAAACAGGCTGTTTAAATTTTTTTAATTTGTATTAAATTCTCATCATCATCTCCTCCTCATTTTACTTTTGATGAGACAAAGACATCAAGCAGAGTTAGAAGTGGCAGAGTTGAAGCTGCTCAGGTTTCAGTGGTGGCTTGTAAGGACGAGATTAGAAATGAGAACATCTGAGGGACGGCTCATGTGGAGCGGGAAGGAGACAAAGTTAGGGAGGTCAGACGGCTTGGACACAAGAAGATGAGACCAAGAAGAGGAAAGTTGGAGATGAGATACCAGGTGAAAGACGAGGAGGATGACATGACCATGATGAGAACACCAAGAGCATGACTATGGAGGACGATGAAGATAGGTTAAGGTAGACTTGCTGGGAATGCCAAAAATACAAGAAGAGAAAAGAGGCTTATCAGTGCTAATATACACTGAAAATTACACTTTTATTTTTCAAATAATCCAATGGCATTCATTTACTGCAGATGTTGTTCCAGTCATTAATGTTCTTATTTAAATCATTCTCATAACCTACTTGGCAATGTATTGAAGAGCCAGCATCCTTTCATGGGATCCATCCAGAGTAGAAATTTTAATATTTTGGATTTGGTTTGTGATAGTGTCTATGTCATACTCACAACAGCGAGCCAGCCAGCTGAGGTAAATATAGTCGTTCTTGATCTTTTCACTTTGTATCAGCAGAAAAAACTGAGAAGAAGAAAAAAACACTCTTTCAGACCAACGCTGTCGAAGAGAAAACACACGGCTTCCTGTCAACAGTCGGTGCCATCAGTACAATGGTTAAAGCACATTCAGTGATTCATTTCAACCACTTGAAACGGCAAGGTGGGTCAGATGCAGCACAAACCATGGCCTCGAGCACAGCAGCGAGCCTGTAACTGCTCAGGTGGCCACACGGCTGCAGCCCCTCACCAGTAAATCTTTTCCAAACGCCGCATTCTTCACCAACAGAAGCCCATGTGTGACACATTAGTCAAGTACCTCTTCAGCTTCTTTGTAGTTTCCGAGTGCTGCTTTAGCTTGAGCATAGTTGAAGTTAAAAGTGTCGTCGTTGTAGAAGTAACCCTGCAACGCGACAAGCAAAATGAACAGCAGTGCTGGGGACTGAGGGGCGACCACTGAAGTGTTTAGGTAACAACTAACCTTGACCGAGTTGAGATATATGAGGACATCCTCAAACTGTCTCAGGAGGAAGAAGCAGGAGGCCATGCACTGCCTGCCAGGAATAGTGTCTGAAAGAGCAGAAAGCCCATTAAAAAAAAAAAAAAACACAGTTGCTCCGCTTCATTTCTTGAACAGATCAAATGTCCTGTTCTCGGCGTACCGCATTCACTGGCTGACCCTCCCACCAGCTGGAAGAACTGCTGAGCAATTTTCAAGTGATCCCTCTGAAAGATAAATGTTACACGGTGGTTTCACTCTGACTAATCACATCTGTGTTCAGAGAGCTCTTAATTTTAACGTCAATACTCACCGATCCAATTTCCTGACCCAAGGCAGCGTTCACCACTCCTTTCAAAATATACTCCTGAGAATACAGGGATCAAATCAGTTACTCATTAAACCATCTGAAATGCAATACATTACAGAACACATGGCTGAATGTTGGACGTAACGGCACAGCTGTGCGGTCAGTGAGCAGATAAACACAATAAACAATGAAGATTCCTCCAAGCATATTTGGAGGGTTTCCAACAGGCCACGGCATCAATACCTGACAACACTAAATCAACGAATTCTTTCAATGAGTCCAGCAAAATTATATCACAGAAAGAACTGGAGAATGCACCGATTGCCCTCAAAGGACAAACACGCAGGTTATCTGATCTTTCACCAACACAGCTGTTCCACCATTTCAAAGTAAACCTCAAGTAAAATGTCTGTTTATTCCTCACACAGGTTGCTAAGCCCTCACCGCCACACACCAGTCTACAGAAAACAATATGGCAGGAAAACTCCCAGTACTCGCAGCTAGTAGACCCACTGTGTAAGTGTGTAAGCAATAAATATCAATATCAATAAATGGATCGTCTATCTATATATATCTATATCTATATATCTATCTATAAGCAACTCTCATTACATCTGGCTCTTGCAAATATGTAAAATTGTCACTTTTAAAACACACAATGTACATTTGATAGCACAAATATGAGTAACCAGTAAGCACTTTTTACAAGCCTTGGATTTATTATCAATAACTCATATATATTTTTTGTCCTTCCAGACCTCTTCACTGCTTATTTCAAGAAGAAGAGAAATGGGCAAAGAAGTGAGAGGATTTAATGGCGTCGTGTAGGTACACTAGGATTCTAGCAGCACGTTCGGTCACGTGACAGCTCCGGTAAACACAGACAGAAGAAACAAAATACCGGTAATTGGACTAGATGAAACACAATTTACAACGGAATCATTGAAATAAACCAACTTTCATGTGACTAAGTTAAAGACGTGATTTATTATAATTTTTTTACAAGCGTTTTGAAGGACTGGGGCCGGTCTTTTCTTCACGTCTCCAGTAGCGTATGAGAGTGCAGAGACGCTACTGCCACCTGCTGTCCGTTTCATTGCATGTGGCATATTCTGAACCAGACCGGACTGCTTTTATTCAGTATACAAGCATTAAAGACAAACCAATTATGTAGAAATAAAATACAGTATATGTACAGTAGGGTGAGTGTGAATGGAAATGTGAGGTTGGCCAGAGGTAACTTTGTGTTTGTATTCTGGTCATCCATCATTTTGTTTACAGGTAAATGCAAGTGGCCTGTTATTCCTCCTTTGAGGACCAACATTTAAATTGTCACCTGTGGAGTTGTCGGGACCAAATCTTGGATGAGGTTGTATGCTTCCTGGACATCATCTGAAATAGATCACATCAGAGCACGGTGACGTTTTAGTGACATAAAACACAAGCACTGGACGGCATGCAATGTACCACTCTGTTGAAAGATGATGAGCATAAACAGTGAGTGCGGTGTTGTTGCTACACACCTTGTCTCAGATAGTAGATGACCAGGTTGAGTCTAGCCTCAGGGATCACATCGATCAATGGGGGAAGTACTTGCAACGCCCCCTCCCCACCTCTGAACACCACCTGCAGCCGGGAAGAGAGAGTCTTCAAAAGCTGTATCTGAGTCAATGCGGTGAGGAATAAGAGGCCGTCATATAAATAACACGAAAATACCACCTCTGTGAAATGCTGTCCAACAGAGAACACAGATTATTCTCCATGCTCTAACCCGTAAGTTTCAAGTTGTCCTTGACATTATGAGGAACAGTCCTGATCACAGACACGACTGTTTCAGATTGGTTGTGCAGAGCAGAAGCACATTTGCTATTTGTAACCAGCCATTTGTGTTGCAGCACGTTTGCGTCACTTATAGCCTCTTTATGTGTTGCAGTGTTTTACTACTTAAGCTAAACTCAAGAGGTTAGCAGCATATGCACAAAAGCTAAGTGTATGCTAAACTCATTCAAGACAAAAATATGAAGCGGAGTTACTGACTAAAGCAGACCGGAGCAAAGGGTGGCCCGGGGGCCATATGTGGCCCGATGCCTGTATTTTCGTGGGCTGTTTGACGCCAGACTAAAACTATAACAAATTAGTAGAGTAATTCATTACAACATTATGATGATTAATTAATTACAACATAATTATAATTTTAATTTAATTTAATTTAATTTAATTTAACAGTTTGCGCTCCAGACGACACGGAACGTTTGTGAGTGCAGGAGTTCCTGCTCCACTCATCACACTGATGCACAAGACACGTGGCAGCTGGGATGATAACAACAACAACAAACATGAAGGAATCCCAAAAGCAAACAAAAGCAAACAAAATCATCTGTTTGCTTTTGTTCAGGTATATTTTTCACTACACAATGGCCAGGGTTTCCACTACTCTGAATGTACCTGACATTCTTATAACATTGAAATTCTTATACAAATATTTTCAAGACACGAAAAGAGTATTAAATAAGGTGATATAAAAACTTGAATATAGACACCATTGTGATTTATTGTGATATTGTCAGACTGGTGCAGAATAAACAATATTTTGTTGTTTAAATGTATGTATGGCTCCATCATTTGATTCAGTCATATACCAAATTCATTCAAAGTGAAAAATGTGGCTTCTTGTTGCAAATATTCTTCCACCATTAAACTGCGGTTAATTGAGATTAATTCATCAAAATTCTCTAATTTACTAGATTAATTTTTTTAATCGAATCCCACCTCTATAACTAATATGTCCTAATATTTCTGCCTTTTTTTCCACTCTTTCTCTTTAGTCGCCACCACAACTTCAGCAGTAAATATAGCATGTTCTTGTTTTAAGACTTAAAATCTTCTTTTCATTGGCCATTTTTGTTTTTTTGTTCAGCAAAATACACTGAAGGAAGACTGAAAATATACAGGTATTTTGAAGTAAACTGCCTTTTTAACGGTCCATAGTTGCTTTATATTAAATCAAGTGCTTATAAAATGAAGTATTTCAATAGGTTTCCTGACATATTTACACTTCTTAATATACTTAATCACAGGTAGGTTCATTTTGTCCTTGTTACTTGAGCATATATTTTGGATATTTTTTCGCCATGTTTTGTAGTCAGCGCTTGTCAGTCTTTTGATGGTGGCCCCTCACAACTGTTACCGTTTCTAATGAGGCCATTTAGGAAATGGAATTGCCCACCTTTGGACTAAAGGGTGCTTTATTGATTCAGACAGTTAGCTATTCACCAGAGGTTGATAATAAATCACCTGGAGGGCTTGGTACTTTAACTACATCAACACAATCTGAGAGAAGATCAACAGCCCAAGCTGGGGAAAAGATTACCAGGTTGTGTCGGATAAGCTCCTTAGCAAACTCAAATGAGCATGAGGATATGTCCATGAGGTTCTTCAGCTCCGCCTGAGGTTGAGAACAGCACGGTCAGTGACAGACACATCCAAACTCATCCTGAGCATCTGCAGTGTGGCAGACATGTCAGCACCTCAGCCGCCTTCCCGTTGTACAGCCTGAAATGGTTACAGGCTTTGAGATTGAGGGCGATGGTGGAGTCAGGAATGCTCTGCAGGTAGACAGCCAGCACCTCCTGGGACACGTCGTAGTAGTCCAGCTTGTAGTAGCACAGAGCCACATACACCTTCAGAGCCAGGAAATCTCTGCAACATTACATACAATTAAATAATAAATAAACGGATCCACAGTGAGAACTATGCGGTCAGAGTGTAGCTCATATCAGACCAGAGAAAAGAGGCCATCTCATTTGCCTTGGGTTATGATACAAATATTACACATTAATTACAATCGAGCAGAAAATACAAATCAAATCAAGGAATTAGAAAATTCAACTGAAACTGAAATAGTGAGCTGCGCATTTCTTCTTTCAATTACAGTACTGAGAGTTGCTATGTTTCAGCATTCATTTTTGTGGTTGATCTAGAGCAGGGGTTCTTCACCTTTTTCATCTGGGGGCCCACCTTTCCCAGGACAGATGGTCCCAGGCCCCAGTCAAGTAATAGAACTCACTCATCACTCCTTATTTCATTTGTGATCAATAACCATATTTCATCTACTTACACGTAAACAAACAAAAACCTTGTGAAATGACATGAAACCATGTGATCATAGCAAAGATATTTGTCATCCAAAAGTCCAACCAGCTGCAGAACCAGGTGTAAGTCATATTCATCAAATTTACTACAGAAAAAATATATACTTGATGCAAACTGTTGAGAAAATTGGAAAAACTGAATAAAATAAATATAATATAACCATGCATTAATATTATAAAATAAAAACAATATATTTCCATACATTTGAACTCCAAAGACGATATAAGTGAAGTGTAAATGAAAGTATCACCTCACAGCCCAAAGGTGTAAAAGTTTTGTTGCCCTCTAGATGGCGCTCACGGCCCAACCATGAGCCCTGGCCCTATGGTTAAGAACCACTGATCTATATTGTAAGACGTAGCCCGGGAGAGGTGACAGATGAAGAGGTCACCTCTGAAATAATGACTCTTAATAAACATTTTTATTATCACTACTTAATAAATATCTGTGTGGAGGATCCATTTTTTATTGGCAAAAAATAACTACAATAAAATTTTGGTTCATTTCATTTGTTGTTGTTGACTTTACATGTACCTCAGAGGGAAGTCTGTATTTTCGCAGCAAAATGTGTTGTGTTACTCATGTGCTAGTTTTAAGGTCTTGACTTTCTTATTTCCCCATTTTATGTCTGCTTTTAAAACATCATCAACATCACACTTTACCCCCTTCTTTGACAATAATTTAGGAAGAAAATATAAGTTAGATTACAACATTTTTTCTTCGGTCCTGACATTTTCTGTTCCTGTTCCTCCTCACAACAGTCACAGAATATAATGTGGCCCCAAAAGAAATCGTATTGCCCACCCCTGTTGTTAACAGAAAACATATGCTCTGCACCAAGCATCTTCAGTGTCTTTACAACAAGCAAGACCGCAAGAAGTGATATAAATATCAAAGCAAGCTCCAAAATTGGGAAATTGGTTAGTAAAATGGATTGATTTTTCATTTCATTTTTCAGCTTAAAGGTTAAATAAAAATTCTGAGGAGAGGAATGTAAACAAATCACAGAAAGTTTCTTTTTCATGTTAATAAAGCATTAGTAAGCCTTCTTTTACTTGACTTACATTATGAAAAATGACCCTACAGTGACACCAGGTGACAGTTAAATAGAGCTCAAGGGTAATGACCAACCTGTTTTGCAGAAGTAGACGCTTATAAATATCAATTGCTTCTTGATAGTGTGAGCGCATGTAGTGGATAGAAGCAAGACTCAGCTGGTCCTCAGTCACATCCTCCAAGTTCTGGTGGAATCCCATCAGCCTCTTCTCATCATTGAACTGAGAGACGATGTGATGAAAAGAAGAGGGCAAACACAAGTCACAAGTGATAAATGACATAGAAGACACATTAGGAGGGATGTAGGTGGAGGCTTGAACATGTTAGATTTTAAGGTGGTCATAGACCTATCGTGCAGAATCACTCCTTCTATGTATATATTGTGAATTTCGTCTGAGGCTATTTCAGGTGGTAAAGTGGAACGGAACAGAGCTCAGAACAGAGCCAACATCAGTATCAAGAAACTCCAAAGATAAAGTCAGACAGGTGACCGATGTGAGCAGTTCAACTTGACTTTTTTAACACTATTTCACCAGAAAAATAAATGAAAACAGTTACATAGATTACCTGATTTTATGTTGAAAAGAATTGCAAATCTAGACCTGGACTAGACCTTGACCTAGACTGGACTAGACTGTCTTTATTCTTCACACAATGTGCAACACATTAACAGAGATGAGGCTCTTTCATGTGCTGGGAAAAGTAGAAAGATCCTCTGGCCCTAACCAAAACTCAAAGCACAAATTCGACCAAGTGAGAGAAACATATTTCTGACTGCTCTATTTAAGTACTGGCTTTTTAAAATCACCACCATGAACAATATGCAACTGAAGAGTTTATGAATTTATATCTGGCATTTTCCTTTAATGCTTAAGACTCACTGACAGGATTGAAAAGCATTGCTTGGTTTGTGTAACAAAAATACTATCTTGCAGGCAACCTCTTGTTTATAACATTAAAAATGTACAACCTTGTGTGCCAAATGGAAAAGAAGACGGTTCTGGAGCGGGGACGATGGTCCTGAGAGAAAGAGAAAGCAAATCAAGCATTTAAAAACTACACAGGAACAATATCAATGGAGAAAATATCAATAACAAATGCACCTTTTGACGCAGCCTCCTCAGCCTCCTTATAGAGTCCAAGAAAAAACAGGGCACAAGCGAGATAGACCCAGACATCAGTGGGACAGTCGGGCTTGGTGGTCAGAGACTTGTACTCCTGTCAGAACAAGAGGACGAATCGATGAACACCAGACGGAACCAGAAGAAGCTGAACTGCTGCTCACTTCCATCGGTCTTGCTGCACATATTAATGTTGCAAAATGAATACCTCCATGGCTCGCTTGTAATCTCCCAAGTGGAAGGCACAAAAACCAATCCACAGGTCCGCATGCTCTTCTTTCTCCCCAACGCTTCTCTGAAACTGTGGGTGACACGGTAATATTCAGCGCGGTGTGTGGAGTCTCCACTCTGGACTGGGAACACGGTGCTAAAGCTAGCAGGAGCATCGACAACAGCTGCGCCACAGTGTACCTCCAACAGCGTCAGGGCGCCAAGATAGTCTCGCTGCTGTAGATAATCCTCCAGACTGGGAACTTTGGTCTGGTTTCTCTTCTTTTTCTCCCCGCTGGACGCCGGTGTTTCTCCCCCGACAGCTGGCTTCACTCGAGAGAGGATCTGCACCAGAGACGATCAGAAAACTCAGGGTTAGACACCATCTATACAGCCTTTATGCCTCCAGGATCAACATTTCGAAACCAAATCGTGAAAACATACCATGTCGATTGTTTGGTATGAGACGAAAATGCATAAGGGACGCGGATTGTTTATCTCTCCCCCTGGTAACGTCTTCCAAGAACCATCTCTCCGCTGACATGTTTCGTTTCCGCTGCCATTTCTTCAAAATAAAAGATTTCGCGCTAATATGGTTCAGGTGGCATGATGGATTACGCAAATGAGAAATCTGCAAATGTCTTACATTTGACTAGAAAGAGAACAGTTATAATCTAGACTGTCAAAGAATAAGTCGTTTGGTCTACCGACATGAGGAGTAATTTATTCTGAAGGTCTGGTGTTAAACCGCAGCGGCGAACTCCGGTTCACGACAAACAGCGAGCTGTTGCTAGGTAACCAATAGGCGCGCAACAGGAGAAAAGGAGACGCTTCTACACGCTTCAAAGGCTCCAAATATTGATTTATATTTTATGACAGGTTAGTACGTAATGTCTAAGCCCCAGTGGCCTAATGGATAAGGCACTGGCCTCCTAAGCCAGGGATTGTGGGTTCGAGTCCCATCTGGGGTGGTCATGTTTTTCGAAATAGGAAGAAATTAAAATAAACCTATACACACATGTATATATCATGCGAGTGTGAAGGTTGAGTATGCAGTTAATGGAGAGGTTCTCCATTGATGGACAAGATGAATGTATTGTATCCATTTCAGTGTTCTAAGGACATGGTCAGCGATTTTCCCTCTGGACCCAGGAGGCATAAGAACTGCTCTGTGGTGGACTTCAGCTGCTTGGAGCAATCCACTTTTGGTATTCCCTAGAATAGAATAACACCCGTAGTATTAATACTATCTTATGTCTTGGGGTGAGGCGGACCACTTCAGGTGGCAGAAGGGGGGACCAGAGGGTGTGTGCAAATTACACAGGCATCACACTCCTCAGCCTCCCTGGTAAGGTCTACTCTAAGGTGCTGGAAAGGAGGGTCCGATCGATAGTCGAACCTCAGATTCAAGAGGAACAATGCTGGTTCCGTCCTGGCCATGGAACTACGGACCAACTCTTTACTCTTGCGACTGTTCTCGAGGGTTCCTGGGAGTATGACCAACCCGTCTACATGTGCTTTGTAGACTTGGAGAAGGTGTATGACCAGGTGCCCAGGGATCGGTTGTGGGAGGTGCTTCAGGAGTATGGGGTGAGTGGTTCTCTACTGAGGGCTGTTCAGTCTCTGTATTCCCGGGGCGGGAGTTGTGTTCGTATACTTGGATGCAAGTCCGACGTATTCCCAGTGAGGGCTAGTCTTCGTCAGGGTTGTGCTTTGTCCCCAATCCTGTTCTTGGTCTACATGGACAGGATTTCCAGGCGCAGCTCTGGTGAGGAGGGTTTGTGGTTTGGTGGCCTGATGATCCAGTCTCTGCTCTTTGCAGATGATTTGGTTCTGATGGCTTCATCATCGCGTGACCTACAGCTCACGCTGGATCGGTTTCCGTCTGAGTGTGAAGCGGCTGGGATGAGGATCAGCACCTCTAAGTCCGAGACCATGGTTCTCAACCATGGTCTCAATCAACAAACGGATGGATTGCTCTCTCCAGGTAGGGAGTGAGATCTTGCCTCAAGTGGAGAAGTTTAAGTATCTTGGGGTGCTGTTCTCATGTGACGGGATTAGGGATTTGGAGATTGGTCGGCGACCCGGTAACGGATAAGCGGACGATGATGGATGGATGGATGGATGGATGGATGGTCCAGGAACGAATGTCAGAGAGACCTGAGAGTGGATGTTAAATGTATTGTAGATACTTGTGTGGAGGTGAATGATCTGCCTGTTTTGTGCGGTGAATTGTTGAGGCATTTGTAAACAATGTCTTCATGTGCCTTTGTCAGAGAGTTCCACATTTTTACTCCCATTATTGCAGTGTACATTTGTCTCAATGTGCGGCATAAATGCCATGGCAAAGTGCAGAGAAGAGAGTTTCTGTTTAAGGTGAATTTTTGTGGTTTTGAATGTTAACTTCAAAGAAATAGCTGTATAGTGCAAGATCAAAGGTTCATCATTCAGGGGGAATCAGACATCTGCAGATTAACACATTTTAATAATCAACCTCTTCTATATTGGACACATTACCGTTTCAAAATAGACATTGGAGGCAAAAGACTAAAAAATGTGGCTGCTTGCCTTCCTTCTGTAAATTGGAGTTGATCCCTCTTGTAGTGGCACCAAAGTTCAGAATGTGACAAGAGGATGTAGATCAAACCATATTTATTGACATCAGTTGAACCAAGCTGCACCACAACCCTGCTCAGAACAACAGACGAGTGCACGAATGTTCAAAAACTGACCTGGTATCTAAGCACAGGCACGCACAGGCTATTGGAAAAAAATAAGAAAGAAACAGCAGGAACAACACAGACGACGATCCAACATCACGTGTGTGCCAATGAGGGTTACCGGTGTGACAAGGTTCTCTACTAGCTAACAGGTGTAATGGCACTGCACGTTACTCCAGTTAAATACTGAACACATACATGAGAAAGCACTTAGAGGATATTACAACATGTTTGAACGTTTGCATCCAGTTTGGAGTACCCTCATGTCATAAGACAACAGAATACAAACTCTTTTTTTTTTTTTGCTGAAGGAGTGTGGTTTCTTCAGATCACCTCCTCTCTATATCACCCTAGATTTGATATAGTGCATTGACATTATCAACAATAAATAACAAAGAAATCCACAATAGAAGTTACAGATAATGGTACCATCAGCAAAAATCCATATAGTAACCAATGTCTTGGTCACAAATCCAGCCAACTCTCTCTTCAGGGCTGATACCTAACATACTCTAGTTGTGCAAAAATAAACAATTTAATTTCAATGTACTTGTATAAATCTGAAACAAATCTCAGTAACAGACTATGAGAAACTATTGCTTCTGAAAAGCTCTTGACCACAGCATGGATTTAATTCAGGACCAAAGAAGAAGAGCTGATCACAAAAAAACCTCTAAACTAAAGAAAAGTTTTTCATTTTGAAAATGTATAAATATTTAAAAACTTGATATGCTTGAGTTAAAGAAGGTTTCAGTAGGTCATTCTCAATATGACTCATGTTGGCATTGTTCAGCGGGCAGCAAAAGTGTGATTGTCTAAGGCATATACGAAAGTCATTTGACAAAAAACATTGTAAAAAAAAAACTATGACTACTGTTTCTGCAGGGTTTTCCAGCAGATGTTTGGAGTCTCCTCAGTCTGTCCTGATAACTCTCTAGGTCAAATCCACAGTGCTGCCCAGGAGCTTTGGAAACACAGCAAAAGGGCATAAAGCAAAAACATTTCACTTCACATCAGAGAGCAGACGGATCATGAACAATCACACAAAACAGAGGGGAAGTCAAAGACTCACACACTTCAGATCCAAGACACATTGACGGAGACGCACAAGCACTGGATATGCATTGTTCTTTCAGCTGCTTAGTTTCAGGCATCACCATCACATCCCATCCCATCCATTTGTTCATCACCACTCAGGATTTCAGTCCCATTCGAGCCATCAGCTGTTCATAAACAGTCCAGGCCATCGCGGCCATCAGAGTGCGCCGCAGAGATCTGGGCACAGCCCCACGAAAAAAACCCTTCAGGCCATGTTCCTGGGAATACAGAGAAAGAATTAACATGGCAGAACCACAGCCTATTTGCAGCTTAGGTGAAACACAATTATGACTTCAGTTCTACATTGAAAACAGCGGGAAACATAGTGAGATTCTTTTAGACACATAACACGGTCAATAGAGGTTGATGGTCACAGCTCTAATTCTCTTTTCTTTCAACTCATCTTTACTTTCCTGATGATCTGGCCGTCGCTTCATCAGTACAGGCCTGTAACAAAAGTCCTCACCCTGTAGATGTAGCGAAAAGCGTCTGCAGTGCTGCAGTGCGACGGCCGGACTTGAATGTGAGTCTTCAATACGTCAGCAGGTTGAGTGGCCAGCGATGCCAGGACGCCTGCCACCACGCCACAGCTAAAATTCACCAGAGGGACGTAGACTGTGGAGGTCACCTCTGCAGGGAACAAAAAGACAATTGGTCAAAAATGACATCACAAAGTAAACAACTAAAAAACTGATTGAGGATGAGTGTCGAAGTGCTACACACAGCTCCATAGGAACCAGGGAGGATGAGTGGGATGTGTTCCCCCTCAATAATGGAGACGGGCACATTTGTCCCACCCAAAAAATGTGTTGTGGAGGTTCTCAACTCCCGTGGCTTTATTTTGAAAGCGCAACACAGCGCGTGGTCACTGGCTCGCTCCCTTACCGCTCTGAGACGGGAGATAGCACCAGACAGAAGGCTGTCTACAGACAAGAAAGTCCCCTTGTCAAGGTAAAACATCTTGGAGGGAACATTGCCACGGATATGGTCCGTTTCTAATGCCATGTGGTTAGATGACATTCATATTTAGAAAGCGTATCTGCTGAAAGCTTGGTGGTTCACCGGCCCATTATTCAACTCTTAACTGGGTCTGTGCTCCCAGGTGACGTCATCGCAGCCCAGTGTTTTGTTGTCTCATTTAAGTGGAATAAAGAGACATCACATCAACGCCATCGCTGTTTATTTGTCATGACCGAATTATTGCAATGGTTATTGGACTTGGTTTTTTGTTAGCAAAACTGCTGTATTCATTGAGTAGGCCTGTTTACCCAGCTGCTTTTTTTAGTTTAGTGAGTGGCATAACATCAAGGAGTATTATCATATAATACCACAACTTAACATTTTTGTGTTAAAAACGGTTATTATAAAACGCTTCTGTTGATCGATCCCTCCATTATTCCTCCAATGCTAAAATCGTTCCTATGCACAGCTCAGAGTTTTCCTGTAAAAGTAAATAAAATCAATATATATATATATCATATATGTGTGGATTGAGATGTAATGCCGACTATCATGCTTAGCCATTTTGTTTCTCTTATATCTACATTAGTATCTACATTTTTTGTCAATACAGAGAGTACAATTTTAACTCTTCATACGTTGCTCATCCACTCAAATGTGCTCCTTCAGAAGTGTAAAAGGGAAATCTGGGGGCGTCTACTCTCACGGTCCCTCAAAATATCCTATGCAAAATAACAGGCAGACCATGTTTTTATGTATCTTTGAAACACAAAGGTGCATGTTACTTTACCATCAGTCGATATTAGTTGGTATATCAGATTGTTTTTTAGCCTATTTAGTGGCGACTCAGCCGGTGCTCAGCATTTCATAGCAGGGCTGCCAAATAATTTCAAGCAAAATCAAAACAACGACTGAAATGAACATAAACCTATCAAGCATGCGGCTGTTTGACTTGCGTAATCAAAACACTGTGACATAGTGAGAGCAGGATTTGATGACCCCGCATGCTCTCACCTTGAGGCAGCGCCCTCTTGGCCTGGCTGTAGAACATGACGTAGATCCCAGAGAAGGGGGCGTCTCTGAGCAGGGTGGCCGTCAGCCCAGAGAACAGAGCTCTGACTCCCTCTGTCTTGTAAACACTGCTGAGCGCTCCGGCAACACTGGAGTAATTGTAGCAGCCACTCTGGGAGCACAGAACATTGAGTGTTTCTATGTCAACAGCAACAAAAACAAAAGACATGAACCATTTTACGGCCATTCACCTCAAAGCGAGTTTTGATGACAGTGAAGGGCAGCATGCAGACTCCAGCCACGGCCCGGGCCCCTGCACCGAGCAGGACGGCCTCACCAGCGTTGGGCGCTCGGTCCAGGAAGAAGTGTTGCTTTAGTGAGTAGAAAGTACTGAAGTAGATTCCCACACCAGGAATGCAGCGCACAAATGACTGTCAACAGAGACAAAGGCCGATCAACACTGGATGAATTTAGCTCAGCACACCATTTATGTTCTTCTGAAATCATTTCATCATCATGAAGAAGATTCAATGTTACGCAAATCCCTGAAATATCTATAAATATCTACATAAAAATGCTCAACAAACATTTATTTCTAAGTATAATGAGTTTTCCATATTGTTATTGTTCATTATTCTTTCAACAATTTAGTGCTCAGGCACAATATGCAAAGCATCTTCAAACTTCAGAAATATACTGAGAATATCAGATGGATAAAATGTAATTAAACCAAGGGCATTTTTGTCGAATAATAAAACCAACGAGGAATATGACTTCACATTTCTTCACATTACTTTATAACAGGAGGCTGCATGGTTGTACTTGCTAGACTACTACCACTTGTCAGTTTTGAAAAAGGGCTCCAGCATTGAGACTACTAATGAAAATGGCAACATGCCGCCAATATTATTAAGACACGTCACATCAGAGAGATGAAATTACAAGTGTTTTGTCAACTCTAAAGCGCTAATATGCGCTGTTATTCCCCGGTCAATTCTCCGCTGAGACTGGAGCCTTTCCCCACAGATGAGCTGGTCTGTGCAGGTGGCGCTGCAGGCAACACTAGAGCAGGTGTTCTTAACCTTTCTGATCTCGGGGCCCACCTTTCCCAGAACAAATGGGCCAGGAGCCCATTCAATAGAACTGATTCATTACTCTTGATTTCATTTGTGATCAACAATATTTCATCTACTGACACATAAACAAACTAAAACCTTGTGAAATGACATGAAAGCATGTGATCATCGCAAAGATATTTGTCATTGAAAAGTCCAACCAGCAGCAGAACCAGGTGCAAGTCATATTCATCAAATTTACTAAAGAAAAAAAAACTTGATGCAAACTGTTGAGAAATTTGTAAAAACTGAATACAATTGTGAATAAAATAAATATAATAAAACCATGTCTACATATCATGAAATAAAAATAATATATTTTATTTAAACTCCAAAGACGATATAAGTGTAAATGAAAATATTGCCACAAAATGCTTTATTTATTTTCAAAAGTGCTTCAACAGATGCTTTCATGAGCAGTTTATACTGTTGGGGGCGCTATCACTTTCTTTATCATTCTTTCTTTTCTAGAACGGCCCTATGGTTAAGAATCACTGGACTAGAGCACTTTAGCGTCAATAAACTTAAAAATAAAAAAATACATTTCGCCTGTAATTTCATTGGTGATGTGATAAGGATCGATCTTGGCAGGACCAAGCTTGTTTGCCCATATATTCCACGATTGGTAGACTGGCATGCAGGGCATCATGGGAACTGTTCAGGTTCAAGTCAACTGAGTTTACTGTTAAAAGTGATGGCACCTCACATGCTGTGAGCTGTAACACCCACCGGTTCAATTGTTAGCCGGTCTGACGCTGAAGGAGACAGGCGAATAATCCAGTCGCGCCAACTGGGACATATGCATGGAATCATCTTGGAAAATAACTAAGAATAGAGCTGCCACGAACTTCTAAAAGCGACAGTACTCACCGGTGTAACACCTTTCCAGAGACTGAAGAAGTTCTCTGTTTTAATGACATTGATGAAGACTGCGAACATGCCCACTTTTGGAGACCTGGTGGAGGAGGGAGTGGGGGGCGGATTACCATCTACATAAATGAAGCAACTCAGATACACAGCACCACATCATCAGCAAATAGACAGGAGTGACCCTCAGTCTGGGCAACTCGCTTCACAAACTGGTTAAGCTGAGTAAGGTACCTGAACACGAGGACGACCGTCGATTTACAGATAAAGCAAACAAATCATAGGGAATAATGTTGAGTTCACTGGTGACCCTCAAACACATCCTCTTTAAAGATCATCTTCGACCCGCTGAACGGCTCTTCAGAGTGATGCATCACCAGTGTTGAGCAAGAAGAGCAGCGTCCATCATCAAGCAATACATTTGGGATTTACTGTCTTAATGAAAATCTTAGCTGAAGGAGATTTTCCTAAATACCTCTGTGCAGGTCACCACTATATGATAAACAGACCTAAAGCCATGGGCCATCATTTCACACTGCAGCTGGTAATGATTCTCGCTATATGGGTCAGAGTAACTCAAAGACAATGCCATTGTGCCACTGCTTCTGCTGGTGCCTGTGTCTGTTATACTGCTGTGTTTGCTTGGATAGAATGCTTCCTGACATGCTGAATGTCAGTCAAAGAGAATAAACGCCACTGGCCGATTACTTGTGCGGCGTGTGTGTGTGTGTGTGTGTGTGTGTGTGTGTGTGTGTGTGTGTGTGCTAGTACCCAGGCTTGGCATTGTTCTGCAGGGTCTGCAATCGCGTCTTGACAAGATCCAAAGGCTGAAAGAGCAGCGTCGAGCAGGTGCCACTGAGAGAGCCACACATGAAGGCTTTGAGAGCCGGGTGAGCCTGAGGGTGACAGCAGAGCAGCGATGAATAAAAGCAACAGGGAGAATCAGAGGACCAGGAGAAGAGTCAGTGTATAAAAGGGTTGATGTCGAAGGAATAGATCATTTCAGAAATAATTGAAGAACAACGCATCCCAAAAATACCTTCATGGGCCATGTAGCTCAGGAATACATTTCATGCTATTCTTCACTTTTATTTCCAGCTTCAAATGAGTCTCAAACTTGATTTCATTTCCAAAAGAAGAGGATTTGTCTCCTCTCTCTCACACACACAGATCCAAGACGATGAAAGCAGTAAAGACAACACGTGCACGCACCGCCCACCCACACTAATATACATACAGACACAGACAGGCTGTTGGATGGGGTCAGACGGTGGACATGACCTCTAACACCCACAGATCAACATTTCTGAAATATCATTCGACGGACAAGAAAAAACTGGATTAATATCAAGTCATTAAAAGGAATTGCATCTTTAGCTTTGAACCATTCAATGACAACAAATGCGGCGATGTCGCTCATCTTATATCAGTAACTCTATTGGAACACAGCACCATTTAAATACAGTAAGTAGCTCTTGCATTAACGTGCGCAGAAAGCGCACACTGAATCCAGCACACGCGCCTACCTTCACAAAGCTGCTCGGAGCATGACTTGACGATTCCTGTCGCTGCTGCATTTCTCCCCCTTTTCAAAATTCGGTCCCTTTAATGCCACCGTTGTAAAAGGAATTTTAGAAAATAGACCTCCATTGCTCTTAACATCCTTTTTGCCCGCTCTCTGTCGACAACCCACAGTCGTTCTCTCAGGCTCCTGGTCGTCCCTCCCCCTTCAGCTTCGCAGCCAAAGCAGAAGCTTAATCCTGGCTACGTTTTTCAACGGCCCTCTATCTTTATCTTTCAGAGACAGATTCTCACATCTGCATTTAAGTGGCACCCCCTCTGCAGTTCTCCCTGCTAAATTGCATCTCTGTCAAATGGCATGACTCATGAAGCGACTGTGTGCATGTGTATGTGCAATCGCACATGCTGCGTCACTCAAGATATTTGATCAAGTGGTCCATTTCTAGTCTGTGTTTAAAACACAAATGCACTGAGAAATCTCAAGGTTTGCTGAAGCTTTCACAAGTGAGGTAAAGAACACATTTATACAGTAGACCACTGTGTGTCTGACAGAATATTAAGAAGAATATTATAAAGCCATTGGCATAGGGAATACTCCACTAAGCCTACCATTTCCACCCAGTCTTTCACCATATATTGTAGCCCAACATATTTTGTCTATATAATAAATGTTAATTATATTCGGAGTGAAATGTGCTAAATCGGACAGTAGGTGTCAGCAGCATCATGGAAAGTCCATAAGAGACACAGGAGACAAACTACCTGGGTAGAACCGGAAAAGCAGCAATAAAGATGCTGTGCTCAGGAAATGAATGAGGAAAGCTTCAAAAGGTGAGAAGTCCGATTTTGCTACCATAGTCACAGGTCCGATGATGTTTAACAGTAATTCAGTTGTATGCTGTGTTTCTTTAAGTCAAAATGTTTGGTTTCTGACTCTTTTAAACAGAACTGGT
Source organism: Synchiropus splendidus (assembly GCF_027744825.2). Taxonomy (NCBI): domain Eukaryota; kingdom Metazoa; phylum Chordata; class Actinopteri; order Syngnathiformes; family Callionymidae; genus Synchiropus; species Synchiropus splendidus. Next base: position 33,751,037 of record NC_071335.1, read on the forward strand.
CACGTGACCAGCTGGACAGCTTTAATTAATTCATCATTATTATTATTATAACATTATTAATCTACTTACAAACAAAAAAAAACATAACGCCTTATATTCGGTCTGAGTTGGTCAATACCCATCCATTAAAAAAAAAGTATGGCTGAGTTTTCAAAATCAATCCAGTACTTAAAAATCTTTCCCTATTTAAGTATGCTTAAATAGACTTATTTTATGTCAAAAATTATCACAACTATCAAAATGTTAACACTTGATCTATAAATAAAAAAAAAACATTTTTGTTTTTCTGTTCACAAAAATAGCCTAAAATGAAGTTTTATGTTACAGAGGTTCTGTATGACACATAAACAGATGGATAAGCCAACATAACCCATAGATTCATTACATATTCATTTTAGATTTCACGTTTATAATACTGCGATCAACAATTCCAACCAATTGTTAACTCTACCAAGTAAGTTGTGTTTGGACAGAGTCTGTTCCTTTGAGTTCAAAGTAATTTGAATAGTTTTGGACAGATCTAGAAGAATTTTTCAGGAAATATGTGAAATGGGACAAGGAATAAATGATTCAATTTTGGGGGTGATCCAGACCACCATCTGGATCCAGGAATTTTTTAAAGGCTTCTTTAACTTTGGGAGACAGGACATTTATTGACATTAGTGCATTTAGACACTTTATCATTGGGAGATTGTGTTTGGGTGAACAGAAGCTGCTTGGTATTCTAGTTAACTTATAGATCTGTGATATTACATGAATATGGAAATATGTTTATATTGGAATATTGAAATGTGGCTTTTTTCCATTTGTTGCCTCCAGATGACATTAAAAACCACTTGTCAAAAATAATAACAGATATATAAAGAGATGTACAAATTACCACCATATTCGATTTTTGTCTAGTATTCACAGAATATACTTTTTTTTTTTATACAAGCAACATGCAGAAGCAACCAAGCAAAGCATAGTAAATATGTAGCGTAATACAGAACATATAGAAATGTAGGGGCGAAAGAGAAGAATACATTTACTCTAAAGATTTGCCAATGTCTATTTGTTTAATTTCTGAATCTAAATACTTGAAATATTTGAGGTTGAATTTTATTTTTTGTAAGAAAAGGGTGATGTCTTTGCAGGTGATTAATGTTAAAATTGTTTGGATATCGCAAGCAAATACTGGGATTGTTTCCTTCTTGAACTGTTAACAACAGGGCATCTGCTTTGCCGTCTCGCTCAGTTATGTTAGAACGCATTTCTTAAATCCACTGTCATTTACTGCTGAGACAAGTAGTACATTATTACAGTTATCCATGAGCGTGACACACTGGTTTATTCGAAGAACAGGCACGTTGTATACATAGCAATACAGGGGCACTTACCGATGCTAGCTCCATCCTTTTGGAGGATGTAGAAGTGTCACCCACATCTGCTGCTGCCGTTTTTAAGCTCGCTCGTATTTGCCGTTGACGCTAAAATAGATAGAACACAAGACAGGATCATATGACTGTGATATTTAGCAAAATATGTGTGGTGGAGCGGCAGCAACAAGCTAGCTTAGCTAGCCACCAGCACCGGTGCTCTGGCGGTCTGAAGGACAGTTTGTTTCAGTCTCCTACGATAAGCACAGGCTTCCTTTTCCTCCAATATACCTCTGAATTAAATAAGAATACTCGACTTACCTTGGTATCTTTTGGTCAGACAAGACTGACGATCGAGTTTCCACCTCTCCAAGTTTAGTTTCGCTTCACATGATGTGTCGCTTCAGACGAGTTGACACACAATGCTAAGAAACCAAAGTCTACTGTCAGCATTTCTGTCAAACCGTGGAGTCTCAGAAGCAAAAGTAAACAAAACAGGACACCCCGCGTCGTAGGACAAACTGAGTTCATGTTTCTTATTGAACAAAGCTGCTGGCTTCCAAGGCTTGAATCAGTCTACTGCACGAGACCAACCACCGTTCCATTTCAAAGACGCTTGTATGTCATGAAAAGTAGAAGCGGTATGGCAGAGCGCTACAGGCACATGACGCATCGCCCTCGAATGACCACAATTCCCACAGTTCCGAGCGGCGAGCAAACGCAATGGCGACGCTGCTGTCACTTCATCTCGTATTTGAATATTCGACCTGGCTTCATGTCAGTCGATGAAGTGAAGCCGATCCAGCACATTCCAAACACTTCTGACACGTGAATTAAGTTAAAATAAATACAATTTTCACATTGTCCAACTCCAAATTTTGTTACCAAATTTTTTTATGTTGAGATTTCTTTAACTTTGTCTTACAAAAGTAAAAATCAGACGGTTGAATTGAAGTGTTGAAATGAAACATTTTCATTCTTACTGAGGGAAAACATTCCAGTTATTCAGAATTGTAGATTTATTCTGTCAGACAAGAACAGTCGAATCCTGAGCATGTTGTCTCGATACTGAGGAAGTGTTTTTGCACAGAGACCAACCTTGTCTGGTGCTGACAACCACCACTCTGACTTACTGAGTATGGTGGTGTTAGTCCTCCTATCACCCAAGCACTTTTTGACATGCCTTTCTTATGTCTGTTTGCTTTTGGGGTTTATTGGAAGCCCAATAAGGTAAATTCTCAATATCACCATGAGACACCCTGATGTTCCCTCAATGTATGGTCCCCACTAACACGCAATGTTCAGTGCACATTATGCTCCAACGGTCACCACTGTGTAATAAAGTCTTTATTATATCCCTGAACGCAACAGTGTGTTCTACTACTGCCCTTTTTCTTTTGGAACATGTACAAACCTTTGTGTGAAATGCTGCCAGACAGTTGCGATCCCTATGCAAACACTAGAAGTTGTCATCAGTTCCAGATGACCTTAGCATACAGAAGACCACTGCCACTTCCATGCGGGAATCCAGTGCATTGCCATCTTCAGTGTCCGCTTCTTAAGTCAGCTCCACCCATCCTGAAGTTGTATTTAAGGACGATGCTTGGACGGACACACTCTTACAGTTATTTGTGCCATTGCTGGCAGACCTCATCAGAACTGGTTTGTCATCATACCACTTTACAACGGCAAACTTTCCACCTTCATTGGCAACTTCGGCTGCGTTACCTTCCCCACCCTCTTTCATGTTTTTGTCAGTCTGCACCGCTGCAGCAACCCGGTTCCTCATAACTATACCAGTCCTGTGCAGCTCCTTCTTCATCACTCGTCCCATTCCTCAGGTGGTTGTGAAGAGCCTGTCACAACAACCCTGTCCCCAGGCAAAGACCCTCTAGTTCTTTGACATGATGGAGCAGTACACCCTGCACCTTGGTGGAACACCCAGAATTCCAGCACGATGCCTCCTGCTGTAGCACAACCTTCTGTATGCCCACTGGCTTTTGGGCAGTGAAGGCATCATCTGCTCATCAATCCATACACGAGTGTGAGCCCAGCAGCCTGGCAGAGTAGGGAGCGAGAATTAGCTTTGACATTTGCTTCTAATTCTTACCTTGTTGAGAACAGTGTGACTGTCATGTTCACGAGTCTGATTCAAAGTTCTTCATTCAACATTTTCCACAACAAAACGCAATCTCAACCTGAATCTTGTTTATGTAATAGCCAATAAATAAATGAGTCAGATTTTTTCATTTGTTGAATTTCCCCACGTGTTACACATGCAGGACTTATAATCCAATGCTCTCTCAACTTCACGTCATCACATAATCTTTTGTACAAGCAGACAGAAACAGGTGCTGCATCCCACCTTGATCCATGGCTCAAAATGAGTGGTAAGATGAGGTGTGGGACAATAGCTCTGAAGCATTTCTGTAACCACCAATTTCCAGGGTTTTCATGGGTTTTTTTTCGGTTTTGGCCACCCTGCCTGCCATGTTACGTAGCTGCTGCAGGTCAGGAGAATCTGCGGCGAGCGGCAGTGCAGACAGAAGAGGTGAAACATCAGCATCAGGACCAAAAACGACAGAGGGCATCAGGCATCACATACAACAGACGTGCGGACCTTCACTAGACGTCCCACAAATGTCCCTCACAAATTCTCCCACACTCACTTTAGCTGCTGGACAACTTTTATCATTTGCCAAATGTGTGTTCTGATCTGTTGCATTGAAGTAACAAGAACTGTACTTGATTTATTCATATCGCCTCCAGTCACTCTCTCACTCCTGACATCTACTGGGCACCTGCAACATTGCTCAGTAGGAAGCCAATGTATGCTGGTCATATCTAACACCAGTCCCCAACAAGGAAAAAAAACATGAGACTAAAGCAACATCTCTCCTTTTCTTGATCCTAGGTGTAACAAGAAGCAACAAAAGCTCTGAAGGGAGAAGGAGGCTGTGGTTGTAGCGTACCCGAGCCTGGTGAGCAACATGGCCCACATCTCTCCTGCTGTCCTCCTTTGGCAGCAGCATCTCCGGCCTGTCGTGCTGCTCTGAGGCCAAAGAGTTTCCTCTAGGACCGTGACTGGAAACTGACACGCAAACATGAAGAAGGCTGTCTGGAAAAAATGCTTTTCTTCAGAGGTTATTTAATCTTCGGTGTTACACTTGACGGGGATTCCAGAATTCATGAGAAATACTTGCTGTACACACAGTACTTCTAATACCGTAGTCAGTAAGCCAAGTTTCTGAGGAATTCAAATGTGCTCTTATGTAAGGAGCACCCCTAAATCTTTTATTGGCTTGTGTTAGGGTCCACCCTTGAACCATACTGCCCCAGTCTGTGCCTCAAACATGTATTTTTAGGGACCGCAGGTGCAAATGATGAGGACTGTGGAACTAGACTTCAGTGGTGGGCAATTCATCCACGGTAAAGGCGTGGTGTCTCGAGCACTTCAAGCTCTAGACCAGAGGTGGGTGACAACATTTCCTCGAGGGCCACATTAGAAACTGTAACGGTTGTGAGGGGCCATCATGCCAAAAGGAAGTTGATGGAAAAATTTCCAAAATACATAAGTAGATTAAATGGAATTGGGGATATTAAGAAGTGTAAATATGCCATGAAAACTATTGAAATATTTTCTTTTATATGCACTTAATTTGAATATAAATAGATAAGATAATAAGGCAATTTATTTCAAAATATATTTTCAATATTACTTCAGTGTATTTTGAGGAACAAGGAAAACACAAAAATGTTCATTTATTATCTATGTATTTATATAATATTTTATGTATATAATTTATTAATATGTATGTATTAGAGGAATGGAGGAAAAACATTTCCCCACTGGTCAATTTTTTTTGTTTCTTTATTACATGACTTAAGAAAAAAAAATGACTCAATACTTACACTGTAAAAAAAAACGAGTTTCAATTGGTCGGACGAGTGCACATCCGACCAATTGAAACACTCCAGATCCAGAGCAGCAATAAAACAGTTCTCAGATTAACAGTACAGCAGTGATGTGACCACGCGAAGTGCTTCAAGAACACAGAGCACCTGCAGTGTAGGGGGTTTCTGTGCAACGACCCACCACCAGCAACATTCAAACACTCACAGAACATCATTTCCCCACCAGTGTATCTGTTCAGGCTTTGTGCAGTTTTGGGACGAGGGACCAAGATAACCCCAAAATGACCTGTCCCCCAAGACCGAGTGAAACCTCCCACAGTTGTTGATCTGTGCAAAACCTGCATCGTGTTTGAAGATTCCCCCCCAAATCTGCAACAGCAATTCAATTGTACCAGTAAAACCAAATCAACTGCATCAGTAGAAAACAGCCCACAAACCATCTACAGAGGTCAAAGACGACAGTGTGAAGAGGCGGACAGCAGAGGCTGTCACTGAAGCATTATGGCTTTCATGCTCATGGTTTCTCTTTCTTCTTGGCGCACATAAATATGGACCAATGATGGCGACTATGACAATTTATTTGGAACTCTTTTCAATATTGCTTAAATGTATTTTGAATAACAAGAAAAACACACAAAAATGGCCAATGAAAAGAAAACTTTAGTCTTAAAGCAAAAACATGCTATATATATATATATATATATATGCAGAAGTGGTGGTGGTGACTAAAAAATAAAGAACGGAAAAGGTAAAAAAATGACAAAATATCATGTATAGTTTTAGTCTGACGTAAAAAGGGCCACAAAATATACAACCATCGGGCGGCATATGGCCCCCGAGCCACACTTTACCCAGGTCTGCTTTAGAGGCTCTGTAATAACTTCATTTGGAAAAATCTATTAAAAGTGACAGGAGTTTCATAATATCCAATATATATTTGCTGCTTCAAAAGGAGAGCAGTAGATCATAAAACAGGCTCTTTAGATTAGATGTCCTTCATTAGCCTTACAGTGGGGAAATTCAAGCCAATAAAGCATGTAATGTCTTGTCTTATTGCAAGAGAAGTTCTGCTCACTCCGCTGCAGGTTCTGATGGCTCTGCAGGCAGATCTCCTTCCTCATCGCTGTCCAGGCCTGTGCGGTTGACCGTGCGCCTCATGTTGTAGGGCAGGTCCGCGCGCCTGGAGGACACAGCCAGCGTCAGCGTCGCCACTCGGAGGTTCAACTGAAGAGCTTCAGATTAGTCTGTACCTGAGTTTGCTCTTGAGGTTGCTGACTTCCCGGTTCATCACGTCGCCCAGTTCCCTCTGGAGCTTCCTGCGGTAGACGTTGGCTCGGGTCAGCTCCTCCTCGGTCTCCTCCAGCTGAAGCTTCAGCTGCTGCATGCGGCTGTTTGTCTTGTCCGCCTGCAGGGGAACAGTGGACGTTACTTTCGGGTCGTTCTCAGAAACCTTGCTTCTTCAAAAGAAGTTTAAACATTTTGTCAGACACGACGTGTGAAAAATATTTACCCACCTGAGGCATAAAGCCCCATTATTAACCTTTACATTGTGTTCATTACATAATTGTTAGGGTGAAAATTCCTGTTACGGGTTGATCATTTAATTCGCCACATAATTCAAGATCAACTCAATCTCTTATTTTTGAATATAAGAACCGGAAAGGGGAAAGGGGCTGGAATCTCAGGCAAAAACTCCCCTGGAACACAAAGTGGCTGACCAAAAACTAACTCTGCAGGTGAGGCATTTAGGTCCTCCTTGGGAGCTGAACGCAACCCCAACATGACCCATGGCAGGCGGTCCACCCAGTTGGCATCCGAGAGTGCAGCGCGCAACGACGCTTTAAGCGACCTGTGAAAACGCTCACACAAACCGTTAGCCTGAGGATGATAAGCAGTTGTACGGTGAACCTGCGTGCCCAGAGACCTTGCCATTGCTGACCAGAGCTCAGAAACAAACTGTGGGCCTCTGTCCGAGGTAATGTCTGACGGTGGACCGAAACGTGCGACCCAAGTTGAAATGAATGCACGCGCCAAGTCCGCGGACGAAGTGGAGGACAGAGGGACTGCCTCTGGCCACCTGGTGGTCCGATCCACCATTGTGAACAGATGTGTGAATCCCTGAGAGGGAGGAAAAGGACCCACCAAGTCCACATGCACATCAAAACGCTTGGCGGGAATTGTAAATGGTTCCAGGGGCGTTTTAGTGTGTTGATGAACTTTAGCATGCTGACACGCCACGCACGCAGACGCCCACTCTTTGACTTCTTTGCGAAGGCCAGGCCAGACGAACTTTGATGCCACCAGTCTTACTGATGCACGGACTCCTGGATGAGAGAGTGCATGAACCAAATCGAAAACTCGACAGCGCCAAGCAATCGGTACAACCGGACGAGGTCGCCCTGTTGAGACATCGCAAAGGAGGGTAGGACCACTGCCGGAACACAGCGATCGGACATCTGTGTCATTAGGTTGATCAGCAGCCATAGCCGAAAAATCAACTCCGAGCTGCACAGGACACACCAGCGCCCGAGATAGGCAATCAGCGACAGGGTTTTCTTTGCCAGCTACATGCTGAATGTCGGTCGTAAACTCGGATATGGAGGCAAGGTGGCGCTGCTGGCGAGCAGACCATGGTTCAGACACCTTTGCCATAGCAAATGTCAACGGCTTGTGATCCACAAAAGCAGTGAAGGAACGTCCCTCCAGTAAAAAACGAAAATGTCTCGTGGCAATGTACAACGCCAGTAGTTCTCTGTCGAAAACACTGTATTTACACTCGTTGTCCCGCAACCTACGACTAAAAAACGCAAGGGGCTGCCATGAAACTGCCACAAACTGCTCAACGACTGCCCCCACGGCCACATCAGATGCATCTGTTGTAAGAGCAATAGGTGCACCAGACTTGGGATGAGTAAGGCGCGCTGCGTTAGCCAGGGCTGCCTTAGCTTCGTCGAAGGCCTGGACGCGTTCTGGGGTCCAGATGACCTGGTCATTTGCCTTTTTTAGCTTCAGGGCTGCATATAGTGGCTGCATGTTTTGTGCTGCGTGAGGCAGGAAACAGTTATAGAAGTTCACCATTCCCAAAAATTCCTGCAGGGATTTGACCGAGACTGGCCGGGGAAAATCCAACACCGCCTGCACCTTGGAAGGCAAGGGAACGGCGCCCGCCAAGTGGACCGAAAAATCCTGAATGTGTGGTATCGGATATAGATCATGTGTTGTAATGTTGTTCAAGCGGCGAAAGTCGCCACATGGACGCCAAGACCCGTCCGCTTTTGGCACCATATGAAGCGGCGACGCCCACGGGCTGTTGGAATGCCTTACAATACCCAAGCGTTCCATGGTGGAGAACTCCTGTTTAGCCGTGGCCAACTTGACAGGGTCCAGGTGTCGCGCACGCGCGAACACTGGCGGGCCTACCGTCGGGATAAAATGTTCCACGCCGTGTTTGGCGACTGCGGTGGAAAACTCTGGCTTAGTCAGTGCCGGAAATTCTGCAAGCAAAGGCAGAAAAGCATCACTTGACGCCACAACGTTAGAGTGTGTCAATGGCCCGGGTCCTCCAGTCTGACATGGAACCACAGCAAAAGACACAGTATGAATTAACCGGCGGTTGGCGACATCCACCAACAAGCCATTATCACACAGGAAGTCTGCCCCGATAATGGGCAGTGTGACAGAGGCCAACACAAAGTTAAAGTGAAAACTGCGTCCACTGAAACACACAGTGACCGATCTGGTACCAAAAGTTTCGATAGACGACTCGTTGGCTGCCTTCAAAACCGGGCCAGTACCGCGGGCTGCCAAGTCTGACTCAGCTGGAGGGAGGAGGCTCTTCTGTGAGCCAGAGTCCACCAGGAACCGTCGTCCAGACACGGAGTCCTTTACAAAAAGCAGCTCTTCTCGATCGCCAGCGCCCACAGCCGCTACTGAGCGCTGGCTCTTCCGTTTCCCGAAGTGTCGAACGAGCAGGGAGGGACGCAACGCCGAGCCTTGACGCCGAAACGATGGTGGAAGAAACACAAGTCCCCCCGTCGTCTTCGGGAGGAGACTCCAGCAGTCATCGCAGCTTCCGCGCCCTCCGCAGTCGACTGTTGGGGAGCCACCACCAACGTGTGCGCTGCTGCTCGTCTGGTCGTCAGAAGGATTCGGTCCGCTTCCTCCGCCAAACCGCGGAAATCGCCAGCGGTGAGGCACGGGGAGTTGGCCAGGGCGGCGCGCACCGACGGTGGAAATTGGCGCAGAAAGATGTGCGGGAACAAGAAACCGCCGTCTTCCGAACCCAGCAGAGACAACATTTCGTCCATTAAGTCCACTGCTGACCCGTCACCAAGCCCAGGAAGCGAAAGCAGCTTATCCGCTCTCTCTGCCGCGGACGGGCTGAAACACCGAAGGAGAAGCTGCTTGAGAGCGTCGTACTTCCCGCGATGCGGCGGTGCCCGTAAAAGTTGCATCACCCGACGAGTAGACTGCTGGTCCAGAGCCGCTACCACCAGGTAATATCTGGCGTCGTCCGCCGTTATACCCCGCAGATGAAAAAGCGCCTCCACGTGCTGGAACCACGGCGCTGGGTCGCTGGGCCAAAACTCCGGCAGCTTCATCGAAGCGGTGCAAACGTCTGATTGCGGCCGCTGATGCTCCATGGCCGAACTTGAAGCGCTATGCTGAGCCTCAAAAGAGGAGACGTCCTCCTCTCCCTCATGGAACATGTCCAACTCGGTGTTGAGTGTAATAAAAGCTCGACCGAGTTGTTGGTTAACACCCACGGCTTTTAGAGCAATACATTTGCTACTTAAACGTAAGTAAGGATATTAAGAAGTGTAAATATAAACCTACTGAAATATTTCATTTGAACATAAATATGGACCAATGATGGCGACTATGACAATTTATTTGAAACTCTTTTCAATATTGCTTAAATGTATTTTGAATAACAAGAAAAACACACAAAAATGGCCAATGAAAGGAAAACTTTAGTCTTAAAGCAAAAACATGCTATATATATGCAGAAGTGGTGGTGGTGACTAAATAATAAAGAACGGAAAAGGTAAAAAAATGACAAAATATCATGTATAGTTTTAGTCTGACCATCAGGCGGCATATGGCTCCCGGGCCACACTTTACCCAGGTCTGCTTTGGAGGCTCTGTAATAACTTCATTTGGAAAAATCTATTAAAAGTGACAGGAGTTTCATAATATCCAATATATATTTGCTGCTTCAAAAGGAGAGCAGTAGATGTAGATATATCAAAATGATCATAAAACAGGCTCTTTAGATTAGATGTCCTTTATTAGCCTTATTGTGGGGAAATTCAAGCCAATAAAGCATGTAATGTCTCGTCTTATTGCAAGAAAATGTGTGTAACTTTCATCTCCTCCAGCTGCTGCTCCATGGCACGCTTGGACCTCTCCAGCTCATGAACCTGAGGAGAAGGCAGTTAAGATGTCCATATCCATTGACTAGACTTGACAACCTTCTCTCGGTCCTTACACTCTTGCCAACATCATCTTTGGAGGAGACCAAGTCTTCCATCTCAGCCTTGAGCAACTTATTGGTCCGATCAAGCTCATCCTTCAGGTCTGTCATCGTCTCCAGGTCACGGGCAAGATTTAGAGCTCTGGTTTCCTTCTCCCTGGAGTCTGCCTCGGCCTTGTCACGCTCCTCAGCATACTGAGTCGAAGTGGTCTTCTCTTCAGTGAGCATCTAGACGGCAAATGGAATGGATTGAGAGCTTTCAGGAGGAGAACTCTCTCCAGCAACTGAAGTAATCCTGTGGTCATCAAACCTGATCACACATCTTCTGCTTTCTCTCCAAGTTGGAGACAATCTGCCACAGGTGATCCTGGTCCACCATGAGGTCATCCAGCTCCTGCTGCAAGCGAGTTTTGGTTTTGTCCAGCTTGTCATAGGCGGCAGTCCTCTCCTCCAGCTGTTGTGTCAGGCTGTCCAGCTCATGCTGTATTTTCTTGCGGCCCTCTTCTGCGCCCTCTAGTGCTGAACTCTCAGTTTCTAGCTTCTTCTTCATCTCAGCCATCTGTAGTGGGAAGACAGCAGAAGCTGAAACTTAAAGTCAAGGAACAAAAGACCAGCGGTTTGAGTGGAAAAGGTAAAAAAAATGACAAAATATCATGTATAGTTTTAGTCTGACGTAAAAAGGGCCACAAAAAAATACAACCATCAGGCCGCATATGGCCCCCGGGCCACACTTTACCCAGGTCTGCTTTAGAGGCTATGTAATAACTTCATTTGGAAAAATCTATTAAAAGTGACAGGAATTTCATAATATCCAATATATATTTGCTGCTTCAAAAGGAGAGCAGTAGATGTAGATATATCAAAATGATCATAAAACAGGCTCTTTAGATTAGATATCCTTTATTAGCCTTATTGTGGGGAAATTCAAGCCAATGAAGTGTGGAATGTCTTGTCTTATTGCAAGAAAAGTTCTGCTCACTCCGCTGCAGGTTCTGATGGCTCTGCAGGCAGATCCTCATCGCTGTCCAGGCCTGTGCGGTTCACCGTGCGCCTCATGTTGTAGGGCAGGTCCACGCGCCTGGAGGACACAGCCAACGTCAGTGTCGCCACTCGGAGGTTCAACTGAAGAGCTTCAGATTAGTCTGTACCTGAGTTTGCTCTTGAGGTTGCTGACTTCCCGGTTCATCACGTCTGCCGACTCGGTGGCATCGTCCAGTTCCCTCTGGAGCTTCCTGCGGTAGACGTTGGCTCGGGTCAGCTCCTCCTCGGTCTCCTCCAGCTGACGCTTCAGCTGCCGCATGCGGCTGTTTGTCTTGTCCGCCTGCAGGGGAACAGTGGACGTTACTTTCGGGTCGTTCTCAGAAACCTTGCTTCTTCAAAAGAAGTTTAAACATTTTGTCAGACGCGACGTGTGAAAAATATTTACCCACCTGTGGCATAAAGCCCCATTATTAACCTTTACATTGTGTTCATGACATAATTGTTAGGGTGAAAATTCCTGTTACGGGTTGATCATGTAATTCGCCACATAATTCAAGATCAATTCAATCTCTTATTTTTGAATTTAAGAACCCCCCCGAAAATCTCACCAGATGAATGGCACGATCTCCTCTGGTCTCTTGCATGTCATAGGCAACGGTTCTCCATTTCTCTCTCAGCTTGTATGGCAAGTTGGACAAAATCAGTCTCATGTTGGTGGGACTGTCCAACTCATCCATAAATGCCACATCCTGCATGGTATTTTGACAGCTCAGGAGAAACAATGCAAAGTTACTGAGACCTTTGGTGTCTTCTGACTTGATTTGTGGCCATTTGAATGCCTTTTCCAGTAAGGCTGAAGCAATCTTAATTTCATTTCCATAATGATCAGAGAGCAACTTCAGGGCCTCACGATATCCACGATGTGATGGCATGTGCAGGCAACTCCTGACCAGATCTCTTGGATCACCCCTCGTGTATTGCTTCAGAAAATATAACCTGTCTGAATCAGAGTCAGTTCGAGAAGCAATGGCGTGTCCAATTGCTTTCAAAAATGATCTGAATTCCAATGGATCACCATAGAACAATGGAACGTCTCTTTGTGGTCGATGAGACAGTTGTTGGTTTTTAACCAGCAGTTCAGTCATATCTGTTGGTCGTTGCATCACCTTACAAAGCTCTTTTGTGTCCATCGCTTGATGTAGTGGTGTTGCTTTGGGTGCAGGATTTGATCTGCGTTCTACATATGCATTGTGAAAAGCACCAACTGAATCACTCAATGACACATTCCCGTCTGGACATTGTTCCTTTTTGGTGGACTTGTTAGCATCGTCATTATGCTCATATTGCTCGTAAACCTTCATCCTTGCTGTAGAAGCTGCCAACTCTGTTTCGATTTCCAACTGTTCTTTGTCAGCCATTGACTGGGCTTCTTTCAATGCCAGTGCTTGTTTTCCCTTTAATGCGGCAGCTTTTGCAATGAGAGCTGCTCTGTTGGCCTCCTCTCTTCGTCGCGCAGAAGTAGCAGAAGATAAGTATGATGTTCCACTGGATGAACGACTAGAAGATCTTCCTGATCTGCCGCCTCGAGAAACATTTGAGACACTGTCCATCGGAGTTACATCCTTTTGACATGTTTTCACCGATTCCAGATGGAGTTTCGTTTCCTCAATCCACTTTTTTATTCATAAACTCTTGACAAATTGTCACTTTGGGGTGACACCAGTTTGTTTGGTCAGCCTCACATTCCTCTTCTTTCATAGACAGTTTCACTGTTTCATTAACTTCAGCAAATTCTTCACAGAACTTTTTACAATCCTTCATCATGACGTTTTCAATGTGTGTCAAATTGTCATCATTTTCCATGAAACGTTCAATTTCATTCCATTTTTGCGTCAAGAGTCTCAATTTTGTTTTCTATTTATGAGATGACGCAGCTTTTCCTCCAAGCCTCGCTCTGTGGGCAATGATGCCATCCTGCGGCCGCAATCGGTAGCCGCGCTATCGTCGTCAGTGCGTGATTCTGCCATCGTCTTTTTCGACATGACTCTTGAAATGTTCCGTTTTTGGAGTTACTGTGGTTCCCCACTGTCTTCTGGTTCGGTGAGTGACTACCCAAAACTTTCTTTGCGAGTCACACGAGCACTGCGCAGCAACTGGTCCGTGCGGGCTCCGTCTAATTCCTGGTAGTTACTTAGCTTGACAGAAGTTCGACGGACAAGGTTTTTGACTTAATGTGATTGCAAACTCCAATAGTTTGCTACCTCTATTGTTGTGAACGGCGTTAGTGTCTGACTCGTTCCTCCTTTGTCCCGAGTGTTCCCGTTTTCCTCGTTCTCACGAGCACATCCGTACTGTCACGTAATGACGTATGTGTACATGCGAATACGTGTTGACGTTCGAGCGTGAGCGAACCCCGGTTGTTTGAAGGTCAGTCTGTGTGTTAACTTCGATTAAGGAACTGATTCAACGAAGACCGTGGTCGTCCTGCCTGCTTGGAAGGCTGATATTACATGGTGTCAGAAGACAAAGTAAATAAGGATGGCACAGTCTCAACCACCGCCGCATCTGAGTCTGCAGGGCAATCTCGCTGAAAACTGGAGAAGCTGGATTCAACGCTTCGATCTGTGCTGCACAGCCAGTGGAGTCGAGGAAAAGCCAGAGAAGGTGCAGTGTGCCACTTTTTTACTTGTTGCGGGGGACGAAGCGATAAAAGTATGGAACACTTTTGAATTCTAGGACGACCAGGCTGATAAAATCGACGAATTGAAAAGAAAGTTTCAAGAATACTGTGAGCCACGAAAACACTTACCGTACATCAGACATATGTTTTTCACAAGGTCACAGAAGCCGTCAGAGACAATAGATGCATATGTCACGGATTTGAAAAACAAAGCTCAAGACTGCAATTGTGGTCAGCTTCACGATTCCCTCGTCAGGGACAGAGTTGTGTGTGGAGTAACCAATGATCACGTCAGAGGCAGACTGTTGAGAGAGGCAGATTTGACTGATTTGGAAAAATCTATTAAAAGTGACAGGAGTTTCATAATATCCAATATATATTTGCTGCTTCAAAAGGAGAGCAGTAGATGTAGATATATCAAAATGATCATAAAACAGGCTCTTTAGATTAGATGTCCTTTATTAGCCTTATTGTGGGGAAATTCAAGCCAATAAAGCATGTAATGTCTCGTCTTATTGCAAGAAAATGTGTGTAACTTTCATCTCCTCCAGCTGCTGCTCCATGGCACGCTTGGACCTCTCCAGCTCATGAACCTGAGGAGAAGGCAGTTAAGATGTCCATATCCATTGACTAGACTTGACAACCTTCTCTCGGTCCTTACACTCTTGCCAACATCATCTTTGGAGGAGACCAAGTCTTCCATCTCAGCCTTGAGCAACTTATTGGTCCGATCAAGCTCATCCTTCAGGTCTGTCATCGTCTCCAGGTCACGGGCAAGATTTAGAGCTCTGGTTTCCTTCTCCCTGGAGTCTGCCTCGGCCTTGTCACGCTCCTCAGCATACTGAGTCGAAGTGGTCTTCTCTTCAGTGAGCATCTAGACGGCAAATGGAATGGATTGAGAGCTTTCAGGAGGAGAACTCTCTCCAGCAACTGAAGTAATCCTGTGGTCATCAAACCTGATCACACATCTTCTGCTTTCTCTCCAAGTTGGAGACAATCTGCCACAGGTGATCCTGGTCCACCATGAGGTCATCCAGCTCCTGCTGCAAGCGAGTTTTGGTTTTGTCCAGCTTGTCATAGGCGGCAGTCCTCTCCTCCAGCTGTTGTGTCAGGCTGTCCAGCTCATGCTGTATTTTCTTGCGGCCCTCTTCTGCGCCCTCTAGTGCTGAACTCTCAGTTTCTAGCTTCTTCTTCATCTCAGCCATCTGTAGTGGGAAGACAGCAGAAGCTGAAACTTAAAGTCAAGGAACAAACTGCAACAAAAGACCAGCGGTTTGAGTGGAAAAGGTAAAAAAAATGACAAAATATCATGTATAGTTTTAGTCTGACGTAAAAAGGGCCACAAAAAAATACAACCATCAGGCCGCATATGGCCCCCGGGCCACACTTTACCCAGGTCTGCTTTAGAGGCTATGTAATAACTTCATTTGGAAAAATCTATTAAAAGTGACAGGAATTTCATAATATCCAATATATATTTGCTGCTTCAAAAGGAGAGCAGTAGATGTAGATATATCAAAATGATCATAAAACAGGCTCTTTAGATTAGATATCCTTTATTAGCCTTATTGTGGGGAAATTCAAGCCAATGAAGTGTGGAATGTCTTGTCTTATTGCAAGAAAAGTTCTGCTCACTCCGCTGCAGGTTCTGATGGCTCTGCAGGCAGATCCTCATCGCTGTCCAGGCCTGTGCGGTTCACCGTGCGCCTCATGTTGTAGGGCAGGTCCACGCGCCTGGAGGACACAGCCAACGTCAGTGTCGCCACTCGGAGGTTCAACTGAAGAGCTTCAGATTAGTCTGTACCTGAGTTTGCTCTTGAGGTTGCTGACTTCCCGGTTCATCACGTCTGCCGACTCGGTGGCATCGTCCAGTTCCCTCTGGAGCTTCCTGCGGTAGACGTTGGCTCGGGTCAGCTCCTCCTCGGTCTCCTCCAGCTGACGCTTCAGCTGCCGCATGCGGCTGTTTGTCTTGTCCGCCTGCAGGGGAACAGTGGACGTTACTTTCGGGTCGTTCTCAGAAACCTTGCTTCTTCAAAAGAAGTTTAAACATTTTGTCAGACGCGACGTGTGAAAAATATTTACCCACCTGTGGCATAAAGCCCCATTATTAACCTTTACATTGTGTTCATGACATAATTGTTAGGGTGAAAATTCCTGTTACGGGTTGATCATGTAATTCGCCACATAATTCAAGATCAATTCAATCTCTTATTTTTGAATTTAAGAACCCCCCCGAAAATCTCACCAGATGAATGGCACGATCTCCTCTGGTCTCTTGCATGTCATAGGCAACGGTTCTCCATTTCTCTCTCAGCTTGTATGGCAAGTTGGACAAAATCAGTCTCATGTTGGTGGGACTGTCCAACTCATCCATAAATGCCACATCCTGCATGGTATTTTGACAGCTCAGGAGAAACAATGCAAAGTTACTGAGACCTTTGGTGTCTTCTGACTTGATTTGTGGCCATTTGAATGCCTTTTCCAGTAAGGCTGAAGCAATCTTAATTTCATTTCCATAATGATCAGAGAGCAACTTCAGGGCCTCACGATATCCACGATGTGATGGCATGTGCAGGCAACTCCTGACCAGATCTCTTGGATCACCCCTCGTGTATTGCTTCAGAAAATATAACCTGTCTGAATCAGAGTCAGTTCGAGAAGCAATGGCGTGTCCAATTGCTTTCAAAAATGATCTGAATTCCAATGGATCACCATAGAACAATGGAACGTCTCTTTGTGGTCGATGAGACAGTTGTTGGTTTTTAACCAGCAGTTCAGTCATATCTGTTGGTCGTTGCATCACCTTACAAAGCTCTTTTGTGTCCATCGCTTGATGTAGTGGTGTTGCTTTGGGTGCAGGATTTGATCTGCGTTCTACATATGCATTGTGAAAAGCACCAACTGAATCACTCAATGACACATTCCCGTCTGGACATTGTTCCTTTTTGGTGGACTTGTTAGCATCGTCATTATGCTCATATTGCTCGTAAACCTTCATCCTTGCTGTAGAAGCTGCCAACTCTGTTTCGATTTCCAACTGTTCTTTGTCAGCCATTGACTGGGCTTCTTTCAATGCCAGTGCTTGTTTTCCCTTTAATGCGGCAGCTTTTGCAATGAGAGCTGCTCTGTTGGCCTCCTCTCTTCGTCGCACAGAAGTAGCAGAAGATAAGTATGATGTTCCACTGGATGAACGACTAGAAGATCTTCCTGATCTGCCGCCTCGAGAAACATTTGAGACACTGTCCATCGGAGTTACATCCTTTTGACATGTTTTCACCGATTCCAGATGGAGTTTCGTTTCCTCAATCCACTTTTTTATTCATAAACTCTTGACAAATTGTCACTTTGGGGTGACACCAGTTTGTTTGGTCAGCCTCACATTCCTCTTCTTTCATAGACAGTTTCACTGTTTCATTAACTTCAGCAAATTCTTCACAGAACTTTTTACAATCCTTCATCATGACGTTTTCAATGTGTGTCAAATTGTCATCATTTTCCATGAAACGTTCAATTTCATTCCATTTTTGCGTCAAGAGTCTCAATTTTGTTTTGTATTTATGAGATGACGCAGCTTTTCCTCCAAGCCTCGCTCTGTGGGCAATGATGCCATCCTGCGGCCGCAATCGGTAGCCGCGCTATCGTCGTCAGTGCGTGATTCTGCCATCGTCTTTTTCGACATGACTCTTGAAATGTTCAGTTTTTGGAGTTACTGTGGTTCCCCACTGTCTTCTGGTTCGGTGAGTGACTACCCAAAACTTTCTTTGCGAGTCACACGAACACTGCGCAGCAACTGGTCCGTGCGGGCTCCGTCTAATTCCTGGTAGTTACTTAGCTTGACAGAAGTTCGACGGACAAGGTTTTTGACTTAATGTGATTGCAAACTCCAATAGTTTGCTACCTCTATTGTTGTGAACGGCGTTAGTGTCTGACTCGTTCCTCCTTTGTCCCGAGTGTTCCCGTTTTCGTCGTTCTCACGAGCACATCCGTACTGTCACGTAATGACGTATGTGTACATGCGAATACGTGTTGACGTTCGAGCGTGAGCGAACCCCGGTTGTTTGAAGGTCAGTCTGTGTGTTAACTTCGATTAAGGAACTGATTCAACGAAGACCGTGGTCGTCCTGCCTGCTTGGAAGGCTGATATTACATGGTGTCAGAAGACAAAGTAAATAAGGATGGCACAGTCTCAACCACCGCCGCATCTGAGTCTGCAGGGCAATCTCGCTGAAAACTGGAGAAGCTGGATTCAACGCTTCGATCTGTGCTGCACAGCCAGTGGAGTCGAGGAAAAGCCAGAGAAGGTGCAGTGTGCCACTTTTTTACTTGTTGCGGGGGACGAAGCGATAAAAGTATGGAACACTTTTGAATTCTAGGACG
Organism: Synchiropus splendidus; assembly: GCF_027744825.2. Taxonomy (NCBI): domain Eukaryota; kingdom Metazoa; phylum Chordata; class Actinopteri; order Syngnathiformes; family Callionymidae; genus Synchiropus; species Synchiropus splendidus. The sequence continues at coordinate 33,769,824 of NC_071335.1, forward strand.
ACCAGGCTGATAAAATCGACGAATTGAAAAGAAAGTTTCAAGAATACTGTGAGCCACGAAAACACTTACCGTACATCAGACATATGTTTTTCACAAGGTCACAGAAGCCGTCAGAGACAATAGATGCATATGTCACGGATTTGAAAAACAAAGCTCAAGACTGCAATTGTGGTCAGCTTCACGATTCCCTCGTCAGGGACAGAGTTGTGTGTGGAGTAACCAATGATCACGTCAGAGGCAGACTGTTGAGAGAGGCAGATTTGACTCTGGAGAACGCAGTGAGCATTTGTCCAGCCAGTGAAATAACGTCGAGCCAAGTCAAAGCACTCAGAAGAATCAGAGGTTAACAAAGTTAAAAAAATTAGAATAAAAACAAAGGCAGAATGCAACCGATGTGGATATGTGCATGAAAGAGACAAGTGTCCAGCAAGGGCTCAAGTTTGCAAATTATGTAAAACAAAAAGTCATTTTGCAAAAATGTGCAGAACCCCAAATGGACAGAGTGGGAGGAAAGTCCACATCGTTGAAAACAATCAACCAGAAGACGTGTTCATGGGTACCGTTCAAGTGTATCAAGAAAAGCACATCAAAGTCATGGACAACGAAGAGGCCAATAAAGAAAGATGGACAGAAAACTTGAGAATAAATAATATGTGTGTGAAATTCAAACTCGATACAGGAGCCGACTGTAACACTATGTCGATGAAAACATATGAATCTTTGAATCTAAAAGGCCACCTCAAGACAACCAACAGCAAACTGGTGACTTTCTCTGGACAAAGAATAACACTGCTGGGCAGGAAATCTCTGGCATGTGAATACAAAGGAAAGAAGCACAGCATTGACTTTGAGATAACTAAAGAGAGTGTACCAGCCATACTGGGTGCTTCTACCTGCCAGAAGCTTGGCATGATAAAGAGGATTCATGAACTTGGAAGAGAGAGTGTTTATCACAAGGATTACGGAGATCTTTTTGAAGGTTTGGGCTGCTTACCTGGCAAGTACCATATTGAAATCGACTCAACAGTAAAACCTGTGGTTCATGCTCCCAGAAAGATTCCAGTTGCTATTAGAGCAGCAATAAAACAGTTCTCAGACTAAAGGTTTGAACAGTACAGCAGTGATGTGACCACGCGAAGTGCTTCAAGAACACAGAGCACCTGCAGTGTAGGGGGTTTCTGTGCAACGACCCACCACCAGCAACATTCAAACACTCACAGAACATCATTTCCCCACCAGTGTATCTGTTCAGGCTTTGTGCAGAGTTTGGGACGAGGGACCAAGATAACCCCAAAATGACCTGTCCCCCAAGACCGAGTGAAACCTCCCACAGTTGATCTGTGCAAAACCTGCATCGTGTTTGAAGATTCCCCCCCAAATCTGCAACAGCAGTTCAATTGTACCAGTAAAACCAAATCAACTCCATCAGTAGAAAACAGCCCACAAACCATCTACAGAGGTCAAAGACGACAGTGTGAAGAGGCGGACAGCAGAGGCTGTCACTGAAGCATTATGGCTTTCATTCTCTTTCTCCTTGCGCAGTTCTGCTCACTCCGCTGCAGGTTCTGATGGCTCTGCAGGCAGATCTCCTTCCTCATCACTGTCCAGGCCTGTGCGGTTGACCGTGCGCCTCATGTTGTAGGGCAGGTCCACGCGCCTGGAGGACACAGCCAACGTCAGCGTCGCCACTGACTCAATGTTCAGCTGCTCCTCCAGCTGAAGGATCTTGGCCTCCAGTGTGGCAATGGAGGATTTGTATTTGGACTTGATGGTTCCTTCCAGCTCCTGCAGCTTCAGCTTCAGCTCCTTATTCTGCCGGTCAAGTTGGGCTCGAGTGCCCTCCAGGCGCTGAGACGTGCTGCGCTCTCCAGCAAGCTCAGTGGTCAGCTGCTCCGTCTGGCATCACAAGCACAGTTAGCACGCGTCTCAGTGGGGAGCCATCATCCCGACGGGACAAGGAGGTCACCTGCAGCGTGGTTCTCTTCAGACGGTCGTTGACCATCTCTGTGTTCAGCTGCTCCTCCTCCAGCTCTTCCTCCAGCTGACTGATTCTAGCCTCCAGCCTTCTCTTCTCATCAGTCAACATGGTGCTGAGCAGCACACAGAAGAAACAATTAGTTAACATCATATCGACCACTGAAATCTCAAAGATCCAACACACTTTTTGCTGTTGCTGTTGGTGATTTCTTCTTGGAGCTCGTCCCTCTCTGTCTGGGCCTGACGCTTCAGCCTCTCTGCTGTGCCTAGATCCTGGAAGAACATGGAAAACACAGTGACGATTCACTATCAGTGGCACTGGATGTGAAGGTTATGAACTAGTTTTATTTGCCGGAAGATTTCTTTTCATATAAAATGGACTTTTTACAGGCGGCATACTCGGTTCTCTCATCATTTACTGTGACAATTCAGGCCAGCAGCTCATGAGTTATTTCAGTATTTACATTCATGTCTTCTTATTGCACGGGCAGATGTTTCACCAGAATCTCGCCATATCCTTCATTCACTCAAAGCCAGTACTGGGACGGTCATCTGGGTACCTCTTGGAACTGCAGTGTGTCTGCCTCCATGGTCTTCAGCTTCTTCTCAGCCTCTCGAGTGGCATTGCAGGCTTCATCCCTGGACAAACGAAGCGTCAGTGTCCTCGATGCAAACACCACTGTGCATTCTGTATTATCCGGATGCAATTGAGTGAACACGGCACCGAAACCATAGTCTGACGCATCTGTTGAGATTACAGTTGGCAGTTCAGGGTCAAATAGAGCAAGGGCTGGACTATTCACAAGCAGCTCTTTCAACGTAAGGAAGCATTTCTGAGCCTCCTCAGTCCACTCAAATCTGGCATCTTGCCGCAGGCAGGCCCGCAGTGGTTCTACCACCGTGGCGTAGTTGGGTATGAATTTTCCAGACCGGGAGAGCATACCCAGGAAGGAACGAAGGCGACCGGCATCAGTGGGGGCAGGAGCCTGCTTGATGGCTTGTAGGTGCTCCATATCTGGTTGAATGCCCTTCTCTGTCACCAAGTGTCCTCGGAACTTTAAGCTGGCTTGGTGAAAGTGGCATTTCTTCTCACTGAGTCGCAAGCCTGCATCTTTAAGTCGCAGGAGTACTGTTCTCAGAGCAATGTCATGTTCTTGTGCTGTGCGTTTGTAGCATATTATATCATCCAGATAGTACTGTACATTAGGCTCCCCACTCAACACTGTTGCCATCAGTCTTTGAAACGCTGCAGGCGCTGGGGCCAGACCATAAGGAACCCTGCAGAAGCGAAACAGTCCATCATGTGTAATGAAAGCCGTCAAATCCCGACTCTCAGGATGCAGCAGTACTTGGTGATATGCACACTCCAGGTCAATAGTTGAAAACACAGTCGCACCTGAGAGAGTGGAGAGCAATTCCTCCATGTGAGGAAGAGGGTAACTGTCCACAACAATTCTTTGTTTGGCTCTCGAAAGTCTCCACACATGCGTATACCTCCTGTTCTCTCCTGTGTTGCTACTATTGGTGACACCCATGGAGTGGCTTCGATGCCTTCTATCACACCAGCAGAGAGCAGCCTATTGAGTTCCTCTGACACAGCAGCTCGCACTGAGAAGGGAAGTCGTCTTAACTTTTGACGCACAGGAACAGCTGTTGGTACCACTTTAACTTTATGCATGAACCCTTTGGCGCATCCTAAGGTTGTGGAAGATGCTGGCTGTGAGGTGAGAGAAGCCAATGCAGCTGTCGGGGGCTGCGAAGAAGGTGAAGCCGTTGGTGTGTGCACTGTGTTGTCCTCAATGCGCAGGCGAAGAGCTGATATTATGTCACGTCCCATTAGTGCAGTTCCTGAGTCCACTCCATAGAACTTTGCCACACCTTTACTGCCAAAAAAAATCCGGGAACGGCGCATTCACGGCCATCTTTCGTCACCAAAATAATGCAGGTTCGACTCCGTGAGTTTCGAACACATACATGCATGCTACCGATTGCTACTTGATTGACAACCTACGAAAATCCCGCCTCTAACATTCTGAGCTCTGATTCGCTCCCACAACTGGAACTACTCACACGCTCGGGTGTAGACTAAATGACTATATAATTTCACAAATTATCTACATCCTTTCCCTTTAGCTTTAGTTTTTTTTTTTTTTTTTTTTTTTTTTTCAGTTTTAAACATGCACTGTAACATCATAACATTACACATATCTTGGATTTGGTTTGCAGACACGTCCAGATCGTGTCACATAATGCGAACCACTGTCACTGGTTCCTTCAGAGCAAGTGGTCACAGGACGCTGTGGTGATACTGGCTGGGATCGTTTCATGCCTTGTGCTGAGGTCTCTGAATAGGGGTTGGGACAGACCACTGTAGACGGGCCAGCACACTCAGGGTCCGAATCCTTTGGGATCTGCTCTGGAACAGAGAGAATGTGGCGACGGTTCCTCCGATAAGTCGATCCGTTGGATTCTATGATGTAGGAACGTGGTTCTGGGGCCAAATCTATCACTCTTCCAAGCTGATCATAGCCTTTTGGTGTTTGCATTCTAACCACCTGACCGGGGGTTAGTGGTTGAAGCGGATGACTGGTCTTGTCATGATGACGTTTCAATGCTAGTCTTTTTCTGATGAGCCGTGCATTGATCTTTCTGGTGTCTCTTGGGTCAGGTTCCAACAGTTTGGTGCTCACCGGAACAGCTGCTCGGGTCTGACGTGACATCAGTCGCTGGGCTGGAGATCCTAACGTTGAGTCACGGGGGAACATTTCTAAGGTTCAGGAGATTTAGAAAAATATCTGTTCCATCTTTGTAGACCTTTCCATCAGCTGTTTAGCACTGCGGACTGCCCTTTCTGCAAGCCCGTTAGACTGGGGAAACTCTGGGCTGCTTGTCTTGTGGACAAAGTCCCATTGAGTGGCAAAATCCTTGAAGTGCTGACTTGTGTATTGTCTGGCATCATCAGAAAAGAGGGTGTGTGGCGTGCCATGGACTGAAAAGTGTCTCTTCAACTTGGAAATTATGCTGGATGAGGTCAAGTTCTGTAGCAGGTCGATTTCAAACCATCCTGAATATGAATCCACCAATACCTGATAATGTTTCCCACGCCATTCCAGGATGTCAGTGGCTACTGTGGACCATGGGATGTCAGGGATTGAATGGAGGTGGAGTGGCTCTTTCTGCTGATGGCTTTTAGTGCTGTTGCATGTCGAGCATGAGGTCAACACCTTCTCCATGTCTTGTGACATAGCAGGCCAGAAGATTATGTTACGGGCTCTCCGTTTAGTCGCTTCAATACCTGGGTGGCCTTTGTGCATGATGTTAATGTACTCTCGTTGGAGAGATTTGGGAATGACACATTTGTGGCCCTTCATGATGATTCCGTCTTCCTCAGTCAGTTCATCCCTGTATGGGAAAAAGAGTCGAATTGAAGGTTCGACCTGGTTCAGCTTTGTCGGCCAACCCTTGTGAATAGTTGAACCGAGTGCTTCCAGCACACTGTCCTTCCGGGTGTGGTCTCTTAGTTCATCTAGACGTGCTGTTGAGATGCAAGAAACAGACATTATTTCAAAGGTATCATTTTCAGCAGTACTCTGACCTGTGCTTGCATCCGGTGCTCTGGACAGCGTGTCTGCCAGATACATGTGCTTGCCTTTCTTGTATACGAGCATGATGTCGTATTTCTGCAGGGACAGCAACATTCTCTGCAAACGCGCAGGCGCTGTATGAATGGGCTTCTTTAAGGTTGTTACCAGAGGTTGATGGTCAGTTTCCACCATCACAGGTTTCCCATAGACATAGTCTCTGAACTTTGTGCAGGCAAACAGGACTGCCAGCAGCTCTTTCTCAATTTGGGCATAGCGGGTTTCTGTGTCAGTGAGAGTACGAGACGCGAAAGCCACTGGTCTGCCGTTCTGCATGCAGGCTGCTCCCAATCCATAGCGTGATGCATCACAAGTCAGTGAGACTGGTTCTTTGACATTGTAGTACGCCAATACAAGGGACCTTGAAAGGCATGATTTAAGCTGGTCAAATGCCTCTTGATGTTGAGGTAGCCAACACCAAGCTGTTTCTTTACGAGTTAGCCTTCTGAGTGGCATTGCAATGTCGCTGAGATTTGGAATATATTTTCCCAAGTAGTTAACCATACCCAAGAAACGCTGCAGTGAGGTCAGATCTGAGGGCACTGGCATGTTGATGATGGCTTTAGTCTTTGCTGGGTCAGCTTTCAAGCCACTGCTCGTAAAAATATGTCCAACATAACTCACTTGGGTGAGACGGAATTTGCATTTCTGAGGATTTAGTTTCAGTTTAACCTCTCTCACTCGTTCAAGAATTTTTGTTAAGTTTGCGTCATGTTCAGCTGCCTACTATGATGTCATCAACAATGATGGAGCAGGGGTAGCCAGCAAACAACTGTTCCATTGTGCGCTGAAACACCTCACTTGCTGAGTTTATGCCAAATGGCATGCGCAGGAATCTGTAGCGTCCAAAGGGGGTGCTAAACGTGGTCAGTTTTGAGGGTTTTTCGTCAAGTCTGATTTGCCAGAAAGAATTCTTGGCAGGGCACTTGTCTCTTTTGGCTACATGATGATTCCCACAGTTGCTGCATTTGATGACAGTCTGTGAAAATGGCTGAGACTTGCTGTCTTCTTTACGGTTTCTGGTTGGTCGAACTGCATCGACACGGGTTTGGGTCGCTAGTTTTTTACTGCTCTCCTCGGTCATTTCGTGAATGCGACATGTTGCTATTGCTTTAGCAAGTGTTCGCTCACTGTCTCGCAGGAGTGATTTTCTCAGAGAGTCACTAATGATGCCACAGACGATGCGATCACAAGTAAGTTCATCAGCCAACTCACCAAACTGGCACGTTTTTTGCCTTTATCCTCAAATCGCTGATGAATGATTCAATGCCTTCTCCTTGTTTTTGGTTTCTCGTGTGGAACTTGTGCCTTTCCATCGTACGGTTGTTCTGAGGGTTGCAAATTTCTGAAAACTTTCTTTTCAAACAGTCCGGATCTTCCCTGGATTCAGCTGGTCGCAAAACGGCTCCATGCTCTCCTGGGGCGCGCACTTCAGGTGCATAGACGAAGGAACGCTCCCTTTCAATTGCTTCGGGTCCAGCGAGGTTCAGTAGAATATAGGCTCTGGTCCATGCAGGCTTGTCTGAATGTGCTGCAGCGATGAAAACATCGTATTCCCGTTCAAAAACTCGCCAGTTGTCGGTGACGTTTTCATCAAAAACAACAGGATCCGGGCGGCGAAAACCTTCTGCCATAGTTGTCGCGCCGTCGATGTGCAAAGTTGAGAATGAGGAGGCGATGTACCGGCCGGCGAAAGTCGTTCACTATTCTGACACCATGTAAAACTGTCCGTTCTTGAATGTGTCGTTGCCAAGTGAAGAACCACACCAAGACAACGGTTGAGTTTTACTTTTTACTCCGTGAGTTTCGAACACATACATGCATGCTACCGAGCCGGGTCTCTTGATTGACAACCTACGTAAATCCCGCCTCTAACATTCTGAGCTCTGATTCGCTCCCACAACTGGAACTACTCACACGCTCGGGTGTAGACTAAATGACTATATACGAGCGCACATCCGACCAATTGAAACACTCTTGACACGACCTCTTGGTTGTGTTCACATCTCAGCACTCAGTCCTTTACGACAAAACCCATCAAAACTACAAAGACTGGCTGCCAAGATTAGTTGACAATGAAAAGCGTTGGCAGCAGACACCTTTTAAGTTTCATTGCCCAAAACTGCCCCTGCACCATTCTCTGTCAGTCCATGCTGCACACTGATACAGCTTGAAGCTCATGCTTTGGATGGTCATCTCTTGTAACCATCAGAAAGCTTCTATGTTCTTGCTTTCTGTAAAGCCTGAACACCCCTGGCCTCTCAACCATAACCCCCACATTGACACCACTGATCTGACTCGTATTCCATCGGAGTATCAAGCTCTTGAAGCTACGTTCAACACAGAGTCTTGACCACCTCACCATTGTGCAGTTGATCTGTTTCCGGGTGCCCTGTTGCCCTACTTGATCTTTCTATGGAATCTCTTCAAGGTTATAGTCAAGATGAGTTGTGCTGTCCCCTTCAGCAGTGGTTTGCCGACACATCACCAAACCATTCTGTACATCCCTGCATACATTTAGACTTGCATTCGTTGTGCATTATTTACAATGACAAAAGAAAATAAAACAGAGAGAGATAAATTGCATTTAATGTTTGATTCCAGGAAGTAAAGCAGTGGTTAAAATCCAGAGCAGCAATAAAACAGTTCTCAGACTAAAGGTTTAACAGTACAGCAGTGATGTGACCACGGGAAGTGCTTCAAGAACACAGAGCACCTGCAGTGTAGGGGGTTTCTGTGCAACGACCCACCACCAGCAACATTCAAACACTCACAGAACATCATTTCCCCACCAGTGTATCTGTTCAGGCTTTGTGCAGTTTTGGGACGAGGGACCAAGATAACCCCAAAATGACCTGTCCCCCAAGACCGAGTGAAACCTCCCACAGTTGATCTGTGCAAAACCTGCATCGTGTTTGAAGATTCCCCCAAATTTGCAACAGCAGTTCAATTGTACCAGTAAAACCAAATCAACTCCATCAGTAGAAAACAGCCCACAAACCATGTACAGAGGTCAAAGACGACAGTGTGAAGAGGCGGATAAAAGACAGCAGAGGCTGTCACTTATGGCTTTCATGCTCATGATTTCTCTTTCTTCTTGGCGCAGTTCTGCTCACTCTGCTGCAGGTTCTGATGGCTCTGCAGGCAGATCTCCTTCCTCATCGCTGTCCAGGCCTGTGCGGTTGACCGTGCGCCTCATGTTGTAGGGCAGGTCCACGCGCCTGGAGGACACAGCCAGCGTCAGTGTTGCCACTCGGAGGTTCAACTGAAGAGCTTCAGATTAGTCTGTACCTGAGTTTGCTCTTGAGGTTGCTGACTTCCCGGTTCATCACGTCTGCCGACTCGGTGGCATCGTCCAGTTCCCTCTGGAGCTTCCTGCGGTAGACGTTGGCTCGGGTCAGCTCCTCCTCGGTCTCCTCCAGCTGACGCTTCAGCTGCCGCATGCGGCTGTTTGTCTTGTCCGCCTGCAGGGGAACAGTGGACGTTACTTTCGGGTCGTTCTCGTTCATTTTGTCAGACACGACGTGTGAAAAATATTTACCATAAAGCCCCATTATTAACCTTTACATTGTGTTCATTACATAATTGTTAAGGTGAAAATTCCTGTTACGGGTTGATCATTTAATTGGCCACATACTTCAAGATCAATTCAATCTCTTATTTTTGAATTTAAGAAAAAAAAAATTCCATACACAGATCCAAATTATATATATTCATTGACATTTCTAAACAATGTAATATCCACTAATCAATATCTGACTAAATGTTTGCTGTAACTACAAACAGTGTATTTTGCAGAAAACAGACGACAAAAACAACACCATCTGAAGGTAACAACAGTTCATGATGTCTGGAACAGTGTCATTCAAGTCCGGTTTCTTGGTCATGACTTGTCATCTTGGATTTTCCAGAGCTTTTCTCAGAGCACAACTTTGTTGGCTGGCTGATTTTGTGATGAACGCAGGGAAGGAAGCATGTGTTGAAGGCTGTGATAAACCTTTTAGATCCCTCCCTCATCTGGGAAAGAGGCCCAACTCCTGCCTCAAAAACTTTCTCCAAACCAGGGGGTCAAACCGCTTCTAAAAGCAACAATGGGTGCAGGGTGGATCCATGTTGGTGTGGACAGCTCATCTGGACAGTGTTGAAAATGATGCCATTGCCCAGTGGGCCTTGGTTCTGTCACCAATTCACAACAAAACAGCAACAAGTGTTCATCATATCAATACTTATCGAAAATCTGCTGCTTCTCTGCCAGTATAGTGAACAGCAAGCAATCAAACAGGAACTTATAGAGTAGAAATTAGAAGAGTAGAAATTTGCAAAGCTACTGAGCTAAAGTTGGCGCAAAGCTTTGTGTGAGCATGTGCCGTGACATCTTATTTGTTGCGAGTCCATTAGAGCGCCACCACAGTCCTGGCATATGTACTGCATCCTTGTGGATTGTTGCAGCTCTTCAAACGTTTTCAGAGCACGGAAGATAATCAAAGAGGAAAATGTGTATTTCCGTATGGATGTAGCCTTAAAAAAAATATATCACTGCTTATTACTGTCCACTGCTCACGAGTGGTGGTGCACACCAGCAAGTATGTCATGCACACTATGTAGTCGCCTTTTGTTTCTTTTATTATATATATATAAATATCTTTTTTTTATATACATCAAAATGATCATAAAACAGGCTCTTTAGATGAGATGTCCTTTATTAGCCTTATAGTGGGGAAACTCAAGCCAATAAAGCATGTAATGTCTTGTCTTATTGCAAGAAAATGTGTGTAAGAGGGGAAAAAATGGATTCCGTCAAATACTGTGAAACCAATTGAGGTAGCAAAATGTCTTTTGATGTGTTGGAGCATGACTGTTTGACTGAGGGATAGGAGTCCGCTTCAGGAGTCACTGACTTACCTGATCTTTAAAGTTCTCTGTGTTCCGTCTCTCATCCTCAACTTGAAGCAGCACCTCCTTCAGCTTCTTCTCGGTACGTCTGGCCTGTCTGCTGGCCTGCTGGCGCTCCCTGTGGAACAACACCACAAAAACAAGGGAATTGGAAGCCTCTCAGAGTCTGTTCGCTAGTTTGCTACCTCTTCTATTAAATAATCCGAACTAGAGACTCACTTTGACTCGATGTCCAGCTGCTCCTCCAGCTGAAGGATCTTGGCCTCCAGTGTGGCAATGGAGGATTTGTATTTGGACTTGATGGTTCCTTCCAGCTCCTGCAGCTTCAGCTTCAGCTCCTTATTCTGCCGGTCAAGTTGGGCTCGAGTGCCCTCCAGGCGCTGAGACGTGCTGCGCTCTCCAGCAAGCTCAGTGGTCAGCTGCTCCGTCTGACATCACAAGCACAGTTAGCACGCGTCTCAGTGGGGAGCCATCATCCCGACGGGACAAGGAGGTCACCTGCAGCGTGGTTCTCTTCAGACGGTCGTTGACCATCTCCGTGTTCAGCTGCTCCTCCTCCAGCTCTTCCTCCAGCTGACTGATTCTAGCCTCCAGCCTTCTCTTCTCATCAGTCAACATGGTGCTGAGCAGCACACAGAAGAAACAAGGAATTAACATCGTATCGACCGATGAAATCTCAAAGATCCAACACACTTTTTGCTGTTGCTGTTGGTGATTTCTTCTTGGAGCTCGTCCCTCTCTGTCTGGGCCTGACGCTTCAGCCTCTCTGCTGTGCCTAGATCCTGGAAGAACATGGCAAACACAGTGACGATTCACTATCAGTGGCACTGGATGTGAAGGTTATGAACTAGTTTTATTCGCCGGAAGATTTCTTTTCATATAAAATGGACTTTTTACAGGCGGCATACTCGGTTCTCTCATCATTTACTGTGACAATTCAGGCCAGGCCAGCAGCTCATGAGTTATTTCAGTATTTACATTCATGTCCTCTTATTGCGCAGGCAGATGTTTCACCAGAATCTCGCCATATCCTTCATTCACTCAAAGCCAGTACTGGGACGGTCATCTGGGTACCTCTTGGAACTGCAGTGCATCTGCCTCCATGGTCTTCAGCTTCTTCTCAGCCTCCCGAGTGGCATTGCAGGCTTCATCCCTGGACAAACGAAGCTCCTCAAGCTCCCTCATCTGTTCTTTCATCTGAGCCTTGAGGATGGAGTTACAATGACATGAGACTCCAGACTCTGATGACGTCAGCGAACTGAGACGTCAGTTGTACCTGCAGTTTCTTCAGCTGTTTGTAGGCATCGTCCCTGCCTTTGTTGGCAGCATCAATCTGCTGCTCCAGCTCGGACAAGTCCATTTCCAGTTTCTTCCTGGATGACAGGGCTTGGGAGCGCTGCCTGCGTTCTTCTTCCAGCTCAAGTTCCATCTCACGCACCTGAAATATTCAAGACATAACGTTCAACTTTTATCCCACTGGACAGAGGATACTTTGCCCCCAAACATCAACCCCCAGTCACACTCACCTGTTTGACCAACTGCTTCCTCCTCTCCTCTCCCTGTTCATCTCTGGCCTGCAGGTCTCGATCAAACTGGGTTTTCATGGCCTGCATGTTGACCTCCAGACGCAGTTTGGCGTCCTCAGTGGCCTGCAGCTCGTCCTCCAGCTCCTCCAGCTGAACTTTCATCTCCTCCAGCTGCTGCTCCATGGCACGCTTGGACCTCTCCAGCTCATGAACCTGAGGAGAAGGCAGTTAAGATGTCCATATCCACTGACTAGACCTGACAACCTTCTCTCGGTCCTTACACTCTTGCCAACATCATCTTTGGAGGAGACCAAGTCTTCCATCTCAGCCTTGAGCAACTTATTGGTCCGATCAAGCTCATCCTTCAGGTCTGTCATCGTCTCCAGGTCACGGGCAAGATTTAGAGCTCTGGTTTCCTTCTCCCTGGAGTCTGCCTCGGCCTTGTCACGCTCCTCAGCATACTGAGTCGAAATGGTCTTCTCTTCAGCGAGCATCTAGACGGCAAATGGAATGGATTGAGAGCTTTCAGGAGGAGAACTCTCTCCAGCAACTGAAGTAATCCTGTGGTCATCAAACCTGATCAAACTTCTTCTGCTTTCTCTCCAAGTTGGAGACAATCTGCCGCAGGTGATCCTGGTCCACCATGAGGTCATCCAGCTCCTGCTGCAAGCGAGTTTTGGTTTTGTCCAGCTTGTCATAGGCGGCAGTCCTCTCCTCCAGCTGTTGCGTCAGGCTGTCCAGCTCACGCTGTACTTTCTTGCGGCCCTCTTCAGCGCCCTCTAGTGCTGAACTCTCAGTTTCTAGCTTCTTCTTCATCTCAGCCATCTGTAGAGGAAAGACAGCAGAAGCTGAAACTTAAAGTCAAGGAACAAACTGCAACAAAAGACCAGCGGTTTGAGTTTGACCTGAGCCTGCAGAGTGGAAACCTGCTTCTCCACGTTCCTCTTGCTCTCCTCCTCTTCCTCCAGCATCTCTCGCAGGTTGTTCTGCTCATCCTCCATCTGTCGTAGGCGAGTGGAGAGGGACAGCTTCTGACGAGTCTCCTCCTGGAGCAACTCCTGGAAACAGGAACGCAAGAGAAAATTCAAAGGTGATTCTTCACTAGTTACTGCACAATATGAACCTGCATTATTATGGAAAGTCGCATTTAAGGAAGCTAAGACACTTAAAGAATCTTGATTGACTTCCATAATCTCCACTAGGTCAGTGTCAGAGATCGAGCAGCCAAATACTGACCTGTGCATCCTGCAGCTGAGACTCCACTGAAGAAAAGTCTTTGCTGCATTTGATGTTTTTGCCTTCAGCTTCACTTAAGAGGCTGCTCACGTTATCCAGCTCCGCCTAGTCACCAGAGGGAAAGCTCGGTCCATCAAACCTTCAAATCATTGATTCATGAGTCAAAGTCCAAAGCCTCTACCTGCGTCTTTGTCATCTTGTCGGCCAGTTCTTGGCGCTGTCGTTCACTTTCTCCGAATTTAACCTGCAGCTCTTGAACCTGAGTCTCTGCCTTCTTGCGTCGATGTTCAGAGTCGGATTTACCCTGTGTTAGAGTCTTCAGCTCGATCTGCAGCTCGTTCCATTCGCTCTCTAGGGCCTGTTTAGACTTCTCCACTGACACCTTGTTCTGTTCAGAAGGAACATTGGCATCATGGAACCAAACTTTTCCTCAACATTGTCGAGCATGAGCAGAAGTCTCTTACCCTTTTGGCTTGCTCCAGCTGTTCGTTGAGCTCATCAAAAGCCTGGTTATGTTTCTGTCTCATGTCAGCCATCTGCTGCTCATGAACTTTGGCTTCGTCCTCCAGAGTCTTCTTCAGCTGAGCCACTTCTGTTTCACGTTTACTCCTGTGACGGAAAGATGTATCCATGAAAATCATTAGTACAGCATTGTCACCTTTAGAAATCCTCCAGACATATTTCATGAACATTTCTGACTTGCATGGGAAATAATGTCGACATCAGCAGGCCTTCATACACTATTCATTGGTGTCCCAGATTTAAATTCGACCTGATAGTTTAATACAGTAAATCTGTTTTTATACATTTTGGAAATGCTTCCAAAGAATGATGTGAGCTCAACTGAAATACCATTATTGATTTTGAAATTTTTCTATTTCACAAGCTTGATAGAAGTTTTTTGCCCTCATTTTGACCAAATTCTATCTTTCAAGCAACAGCTCAGATTTACCTGAGCTCCTGCTGCGCTGCAGTGGAGTCCAAAGTGTCCTCCAGCTCGGTCTTAAGAGCCTCCAGCTCTTCACTTAGGTCCCTTCGCTGTTTTTCAGCTTTGTTGCGCGCCTGTCTCTCGAGCTCCAGATCCTCCTGCAACTCAGAGATCTGCGCTTCCAGCTCCCTGATCTTCTTATGGGCTGTGTTCTTTGCAGCCGCTTCTTCCTCAATCCTGGAGGCAAGTTTAGGATTAGACACCAAAACCGAACTGGGAAAGTCATAAAAGTAGATTCCATCCTGGGCACCAACTTTGCAAGAGCAGTCAAGAGTTCCTCCTCCTTCTTCGCCAGTTGTGCACGAAGTTCTTCAATCTGAGCCTGAAGGTCTGCGATCTGGTCGTGGAGCTCGGTGGAATCACCCTCCAGTTTGCGGCGATTCTTTTCCAACTCTTGACGCGACTTCTCCTCTTTCCTCAGGCGATCTGAAATTTCAAAACACGCATTTTCAATTCTTTTCTCACATTCAGCGGCAACTGATGTGTCCCCCACCCCCAACTTCTGATCTTCACATGAACAAACCTTTGGAAATCTCTAATTCCTGGCATCTGGACGCACAATAATTCTGTGTGTATAGTCTTCAATTCTCTATCGAAACACTTTTATGCTACGCATCGCAATTTTAAATGCTTTGTGTTAGACCTCAACACTGGTTCAATTGAGATTGAACGACAACACTGCACCTTCTAAATCAGTGATCATGGCTTCATGTTTATTCTTGAGCTTCTGCAGACTTTTGGACTTCTCCTCCTCTTCAGTCAAGTTGGTGGTGAACTCTGAAATCCTGTCCTCCAACAGTTTCTTTTCCTGTAAATCAACAGGCACATATTTCAATTAAAAGCAACATTTTCGCAAACAAATAGTGTTGTTCAATCAAGACCTTGTTGAGCTTGTTGTTCTGGTCGTCCAGCACCATGATGTCCTCTTCCATCTTCTTCAGCTTCGCGTCTGTGGTGACCTTCTCGATCTGAAGCTTCTGTCTGGCTGCTTCCTCCTCATCAAGCTGCTGCTCCAGTTCCTATCAGAGGGTGACAAACTTAGCAAGTTCTTTCTACAGCTGTTTGTAAAAATAAAAAAAACACTTACTGTGATGTTCTGCTGCATCTTCTTTCTCTCTGCATTCAGCTGGACGACATGTTCTTCTTCCTCTTCCAGACGAGACTCTATTTCATTCAGGGTCTCCTCCAGCTCCTGCTTCTTGGTGGCCAGACGAGCTCTCATCTCCTCAGCCTCAGCGCACAGCTCCGTTTCAGCTTGAAGCTGCTCTTGAAGAGCCAACTTCTCAGCATTGAGCTGGTGACGAATCATTACAGGCCAAGTCAAACAAAGACACCAAGACCTCAATGTTGCCCACACCATTCCGGCTAACACTTGGTCAGTTGGTCACACCTGTTGTTGCTTGGCCTCATACTCTTGGAGTTGCTCCTGGGCCTGCTGTTCTTTTTCCTTCACCTTTGCCAGTTCTTCCTCTTTAGCCACCATCTCCTCCTCCTGCCGGGTCACTTGCAACAAAGGCTTCACCTGAAAAACCCACAAACAATATTGGTACTGAAACAGGGATAGTTGGGGTGGTTGAGAGGACGTGGATTCTTTAAGTGGAAAGTGATCCAGTGGAATTCTGAAAATACCTCAAGAACTAATGTGAAGAGAGTGAACCAGGTCACATCACGGCCGATAACTGAAATCTCCAGGTCATTGCCCGAGTCAGCCCCTTCACATCATTCCGCACCACTTATGCCTGGTGTCCGGATCTTGAACCACTAATATTATCCAGAAATAAACACTAAATTGTACTTTAACACGCTACTATGGCTTCAAGTTTTCAGCGAGCAGACGCCGTTTGAAGCTGATGGCAAGTCGCACTCACACCATCTACACGACAGTTCCCATAATGCAACTGCTGTAAATGATGCTCCAGCAACAAATGTACATCAACTTCGTAAATTTTAGGTTAAGTGAATTGATTTAATGACAGTTAAATACTGAACCCAACGCATATTGAGAACTCCCAATTTGTACCACATACCCCAGCAGCTAATGCAACTCCACCAGTTACATTTCCCTAGATACATGACATGGACAGTTTAGCCATGGCTCAGTATTTAGTTTCTACAGATGAGATGAACTCTCCGATGCAGAACTTTGTAAGATGAAAATGGTCAGACAATGGTACCTTGGTGAAAAGTCTCCACCACTGCCAGTTCCTCAGCTTGAGGTAAGCAGCGCAGTTCCTCTGGATCACTTTCATGGCCATCAGCTGCTGTTGTCTCTTAGCAAAGGCTCTGAAATGATATTTCATTTCATCACCGACGTGCACTGAGCAGTAGTCTAACATGACGACAGGACGTTAGATCATTCATACTTGCGGGCCACATATCCGCGGCACCAGGCTTGGAAGCTGATGATGACGTCTGTGATCTTCATGTCCCTCTCCTCCTCCAGGTGAGCCAGCACGCCGGCCCGGAAAAACACCTTGCTCTGGCCGATTCTGTACAGGTTGGGGTCCAACTCCAGGGCTTTGATCTAACGCAGTAGAGAATCCTTACATTTCTTCTGCCATTTTCAATGTCAAATATTTTTTTGTTCTTACCATGAGGACACAAGACTTTTTTCCATCCATGAAGCCTTTGGGGATGGCATTTGGGGTGAGGATTTCATACCTGGAGGAACACAGAACTTAGCACATGCCTTCTGTTTGATTGTAGATTTATTTTGAAAAGTGGAACACAACAAGAGCGATCATTTTCCACTTCACCTCTGTCTGAACTCCTGGAAGACAATACGATTGGGGAAACCTTGTCGGCAGATTCTAATCCCCTCAAGCACTCCGTTACACCTGAGTTGATCGAGAACCAGGTGAGATTCCAGTTTCCCAGCCTAAAACGGAAGATGGAAAGAACAGTTTGTTGAAATACGCAGGTAATATTTGGAACAACAATTACTGAATCAAGCCCACAGTGAACCTTTTTCTCATGGTTGGGGATGATGCAGCGGACAAAGTTGGGGTTGGTGTTTCGAAGGGTGGTCATCAGGTTACCGAGCTGTTCCTTGTACAGCTGACCCACAGTTCGGAACATGCCTTTCCTGGTTTTGAAGGCACCGTGCAATGAGTCAGACATCCCAGCCACTTTATCCAGGCCGACAATCCGATCCACTGAAAGAGCACGCAAATGAGAGAGGTGCTTACTATACAGGTAACTTGCTTTTGCGGACCGAAATGCTTTCATCGGGACACGAGTGACTTCTTTCGTTTCAACCAATTGAAATTGAAATGAGCAATGATCCTCAAACAGTTGTTAGTAATATTTAAGGGGTTAGTGAATATTTGTCATACTTGATACAAAATGATTCAGAGTCAAATTCCTCAAGCTGTTTTGATAAACGTCTGCTTTCTGACTGCAGTTCTCCTGATCCGACAACAGATGGGGATGGAACCTCAACTTTAGTGAGAACGCGGCTCACGCACGTCAACTGATTTAACTGGGGGGAAAAAAAAAAAAAAAAAAACAAGAACACTCACTGTCTCGCCATAGATCAGATGTGAACTTGTCTGTCGACTGATTGAGTAAAGTGGCCACACATTCGTTCAGAGGATCCATGTTTTTCATCAACCAAGCGTCGGCTTTGTAGTCCACCTGCGACCCAAAACAGGCTCAACATTAAACAAATGCTGAAGAAATTACACCGTAAAAGTCTGTGATCAAAAAACAAAAGTAGCAGCAGGTTATCTTGTGGCATTTAATAGCATCCCGGGAGCCAACTGTGTATTTGTTCTACGATGTTGACAGAAGAAGGTTAAATATTTGCTTTTTCCTCTTCAAAATGCTAATAGCAGAGAAATTGAATAACACGATGTGGATTTTCTGAACTAGATGAGGTCGCGTGCGTTCTTTACATCCTTTGTTTTACTCTCTCCACACATAAAACGTGTCACAACAACTCACTTTACTTGGTTAAATTAGACACTTGTGAAGGTGCCGTCATTAATACAAAACAAATAACAGGTCCCTTTAAAAATCCCCAGATAAGCACCGGAGCCTGAGAACTTTCCCATGAAACAATATTGACTGGTGTCATTTCCAGCCTTGCTGCCCGGGTGACGGCGTGAGCATGGTGGACTGGTCAAGTTAGTAGAGCTAACCAGTATTAGCTTAAGAACATTTCTGAACATTTTTCCTAGAAATGAACTATGTAGATGTCTGACTCACAAAAGTATAATTTTGTTTGACAACAGGATGTGCCAATAAGACAATGCAGGTCATTTCAAATGTACATTTGATCACCTTATTCTGGTACTGAAAATGCTGTATAAACACTATCAACTACTGAGGTTACCTTCCCAGCGTAGTGGATGATACAGAAATCAGCATCATCCTTGAGTTTCTTGGGTTTCTGGAACTTGGGGTGCGCCCCCTGCTCCTGAACAACTTTCTCCACAAAGCTCTTGTCTGTGGCTTTTGGGAACCAGCACTCCTCATCCAACAGAGCCAGAATACCAGGAGGACCAGCCTGGATGGATGAAAAAAAGCGTTAAAACCATGACTAGACAATAAAAAGCCTCACAATTCTGATCTAGTTTTATTACTTAAAGATATACTGTTCATTCCTCACACAGAATAATACAATTGATAAAGTGATCAATGAGGTTCTAGGTTCATATGAATTGAAATAAACGTTGCCTTCAACAGCAGAAAATAAAACAATGGAAAATGACTTGCAGGTTTTTCAATGAGGTCAATGCAAGGCTGTAGGTCAAGTCCAAAGTCAATGAAGCTCCAGTCAATGCCCTCCCTCTGGTATTCCTCCTGCTCCAAGATGAACATGGTGTGGTTGAAGAGCTGCTGCAGCTTCTCGTTGGTGTAGTTGATGCACAGCTGCTCAAACGAGTTCAGCTGAACGAGGAGATCAGAGAAAGTTCACTTATTTTTAAATAGTCATCAGAATATCACATAGGCAAGACCAAACAGAAGAGAAAATAATAATTTAAATGAAAGCATTAAAAAGGCATATGACATCCCTGCAGGGAAATGGAATCAGATCTGTTAACTTGGTATGAATCTCTCAGTATCTCATGTTGACTTCTTGACATTAACAAATGACTCTAGACATGTCACGTCTTCATCTGACAGTCATGTTGACCTTTGTTGTTTTTTTTTTCCCCCTGGTCTTCAAATAGTTGAAAAATTATTTTCCAATAAGCCATTGAGATACCTTACAAACACTTATTGTGGCCACTGTGACTACTGCAGTAAGGTCGCCAAGATATCACATGTTCCATTAAATCCATTACTGGATTAAACAATTCTGTATATTCCCGGATGGTTGTTCTGTAGACAGTTTCTGACAGTTAAGTTCAGTGCACTGTGCCAACAGGATGAGCAGGATGTGTTTTATAAACTAGAGGATTCAGTTCTTGTAAAATGAGGGTAGTGGTAACAAGTGTATTCATGTTTCAAGTGCTGTAAAACCAAACTGCACTAAAAATTAAAGTCAAATAGTTGAGAAATACAAATAGGAAGCCTGTAATTCCTAAGTTGTTCCACATTTAAATTCCTTGACTGAGGTAATCACTGGTTATATAATCTTAAAAGTAGGTCAAATTCTTCACGAGTGTGCTCAATAATTTTACATGATTTTAATAACACCCTGTGTTAAGGCAAAAGTATCCAAAAAAGGCCAAAACAGTTTTTTTCCTAAATCAATTTGTAGTGTCAGAATGGAGACCCTGGTAGCAACAAACTGAATGAGCTGCTTTCGGTATGCGAGGTAGTAGGAACAGGTTATCTGCTTCACGACACTTGCATTTGCGTGTTGCCAACAAATTTTACACAGCAACATGAGCCAAGGCCAGTCACCACATGCCATGAAATTTGTCGTGTAAAGTTAAATCTGTTGTTCAGGGTTTGACGCAGAACTGCCACTTCTTGCACATCAAATTTTTTATACGCAAAAACTTCCATCTTTGACAGAATCACAACCAACAGACTAGTTTGTAAAACGGTCATTTCCCCAGATAACACACTAAGCTCTCTCAGCTCACTGTATTTTGCGATTAAACTGACCTTCCAAGGAAACTCCAAGCAAGCATTAAACTGAGCGCCATCTATTGGCCAAATAAAAAGCCTCTCGTTAATTTAGCTCTCATTTGTTTTGAGGACCAACCAAAAATGGTTCTAGCATTTTAAGGAATTTATTAAAGAAAAATATAAAATCATTAAAGATTTATAAAAAATGTCTCTAATTTGAGACAGTCGGGGTTTTTTTTTTACCAGAATAGGGGGCATTGCTGTCAATACACCTCTCTGCTGACGTGCATTGCCATTGTGAGTCACTTATGTCTCAACAAGAACAGGGAAAAAGTTGGACTCCAAATCAGCAGAAGAGAAATTTCAGAACAGCGGCTCAAAATCCCAGCCAAGTGCTGGAGACCGTTTCATTTTTTTTGTTTGGATCAAATTACCTCGAAGATCTCAAACCCAGCAATGTCCAAGATGCCGATGAAGGACGCCCCTTGTCTCTTGGTCTTGTCCAGAGCTTTGTTGATTCTCATGACCAGCCAGCGGAACATGCGCTCATAGGAAGCTTTGGCCAGAGCCTCGACAGCAAACTCTGCCTGCTCCTGAGTCTGGGCCTTCTGGACATAATCCCTTCCAACCTGCGATTGAACGTGAATTCAAATAAAACGATTTCCATTCATGGTCCTCCTTTCCAATACTGACTTTGATCCTGGGAGACAGAATGGCACGGGTGAAGTCTGTCACATTGATTCCCAGCAGGTGGCACACTTTTTGGGCAGCTTCAGGTGAAAAAAAAAAAAGTTCATATTTTAGAACGCAAACAGGAATATCAGAATTAGCAGAGCAGATCTGCTGATGAATCACTATACCGGTGTCGTCAGGCATGGAAGCTTGGTCAGAGTTGCGCTCCTTCTTAAAGGTCATATTTCCCAGCTGTAGAACTGCAGACACGACCTTCAGCAAGCCTGAACAGATTGGACACAAGTTTCCATTATCAATAAGAGAAAATAAGTCATCTGAAAATACAAGACTCTATCCAAGTGTTAAGAATGTTCACACTTGAATAGAATGGAATTAACATGACACACTCTCAGCCAAGCACCTCACTTGACCACCACCACTTTTTTATATTCAAGTGTGGACATCTTCTGACCATAAACCAGTCCAACCATCAGTCCAACTTAAATTAGGAGATGGGTGTCTTCTCTACCGTAACTGATCCGGTGTGATGTGTGGCAAAAGGGTGTCGGCAAGGATGAAAGGGAAAGTGTCCAAAAGGGTGGTGAGGCCAGCAATGTTGTATGGTTTGGAAACAGTGGCACTGAGGAAAAGACAGGAGGCAGAGCTGGAGGTAGCAGAGATGAAGATGCTGAGCTTCTCTCTGGGAGTGAGCAGGATGGATAGGATCAGGAAGCAGTAGATCAGAGGGGCAGCACATGTGCTCAGGTGTTTAGGAGACAAAGTCAGAGAGGCTAGATGGAGATGGTTTGGACATGTACAGAGGAGAGAGAGCCAGTAAATTGGTAGGAAGGTTTTGAGGTTGGAACTGCCAGGCAGAAGGTGGAGAGGAAGGCCAAAGAGGAGGTTTATGGAGGTGGTGAAGGAGGACATGAGGTTTGTAGGTTTGAGAGAAGAGGAAGCAGAGGACAGGGTGAGATGGAGGAAGATGATCTGCTGTGGTGACCCCTGAAGGGAGAAGCCAGAAGAAGAAGAAGAGAAGACTGAAGGTCCAAGTGAAACAATGATTACCAATTCTCTCCTCCTCAGGGATCCCCATGATTTGAAAAGCCTCCATGGTCTCAGTGAACAGATCACTGTCATTCTGGCCAGGGATGGTCATGTTTCCACTTGAGATGAAACGGTACTTGCTGTAATCTTCCAAGCAAAGCTCAGCTGGTGGAGAAGAGAAATACTTAAATATTTTGGGAGAGTTGTGTCAGAACAATGCAAACAATAGTGCTTGCTTTAAAAAAAAGCCATCAATCACTGATGTAATTTTAGTGCACTGCAACTTTGAGCAGGCGCACTTAAGTGTACTGGAAATTCAAGTTTTGCTCAGCTACAACAAATATTTTGTATCCTCCTGAGAGCACAGCGGTGAAACACAGCAAGTACTTACACCGTAGTTTCTCTCCAGCTCCAGTCAGCATGTAGTAGAAGACATGGAAGCTTCTCTCCTCCTTTGCTTGTCTGATGGCTCGGGATTTCTCCAGCAGATCTGGTGGCAGTTGTGTTAAGGAAAGACGGCAGCACCAACCAACATGAACTGCGTTATTTAAATATTTATGGTCATCAATTAAATGGTAACATTAAAACATTTCTTTGATGCCACAATAAGACAAAGTGATTCTCACTTGTGAATAAAAGCTTAGGTATTCACAAAAAAAGATACCTTTCAAACCAATTCATCTCGATTCCTACCAAAATAAATACAAAGCCTCTTAAAATGAGGTACAACTTTTCCTTAAGCTTGTTGGAAAAGGATGCAAGTTTCGATGTTTGCTCCCACGATGTATCCGTTGACATCAAAGTTGATCCTGATGAACTTTCCCTAAGACGACACAAAGTAATCCATACTTGCAGGTGAAGACTTGATACATTTATAATAACTGCATGACGGCCATGTCTTACAAATCTTGAGGAGTTGTCGTTCTTAACCGTCTTGGCGTTCCCAAAAGCCTCCAGGATGGGGTTTGCCTGCAGCAGCTGCTTCTCCAGCTCTCCCTGTAGGCCACAAACACAACCTTCATCACACAAAAAACTCCGCTCGTGTTTCCGCTGGATCTCCTTCAGTGAAGCAAACTGTGCCCTGAACATAAAAGAAGTCCCTCCAGGGATGTTATCAGTGATCAACCAGACGGACGACAACATGAAGCGGTGCACATTCCAACACACATCCCACAGCACAGCAAGCCCACTCAAGTACAGAACCCTGAACAAACCTCCCTGTCGATGCAGGCAGCAGCCAGAAGCACACAGCACAGCAAGGACCCCTGAGAGACAAACACTCCTGCAAACAACTATCACAGATAAGGGCCCATGTCTGCAGGGCAGGGTGGGACACGTTGGCCTAATACGAGTTACACTCCTCGCTGTTGTTGGGGATATTAGGTTACTATCCTCTCCACAATTCATAACCAAAAGAGGCTGTCAGGAATTGCCTGCTGTCAGAGTGCTTGGGTGAAGTCAAATAAACTATGGGTTTTAGTGCATTTCAGAAAATGAAGACATGTTTTAAATTAGTGACTCAAGACAAAATGTATAGAACAATTATCCTTATGGTTTAGATTTTCAAGAGTGGCCTCTGTCCTGGCAGCTGCCCCCACGACGTGACTTTAGTGAAGCAGAGGAAAAGGACAGATAGATGTTTTGTATTCGATTAGACTGCCTTTATTCTTCCCATAATCCGATGATTAAACTGCATGACTGGAAGGTCTAGCCTCCAAATGGGACATTAAACTATTGTATTACATTTTAGGGGACTAAATGGACATGTCAAACTCAACATTGTGTCATATAGTCAAGAAATATCCCGTAATATTTGAGATATTCGATAAAAATGTTTCCGCAATTTGGCTGAAACTTTTTCCATTATGCCAATGTTTTTTGGGGGGGTTTAAAAAGCATGTTTTCTGTTATAAATGACCCTGTACAACCCTTTCAACAAATGCATTTTTTATATTAATGGCATACATTCGATTTCAACATACAGTAACTACATGCCAGATAAAACACCAAATATAACTTTCCTTTCACTTTAGAATTAAAATGCCATACAGATCAAAATGTTGACATTGTGTAAGATGAGGTAGAGAAAAAGAAATATGATGAACCCTCATCTCACAGAGACCTGGGGGCGGTGGCTTAGGATTTTACCAACGTAATCGCCACAAACGCTGCTCAGCAAACCATCACAAAGTCACTCTCTCACCAAGCCCACACAGAAACACATTTCCTGTTAGTAGTGATGCATTCAAACACTGGCGTGATGAACTCACATGTGACAAAACTGCGAGGCCCTAAAGAAAGAAAAAGAGAAATGAGTCAATATGAACCATGAGGTTTGACATGGAGGCTCTTACGGGATATCAGCTTCACACACAACATTGCCGTAAAACCAAACCAAGTTCTGCTTCAATTCCTGTCACAGGCGTGAGCCTGACACGTCGAGGCCTGAGAGAGGAATGTGCTGCAGTAGCCGCAGTCAATCGAGTGAAACTTAGCATTAAAGCTCTGCTTGGAAAACTAACGGCAGATGCTGGCCAGAGCACAGGAGATGAATAACTGCTGTGATCCAACGACTGACCTGATCCTTCTTAGACTTGAAAGACGAGGCGACATGAGCAAGGTACTGAATGACCTTCTTTGTGTTTTCGGTTTTCCCTGCTCCAGATTCACCACTGCAGGAACAGACAGAGGTTTCAAATAAAAGTCATCTAGCGCACTGAATGACAAGTTCACCGGCTGTGCAGCCAAATATTTTATACATTTATGAACAACATAGATGCCAAAGAACTATTCAGTCTCACTGCCAAGTACAGAAATCTTACATTTACGCAATACTGAATTTGATATAATGGACATTGTGCCAACAAATAAGTTTAAATCAATGCAACACTTGTTCATTCATGCGCAACACTTCCTGCACTTCATTCAGTGGTTGATGCAAACCAAAGGTAAATAAATGTTAGAGATCATGTTTTGATGAGTTTATGACAGATTAAAGGATTTTATTGAGTTGCTCGAGTCATGTGACTCACAAGCACCTAAAGCTACCTTAGTGATCTACTGGCACATCATCCGCCTACTGGGCACAGAAGACGCAATTTTGTCAACATGTTTCGCATGCAGAGTTTAATAAGGAATCAGTGTTAAAACTTACGTGCACAGAATGGACTGGTCCTCGCGGTCTAAAAAAAAAAGGCAACAGTTAAAACTCAATCCTCAGTTTTTATACATTTTATATGTCCGTTTATAACAGAAAGAAAATATTTAATGATCTCAAATAATGTCCAATGAACAATTAAATGGTGATGATCACATTGTTTCGTTTTTTCTATAATCTGTCCTCTTATAATGTTTTTTAAGGACATGGATTTTACGAAAGTCATTACTACCCTGCATCATGCTCCGGTAGGCCGTGTCTGTGATGGCATAGATGTGCGGCGGCATCTCATGTCTCTTCTTGCCCTTGTACATGTTGACTATCTCCTCTGTGTAGATGGGCAGGTACTTGTAGGGGTTGACCACCACACAGAAGAGACCCGAGTACGTCTGGAGCAGGGAGACACGGCGGTGTCAAGGTGAAGCCACTGCTGGAGCACTCAGCTGTGCACCACACTCACATAGATGAGTCCAGAGTAGTATCTCTCCTTGAGGTTGTGCAGCACCGAGGCCTCGTTCAGACATGTGAGCTCCGCCATGTCCTCCACCTTGTTAAACTTGGGCGGATTCATCTTCTGAATGTCATCTTTGTTTACCTTCACCTGATGTTTACACAAACAAGGTGTTAATGAAAACACCCACTTGAATTTGGTCCACTGCTCTAGAATCATTCTCCAAGTCAAGTTCAAACTTCTCCTCACCTTCTTGCCAGAGTCGGTCAGCTCCACCACACACTCATCTCCCAGCTCCTCCTTGACAGACCCGGACTCGAAGCCCACCTTCTCTGAGGGGACCCACACCAGCTTCTTGGTCGCCCAGTCGGCCTGAGCCATGGGGTTGTTCACCGCACTGCGGTCCCCGTACAGAAACTTGTCTGCTTCTGACATGGTTGCTTCTGTGAGGGGGAACAGTGAGGGCTATGGAATCACGCAAGAAGCATTCAAAGTTTTCTCTAGTCGTACAACTTTACCATATCATGACCTTCCAGAGTAAAGCCTTAACCTGGGTGAACATGTGTCATTTAAAGATATAGTCCATCATTAAAAGCAGCATGCTACCATTAACAACAATGACAATAAGTCTAATGAGTTGTTTTTTTTAAGTCATGCATTTAAATACACCAATATGA
Organism: Synchiropus splendidus; assembly: GCF_027744825.2. Lineage (NCBI taxonomy): Eukaryota > Metazoa > Chordata > Actinopteri > Syngnathiformes > Callionymidae > Synchiropus > Synchiropus splendidus. Next base: position 33,796,116 of record NC_071335.1, read on the forward strand.
CCGAAACTTAAACTCTTGTCTGGGCTTTCACTTGAAACTAAATGAGTAAATTTGAGACTTTGATTTCTATTATTGACCAAAATATTCGCTTTATACGGCACAGAAGAGGTTTAAATATGTACAGTGGACTCAAAATGAAACAATGGGCAGGTCGGAGGAGGAGGATTCGCAAGTGTAGGCGAGCGAGTTTGCCATTTTCACTAAGGCTGAAATTTCAAGAGATGAATTTCGTTTCGAGATTACAGGCCATTTCCAAATGGCTAACAAGTCCAGATACACAACATTACACAATGTGATGTCACAACCAAAACATCGATGACAAAGGACACTACATGAGGTTGCTCTGATGGGGGGGAAATTTAACTTTCACAACCACAAAATGTGTTGGATGCAGGTTCACTCATCTGTGCATTGATATAACTTCAATTCTGGTGTCAAATATTCTACATACAGACGCTTTTTGAGAGATTTTTGTTTGTACTCTTATTTCCTCTTAAGGAGTGAGTCAAACTAGGGTGTGCGATAATTTTTTCTAGTATTCTAACAGAGCTCACATTCTAGTTGGTGGTTTCTTACATTGAAACATTGCCACTTTTATTTTTGAACAAAGCATTCAATGTCAGAGAGAAGCTGATGCAAAAAACTAGCTGGTCCATACGCATAAGATTTGCTGGCACGTGCATAAGCAGTTTCATAACATATATGACATATGAGCCATCTCAAGAGAGACAAGGACAAATATTCGAGGAAATGTCAAGTATGTTTTGATCAGCATATTTATGTTCAACATGTCACTTGTCATAAGTGGCAGATGTTTGTATTCGGAGTTCATCATGTGACAGAGAAATCACAAAACTATTGAACAAAGGTGCGTCAGAGCAAACACTCAAAAAACACCCAGTCTTGACAGACTTATGAGGGACCTAGAACACCGACAGGTTCGGGCACCAAACGCTGGAGTTTTTAAGGTTGCATAATGAAACTGAGGCCTCCTGTGCGAGCATCAATCATTGGAGGACATGAAGAGACTCGGGATTGTTGGCACCGGCGCTCAACATGACCTCCCCTCACATGCACACCAACAAGATCAGTTCTGCCATTTCGAACCGATGATTAAAACAAGTCAACACTCTCCCAGCAGCTATTAAAATTCGTCGCCCTGTAGATCCTATCTGGACTGAATTCCATCCTCACCATCTCATTAGACAGAATTCCACAAATTCCAGCTTTTTTTAAACCAGCGTTTACATTCTGTTATCACCCTCCACTCTGGTCAGTTTAAACTCCAAATTCATGTAGTCCGCAACAATCATCCTTCATCATCTTCTTCATCATCATCGATGTCTTTCAGAGGCAGCAGACTGGGATCTTTCTTTTGGAAAAGTCCAGAGAAGAGGTTGGGGGTGAGATGCTTTAGCGTAAAAATGTTGGGAAGCAAGTCTGGGCAAGGAGAGGAGTGCGATTATGCTGCGGCCACACCCTTCCTACATGCATCGACTCCCGTCTGTTAAATCAAGCCTGCTCGCCCGTTTGTGATAATCCTTCCATTGTGGTTTGAATTCTGGGCGATTACAATTCAAAGATCAGGGATTAACCAGGAATTACACACAGCAATAAATCACTTTAAGTTGGTCAAAAAGTAAGGCAAAATGTTCTTACAGTGGGAACATACACTTTAGTTAGTTCTCTTCAAAGCAATAACAATGAGAACAACTTAAACCAATGCAATCTGTAGTTTAAGTATTTTTATAACATGAGCTATGCAAAACAGTGGTCGGGAACTAAATTCAACAAAGAGCCAAATTATATACTACGACTGCAACGAAAAGAAAGAATGGACAAAGATATGGAGCCTTCAAATTATAAACAATTTACAGTCATAAAAACTACAAATGAAAAAATAATGTTCTTAAACAAAAAACTATTAACTTTAACAAGGGCAGAACAGTAAAAAAAAAAAAAAAGTGGGAACCATTTATAGATGATCAGTGTACCTCAAACCTCACGGGAGCCAAGCAAATACAGTTACGGGCCACGCTTTGCCCGGGTCTATATTAGAGTCCGGAACACTACGGATATCTGTGATGTGCCTTCAGGCGCAGTCAGGGCTCAGGGTTTCAGTGTATAAGCCTGCCGATCACTGGGGGCAGTGAAGTGCCATCTGCTCACATCCTCCATGAGGTATGGGTTTGTTTATCATCAGCAAACATTCAATGTGCAGCGTAACTTTCCAGAATCCAGTCAGTAGGATTCTTGGAGGGGAAAAAGAAAAAAAACTATCTTGTCTGTTATATTGTTTACAGAGTGAACAGCAAGTATTCATTCTTAAAACTAGCTTTAAATTCAGGGAGCATGGATGGATTTAAGTGCGAGCCCCATCCATACACTAGATTTAAATCAGCATTATCATGCTCGACTAGAAGCAGATCAAACACTGGGCTGGCAGCACCGTCAGCGATCACTTGACAACTTTTGGCATCCACATTTAAAGCTAGCCACCGTGGTTCAACTTCCTCAGGAACTTGCACAAACATCTCAGTGTTGACACTTTGGGGACAAAGCGAACCACTTCACTCTTCACATCTTCAACACCATGCACAAACAAACAGCCAAAAAGGTCACATGGTTACAGCAGGCGCTACTCCTGAAATGATTTGCTTAAAAAGTAATTCAGTAAAGTCAATTTGAAAAGGCAGATAACGTGGCGTCAACATACTGACTTTTTACATAGAATTTTAGATGCAATTCAGATTTCAATATCTTTTTTTTTTTTTATATAGATTTCATCCAAACCCCTAGAGGTTTTTGCTTCTGGCCCAGTATTTTTGTGCACGAGTCACTGGAAATCTGTCAAAATATGTGACAGATTGATGTATTTAACATTCTAAATTGCTTGCTTATTAATCCGTGGTTACAGTGAAGGAGCACATGATGAACTTGAGACCATTTGTGTTTCATTTAAAATGTAGTTCTATACCATGTCAAAATGGAGTTGTATTTAATGCCACATCAGGCATGTACTTGACACACAGGCTTTTATGTGCTGGCACTTCATAAAAGGTCTGATGCAGAATGAAACATGACTAAATTTATGAATGCATGTTATCTCATCACTTGAGGTAAAAATGGGCTTGCAGCACTGTCACTGCTATACCAAAAAGAGGAAGGCCAAGAAACATCTTTGCAAGTCATTGCTGTAGCTCGACCAAGCAAAAAAACATATTTGTCTGCATGTTTTGGGGGGAAAAGTCCTCCTGACTTTAAAGTAACACACAATACCAACAGGTGTGGCAAAGGCTACATGCATGCATCCTTAACGAAGTCAACAGTACAAGAATTATACAAAAAAAATAAATGAAGAATTGTCAGCTTATGATTGACTCAAGCGGAAGATTGTATTTTCCTCACGATGGACGCTGGTTTTTCACACTAAGGCGACATCTGAGCATGCGCGCAGTTAAAGGGCCGCCGCTGATGAGAACACCTGGCCCCGGGCACAGAATATTAAATGGCTCAAACACGTGAGAACCACTTCAGGAAACTCACAAAATACAGCGCCTTTGCGTCACAAAACACGTTTCCTTCGAAGTGAGAACAAAGTGTGATTTCTCCACTCACTGAGCGCAGCTGTTCACCTGGTTTGGGTTGTTCTGCAGGTGCACTCTCTTCTGGTTCTGCTCGACGACTCCTGGTTTCCAGAAGCGCAACTGGTCTTGGAGGGTTCTTCTCTCGCCGTCCGCGCGGTCCGGCAGCTCAGAGGATGGACGCCCAGAATCCTCAGTCCGCCCGAACTTTGTTGTCACCTGTGTTCAAGCGGCCACGCCCCTCCCCCTCCTCCTCGTCTCTTTTCCTGCCTCGTGTTGCGTTCATGCACCGCTCCACCATTTCTCAATTTTGTGCACATTTTTTTTAATATCCTCTAAATAATTGTTTCAAAGAGTTGTTCCCTGGTGTTTGTATTAGCGGCAGTATTTAATTATATTATTATTAATTCCCTCCATTTTATATATTTTGTAGCAATTTGCAGCGCGCTATATTTAAAATATACGCTTTTATTCGCAGGGTAATGTCAAGTATTTAATTTTAATTTGTAGCTTTAACCTGGACAGTTTTTTTTTTTTTTTTTTTTTTAAGTTTAGCTCAGACAAGAATGAGCATTTTTAGCTTTTCAGTTTGCAACAAACTGATATTTCATTTTAAAAGCTGTGAAAGTATTTTACCATATGACTATATAAATAAAGTTCTCATATGTCAACAACCATCGACGTGTACCAAGCCACACTCAGTGTGCAGCTCATAAACTTGGCTGGCATGTATATAAAGGTCGTAATTAATTGGGGTGTCGTCTCATGTGTGTACGTGTGTGTGTGTGTGTGGTTTGGAATGCAGGGCCCAGACTGAACCTGCACCAGGAGCCGGGAGCCGGGGCGTGGCTCCGCTCATCCAGGTGGAAGATGACACACGAGTGGCTCCTTTAAAGGTAAAACGTGTGCGTTCGGCTTCATGCACCGCAGCAGCTCACTCAGACGCAGGCTTGTTTTCAAAGATAAACAATGCAACACACCTCTTTATACGCTGTGGGGAAAAAAGGGCCACGATTCAGGGGTCTGAGCAGCATGTTACCTGGAGCGGAATGCACCAATGAGCAGCCGCTTTAGTTCACTTCCTTATAAGGCCAGAGAGCGATTTGAGAGGAGGCTGAGCACGGAGGAGCAGGAGGCGGGCTCTGATGTGTTCGGGTGTAAAGTTTCCACTGCGGACCCTGTCATTACTGAAGGCTCCTGCTGCCGCCTAAAGTCTGTGCCATATCAAAGATGAGCTGATAGAGGAGCGTGTGGCAACACGACTGGCTCACGATGGCGACGCATGTTTATTGTTGATCTGCAGCGCTCAGAAGCTGCAGAGCAAAAGCTCAAGGTCGGGAGGTGTGCTGCAGTACTGGCCCTAATATCGAGGAGCAGCTCACAACAGCATGCATCCGGAGCCAAAGCTAGACTGGCCTATGTGCGGCTCCGGGGCCACACGAGGCCCTGTGGAATGTGACCACAGGCCCGCCTGGTGTGGGAAAATGAAGCTCGTAAATTGGTGAAATGTTGGACGGCACTACCTGTTTACCAAAGCCCCAGGGACGTGGATCACGTTATGTCTTAAACTTGTAAAATAAAAGTCAATGAATATGTTTATTCATGAATAGGGACAGTGCAAAACATTTTCATCCACGCGATATTTGCTCGTGACTTGACAGATAAACCATCAGGACTCCTCTTCAGTGAACACAGCAGGCCGTGACACAGAGGCGGGACACGCCTGCAGATGCTCTGCTACATGGAGAAAGTGTAACCTGACACAGACAAAAGTCAGTTGTGTAAGCTGGTGAGGCGAGCGCTCCTGTTGAATCATGTCAGGCCGGTGATTGTCTTGTCACTGGAGAGACGCATGCGGGGCAGCAAGGACGCCCCGCGGGTTCACTGCTCAGGTTCACCCACCAGCTGGAGACATGTAGGGACACTGCACACTCGGTCAGCTGAGACACGAGAGACTTGATCAGCCACAATACTGTAGTTACTAACATCACATGTGGAGATGAACCTCTGCAGGGGCGCAGGTTGTTACTTGTTGTCATGTCTGGTCAAAACTTCTACCCTGAGGGAGAGAAGCTGAGTTTCTAGTGCGCCCTCTAGCAGCCCCGCTGGGTATTACTTGTTCATGTTCTCAAAAAATCAATTAATACAATGAAGATAATTATTAAAATAAATAAGGAAACATAACAAGAAAATGTGGTTCACTCGGGTGCGCCACATTGTACAATAGGATGCCACAACCATCCGTGATGCAGAGTAAAAGACTGGTGGACGAAAAATGCCAGGATAGAAGCACGTTGGCGTCAAATACTACAATGCAATTCATTATAAAACCTATATTTCTTTTTCTAATTGCACCACTAGATTTCTGTTTTTAATAAGTTATTTTACATTCATTTGCTGTGCGCTTTACATTTTGTTCCTTTACATCAGGGGCCGCATTACATCCTGTGATGAGAAAAAAAAAAAGTTAAATTGATGGAAAGACTAAATGAAAATAAATCAAGTGAGAACATTGTGTGATGATGAAATTATGGAATAAAAATATACCCCAAAAAAGTTGGTTAGTTCAAACACATTCCATTTAAAGATTCTCAATATGTTTCAATGGGTTCTCATTGTGTTTCAAACGTTTAAAGATCGATTTTCAATTCTGAAGTACTTTAAGGGACAAAAAAATACTCTCTACTTAAAAAATAGTTTAACTCAACAGACCATTAAATTTATTTCAGTTGAATTCACAACGAACAACACCCCAAAAAAAATGCACACAATAATTTTTTCAGGTTTTATAGAGCCACATAAAGACAGTCAATGAGCTGCATTTGGCCCCCAGGCCGCACTTCGCACTACTCTGCTTTTTATTCTCCACAGTTTTAGTGAAATACATCACATTAGTTCAACAAATAATGACTTCTTTCATCAATTACCTATTTGTGAATATTTATTGTTCATCATAATAAATACGAAAAATAACACGATCTGTAATAATCAGCCTTTAATATTTTTTTGCAATAAAAAAATTCACATATTTGATGAGTAAGAATCTTTTAAAAATATATACACAAAATCGTTTTGTGTATATATTTTATGTGTGTTATGTATTGATGAAACCCATATGTGATCACGTTTTTTAATCTATATTTGCAGCATTTGACCTTTTTTTTTATAAATTAGATGAAGATGACATTACATGAATGTTCATAATTCATGGTAACCATAACTGTTTTGTCATAAATTGCCATCATGAACATTGATCACGTTCTATCGAGCCATACAAATGCATATAGCTTTGTGTCATGAATGTACTAATAATGTATTACAGACTAACACGTACAGTAAAGAGTTACCCTTTATTGTCTTCCACTAGGCCTCTGATCCTGGCAATTCTTCCGTCTCATGGTTCGACCACGTTTCTCACCTGGATGGCGACCATAAGCAGTTACTCTGAACATCACTGACTTCACTATCAATGAGACGGTCAACCATCTGAAGACAGAGGCCGTCTGTCCCTCACAGTCAGGTAAGCGCAGCGCAGAAACACAAGAACAGGCACACCACATCAGGTTTTTATGAGTTTTTATTTATTGATTTTGATTTTTAAGCATTTTGATGTGTTTTTTTTTCTCCAAAAAAAATCCTGAGGTATTCACAATTAAATGGCATTTATTTGTTTGAAATGAGACCCAGGGGAGGTGGAGGGAAAATAAAATACAGCCAAAAAAAAATGGACGAGAGAAACGACCAGGCAGTAAAGCTGTGTCCTCTTTCTGAACCACAAACATCTGCAGTATCACATCTATTAGACATGCCATCTAGAATAAACTGCTTTTAAAAGAGATCGATAACAGTCCACGTATATAGTTATCAAAACAAGTTTGACTAAATTAAATATGGGAAAAAAAAAATCACTGAAGATTAAGACCAATAAAATAGTCCAAGATTTAACCCAGTTCTTTTCCAAGCCTGAATGTTTCATGCCGCTTGTGTGAAGACATGAGCGCGATGTGTTTGTTTGGACGACCCAAATTAAAGCAAATTTTCAAATTGAATCAGACTGTTAATCCCTCATAAATGCAAAAAACATTAAAAAAAGATACACAAACGTTTCCAATAAATAAATACCAGTGAAAAAATACACTGTTGAATCAACTTCTTGCTCTGTGCCGCAGAATCGCGATTGACAAAGTAACTGCTGCAACCTTAAGGAAAGACCTTAAGGTTTCCTCGAAGCACAAACAATCCCAATCCTGCGACACAAACAAAAACAAAACCATCACAAGTGCAAGATCAGTCATGACAGTTTCAGCATGAGAGGGGAAGAAAACTCCGCTTCATCTATGACAGCATCGAACACAGAGTACAAAAGAAATCAGAAGAGTGAGGGCAGGGAAGGAAATAAAACAGCACGCAAAGTATCGCCCCCAAACAGGGGCAAAGAGTAAACTAATGGAGGCAAACGGAAGATAATATGCAATAGCATCAATAATAAGTTTCTGTCTGTGGCGTGAGAAGAACAACGTCTCCACAGTTAGGAAACAAAACAACACTGTCCAGCTCTTCGTCCCGCCTGGACTACACCCTACTCTTTGTTCAATTTGGTGTCTTCGCCCTGAATATTATAGATAAAATAATAAAACGGTAATCACAAAAACATTTAAAAAAAAAAAAAAAAGGAACTCCTGAACAAAAATAAAAGCTAATAATGATAATTTTGGTAGACAAATAATCGCACCCCTCCAGCTAAAAGAACACAAGACAGGGAACTACAAACTAATAAAGACACAGCTTCTCCTCCTGGTGATGTGTTTCTAGGGACTAAAGAAGTGTCTCATTTCAATAATACACAACAAATTTGGAAACAAAACTCAAGACAATGTGTAAAAATCATAAATAAGATAAAGTTCTGTGCATCTCCCCGCCCCGGCAACCGAGCAAAACAATGGAAGTTGCAGCTGTGAACATGCAGTTGGTATATTTTACAGCATGAATCAGGACAGCCCCGCCCGCACCGCCCCCCAAAAAATAAAACTCTACTGAAGTCCAACGTAACCCGTCCCCGACCCCGATACAATCCTTAAATATTTGTCAGCTCATTCAAAACATCTCCTGCTTCCTCTCCGTGATGTTGCTGTGATATCTTTAGTTTACATTTGTACAGAAGCACCCAAGCAAGCCGACATGGTTTGAATGACTGCATAGTGAAATTTATATTTGGTTTACTTACAGATGGGGCTACCAGCTCACACACACACACATACATACATACATACATACATACAAACGCACGCTCAGATTTACACATTGGCAGAGGATGGTTTTTACATTTGGTGAGTTCCTTCACTCACATCGGAGCGCGACAACAGCGGGAGACTGGCTCCACTCAGACTCAGCCACCTGAATGTCATTTCCAATCAAAACATCTGTGGGGTGGGATTACTTATTTTTATCAGATTCAAAAGCTCGAATATTTGCCTGTATATATTTTTACAGCTGGGTAAACATTCAAAGCATTTAACAGGTAGACAAACAAATGTGTAAGGTGTGAAATGTGAACTAAAAAGTGATCAAAGACTGAGGAAAACATTTCTTTATGACCAGCCAGACTATCAACATATCTTCCTCTATACGATGCAGGCTTGCTCTGTCCATTGAAATAATATGGACAGCGGAACCACCAGCGCAGACATGCAGGTGGGAAAGTAGTTCCTGGTGTGGCAACAGATGGCTGCCTCTCATCCAATAAAACAGTTTTAAAACAAGCTTCACTTAAGGTTTCTGGTAACAGAGAGCTTCCTAGCTCACTAGGGAAACACTTATACTTCAATATCATTTGTATATGAAGTTTGAATGAAACATGTTTGACTTGAGATACTCAGTTGTGGGGTCTTGAATATTTCAAATTGTGTTATAATATTTTTTGAGTGGCACTCATTGGACACCATGGATGAAAAGAGCATCCCAGTCTCCAGCCATCTGCGACACCAGTCTCCCTCTGTACAGTGTACAACACACACACACACACACATTCACGCCGACACACACACACACACCAAAAGGGGCTAATACAATACAGCGCCCCCTATGTCCACTCCCACTGGTTATAGATTTTATATACATCACAGCTGAGAGTAAACAGATCAAACGTAAAGAACAACACTTTTGTATTTGTTGTAGACACCTTTGGTGTGAACTGTCAAGGTTGTCGAGCTCGGAGGACAGATGGACGGACAGACGGAAGAATCTGGACAGACAGACACTCGCTCCTGTGACATCTGCGTTGCTGTGACAAGAATCTACTTCTACCACACATGCAGCTACATTTCACCTTAGTGTTCATCGTGAGGCGCCTGCCGATGACGGCCCTGACACGTGGGCCCTCAAACGTCCCCCTGTGCATTTGGTAACGTGTGTTGCATTATTTCACTTATTTGGTTTCAAATAAAATCTTCGTCCTTTGGAGAAAACAAGACAGCAGCTTCTAAAGCAATGAAAATAGCAGCAGTAGCAAAGTAAATAAATAATGTACAAACAAAACAATCGTAAACACGAGGCGCTAACTCATCCACTAAAATCATAATTGGTATATCGGTGTGACGCCAGAAAAGCTTTTTACAATAACTAGCTTCAGAGCCCATCTTCATCAACATACTTCCTGCCACCGTCCCTTCTTTCGTCTTTACATCTCACTTTCTATACACTTCCTCACTTCCCTATCTCTCCTCAACACTCCACTCTCATTCCTTCTGCTGTCTGGAAAACTTTCCCGGGTCCTTCATTCTCAGAAACATTGCAGTTTCCACCTGTCCTCAGTCCTCTGTGTCTAACAGGGATTTGGTTTTGGTGCGTCTGGGCGTTTGATTGTACGTGTGTGTGAGTGTGTGTGTGTGTGAGTCTGCACCTCAAGCAAGCTTTGGTTGGAACTCTACTCAACCGACCAGATTCAAAACGCCATGATCTCAGAGCTCTCGACGCAGAGTCGGGGGTCACAGCAAAATATGACGTTGGAAAATAAGTGGTGGTGAAATCTAAGTAGCAAAGAATACTAGATAAAAACCTGACACTAACCTTCTAAAAAGGGATCAGACATTATTTACAGATAATATATTGAATATGACTATTTCATAACTCAATATGGGAGTCGGAACAGAAGAGCCACTGAGTTCAAGAACACTTGACAATGCGAGTTCTACACCTAGAGATTCTATGTTGCTTCAGAGGAGCCTTTGGTCAGAAGACACCGTGGAGCATGAGACTAGCCAGAACAGGAGGTAGACAAGCCGGTGAAGAAGAAGAAAAGAAGTGCTCCACAGGTCACATCCTACCCCGTTTATAAACTCCTCTTCCTTCTCGGTTCACTTCATCATCCAATCATGATGTCAAACTCTTCTCTGCCCCCTTTCTCCCTCGCAAAACGCCAAACTTAATCCCCAGCACAGACCCTGATTCCAATACTCCAGCTCCTTGCAAACAGATAAGCTTATTATTAGCAACACAACTTTGACTTGGCTACATTACGCACACCTTAAGAACAAGCCCACGCTGAGCCACCAGGATCAGCTTTGTTAGTGCTCGAGCGGCAGTAAGTTAATCTAACCTCCCAAAACACCATCAAATACACATACGGAGATGAGAATGCGCAGTGGGAGGAAAGCCACCAACATTCTCGAGAATGCAAGAACATATGCAGATGTGGAAGTTGCTTGGTTCCAGTGTGTCGCGACTACTCTGTTGACCAGTACACCTTTAGTCAAGCAGGATGCACACATGAAGGTGCTCCGACTGAAGTGTTGTGGAAAAGTGAAACACATATATGCATATATTTACTGTGAAGCCACATGAGCAGATACACAACGTCTTTTCCTAATCTAATGTCTGTCTGTCTGTCCAGTTAATAACCTTCACCGCCCATCCACCAGATCACTCATCCATCCTTCCGTCTGCAGCTCCATCTGTCCATCAATGGAGTCTCTATCTCATCCTAAGGGCTTCTCTGGTGCACTGAGGGACAGGTGGGCGGAGTCTCAGGCTAAGTTTAGCCACCGACACTGGGCTCACCTTGCTAAATGCTGTAGCCAGGCTAGACGAGCGTACGGCTAAGTCAACGCTGGTCTGCCTACTACCTGCTGAAGAGTGAGTGGAGCTGGTGTTGGTGAGTGTAACACTGGCTGCTGCGAGGTGACTCTGTGCGATCCATCACCGTCTGGAACCAACCGGCCACGTCCACGTCCAGCACCTCGTAGCGGAGGATGAAACTATGCTCCTGGAAGAAGTCATGACATGAAGATTGAGCGAGAGTGTTTCGAATGATGATATAAACTAGGAGAATCCCATAATAATTTGAGTCAACTTACCAGTAACTGGTGGTATTTTGGCCTTTTTCTGTGATCCTTTGTGAGGCTACAGTAAAACACAGAGAAAGAGAGAAGTTAGAGCAAGAAATCAACAATCGCCAACCAGCTCCTGATCCTGAAAGACAAAATTTTGCTCTCCATCGTCACAAATTCTTTTAAGCGTGTAAGGAGCTGCTCACCAATCTTTGACGAAGGACTGGAAGTCGAGGGAGAAGCCCATGCTAAGAGGCAGCAGTGGAGGATCTTCCTGCAGCACTTTGGTCAGAACCTCAAAGTCTGTTTTGCAGTTCTTGTAGGGGAACTGACCCGTGGCAAGCTCCACCTAGAAGCCAAAGTCACATCTCACATTATTTATACAGATATGCAGTTGTTTATAGACGTGGGGCAACACAGCAACATGACCAAATATATATATATCGATATCGATATTAAGGATCCACACTGAGGTGCTCATCACATCAATGAAGCACGCCAGAGTGAAGATGGACAAGTTCACTCTAGTACCAGAGCAAAAGACGCTCAGTCATCTTTACTCTAAATTTTCAAAATGGAAACACCAAAAATCCTTTGCAGCACACGAAGCACAAGAACTGGGTACCGTCACTAGATTTATTTATTTAAATAGGACCACACACACCTATATCTGAGAGGATCAAATGTCAGGGAACTTTGAAGAAATCTGCTAAACTATGATTTTCATAACAGACACTTTATTATTACTGCGATGTTTTTTCATTTCATAGGTCAGAAAGAGTTCGGCAGGAAATTGTTTTTTAAACTGCTGCTTTAAATGCACCATGTATTTTGAGTAAAATGTTTCCCTCGACCGCTTGAATAAAAATAAAATCCATACTCTAAAATGCCATTCTGCTTTCCTCTCAGTGATCCAGACACCATACTGTAATGTCAGATTACGCACTTATATCAACAGCAGAAGTTACTCCCCACATAATAAATGAACATAAACATCTACCAGAGAAATGCCGAGGCTCCACACGTCCGCTCGGATGTCGTAGTCAGGTTTGGTGGGGTCTGGAGGGTCTATTCTCTCAGGCTGCACAAAGACAAGGGGATCCAGTCAGCAGAAGCATAATGCAATTCTTTTACAATAGCATAAGTACATACACGCATGGTAATCAATTGAAGGAACAAAACACCCATGTTTGGGTGTCCTCTATTAATCATTTTAGTACTCTATCTAAGAGCAAGGTGAAGATGCATGTGAGGACGTGTACAAAGAGATCTGCTTACTAATGGGGTTTAAAACAGTGTAGCAAATGCCTTCTACAGTATCTTAAATTGAATAAAATACTGTGTGTCTCCTGGCAAAACAGATTCTCATTTCAGAACGGCTCTATGAACGAGAGTGACTAGGAAGAATCGAGAATTAATTTCAAATATATAAATGTATCCAATTATTAGTTTAAGATTGTTTTCTGTCTTTCTGTTTTTAAAATACTAATATATTGACTGAAAACAATTTTCTCACCGCCATATACGCCGCACAGCCGGCACTGCGTGTTTTGGCCTTGGAGTCAACCAGGCGTCCGCTGATTCCAAAATCACAGAGTTTGATTTGACCTTTTGCATCCAGGAGGATATTGGAGGGCTTCACGTCCCGATGTATGACACCGTGTTTCTCTTTCAGGTACTGCAAAGCCTTCACGATCTGGAGGAGAGACACGGAGGGCTACGTATTTTGTCCCCGATCAGAAGGATTGATAAACACAGCCAGTACTGTTCTCTCTTCTGTCTGCTAAAAGCTTTGTCAAGAGAAGACTGTGAAAGCTGAAATTAAACTACACATTCTTCACTTACTGCCACAGTCATTTTCCCAAGGATTCTCTCTGGGATAGGACCCTGGATTCTCTTCTTCAACTTCTCTGCACACGTTCCCATCAGCTCCATGGCAATGAACACATCAGTCTGGAAGTACAAAACACAAAAGAGTATTAGAATAGAGAAGACCAAATCGTTCTTGAAATATTTTGGAAAAAATAAAGCAAACGGTAGCAGCCTTCATAAACACAAATATTTTAGTATGTATTTAATGATTTTAGCTTAAGATGTGCAGGGTAACTTAGGGTCGATTTGGACATTTTAAATCTCCCGGATACACTTCCATCCTTCTGAACTATGTATGGGACACTCACGTTGGTAACTATGGCTCCGTAGCACTGGATGATGTAGGGGCAGTCGTGACTTTTTAGCACCACATCAAGATCCATCAGAATTCTTTTGTTCTCGTCTTTGTTTCCTGTCCGCCGCATTTGCTGAGGAGGCAGAAACACAATCACATAGATGCAACACAGATCACAATGGCAGCGTTCAAATGAACAAGTCATTTCGCATTCATCACCAACAGATCTGGACACATTTCTTGTCTTCTGTTTAAAATTGTTGTTTCAAGCTTTCCCTTAGGTCTGAAATCTCGAGTGCAACAGGATTTTACCAAGCACTGGTCACTCCTGTGTACAAAATCCAAGGTCAAACAAGACTCGGGATTAATTGTTAGCTGTTGTTGAACAGCTGCATAATGGGGCAGCTGCTGCAGATGAGGGTGACGCCCAAGTTCAGGTTATTACATAATCTCTACCATGCCGTTACATCCGTCAATTGTTTATTTGAGGAGTTACAAAATATCTCATCTGTTTCTTCAACCAAGTGACTGAGTGCTGTCCAACACATTTTCTTCATCTGGCTCCACACCAATCATTTCAATAGAACTGAGTGATCCAAGTTATAATCCCTCATTGTAGGCAATTGTTTTTCGTTTCTTTGAAACAGGACAAATGTCATTGTAACTATACGATGTTGTTTTTTTTCCCATTAAAATCCAATTATTTTATCAAAGTTTCGACAAAACTTTATTATGCAGCAGTACAAATGGCGTTCTGATAACCCGAAAAAAACACTTTTAAAATTGACTTCTCAAAAAAAACAAATGCAGAATAGACGTATTTTATGCAATTTATGATCTGAAATCATTCACAACCATTTTAATATCAACACCAGCATTCAAAACTACAACTCCTCCTCCTGTACTTGGTATGAAGCCACAGAAAAAAAATCTTACTTTGACAGCGATGACGTTTCCAGTCTTTTTGAAGCGAACTTTGAAGACC
Source organism: Synchiropus splendidus (assembly GCF_027744825.2). Lineage (NCBI taxonomy): Eukaryota > Metazoa > Chordata > Actinopteri > Syngnathiformes > Callionymidae > Synchiropus > Synchiropus splendidus. Next base: position 33,811,176 of record NC_071335.1, read on the forward strand.
TGGCCACATGTCCCGCTCCCGATCTCCCCCTCACTGATCAGGTCAGTCACCTCAGCAGGATATCGCTAGAAACACAGCAAAACAAGAATTAAAAAAAAATTCAAGAACAATTTCAAATCAGTCCCGCACCAAAAAAACCCCCACAATACTTGCCCAAACATAAACACAACTTGCCTTCGACCTTCCTTAAATTATTAATAATCGATTACAACTAACAGCTGACAGAAAACAAGTCTCCACAATTGAAACAAATTGTAACAAGTTTAACAATTACTTTCATGTCACATCAACTCACTTCACCATCGATCTTCAGATATCCCGTCTGCTTCATAATTTCTTGCAACTTCTGATCAATCTCTGCACTGTGGAAGGAATGATAACATTTAAAGTCAAAACAACGCTATTGCACATATTAATAATAATAGCATTTGCTAAATTCCATCACCTTCTGAACAACGACAACAAAATATCAGGAAGACATGCCGATCCACATCTTTCAAAACAATATACTTTGGGGTTCAATTTTATCACATTAAAAACAACATGCTCGTGACAAGAAATTCTGTCCGCTTACTTTTCCAGACTCTTCTGAAGGCCGTATGGAGGCGTGGGGAGGGTGAGCATGTTTCTCCGGCGGCTTGGGTTGTGCTGCGGAGAGCTTTCTGATGAGGACGAGCGGCTGACTACTTCGTTGGCCAGGGGCAGCTGAAGTGCTGAGAGGTGGAGAAGACAAACATTTAGGCAACAATATCCAAAGTTGACTGCGGACTGAATTACATTAATGCAAAACAAACAATACTCAGGATTGCAACACACTGTGGGCTTCATTGACAGACTACAGATTAGATGTATGCATCAGCAAAGAGGTCCCTATCATTCAGACTTTTCAATGAAGAGCGAACAGATCCTGCGCTTTGTTATTGTTTCCCTTGATCTGGGGTCGACCTACATCATCACACAGACTGTGTCTGGTTTCATTTAAGGAGCGTGGGGATTGAAAACACCACACAGGCCTTTAAAAAAAAGTAAATGCTCAACCAGTTTCGGTGCCATATTTTCTTGATGTGCTTTAAAAGTTGCAGGCTACTAGCAAATGGGATAAAGCTGTAGCTCAAAACTCTCGGCCCACAAATTGTGAGGATTGTCTTTATTGCTTTGTTTTATTTTGATATCATTTGTAAACTTAGAATGACTCCGGCTTCTTGGAAATATCTTCTTTTTTAACAAGAGAAGGTCCCCCCCCCTAAAGCATGGTGAAGAGTAAATATATCCCATCTGATTTAACACACAATTTTAGTCCCTTTCTTCGCTACTTTTATGCTGGGGGGTTCCTGGCTGTGCTCCATTAGGTCACCTGTGGGTGTCTCAGCCTGTGAGGAGGGAAATCCTGTTAGAGAAGGTGTTAGTTTGGGGAGGGAGGAACAGTTCCAGGCAACAGGTTTCCATAGTTGCCCAGCTCCAGTTGGACTGACGACATGACACGACGTGCAAACCGAGCAAAGAAAGACATGTATGCTGATGTAAAGTTTCAGGCACTGCTCCTGCACGCAAAGTGCTGCATTGAGGAAAAGATTTTGGTGGGGGATGCCAGGAGGTGAATGATAAACATCATCCTGATGTGAAAGAGGAAGATTTGGCCACAAGTGCACAGAATAGACAGAGGCAGAAGTCTGACTCAAATATGAGGGCAAGCCTTCAGTTGCCACAAACGACAGAAGGAAATACAAGCCAGGGTGTTCATAGCACTCCTGCAGACGGACCAGTGGGGATGCTGGATTAGAGACTGTGTCAAACATTATTACCCAAAACATGTGTCATGCACAAAAGCCACATGCACCGTGATTTTCTGCCTCCAGCAAAAAACAAAGGTTAATAAACTGACACGCGCCATCCACATAGACTCGCACCACACACCAATGCCGACCTGCCACTGGCACCAACACAGAGAAAGAGCAAGGAGGGAAGATGGACAGCAGTGGGAGGGAGGTTTAAGAGTGCAAAAGTTCAATGACGAAGTGGTGGGCACTCCAGGGTCATGTGTAAGCTACAGGGGTTTGGTACTCTCCTACAGTATGAGATGCTCATGAGTGTGTGGCTGTGACACTTTACTGTTGCTCTATCTTTGCTGAAATATGTGATGAGTGAGGAGGCTCGTCTCCTTAGGTTTTCTCATCTGTAACACGTTTCAAGCTTCACCTCAATTCCAGTGAATTGAAAGGGGAGAGAGTGTGAGGAGAGCGGAGGTGCAGTGGCAGAGAAAGCGATGGATTGAATGATACCTGCACGCTGGGAGGGGGCTGGAGCGGGACTGAGCTGGATCACGATGACTAGACGGAGGAAAGAAAATATACACACGCACACACATTACTGCACTGAACTAGCTGTCATCCACCCATTCACACACTCGCACAGGCATAACGGGGACCAGAGACAATGGCATCCTCTCACAAAAATACACAAATACAAATGAAAGCACCATAACATTCGGAATTCAAAACCAAACCAACACGTATTAGGCTCCACAGTTGAAAAGGTTCTACTTGAACAGAAAGTACTGAACTTGTCTTCCGATAATCAAAACAAATTTTCTTTTGCAATGAATATTGGCAGATGGAAAAGTCGCCCTGAGAAGTTAAGAGGCCAATTTCTCAGCCACATTTTATAATATAAAATCGCATTTTCAAAAAAAACAAAAAAAAAAGACTCCCCCCCATTTGTGAGAGCCAAACATTCATCAAACCACATTGTAGGGAATCTCCTTTTTATGTTCATTTTTCTACTTCTAACTTTAACACAAACACATTATATTACAATTGGAAAATGACTGTTTTGTTGGTGGCTTTCTAGGCACCAGGAAACACCAAGCAAAAAAAGATAACACGTCCATATGGAGAAGGAATATGTTCTCCAGTCTATGATGGTCAAAGTTTGCTTGAAGTGTCAGAGTTATAAGTGCAGTATGTGATTCCTGTGACTTCTATGATCGATAAGCAGCAGTCATTTCCCCCTTAATAACTATGTTGTTTGAAGACAAGCTTTACACATACGCCCATTCGTAATGACTTCTAATTGTTGTTTCTTACTTTAAAACAATAAGTGATCTTAGGTTAAACCGTATATTCCATAAAGATGTTGGAGAGGAAACACAACGCTACATGTAAAGGTGAGCTCTATATCCAACACCACCAAATAGGACTGGAAATTAAGTATAAAAAACTTGGATATTTATGAAAAACGCATGCATTTATGATCATCTCGTTCAAATATTTATCGAGTCTAAAACGTCATGGATTCTCCCCACCCCGCACCCACCCACCCACCCACGGATACATAACAACTCAGTCCCCCACACATTATTGCAGCCACCAAACATTATTAGCGAATGTATACAGATGGCCAATATGTGTTGTAACGCCAAGCACGAAGTGGCGCTACATTTGTTAGCTTTCTAACATCGACTAGCTCGCCCAGGGTCATGCAGATTGGCGGTAAAAGCAACTTTGCCGAGAGAGTCACGGGCTCCAAAACACATTTCACCGTGGTTAAAACCACTCGATGCGATGCGAGTATGAAGCCCAGCATCCACGGTGTACGACACGTCCCTATTTTCAGACGTGAACCGGGCCTGCCAGTCGCTATCAGGCCTAGCATGTTTGACAGGACCGACTTCCAACAGATTTCACCCCGTGACAGCAAGCTTTGAGCGTCGTGACAGCTGTTCGTACATTGCGATGTCGTTTCACTCGGCGTGTGCGCTGTGATAAATAACGAACAAGGCGGTTAATGAGGAGGCACGGTCAACCGGAGGAGTCGTTGTTTGTTTATGTAGCTCGCCTGCTAGCATGTAGCGGCTAGGTAACACCTCCCCCCGCAGCTCGTCCCAGAGATTCCTGGCAGTAGAGCCGCCGGTCACCCAGATGGACACTCACTTGGCCTCGGACGAGAGCGCCGGGGACTGTCGATGTCGATGTTGAGGTCGATCCTCCGGCGAGCTTCTTCATTCTCCTGCTTCAACTTCTCCTCGATTCGCGACAGCCTCTGCTCCAACGACGACATCTTGAAAAATTGAGCCGCATGAAGCTCCCAGCAGAGCTCAGCTCGCGACTCCCTCTCTGGCGGCCCTCATGACACACCTCCGCCGCTCAACACCACGTTTGCTCCTTCACACACACGCTGCTGGGCTTCTGTTTGTTTCAGAAATGTTTGTCAGTGCACGCGGGGGGATCTGCAAATAGTCAGTGGTTTGCACGCGTTTTTGATATCCACGATTATATGTCATGTTTATATGGAATCTGATATAGAACTCATCAGATGAGACCATGCAGATGAGACTGAGCCGCTGAGATGAGTGGACTGGAAAGAATAGAAACAATCTAGAGTTTGATCAGTGGCTAGTCACAAGTTCATCGAGGTTTCTCAACTTGGACACAACAAAGCTGAATCCTTTACACAGTCAGCAATTTAATGACATGTACAAATACATAACGTATTTTGTTATGTATTTTAGTTTTTGTCTTGTGAACTTTGATTTAAAAAAAGAGTGCATAGGTCTGTCAAAACTTACATATCACATGAGAAGGTAGTATCTGTCACATGACTGATTTAGGACACATTTTATTGTAGAATTTTGGTGTATTTATGCCACATCATGACAAATATATCAATTGGCCTTATTATTGCTAACACCAACATCACTCTTTCCATTTCAACTACTCATTTGAACTTGTTAACAAATAAAAGTTATCTATTTTCTCATGTTGACAAGGATTAATGGAGGTGAAGCAGCAGTCTGGGATATCAGCCGTTTTAACTGCTCCTGACTCTCAGGCAGGGAGGTAAGAAAAACAAAAAACATATGTTCTGTTGTCACCTTCTTGAACACTGAGCTCAGTTTTATTATCGACCACCTTCTACAGCAGTGATAATGTTGAGAATTATGTATATTATGTGTCAGAATTGCACTGCAATTATTATTACTCAGTCGACAAATACTACTACTAATAATAATCATCATCATAGTAAGTCACAGCCCATGACTCCACCAAACCACTCAACAAAAGTGTGATTTTGATCTTATTGCCCTACTAGTATCTATATACCGTGATACTTGATATAGTATATTGAGTGCAATGTGCTAACTTGGACAGCAGATGGCAGTCACGTTCAGTCAATAGATGAGAATGAAAACGTTGGCTCACCTACATTTAGTGATATTAGGCACATGGAAGTTGATGTATGCGAAAAGTGTAAATTATTGCCAGATTTTTTTTTTTTGACTGGAGCCAGTCACATGACCGGTGGTAATGGAAATTCATAGGGAACGAACTTTCGTTCAACGGATCAGGTTAAAAAAAACAAAACTAAACAATAACTAGTTCCTTAATGCAAAAGGATCACTTTCAAAATTAAAATCTGTTTATCATTGTTGCACAACCACAACTGTATTGAAAACGCAATCTGAAAAAAAAGCGAAACTTCAAAAAGGCCAGTCTGTGTATGAAAGTGTGATCTACCTATATACATGTTGCAATAAATTGGTATATATATAATGAGCCAATGTGACCAGAGAATTTTTTTTTTAAATAAAATAAAATAAATACATAAGTGGGACAAATAAAGGACATTTAAATATGTCCGTTGGGGGGGGCTGCCATACAAGCTGTTTCCTGGTATGTTTGCATCAAGTGCCAAACACCAAAACACAGGGTTCCCTCAAGAATTTCTTTATAAAATAAGTCTTTCACCTCACAAGGCTTCATCAAGTCGTACACAAGTTCAGTAAAATCCACACCATAGTACAATAACCTCACAACAAACGTTTGCTCCTAGAAAAACAAAACAAAATGAGTGACCTTTTCAATTTGATTTCTGCTTATATCCAAGTATTGCCCATCAACATGAATCTGGCCCTACAGCGACGACGGACCGAAGGCTACAAAGTGACTCTCCTGCTGCACGGAGTCCCCATCAGGTGAGACGACACCTACCGACAATCTTGTCCAGATGATCCCAAACTGCAAGTGGTGAGTCCCTTCATGCCGAAATTCACTTGAGGTGAAGTTTTTCTTCAAAATCTGCATGCTACATTTGTTTCTCACGCGTAGATAAAACGAATAATTAATCAAATATCTAATTCTATTATTTAACCATCATTTTGTGCCAAACAAAAAACTGGATCAGTTCAGTCAACTGCGAACTGTGCAGACAATTTATAAAAATGTCTTTCTTTCCGTTAAAATACACAGTGTTGGGAAATTAATCAAAAACAAAGCAGTAGAAAATAAGATAAATGAATCAATGTTTTGTCACACTGATATAAAGCAGTGGTCACTGTCCCCAAATGAACGGACTTATTCTAATTTGAGTGCAGAAAATAAAATCATTGTGCAGTGTGTTGTTTTAAAACCAAACAAAGAAACACTTCAGAGAGCTGACCATCTGTTCTGTCGCTGGAATGGTCGAAACATTGATCTTAAAAACCAAACATAAGGCATGGTACATGAGGCATCACCCTCTTTCTCTGCTGCCCTGCTCCACTGGAGGCGTCGCTGACTTTGGACAGGCGTGTTGGGTGGTGAGCGGAGTGGAATTAAAAGGTCCTTCAAACCGTCCAGAAGACACAACAATGGCTGCCTTCAGTGTCTCCACTTTCGTTCACAGTGTAATAAATCCTAAGCATTTCGACAAACAGTCCACAGTCCACAAGCCTTCAGCAGCAAACCTTCTCAGTGGTCTGTCAGCAAACGGGCACACTAGCACAGGTCAGAGACATAGTCAAAGTCTCTGAAACTGTCCTGGTCTTTACGAGTGAGAACGCGGGGTTCTCGTGGAGGCGTGAGTGTGGGAGGCTCCGTCGTGAACTCCTCATCAAAGTTACTGACATCTTCCTTGCCACGAATGGTCGGGATGAACGGCGGCGGCACCTTTCTTTGCAGCAGCGCCTCCCAGTCCATGCTCTGAATACACAGACAAAAACGCTTATTTCCTCTCGTGTCAAGCATTTTCATAAAGCGACAAGCGACAATGCTCACCCTGAAAAATGGCTGCTTCTTCACCTCCTCAGCATCTTTCTCACCCGAGCCTAGACGTCTCTCTGGGTTCCTTCGTAGCAGCTGCTCAAGCAGACACACAGAAATCAAACGTCAAAAACAGAATATTGTGGCTATTTTTATACTCCAGAACCTCCCTGTCGTGCCTTCATTTAGAGGGTTTGGAGGGTTTTCCTTCTTCAGTTAAAATGCGCTTAGGATACCATTATATTGTGTCTTGAAACTCAAGTTTCGGTGTTCTGACATTCACAATTATTCAATGAGAAAAGTGATTCATAGCTTGCACACGTGCTGCTTTTCTCAGCAGCACTCTGGATGATTCAGCCAGACAGACAGCGTGTGTGTGTGTGTGTTTTCTTACTCGTCTCATGATGCCAATGGCCTCAGTGGAGAGGAAACGTGGGTAGCGGACTTCATCATTCACAATGCTGTCGAACACCTCCTCTTCATCGTCACCAGGGAACGGAGACTGCACATGCGCAGAAACATAAACACTCAAACTGTCAAGAGTATTTTTAACAGCAACGTGACGCAAAGAAAAAAAGACAGCCTAAATAAAGAGGAATGAAAACGATGCAGGGCCGCTCAAATCCACCAAAACTGGCACCTGAGACTGACTCAGCAGCACGTCAGTGTCACAAGTGTGTGTGTCACGCTCTCACCTCTCCCACCAGCATCTCATAGATGAGGACTCCCAGTCCCCACCAGTCCACGGCCCTGGTGTAGGATGCATCTGTCAGCACTTCCGGGGCCAAGAACTCCGGCGTGCCACAGAATGTGCTGGTTCTGTCCCCATAGCCCATCCCTAGTAGCAAAGGGTGGACATCTATCATCTCCGCTGGCAGTGACCTCCCATGACCACAGAAACCTACCTTCTTTACACAGGCCAAAGTCAGCAATTTTCACATAACCATCCGTGTCTAGCAGCAGGTTGTCCAGCTTGAGGTCTCTGAAAATTTTAGGACGGCGTATTAAACATTTTCATGTAACAATATGCGACTCTCACTCTTCACAAGCACCATTTCTGCACCTCTAACTTGGACTTTTAGCAGAGTATTTCATTTACATTTTTAAGCTTAGCAGTGACTAGGAAGGATGACATTGGAAACCAGTGTGTCAGTGAAGATCAAGACAGGTTAGGGTGAAGAAGGCCGACTTTTCCATGCTGAAAACACTGAATTAAAATGTGGGGATTTGTTGGACACAATGAGGAGAAAGAGGTCTCACCTGTACACAATCTTGTGGTCGTGGAGGAATTGAAGACCCAGAACTACGCAGGCAGAATAGAAGCTGGAGTCAAAAAAAAAAAAAAAAAATCATGATAAACCACAACACTCATACATGACACTTTTCATTCTCAGAGCTCCCCTTAAAACTTATTTCAAGTAGATAGTGCACTATTGATTCGTTCCTGCTGATTTGACTGCACGCTCAAACTATTAGCAAAACATTATATTCACTAATATGCATTTTCATTTTAATATCATTTTCAATTCTACTCAAGACAAAAACCTTACTGTCTTCACTGAAAAATCACTCAGACTGAGTATGTTCTTGACATTTCAATGTGCTCATGCCAACTCTTCAAATGCATTACTTGTATTAATTATTAAACAGCCTTTATGAACACTCTATCATCTTGAGTTTTAAATGCCAAGTAGGTAAGGACCTGCAGATGAAATAGCTTGTGCATGAAAACAATTCAGCCCAGTAGATTTAGGAAAAGACACACTTGAAATCACAGTGAAGGTTTCCTATGGCCTTGAATGGCCAAAAAAGTTGTCTTACACAGCTCGGGGCTCGGTGAAGACGTCGGTGTGGATGTGCATCATCAGGTCTCCTCCTGCTGTGTACTCCATCACAAAGCACACATGTTCAGGTGTCTGGAAGCACGCAAACAAGTTGACCAGGAACGGGTGGTGCGACAGGTTGACGATCTCAAAAATGCGCTTCTCACACATGAGGCTGTAAATGAGGAGAAAAGGAATAAGAGGACAATGAATAAAAAAATGTAAGGACTGAGAAGGTTTATGTGTTTGACTTCAGAAGAGCGAGAGAATATGGGGCACCCTTGACTTTAACTTGCATAGTCAACATCCACCAACAATTGTGAATTGTTTGGCATGAAAATACGTTCAGGTACGGATGGGCGATTAATCCATTTCAATTAATAATGGTACACACTTGCGCCTCTCCTCCTCTACCACCCTCTTCTGAAGCTGACTGACGCAAAGTTGCGCCAGTCTAAAACGCCCCTTTATTCCAAGATAATGAATGTGTATTTCAATTCTCTGATACATTAGAGGCATTGCAAACGTTACTTGACATGCTGTAGTTTGATATTATAAATCCACAAACCTTTCCACCTCATCCCGAGCTACGATATCTCCTTTCTTTAAGGCTTTGATGGCATACATCACTCCAGACTTCTTGTATTCAGATAACAAAACCTGGCGACAAACAAAAAAAGGTCTTACTCATATTCGTAACAAGAACCAGCTGCTGAGTGTGGGATTAATAAAAGTAACAATTTTATTAAAAAAAAAAAACCTTAGCACCAAGTTTAGTTCATGACTAAAAATGTATTTTTGTAGGATCTGCTCAATTAAAATAACTGTTAAAAAGAAAAGACAATTTTAGCAGGGACAATTTATAATTCATGGAGATCACTTCACCTTTCCAAAATGTCCTCTTCCCAACACAGCAATAAGCCTGAAGTCCTGGAGAGACAGAGGACCTTTCCTCTGCCTGCTGGAGACACAAAAATAGAATTATCGACAACAGTTTCATCATATAGGGGCTTGGTTTCGCAGCCACATCCCAGAGATGATCGCAGACCACTCTGTCTACATGGCATCTGTTGAATATGTTTGAACCACATCAACAAACTGCATGCTGAATATGTCACACATAAATGAGCTTCACTTCTCTGCACGTGTTTCTGTACCTGCTGACAGATGGGGGTCGGACTGGACAGTCGGGGGTGGAGTCTGGGGAGGGGGAGGGTTCAATGGCTGGCAGACGTTCCTGATGTGACACAGATGGCAGGAGAGAGACAACAGGAAAAGACAGAAACAAATAAGCGGATACACGACAAGACATGAATGACCTTATGAGAACATGCCTGACCTTTTCACAATACACTTTGGAACAGTAAATAAAGACCCACAACACAGAGTCAATATGTCTGCTGTCTAATGCGGAGCATACAAGCCACTGAACAAAAAGGGCAAGACAACTTTTAAGAATGGAAAAACAAACAAAAATAAATACATCAGCATTATAATTTGTGTTTAGTCCCAAATGATCTGGAAGTATTATTTTGCAGAGATACACATTTCTATAAAAGAAATGATGGACTTTCTTTTTGACATACTTGTTTTTTATTAAGAATACGTGGAATTTCTAGACTACTTCAGCTGCTGTTCTGTTGTGAGAGATGTTATATATTAAGGCTGCTTGATATCTTATGCTACTTTACACTCACAACAAAACATATATCAAATATAGCAAATTCAATGAGCAATAATGAAGATCAGCTTTGGCCTCTGCCACTCCTTGTTTGAGCGCAGAACATGATATTGTAATGATCTCTCATCAGAATGGATACAATGGCTTGACAAATGTGGCTCATAGATTCCAGCTCACACACCTCCCCCATCTCCTGGTCTCCCTCTCTCTCTGTCTGTCTCACCGGAGTGTGACTCTCCAAGTCTCGTTTGTAATCGCCCCTTATCGGAGAGTCGCTGTCCAGACTTAACTTCTCCATTGAGATCTCCCTGAAAACGTCCACAGTGACACACATACACAGACGAACAACCGACACGTGAGGCAGACAGACAATCGAATCACAACACAAACACAGTAGGAGGTTAGACGCAGGGCATCAGGTCCTTGATTCTTAAGGGAAAACTGCACGGCAAAATGTTGCCTGTTGTACGCGCATGTTCGCGCGCTGCCTCTCAAGGAAGACTCACCCAGAGTTGAGTGTAAGGCTCTGTGCATTAGGGCTGTACGTTCCCGAGTTGTTGACAGTAGGGATGGCATTTCGCAGAAGCCTCACCCACGTGCCTATATCTACGTTCATCTGACGGGCTCGGAGGAAGGCCTTTCCTGGAGAGACGGAGGATCACGTCAACAGACCTGGCTAGTTTGGACATCTGTTATGATGATCTCTTTTGTTCAGTGGTGCGTTTCAGTGTGATGAAGCCCCCCGCCTCTCACTCAGTATCAGTACCTGGGGTAGCCCCCAGACCCCATGCCATAGGGGAATGCAGTAGCCACAAAAAAAGATATCTAGCTACAACCTCCAGAGGGCGCTGTTGGACGTCTTTGATAGTTTGACAGGCATCGTTCATAAAACAAAACCCAATGGTTCTAATGTTCAGGGTTCATTGTTTGACATATGGAAGGTGGGGGTTTCAATAAGGATTTATGAGGAAGTCATATACCTTGAGAATACTTCAGGGAAATACGCGTAAGTTGTCACGTAAGTCAATCTCCTCCACCTATCTTGATCTTCCTCCCTGGTTGTGCATGTCTTTTTCTAGTCCTCTTGAATTTCATTGGTTGACTTCCTCTTCCCAAACATAAGGTATTTCAGGTACTACAGAGACTGGTATGCTAGTAACAGTATGAGTGCTACTGCATATCTTGCATTGTCTTTAATACCATTTTTTGTGTGAAAACCGTGACTAGGTTTACTAGGGTTTGGTTTTTTTTTTTCCAAAACACTTAATAAAACTGCTGTTAAAAAGGAAGATTTGTGGGACACACGTTCTAAGCTGGGGCTCATTGTTATTCCCAGACTCACCTTGCTGCTTAGAAAACACCTTTTTCTGTCTCTGCAGGCGCGGGACTCGCTCGATCACCGGATTGAAGAATGTGACCTGGAGCAGCAACAAAGAAGTATTAACATAAGATAAAAGAACATGTCTCAAATAATGGATTTTCTCAAAGTCAACTTTATTTAAGTTATCCAATGTTCCTCTCAAATCAATGAGGAGTTTTATTTTATACAAAAAGGCACACATTCAGTGAAAAAACTCCACAGATCATGTGACATGTGAAGAAGAGCTAATCCTATCTGGGACAAACGGATATCTGTAAGGATCTCAGCTCGGATCTCTCCGTCTGTCTTGGGGCCAATTTCTCACAGTTTATTTGGGTCAATATTTTGACTACATTTCTCAATAATAGAAATTAAATACAGTATATTAAAGTGGAGCTCTGACTGTATGTGCGTCAGGTCAAAACTGTAATTTCAAGAGCCAGTGAGACTCCCCTCCATAGACTTCATGGTGAAAGAAGTGATGCAACTTGACCTGAGTCAGGGGGATGTGCTGTGGAGTAAACATAACTGGCGGGTACCTCGGCCAGCATCAAGCCCTGAGGCTCCAGCTCCAGCTGAACTCTGTGTTTCTGATTGTCCAGAAACTCCTCCAGCTTCAGGTACTTCAGAGCACAGAGTGAGCGAAAGTCCTTCCAGTACACGGCAATCTCCATCTCCCTCGACTGCAATTAACAGCAAAGTAAGTTTTCCACTTGCAGATATCAACATTTCAGGGCATGATCTACTGACTCTCTCCAGCTCCACAGTGAAGGTCTGGTCCCAGGCCTGTTCTCCCACCGTCTTCCATGCTGTTTGACCCACCACCGTGTTGTCCAGCTTCAGCACAGCGCTCACCTCAGCTGCACACACAACACACACACACCCACTTAATCCCCTGAAGGTGACATTTCTACACAGTGCTAGTAATAGAAAAATGCAGGGTAAGCCATTAAAAAAATACAAACAGGCAGCGATCAACAAGCGTGAGTAATTCCTTTGGGAAGCTGTCGAAAGAGCACAATTGAACAATGGCTTTGGTGATTTGCCAACTCAGGATTTGAAAGTAATTTGGTTAAATCGGCAGATATTGCTGCGCTGTTAGCTAATGTAATGGCTTCCTGTCACTCCACTGAGAGGAAATAAATGACACCATTTACTCAATTGAAGCACATTTGCTTTGGGATTAAACAGAACTTCTTGTAATGACATTGCATTGAACTCACAGGACAATTCCTCGATCTTGCTCGGGGTTTTCCCGCTGACGGAGCCACTGCGGCCGTACAGGCCTTTGCTGCCCCTCATGAAGGACTTGGTGTCTCCTGGGCTGTAGCAGGGCAGCATCACGGCGGTCCCTTTGTTTCGTCCAGGGACCATCTCCAACAAACCCACGCAGCCCAGCAGCTGGACCTGTAAGGTACCTGAGGAATGAAGAGGCCACACACACATGCAAATTCAATGACTGAGCTTACATGGTGACAAGTTCATCTCTTTAAAGACTGTTTTACAAACAAAACTGTCCTAAATAATACAATTGAACATTCAAATAGTTTTGGCTTGTTTAACCGATTTCTAAATTGTGCCACCCATGGACTACATGAGGACTTTGGCAGCCGCTGTTAGCTAACCCTTGCTAACCCTAACAACAATCGTGTCAAAATCTAAATACAGTAATGTGATTTGATAACTTTATTTGGAACAAAGGTTGGTATTTTCATTTTTTTTTTGAAAGTGTATCTAACAGTACTGTAACAAATTATTGATACATATTTTTTCCCTTTAAAGAAAAGAAGAAACAACATTTCATTGTGTCAACACAATGAAATGTTTGTATGTTTCCCACAGCTTTGGGTTACTAAATCATATATACTATGGCTGAACAATTTGGGGGAAAAAAATAATTTATTTTGACAAAACTGTGATTACAATTTAGCATGCAATTTTTGGGGGGAGAAATTTTTAACATGATCTCTAAACACAATGAATAAATCACTTGGTAGTATGACCAACATATAAACACTTGAATTGAGGCCCAATAGTTTCATCAGTACAACATTTATACTGCGTATATAAAGAGCTCCAATGAAAAAGAGTACTGCCGCCCCTCAACAAGGGTCCCAGGTGAATGAATAACCCCCCTGCTGTGCATTTTCGTGAACGTACCAGTGAGGGGCGAGGGCTTGTTGAGTGTGCTGTACTGGTTGTGCATGTAGGGAGCACCGTGGCGCGAACTAAAGGCAGGTGAGGAGGACAGGACCATCTCCTCTTTGATAACGTTAGCTTTAGGATGGTCCTCCGGTAGTTCGGCCAGACGCTGGTCCAGAGAGTCCCTAAGAAGATCCAAACGCTGCGAGGCCTCACTCAAGCGAGACTGCGCCTGCAGAAGAGTGACACGAGCAACACATTGACCTCACTCCTTAGCCGGCGGTGTGTTTTGGCGCCTGTGTAGTAGGTTACCTCAGACAGGGCTTTCTTGTCCTGGACTTTGCTAGCTCCGAGTAGTCTGAGGACATTTTTGGCTCCCTCGGCAACTGCATGTTCCACTCGATAGTGATGCCGGAGCTCCTCGATACGCAGCTCCACCCCACACAGGTCCTGGTTTCCTGTGGTGAAGATGAAGCCAACAGTCAGTCAACTGATGGTGGTCCTCACTACACATAAACAGATGTGTTATGGAACTTGTAATTCGTGAGGCTAGCGAAGGCACTTGTTGTTCACATCCATATGGTCACACTGCGTTGTGGTTCCATAGAATTCTTTTTTAATCGAGTTAACTTTTACAGTTTTTAGCTGGCACATTGGCAGTAGAAGCAGCTAGAAGCCATGGAATGAAAACTGATCCCATTCAAAGGCTTCCTAAATCCACACGCCACCAAAATCCACTCACTTCAAAGTAGCCTTTTCCTAAGGATTCACATCATTTTGTGAAATTCATTTGCAACTTCGCAAACAAACCAAAACCAGTGAAAATGTACTGTACATTGTAATTTCCAGATTATTGAGCACACCTGAATATAAGATGAACGCACCAAATTGAAGTAGAAACCAACAAATAATAACAATAATACATACAACACAACATATTTATAAAGCACCTTTTAGAAACCAAGGGTCACAAGATGCTTAACATAACAGGATTCAAATCAATCCAGAACACAAAACAATCAGGCATATTAAACAGACAGACAAAAAGTGAGGAACGGAGATGACACCTAAACATAAATATTCCCATTGGCAAATCCAGCGCACAGACAGCATTACATAAAAGCCAGTCAGTAAAAACATGTTTTTAAAAGAGATTCGAAAGAAGGTGCAGACTCAACCAGTCTTATTACCAACTTGCAGAGTGTTCCAAAGTCGAGAGCTCTGTTCCCCTTCGATTTCAGCCTAGACTATGGAGAGACAACAAGGGATCTGCTCATCTGGCACAAAAGTGCTCAGCACAACTAGGATGTAGCTGGGAGCCAGACCATGGCAAGCTTTAAAAGTTATTAGTAAAAAAAAAAATCTAGAACGCACTGGAAGTCAGTGTAGAGAGGCTAAAACTTGGGTAATGTGATGTCTGCTCAGACCAGTTAAAAAATAGATTTTGTACATACATAAACAACGTTTGTCTACACACCACAGGAGCAGCAGTGCAGTCAAGGGGAGTGATCTCCTTAAAAATGTGCGTGGATACTCAACATCCCTCTTGAATTATTTTTTTAAACAGGGTCCACCATCGGGAGTGATGATGAAGAAAAACTTGATGTCCTGAATGCGCTTCATGCTGTCAATATAATTGGAATTATTAGAATGCACTGGTCCCTGACACCCCCCCCCCCCTGTTCCTGAGGTCCATGCAGCAGCTGCGACTGGCTGTGGAGGCGGAGCTCCAGGTACAGTGGATGAGTGATGTCAAGTGTCAGCCAGGAATACACACGGAAAATATACTGTGACTTCCTTGGTCAGATGTGATACGGCTCAATATCTTGGCAGCAGGGAAATAATTCAAATGTGAAAATCCCATCTTATCTAAACAGCCATCAAAAAGGAAGGTCATTTATTATTAATAATTCCACAGAAGAGAAAATAATAAGCCTTGAAACGCGCCAACTCAACGCGCTTCCATCTCTGCTCTCAGCCCAAAAGAGACGTGTAGCTCCATTTACATGGGGTCAGCCTGAGAGGAAGCTCAGTTAAGCACCATTACGGCTGAGTGGTTTGCTTAATGGGACGGCAGTAGTTTCCCCACTGAGGAGCAGAGATATGGGAAGAGAATGGACGGTAAAAGATGAGGAGAGTGGCAATCAAACAAAAGGCAGAGACGCCTTTCTCAGACTTTTAAATGTCGAATCAGGGCTGGAAAAGGGAGACGCCGATGATGTGAATGACATGAGCGACATTAGAGAGGAAGCCTGCAGGGGAGCTGCATAGGGGCTCTTTTATCCTAATAAGGTGATGTGCCTGAAGCCCAGACCCTTCTAGATGACCCCTCAGGCGGGTGTGGTGCCTGGAGACTGTCTGTGTACAAAACACACACAATCCACTGAGTGTGGGTAAAACAGCAGTGGAATAAGAAGAGTAAGGCATTGTTGACAAGGACAGTGGAGATCCATGTGAGCGGACCCCGTGTAAACAGCTCCTTCACATCAGAGGTCTTAGTCACGCAGACTTAAATTAGAGTGGGAAATGATCACAGAGGAGACGTTTCAATGAGATACAGACTCATGAATTATAGAGTAGCAGCGTACAATAGGAACAAAGACAAGAACATAGCATTCAAATAAAGTAATACAGTTGTGCAAATAAAGTAAGAAATTAAAGTTGAAACTACTTATGGAATTAAATATTTGCCATTAGAAGCAGACTACATTAAGATGGAATACATGTGTGTGAATGAGAGGGAGCCGAGTGGACAGGTGAAGTTACAGGATGCAGAGATAAAGAAGGTGGAGGATTTTAAGTTCTTAGGCTCAACTGTCCAGGGAGAAGGAGAGTGTGAGAAAGAGGTGAAGAAGCGGGTGCAGGCAGGATGGAATCATTGGAGAAAAGTGTCAAGTGTAATGTGTGACAAAAGGGTGTCGGCAAGGATGAAAGGGAAAGTGTATTAAAGGGTGGTGAGGCCAGCAATGTTGTATGGTTTGGAAACAGTGGCACTGAGGAAAAGACAGGAGGCAGAGCTGGAGGTAGCAGAGATGAAGATGCTGAGGTCCTCTCTGGGAGTGAGCAGGATGGATAGGATCAGGAAGCAGTAGATCAGAGGGGCAGCACATGTCAGGTGTTTAGGAGACAAAGTCAGAGAGGCTAGATGGAGATGGTTTGGACATGTACAGAGGAGAGAGAGCCAGTACATTGGTAGGAAGATGTTGAGGTTGGAACTGCCTGGCAGAAGGTGGAGAGGAAGGCCAAAGAGGAGGTTTATGGAGGTGGTGAAGGAGGACATGAGGTTTGTAGGTTTGAGAGAAGAGGAAGCAGAGGACAGGGTGAGATGGAGGAGGATGATCCGCTGTGGCCACCCCTGAAGGGAGAAGCCGGAAGGAAACAGAAAAGAAGAAGAAGCAGACTACATACACAGCTCTATTTTCAAATAAAAATCGGACTTTTTAAAAATACAGATAAAATTCTTCCAAGTTTGGACGCTTCAAAAACCTACATTAATAGATAAATATAGCAGTTTTTGACATGGCTCTAATGAGCGCCATTAATTTCTGCATTGATATCCAATTTCTATGTGGCTATTGTTTTCACGTATAAATAGGGGGCGCTGAGCATTAAAACGGCATTACTGCCATCAACACTAACAAAGCACCATTAATCGGCTTGTTTTCAGAGAGTGAGAGACCGTAATGGTCACAGCACTCACACTAGCCGTTCACCTGCCTTAAAAGATATTGATTTCCAACAGTGTGCGTGTGAGTGTATGTGAAAACAGGAGCACACACATGAAACACCGAGAATTACATAATAAGACTTATTAAGTTTCATTGCAGTATAAATCGACATTTTTCAAGTCTACATTTGAGCAGGGGAGAGCTGGACTTCTTTGCCGTGTGTCCAAAACATTTCACGAAAAAGCCCGTTTCATCTTTTCCCTCACATGAACAAAGGGCAAAAGATGAAAAAAATGGTAAGCCGGCTTTTCATCCATCACAGCGGCGGTGCGGCCTTCTGATCCTGCTGCTGCCTAAAAGCATCCCGTCATCAGCAGCTGGTTCGCAAACTCCAACACAGACGGCGCACAAGAGGCGGTCCAAATATGAGCATGTATATTCCAGTATTTTTAACCAACGCTGCAACATTGCTTGATGAATCAGATGGTAAGGTCCACCTACCCTGCGTGTCGTCATTGTGCTCTGTAGCCTGCACAGCTTTGCGGATTTGCATGCGGATGATGTCAATTTTGGTCTTACTGTCCTGCAGCATCTGCTGGGCAGTCTGAAGCATCTTCTTGTCCTAAAAACAGAGAAGCTTTTGATAAGGCAACTCCAAATGAATGGACCTACTGTGGATGTTCAAGTTCAAGACATATTTTGCCACTTTGCATCTCTTTTAATTTATTTATTTTACAGTGAATGAAGAGGGAAACTACTTGAGAAAAATCATTAGTATAAGAGAAGATTAGAATTTAAAATGAAAAAATGCAATAAAAATGGTGAGATGTGTATAACAACAACAACAATAACATTTAAATTATAGGGTTCGAGGTTGTTTTATGGTAATGTTATTTTGCAAGTATAACTGTAATCTTAAATATGAAAAAAAAATGTTTTTGATAAATTATAAAAATCCTTAACAATCTAATTATTTTATTTAATAACAGGATTTTGTTTGGTGGTGCTTCTCGCCCACCAAAAAAATAAAAAAATAAATAATAATTCATGGAACAAAACACAGATAGAAAAACAAGGAAGCAGATGGGAAAGCTTCGAATTTGACTGAATTGGTGTCAAGTAAACTTCTATACAATCAGCAGTCTGTACACAAATTTGGTCGTAATGCGCAACTTGAGTTCCACGCGCAACAGTCATTGTGACGTTTCTTTCTCAATGCCGTTAAAAACACCACAAAACCCACCATGATCTTGTCCACCCCCATGATGCATTGCGTGGTATCAGCTTGTTTAGATGTTCCCACTTTGATTTAATGTGTTTGAAGGTGTGGCGGCTCTCATTCAAGCAAAAGCGGCGCACCACAATGGTTTACATGAAAAAGCAAAACAACTTAATAATAATACATGTCGCTGCTAAATAAGTTCACTTTTTCATACATGTATGTCGATGTACATTAGAAAGAATTTTGTTAGTAACTGGAAAATATGGACAAAAGCAGTTCTACAGCCATGAATTGGAAATAAACCCAGCTAAAGCAGTACATAACTTCTCCTATGAAAGTGTTAATGCAAAACCAACCAGCGTGATCTCTTGTGGTGGCTGAACGGTCTTCAAATGCTGACTTAATGTCAACGTCAGAATAATAGTGAGTGAGTTCTGACCTTTGGCCACATATAACTTGTGTGCTAGTTCTCACTCATAAATGCAACCTAGAAGGCGTATACAAGACGTAAAGCATTCGCACCTTGGTGGATCCATTGGCATAGATGGGGATCATGTTTTCAACTCCCTGTTTGACCTTGAGTTCGATGTTGAGCTGCCTCTCCAAGGCAGCGATGCGCTCCTTGTGGGCGGAGGTTCGACTCTCTGCCCCCGGAGACTGGGGACACTCATCTGGAAGTTGGAGCAGAGGACACAGTGAGAGTTCCATTACATCATATTAACTAGAGACGACATACTGAAACTTGACTATCTTCTTTTGAGACTTGATTTTGCAACTAAAATGAAAATCGATTCTTATGCTTATGTAACGTGTCCTGCACTGTGTATGCATGAGAAGAGCTAACCCAAATTCGTGTGCTGTAACATAATAGAAGGGGATTTAGCATGTAGGCCAACTTCAACTGTTGAGCGACACCATAGTCAGAAAGAACATGCTTCAATGTGATTCTCTTGCGTTTTCTGTGGGCTCGCAGCAAAGATAACATAAATATAATTTGTCAGGAACCACACTATGGCTACATATTAGAAACTGAAGCAACATCAGAGACACCTCTGAGCCGTGTATGTGTCTCAACAAAAACCTCCATAGAAGAGAAAGCAAATCCTCCATTCATTTCACTTGTATCGACACAAGACAGCAAAGTTCTCATTCATCTAAGTCATCGCATTTAGAGGATTAAAATGAGGCACAGGACTTACTAAAAGCCTCTTTGCTTCTGAAACAAATGGATTGAAGGAGGGCAGGAATTTTGCAACCCCCAAACTACCTTTACTCTCGTCTCCTCCTTTCACCACGATGTAAGCGTCCAGCTCTTGCAGCTGAGCATGTAGATCCTCCAGCCTGCGGTTGGAGCTCCGCAGCTGACTCTCCACCTATGAGCATGAAATCGAAGAATATTACTTCATAATACAGATGTATTGATTCAGAATTCTGATAGTTTCGAGGTCGTGTTTGAAGCTGCTTCTTCAAATCGTGTATGATGTCAGGTATACAGATCTAGTGGGCTCTGCTAACCTGTTGAACGTTCCTCTTGTCAGTTGTCGCCCTGCGCAGGTTCTCAGCCCCTTCCTTGATTTTTAACTCCTTACGGATTTCACGGCGAATCCTCTCACGCTGTTCGTCCAGAAGCTGCTGCACACCGGAGTCAGAGAAGTCAGAGTTCTGGTCCAAACCAAGCTGTTCCAGCACGGACAGTCCACCCGGGTCACTCTGGGCGAGGAGAAAAGGGCGATGTTAGATAAGGGTTCGCCAGATTTTTTTTTTTTTTTTTTTGGTCGTAATACATACACAAAGTGAAGAAGAAGGTGACACATAGCAGGGTTAGGTAGAGGAAAGGGGAGAGCAGGACGACTGAACTGCAACAGGGTGTGGGCTAGAAATCCACAACAAGTTTACCCTCGTACTCTGCTCTGTAAACTTTTCCAAGTCTGGTCAAACCATTTGTTTGCTTTAGACACCACCACCACCACCCAACCAGAATCCTACGGCAAACATTATCGCCCTAAAGGAATTGTCAGTGGCTCAGAGGAGCAGTCGAGCAACAGACCAATTACCAGGAATCAGCTATTCCAAGAACACACAGAGCGAACAAACATTTTTACCTCAGTGCTCTCCTCATCTTCCTCGTCACCATGCCAACACATAGTTAACTTAAACTACCCAACAGAGAGGAATCGCTGGTGAACTGCGGTGTTCATGCCACACGGAGCGTCAACGTGTTTTCCCAGAGTAACATAAGAGATAAAGAGGGAGCGGGACGTGAGATCAGGGAACGCCTCCTGGAGAGGATATCCGTCCCAACACCAGGCTGCTCAGGCCTTTCCTGTTTCCTCTGCCATTCTGCTGCTGTCAGTGCAGTTAGGGGAGAAAATAGGACACACTTTATAGTCAAAGAATCTTCCTTATCCTCACTGACGATGGCTTTTCATGGAATTATAATGTGTCGACGTAATGCAGCGAGACAGTAAATCCAAGCAATAATGAGAGCAAAGTTCTTCAGAAGATATTTCCTCCCGTTAATTAACGGTGATAAAAATCTTAAGCATGGACACTCCCTCGCACCCAAACATTGGATTGGTGCCCGGATTCATTTCAGACTAAACAAACTATTCCAGTGGCTCAAATATAGAAGATGAGACTATCTATGTAGGTGCATCATTTCAAAAGATGGGTACATGCTTATTTTTTTTAATGAGACTGGATGTCCAAAAATACATGCAGGTATGTGGGCAAAGGCAACATATTTTGATATCCAACACCTTGTTAATACAAGGACCTTAACAGCCCACGCACACTCACCCTCCCCGCTGACTCTCCGTCTAAGATGAAAGTGAATCCAACAGGAGGATGGAAGGTTTTGTTTGGGTGCAAAAACAAATACCAAACGGGGGGCAATAGTCTGCTTTTCCATTCTCACATCTGTTCTCAACACTGTGTGGACGATGAATCTACTGAGAAGGAAGCAAAACCCACTTAAAGCTGCCTACTCTTGGCTTGTTTTGGACATGACATTACACACTGTTCATAAACAAGTCCAACTGTGTTACGTCAGAATGAGGCGGCTAAAAAATTGACCCATAACACATTAGAATGCCAGAGCGAAGACTTGAGACTTGGGTACAGTGCAGTCATTTTTTATTTTTTCAAAATGCTATGGCAAGATTCTGAATGAGAACACTGTTGTTCTAAGGGGTGGACTCTGCTTTTGTTCCGCACAGATGGAATTCATGCGACTGCTTCGTATGACTCGAGCTCACAACCCTGACAGGATCTTATACTGTATATAGAAACAACTGCACTCTTTCTGAACAGCGAGGACGCAACCAGACTGCAGATGTCATGATCATTTCATTGAGAGGCTCAGGGTTTGGTGAACACAAAAAAATACTTAAATAATAACCGTATAAGGCTGCAACAAGTCAACTAGGGAAGATGGCGACGATAGGAGAAACACTACTCATTTGTGTGTCCCTCTAGTTCAGACTAAGAATGGACAATAGTCTGCAACACTATCCTGCACCAAGTAGTAAAACAATCCCAAGAGAGGATTTCTTAAAAGGCTTCCACTGCAATGCTTCGTACTTAGTGTGTTCACATGCAGAGAATCACCTGCAGGGAATTTCCATTTCCTTTTCATGTCAAACTGAGTGGACGTAGACGAGGCAAATGGAGGGACACAGAGCAACAGGGAGGCAAACATTTCCATCTTTGGTTGAAAACAAATATGGCATTAACTCTAACAACAAGCCGAGAAAGAATAGGACAGGGACAGGAAGAAAGGGGGGGGGGAGGATCACGCCGTTGGCAGGACAGACTAATAAAGAAATAAAGGGCTGGATAGCAGCAATGATTCCGCAAATATGGGCGTGTTCTTGGTGGTGAAGGGAAGTACAAAAGTCAGCAACATAAGAGATTAGAAGGTAAAAGAGACCTGAAAGTGCCCCAACATACCAACCACCATATACATCGATGGACACTGTGGGAACAAGGGCATCCCCTGTTTGACCCCTAACCCTTGCTGCCATGCAGAATGCCTGCATGTAATTTGTACATTCCTTCGATTGTCTTCCAGCAAAGGCATTCCATTAAGGACAGAAACATTTGAGAGACCCGTTTATTTCACGTCAATATAAGGGAGCCGCATGGTGCTTTATTCATTAATGGACACATTAGTGTCCTCACATATGGCTACACAAGTTACCCTGCTTCAAACTGGGCACCATATAACGGTAGCACAAGTCAACCACATAATACACACGTGAACTAAATGCATGGAACTATATGTAGGGTGTTAACATGAGACATTACCAGGCACGTCTGCCTTCATTGCATTTTCTATACGACAGGCGTGGATGAGCTTCACGAGTCGCCCCTGGAAAGCACCAAGACACATATCAGTGTCTCAACTGCACGAACTTCCGAGGGATAGTATGAATGACTACTGATCTGAAGTCAGTTTGGATTTGTGTCCCCTGCTGAGTTGCCTGCAGCAGAGACTAATGCGGCAGTGTGAGCCAGTTTCTGACTTCCACCTCAAGTCCAAACAATGTCGGCTCTCCACCATTAATGAGAAGAGGAGAGGAAGTGTGTCTGAGAGAGTTGGAGTGAGTCCGTTTGTGTGAGTAATAATGAGAACGTCAGGAGGCATTCCTGAGACGCCTGTGTGGTGACGACATACTGCCGGCAGGGAAAGAAGGGAGAGAGGAAGGGAACATACATGAGCCAGGGAACAAAGTCTCGAGACAGACAGACTACTTTATTACTATCTACTACTTCACTTAAGTGGAGTTCATGACAAAGTGTTTCAGTGAAGCTCATAATGGGGCTCAGGATCAAAGTATACAAAAACAATTTGACTTGGAATTAAGTTCAGCATTATGGTTGTATTTTTGGTAGGGTTTAACAGTACACATACCCTGCTCGTATGTGGACAGAGCAGACTAGAGGCAGAACTAAGTTGCTAGAATGTGTTCCCACGTTAGACAGGAAGGTCCCTATAGATGTGTCCTTGTGTTGGGATTTCAATGCATGTAGAGAGTAAATGGCAGGTCATTTTGTGAAGCATTCACCAAGCAATCCTCCTGTGACTTAGCTGTTGAGATTTGAAGCCGTACAATCGATTCAATTCAAGATTTAAGCAGAAACTGAACACAACGGTGGTCCTCTGTTTTAATTTGTCTCTCACTGTAGGAAGCTTTTTAGTTTACAACAACTCTCCCCACAGAGTACATGATCGAACCTTATGATAGAGAGCGAGGAGGCAGCAGCACAGATAAAGTACTACAGTAAAAACAAAGGTTTTGGTTAAAGATTGCAAAATTATTCTTCATTTTAAGTCATTAAGGCATTTGTGTATTTTATCATTGTTAGTTGCCTAGAATGTCATTTGAAAAAGAAACTTGTTGAAGCTACACCTCAGAGAACTGAAAACAGAATTGTGGCTTTAATATTACGACTGTAACAGACCTTTTTTGTTCCAGCCCTTATTTTTGGTCAACATTCATGAATTCCAGTCCGTGTTGAGGAGCTTCAGATAGAGCTGCATAGCTAAACAGTCAATATAAAAAGACTTCAACATGGTAATTGTACACCATTTTAAACAAACAAACACTTCCAACAAATGGAGTTAAACAGTGATAAAACTATGCAATGAACAGAACTAAAAATAATTTAGTTAAATTTAAAACAAAAAGGCCAGATGGCAGCAAAAAAATTTACCTTCAACAGGATTACTTTATGTCTACAGTTGCCGGAGATCCACACTGAAGCTGAGGCTGGCTGTGGAGGCGGAGCTCCGGGAACATTCGACAAGTGGCCAGGAATGCACAGCACATTGCTGAGAGCTTTAATGTCAATGTCTGTGATTTGCATCGGTCTACCACGAAGGGGCTCAATATCTTGCCCACAAAAAAAACCCACGTATTAGAGAATCATTGTTCAAGCCGCAGGACACCGAGTGTGCGGAAGAACGTTGAGCTTATAGTTGAGAAATTACCTCATCATTCATGATCATGAGCAGAGGAGTCAGTTAAACTATATTGTGTAGAAGAATTGAACAGAGATGGAACTAGGCACAGGTCATTATCTGGGCTGGATGAGCGACAGCTATATGCCAACAAACATACCTGCCTACTGGAAGTGTGCTGGGAGGGGAACAATTGACCTGCTCCTACTGTAATACTGCAGTACCTAATGAAACTACAGACAAGTAAAAATGAATAACAGTTGCTAAGAAGACAGGTGTTTTTTTGTTTTTGGTTTTGCAGTAAGCATTCTTGAAGCAGCTATTTTCAATCCCTTAAATCCAACCATCAGAAATGTCAACCAGTCTTCCAGCAACTATTGTTCCTTAACATTTTTTTGTAGTTTGAAAACAGCTTTTCATGAGGCAATCTTTCATCTGTCCAGTGCCCTATGGCTGCAATACAATAGGCATCCTAGAACAACCTGAAATAATCTTCAGTTCCATGCGGAATGCCTGAAAGTTGAGGAGGAATACAGAAGCAGACAAAGGCAGACGCCGTCCAATCGCAAGAGACGGACACAAGTAAACAAAACCCCCGGAGGAGATAGAAAATGAGCAGAGACAGACTGACAAACCCAGGGAGGTGGACGACGAGGGAGAATGAGACAGATGGGAGGAAGAAAAGACACAGAGCGCGAAGGTTAGGGGGAGGAAGAGGAGTGGTCAAAAAGCATGAAGGAGGAGGTAGGGGAGGAAGACAGTACAGCTTGTCCCACAGCGCTGCGGGCCACTGATGGATAAAAGAGCATGGGAGGCCGGGTTCACTGCCAAACACTCACACAGGAAGGAGGAAGAAGAAGGGACCAGCTTGTGTAGTTCACCTTTGAGTTTCTGACACTTGCCAAATGCATGTACAAGTAACATCCGACTTTCAACCGGGATCGGTCGTAAGAAGGAATGGACATAAGTCGAATGCCATTCAAAATAGCCATCGCGAGGTTTATAGTTACTACTGTAGTGGTAGATGGCTGTGTGAGAGTGAGATGCTGGGATACTGCGCTGCCGTAACTGTTGTACGCGTTGCGGTACCAGACATTGAATTTATAAGCATCTGCTGGCTGTTGTCGTAAGTACGGGTGGACGCAAGTTGAGCAGGTTGTTACATGTACTCATTTCCTTACAGGAAAGACAGGTGACTTCCCCGTAATGAACTCTGTTTTAAGATCTTCGTGATCTCCGACAGCATCCGACGAATTAGTAAAAAAGGTGACCAGACCAGAATATGCTAGGAACCGTTTCTGGAATTCATACACAGAGAGGTTTCTACCAGATGAATAGATAGACGAGGGTTTTAAAGAGGTGAAAGGTACAAAACCAAATACCCGACACTAGGATCCCAGAGATGATTGACCATGGTATGAAAAACATTTGACAAAAAGATGGTTACCGTTTTAATACGACATCAACAAGCAAACTAGTCATTACATTGTCAGCCACTTCCATCATGGAACGGCCAAACATCTACCATTATTTCAAGGAGAAGAGTGCATCATATTTTTGTACAAATCCAGTGAGGGGTGAACAGTCACTCAAACACACATGAATATGAATGAAGCGTCACAACTCAGTTTGTGTGTCACAACATGAACAGTTCTGACAGCCAGTCAGGCGTGGCAGAGGCAGTGAGGACCAGTTCAGCGTGTGTTTATTTACATGTCACGACTCGCTGTGCTTTCCTGTAGCAAGGGTGACGATACCAGATGCTGACTTTCAGTGCAGTACCTTACCTTGTTGACACCAGCTCGTGTCGGCTCTGACATCTAAAAAGGTCATGCGTTTCAGCTTTTATCTTCACTGTCACAAAGGCCACAGAAACCACAGAGCTGCCCATGACTAAAACCAAACAGCCGCACAAACTCACTTTAATCACGGCCTAAATTGAGCAGAATTAATTCAGCTAAAAGCATCGCGGGGACACGAGAGACAATATCTAAACAGTGTTCAGTCAGTTGAGTAAAAGGTGATGTTATAAAACAGGATGAGCACACCATATTTAGCGGGCGCGAACACAGAATCATAGTACACACAGGGCTTGTAATAAAGCTGAGAGAGTAATTTAGAGATGTTTATGAAGGGATGAACTGTGTCCTGGGACAGCTCAGCCAAATTAATTCACTTTTCATGTTATATTCATCAACAAAAATGAGCCCTTTTCATAATTATTATTATGGAATCAAACATGGCTCATAATAAGTTCTGTAATCTGGTTTTACTGTGGGAGATGTAGGCTGCCATGATGCAACTACACTGACAATAAAACTAGACCTAAAATGATATTAAGAACTTCGTAGCAGTGCTTTTCAGCAAGTATGCTATAAATCTATGACATTAGATACCAACTCATTCCTGTGGCTACCTCTTAACACTCATGTTGTGGGACAGGTTGGCAACAAACGGATCCTGTGTGTGTCATGCCGCGGTTGCCGCCCGGTTCACATATGGAACATCGGCTCATGAGGAAGCAGAGACTGAAGCAGTTCATGTTCGAAGCAGTTGGAGGTCGGTTTTATATCATTCACTCATAGCAATGCCACAATAAACGTGGCACCCCAGGAAATATGAAACATAAAATACATCTTCTCTGAAGGACTATGTGACTACAGCCAGAGCCCAACTCTCAGCAGCCTCTTAGCAAGCCGTATCTGTCATAAAGCAGACATGACTGGAATGTGCTTCAAACTACAGCGACGGCAGACTACATAACCTATAATTCATCTATATGCAATAAAGACTTTTAGGGTTGTATATCATTAACAAACCAGATGTATATTGCTGGACCTTGAGCTTGTGCGTTTCATGAAGTTTCAAGCAACTCTGAGGAAACGCACACCTTAACACTCTCTTGGCCTATGTTTGTTTTAACACCGCATTTTTAAAAGTGCTGTTTGCACAACGACAGTATCAGCAGAAGTCAAGATGGAGATAAGAGTCAAAGGTCAAATGGAACCAGCCGAAAAGTCTACACACACCGAAACTGAAGTTAGAAGTTTGAAGAGGGAACTATTAAACCAACACACACAACACAGTTTCAATCGCAAACACTTGCTCATGGCAACGTTCAAGGGAGTGAAACCAGAGTCATAGTAATCCTCTGATAGAGAGTAAGTCATCACACTGTCATTCATGTACTTCAAGAGAACTCACGTTGCCAGAGAGATTAACAGACATATTTGCTTTCCACTGACATGTAAAACAATCTAACCAAACACGTCAGTGTATACTGAGGTATGCAAAATATCCAAATAGTGAAAGGGCCAAAATGAGATAAAACCCGTGGGAGTTGTTGCGGGACAACGCTGGTGACAACATCACCCCACAAAATAAAGGTGCCTCCTATAATGATCCCCAGAACGTTTAGATCACTGCAGCGGGATCAACCGTGCCCAAGACAGTGGTCATGGAGGAGAGCAGCAGCTGGTTGGGAGTGAAGGGAGGTGGGATAGTGGGAGAGGACAGAAGAATGAAGGGGAGTGCGATGATGGCAGGACAACATGGCGGATCAGGTTACACACACACACACACGTCTGTTCCCAGTGCACCGTCACCAATGAGACGGGGGATGCAACAAAGGGCCACATCTCACTGAACAGTCTCCATTTCTTTTAAGTATCACAAGGGACTGTTAGTATATTATAGTATGAATTCTGAAAATACAGTAGCCAATGAAAACTGAAAACACTAAACAATGTTACAGCCCACAGCTCACAGTAGATACATGTCCTCGACAGCTGAAGTGGACCTGCGGATCCTTGGCATAACAGCACATGCGGACCATTAGACCAGAGACCTGAACAGTCACAGCTGAAGTCACACATTCAAAATCTAACCACTGAAGACGCGGAATTTATTCTAAGAAAGTTAGTTATGAGAGAAGTCATGAATTTAATGCAGCCTTCAGCTGCTGACAGGTTTGTTGACAGGTTTGGTGTCAGGTTAAGAATGAGGGTCTGAGGGTGATGGAACAGTGTTTCACCTAGGACCTTTTTTTCACGCCCGACACGAACCACCAGAAAAACTCTAAACAGAAGAGGCACATGGGACAGAATATTGGCAAAGTAATCGGTGTCAGGTTCTATCATGTGTCATTGCTGAATAAATGATTAAATGTGGAATACAAACCTCAGATACGCTTTAGAACACACGTGAGAAATGAAAAACGTGTTTCACGTTTCAGCTTTTTTAACTATTCCACAATAATTCTGTCATATTTCAGGCCAATCACACAGAGAGACACGCACATCTTCAGAAAGCAGTTAAACGCTGTTCCTTCCAGCGAGGTGAGAAGTAAACACGAGTGTGAAACTGACGTCTCGATCTGGCTTTGTCAGTGTGAACGTGATTATGGCACCAGCATGACTCATGCTGAAATCATGATTCTTCACAATGATTATTCTTTGGGGAGAGAATTTGAAACTTAAAACTTCGACGAATATTAAACATGAAAAAAATTAAAGTAAAACGAAAAATATAAACAATATATCCTTTGGAGTTTTTTTGCCATTTTGGCGATAATGATAAAACTCACGCTAAAAACATTTTCGTTTATGTTTAAAAATAATAGCCAAATAAGTGCGGAGATGAGAAAGTCAACGTCTCTTGTTGAACCCTGTCGTGTTTGTAACCACACAGACTGCTATGCCAGCACTATTTGGGGGTTTAATTGAGCTGTCAGTCTCCAATGTACCTCATGTCTCGTAGCAGTTTACTTAAGCCAGCGTTTTTCAGCCAGTGTGCCGCGGCGCACTAGTGTGCAGGGAGAGACTGTCAGGTGTGCCGTGGGAAATGATCCAGACTCATCCACACCTACACGACAGAATGATGGAGTGTTCCTTGTCGGTGCCACAACACCAAAGACTGTCTGCACCGCAGAGCTAACAGCAAATGTGGCCTAAAAACTACATCTAGAACCAAGAAAACACTGTCTAAAATGCCATTAGATAAAGGATCATTGTTGTTAAGAAGCAAGAGTGTTAATGATTTGTCAGCCAAACTAGATTGTGATAAAATCGAAACAGTTATTTAAAGTAAATCAATCATGTTGTATTTTTGCCATATTGCCTTAAACAAATACTCTGCAATTTGTTTCTGCAAATAACAAGCTTAAATAGCTGACTGTCCGCAGCTACAATTTTTCACAAATTAAAATAAACATACTTTTCTTTTCTTATAAATTATTTTTATTTGAGTTACTTAAGCAGCATGTGATAATGGCTTCATGTAGCAGCTGGAACAACTCCATCGAAGCATAGCTGCACGTTTAAAACTTAAACGTGAAAAGGACCCTAGTCATTCTGTTTTGCAAAGTAGAGGGGAGTAAATCATGATCTTAAATCGAATAATTCGGAATTAAATTGTTTAAAATCAAAAATTAAATATATATGAAAAAATACCTCCACACCTATATTGAGAATATCGGTAGATATCCAAATTCAGAAACCAGATTTGAAGTGAAAATGTGAAAGAGTGATCGCTACTATCAACACGTGATTAAAGAGAACCTACTGTTCGTGTTCGGGGACGTCAGGAACAGAACGTGAACAAAACGCTACAGGGGCATCCAAATAAAATTTAAATGAATTTCACGACCAAAACAACAAAGAAAATGCCTGGACAGGTTATAATACCAATACCAAACCACTGCAAATGACACTGCTTCATATCCACATACAGGTGCAACCGCAGTCGTCGTGCGACCCCTCAACATCCCATAATAGGCCAACGCTCTGAGCAACACTCGCATCATTATGTAACAAAGCAAGTTGACTTGTGTTGAAGACCCAGTTTCACAAATCCTGAAGGGCGGCGGACTTACTGGTAGACACATTGGGTGTTTAAAAGGTACAGAATTGAACTGAAAGCAAGAGCTTTTATAAACTGGAGAAGCATAGCTTCATTACGTTTACTTTTAACTCCCAAAATGTGATCATGCTCTCAACAGATCGCACTGCTATACACAGCCCTCACGCTGGTCCCCTCGTGGTGTGTCAGCACAAGGGAACCACGCCTAGTTTATCCCATTAAGATCCCCACTATTGCTTTGTTCTCCCCCTGTTTACCAGCTGACCCCCCGCAGGGAGGAAATCACCATGCACATTCACATGACATGAACAAAAGGATGAATTCATTGTGCACTCAATATTGGAAGACTGGCAGAAGAAAACGGTCCTGTTTAGATCTATGCCATTTGCCTTTTATTGAACCGCTTCACAGAGACTTCATGAAGGGGATAAGCATCACATCCAACTCTGCATGTCCAGGCAAATATCGGACACAGAAACTTGATTTAGTCCCTGAAAATCTACTCGGATTTTGATGACGCTCGCACAGGTCAAGAGTGAGTTAAACAAACTCAATAGCTGTTTAAACAGAGCGGCAGTACTCACACATGATGATATGGTCGATTCATGTGGCCTGAGGGGGCCCTGGACAAAGCCATAATGAGGAGGGTCAAAGGTCAAAGTGTGTCACAGTGCAAGTCCGCTGGTGTTGACAAGCCATGCCCATCCCACGAGAGAGACGTGGGGAGGAATAGCTGCGGTTATATAAGAGCGACACGGGGGGAAGCGGCGCCACATCTGCACTGAACGATGTGTCGACGTTTGTAGAGTTCAGACTATCCAGCATGCTTCCGCCTTCAACTGGAAAGTCATGGGCTTCACCAAAGATGGCCAACTGTTTGTGTTAGAGGGTTGTGGCCGATGTAGGTTTGAGGTCACGTGAAGTACGGCTTGTTTGCACAGTGAAATTGAGAGATGAAACGGCGCGATATTAACAGCTGCCACAGCAGGGAGCCTTCTTTGCAATGTATCGCTTTACAAGCCGAAATGTAGAGGATACCTTCAACTGAAATGACAAACTGCAGTCGACTTTACTGCCTCACCTGCAGCAAGGTTGCTGGTTCATTTGTTCGGCGAGGTGAGCCAGTTAACAGCCGCACTAAGGCTGAGGGAAGTGAACTCAGTGTGAACTAAATGTGATCGGCCAGTGTCAGACAATGCTGGTGATTATTCCTTCACAGCTGTGGAGCCTCCTCATCGACATAACGCCGGAGCCTGAGGACGTCTCGCTCATTTATAAACTCCACTGGAGAACACAAAGTCATCTTCCTAAATAGGGAAACGGTATCAGACTTTTCAGCCTTTTCGCACATCTGTCATCCAAGTGCACTTATGCTTTCATGTATCTTAGCATGACTCCGCCTGGCTGCGAGGTTTTAACCTTGGAAGACAAATGTTTTTGCACGTCTTTCACAGACAAACGTAGGCAGGAGTGTATTGGAGCCCATAAAATGACCATGGCACACTGAGTTTAGACTTGTATTCTGGCAGTTAAAAGGCGTTCATTCAGCATTCAGCGTTAAGGGGTTTGTTTCAGTCGCTCTATATACGTTGTAGATCAAATACTTCATTAGTTGCATCAGTCAAGTTCAGTTATTGTTATGAAGCAATATGAGCTAATGATTGTTATAAAGTTTTGCCTTTAAACTCCCCAAAAAGGCCTTTTAAAGGAAGGTGAATTCGGAACTAAACATCAACACAGTGACATAGAGTTGACAAAATGCTTTTCCTTTCCAATCTGTCATGATGTCCACTTTTTAGAAAACCCTTCATAATGTACCTGAATAGTAATATGTTCTGAAGTTGCTGGATTTTGATCAAACTTGTTCCTCTAAAAGAGATTTTTCATTTTTATTTGACTCCTTTCACTAACAGGGTTTCTGCCAAGAGTTTGTGAAACTGTGGGAGAGCCGCCACAACCCCCCCACACCCCAGCATGAAACAAAGGAGAATGTTTTGTCATTTACTCTATTGGTGAAAGTAAAAATGATCATCATTTAAAGTAAATCTGCCTCCAATCCAAGCTGTCCTCACAAGGTCCGTCTCTTCATATGCCAGAATGCGCGATTCGAGTTCCACGAGCAACGTTCACGTCCACCACTGTGATTTTTTACGTGTCGTCTGTCTGTTTCCATGTTCCCACTTTGTTTTAATACGTTTTACCACGTGAGATTCTTTTTTTCCCTGATGCTGTGGCAGCTCTCATTGAAGCTGAGGCTAAGTTATGTAGCGATTCGGGCAATGCACGTGATGATGAAAGTAGCAAACAGTCATGTCTTCACTGACATGGTAAGTTTCAAGATTATTGAAAGTGAACTCTTATGTTGCTAGAGTGTTCTTTATCACAGTGGCATTGTTTACCTTAAGGTATGTTTATATTCTCTGCATACTTTGGCATAAATTGCATCTGATTTTCTTTTTTGTTTTCCACACACTGACCACTTTGAAATGAGCGTCAAAAATATTTATTTTTCCATATGTCCCATCCCTTTTTCAGATCAAATTTGAAGACACAACACACAACTACAATTGCCCAAAAGATTAGGCTGACTTTGACAACCCTGAAAAACCACTTCTGTTAAACACCAAAGACTATTGGTGAGATCTTTTTTTGTTTTACAAACATTGAGTTTATGAAACAAGAATAGAACACCTCTCATAAAAAACAGACGATTTGCCCATTTTACGTGTTGGACAAAACCTTTTTCTGAAACAGCAGTGTAATTTCTATTTACATGTGACCGATGGATGAGCATACATCATCTGGAAACCCTGGACTAAGTCAGTAAAACAAAAACATAATCCCTCCAGACAACTGTGGAGTTTCTGGGCTCAATCACAAGAGCCTTTATTAAACAATTAAACACACAAATCTACACACACAGAACTAGATAATGAATCACTTTGTTATTATTAAGAAAGTCTCCTCAATGCCTCACAGAAGCCGACTGCAGCCAAGCGTAGCTCCGCAGGGTCACACAGTATTTGTCTTTGTGATCAGACTTGACATATCTGCCATTTTAGGTTCCAAGGGTTGCAAATCATCATAAGTCCAGACAACATAACTACATAGACTGAAAAAAGCAGCAGTCTAAGTATAGCTGCGAGGCCTTGCATCATCTGACTGGGAGGGCAAACCGCAGCGTCTGAACCCAACAGGCTTGTGTTCAAATCAATTCACGAGGTTTATCTTCGTGTCTTAAGGCTCCTCAACATCTCATTGTGTTTTTCTGGTGAGTCCGTCTTGTCCTGAGCGCAGCACAGTGAAAAACTGTGTGCATAACTGCCTCCCGAGGCCATAGTAATTCTCCCCGGGGAATACTGCCACTCTTTCCTTATAAGAGTCTGCTGCTAAGGATAACACAAAAACCCCAGTATAGAGGCAGAAAAAAAGCTTATCTGGGAGAAAACACACAATGCGTAAATGCTGACCACGAGATTCCTCTGTGCAAGTTATAGAAATGGTCCTCCATCATTCATGGATGCCAACCCTTCTAACCTTTACAAGGAAGGGTGACGCAGTTTGGGGTGGGGTTTTCCTCTGGGGGACAAGCAAATGACAGACCATCACCTGCCCCACCTCCAGCAAAAAAAAGTCTGAGATTCACAAACCCCTCTTTAAATAAAATGAAGTTTTATCACCACCAGGAAGCGAAAAGCTTGGTTGCAGGACACCCTCTAAATTATCTTTAGTCAGATCATCATATGGAGTCGTTCAACTACTGCCAGTCTGTTTTCTTCTTCATTTTATTGAATAGTAGGAAGCACTTTCTTTTCCTCAAACGTAGCTACCGAATCCGAGTCGCAGATCCAGACAGGCTGCGCCAACTGACACACCAACTCCATTTCTAATTCTTCAAATCACTCTGACAACGCTTCAACTACCAGCACGCTGATCCGGCCTCCAGGTTCAGCCGCTTCCCAAAGCAAACTGACAAGCAAAAGGGCGACGGCACATTAAAAGAGTGGGAGGAAACTTCTTAACTTTCTGTCAGATGACATATAGAACGTAAGCAGCAGAATTTATAACAGGCTGCGGCGGATCTAACGAAAAACACATGCTCCGAATCATGCGCTTCTGAGGAAAATTGAAAAGGGGACAAGTTATATTTAGAGGTTTGTTCAGCACACGCCTCCAAGCAGCACCACGAAGCCTTCAACGTCATAAAGTGAGGTCAACTGATAGCACTTATTCCACATTACTCACATTAATAAGAAAACTGTGACTGATTTCTTGTGAAATTCAAAGGCGCTCTGCTCCATTAAGGCTCTAGAAAGACCGTGTGCGTGATGAGGGCAGCTGTGTGTTGTTTTATAACATGACACAGTGTTGTGCCAGCATGTTTTTGCCTTTACCTTGTGTGAGTGAACAAACACCTCCAGCACATGGCAAAAACAGTTGACACCAAGGTGACCCCGCTGAAGCTCCTCCACGACCAGCGCCGCGACGTGCATTATTAACAAGAGATAAATTATCCCATACCAATCAGGCAGAGTGGCTGTTGGTGGCGCCACCAAAAGGTGACACCTAGCAGCTTTGACTCGACCCAGACTACAAGCAAACAAATCAGAATTGTTTTACACCAGCGAATCGTTGTAACCGTTCAATAAAATAGGTGCATCTGAGAGGCTGATCCAGAAGCCAAACCTGTTCCTGGACTAATATTTGATTCCATTTTGCATTCAGACAACCATTCTAGTGGAGAAGAGACTCCAATACTTTAGATTCTTAGAGATGGTTTGACATTTGATGACCCCCCCTGTTGAATAATTGAAGAACTAGACTTTGTCCAAAGTCAGGTCCCGGGGCCACTTGGGGCACGAGATCTAATTCCATGTGGCCTACAACTACTCAGAAGGACTGTGAACCAGAGAGGCTTCAGCTCTCCAAACACGATCATGTCACGAAAGTAAAAACGACTGTTTTGAGTAAAACCCTGTTCTGAAAACTCACTTTGTGCGACAGGAATCGTAGTCAATGTTACGCTTTCAATCAAATTCAAAATGATTTTCTGGCATGTTTTGCTCATATTTAAAACTGAGAAAATGAAGAAAGCCTGCCACTCAAATGAAGTTAGTTGCAGTGTTACAGCAGTTAGGAATTTAGTATTATTATTAGTTGGTCAAGGGAGAGCAATATGGCTCTTTAAAATGATATATATTCATTAAAATTTGAATTGACCTACCTATAACTTCTCCCCAATAGTAATGTATATTACTCTGTATCGTTAAACGTTCAATAAAAAGACAAAGATATGTTTTAGTTGAGTTTTCTTCTAGAAACGCACAAAGAATGTGACTTGACTCACTTGTACTGAGTCGTTCGCCATCACCGAGTCCTCGATCTCACCAACAACCTGTGCACATGTGGGATCTGTTCCTCCAGCCGGTGCTTTGTTCTCCTCCGATGTCGGGAAACACGTCGATGTGGCGTATATTGATCCTGGAAGTGTTCACAACTTCACGCAAGCGTCTATTGACACAAAGGCTGAGCAGAGGGAATCCGCATTGTTGGCTCGGCTAACCGCGCCTGAACTGATCCTCCCTGGAAACCAACGTTAGCTGCCGCTGCTGCTCCACCTAAAATGCTGCGAGGTGACTTCAACATCTCAGACTGAGACAGCAGGAACACTCGGTAGTGACCTGAATGGCCGGATACGCACGCATCCCTCCGACAGCTTCCTGGTCGCACAGTCAAAAGCAAACGTGGAACGTTTCTTCTCCGACTCGTATTCACTTCCACGCCTCAGCGTGTGCTCCGGATCACATGCTACACCAAAAGCCGCCTGTCACTCCAGCACCAGCCGCTCCGGACACGCCATCAGCCGCCAGGTATCCGCCTCCGTGGCCCGAATATCCGCACACAGAACGAAACGCTTCCCCCGGCGTGAATGCGCTGGACAGGCTTCAGTCCATCTCGGCTGAGCGGCGGCGGGTGGAGGACACCAGAGCAAACACTTGTACGCCGCTTCCACTGCGCGACCCCGGCAGCCGAGCCTCCATTGGTTACTGGGCGGCGGGGACGCGCCCGGATGTGTCACGTGACGAAGCAGTTGCCTGCGTTGCCAGGCCAACTGTAACTCATAATGAACCAACTGTTGAACAAAGAAAGTGCGACTACTGTAGGAAATAAGACACGCTGCACTCATCCAGCTCACTCGTTCAACCTTTGTTGATCTTTTAGATTTCCTAAATCTGGTTTTCTATTAACTCTCTTTCTGTATGGGTCATTTTGTAACTGATTATTTTGCTTTTGAATCAGCAAGGCGTCACGGTGCCCATATAAATACATGAACAAGTATGGACACAAACAACCCTGTCACAGTTCTTAAACTTCGAAAATTATATTAGGTTGAATTTGTATTATTTAGTATTTTTGCTTCTGAATTATTTGACAATTATTTCCCCCCTTCATTTTCACTAAAATATATTCCAAAAAAGTTATTTTTCCATTTATAATAAAAAGGGATAAAACAGCCTTGTCATTTAATTTCCAAAAATTTAAGTTGAAGAAATTTCGAAATATGCTGACGTATGTTCCATCCATTTTTATTTCTGCAATTGAAAGTATTTTATTATTTAACAGAATCCATTGAGTATGAGGTGTTGTTCAAGTAAAAATTTACCACTCTATTGCACACATTACTAAAACCTTTATTGCGTGTTATTCCTGCCATGACTGGACTATAAACTGGTGAAATAAAATTTCAATCGCAGCTATATAAATGTGAGCTGCTGACACTAGCTCAACCGTGTTCATATTATAAATAAATAAAGAAACCATTGCCATGATGATGGAGTGCTTAAAAATGAAGCTCATCCTGCTGGATCAGATCCGGTGTTAAGTCTACGACAACCCCCTCTAATAATTTCTTTGTAAACCCTAAGGTGCTGACCTGAAGAAGCCATGAATTTCAAACACACTTCTGAAATAACACTGTTATTACAGTCCTTTCAACCTGGCACCACTATATGATTGACAGCTAAATAAAGCATGCTAAACTGGAGCTCCCAAACTATTACGTTTCGTGATGTTAGAAAACAACTGACATCTCTAACTTGAACTCAAGACATCCTCATTCCAAAAGTTCTCCATGTGCATTTGGACATTACTTACTTGAGGAAAAGAATACGTCATTTGAGGCCAATTTATTTGAATCTCATATTGGCGACGCATTTAGAATTTAAAGAATCCTGTTTTATCTTCAAATCCACGATACATACATATATATACATTGCACAATCCTAGAGGTTCAAATATAAAAAAAAGAGAGAAACAAAAGTTGCTGTGAAGCAACCAGCCAATGACAGAGCTGATTTGAACACGTGACCGTGTGCCTCCGAGGTGATGCTCGCGTGTTGTTTTATCTACATTTACGTTTGGTAAGTATGTTTTTGTTCCGTGTTTAGTCAAAGCATTTTGTGAAACAAACATAAATAGTTTATTTTGTAAAAAAAAAAAAAAAAAAAAAAAAAAAAAGGGAAAACTCCTGGTTAGCTGGTCGTCCACAGCCTGTGCTAGCATTTAGCCAAAGTCACTGGTTTTCTGGCAGTAGCTTGACTGGCGTGGTTCGTACACCAGGTTAGTTTGCTGTACAAAGATATCAACTCATCATTTAACGTCAACTATTAAAACAACAACTTGTCTTTTGTTGAGAAGCGAGGACGCAGGATGAAGGTGACACGAGCTTCGCTGTCTGAGCGACACTGTGACTCGCATCACGAAGAGGAACGAGCGGCGCCCGAAAATGGAGGTTAATTGAAACGCAATTCAGATAATATTTCTCAGTTTAACCGCTTGTAATTCTATAGTAACCGTGTAGCAACCAAACTAAGAAGCATTAAAGGTTTATGTCAGTCGATGTGTGAGTCACTGTTGCCAATAACAGTTGAACTTATCGCTCAGTTTGCAGCACGCGCCCTCTAGCGGCACCCTCTGGCCATGGCAGGTTACGTTGGATTCTGACTCGCGTGACTCTCCGGCAGAAGCATCTTCACTCCGTCCTGTCCGCATTTCAAGACTCACTGCAGAGCCGCGACAAGACGTGGGTTTCTGGCCTCGTCTGTGCTCTGAAGTCATATTAAAAAACACTGTTTGCTTTTAGACGTCAAACGCGACAAGCAGTTGTTGCTGAACTCACCAACCTGCTTTCAAAGTGTGAGCCCATCATTAGCCAGCTGGGGTCAAAGGTGACATGGGGCCGCAGCTTCAGCTGCTCTTCAGAGGTATTTTGTTTTTTAAACGGAAAAACTTGTCTCAAGGGGTCTGTTGATACAGTGTCACTTTTCTCAGGAGCGATGCCACGCTTTGGATCCGTCACCGCTGAACATCGGCAGGAGAGATCTTCTTTGCCAGTAGAAACACACACAACCTAATAAAGAGTTCTTAGATCTGAAATTGTGAGTTCAAATTGAGGTTGACTCTTGCAGTGGCCAGAACAAAGCGGAGCGACTGTCGGTGACCACATTCCTCTACTGTCAGCCCACGCCGTACCTGTCCCAGATCCACACCGGACTTTTCAAGTACATCCGCTGGAACGTGGTTCTCCTCAGAAAGGAGAGAAACGGGAGTGAGGAGGACAACACAGCTTAGTGAGTCTTTAAGTCACTGCCTGGTTGTTGAAGTGAAATATTTAGAGTTTGTTTCGTTCCAGCTACTTCCTTTGCTTCGAAGACGTCCCAGATTTTAAATCGGAAACAGCCAGGTTTAGCATCAGAAGGATCTGGTCCATTGGCCGATGGGTGCAGGTGAAGCCTGACCCTGAGAAGGAGACCATCGATGACTGGTACAGTACACTGACCCCTAACCTGTCTTTCATTTCATGACACTCAGGACTGTAATATCTAGGTTAAACAACAGATCAATCCTGAAGTTGCTCTGAAATACTTCTCTCCCAGCCTGTTTGAGCCATAAACAGAGAGCATCTCCTCTGTTCCAGGATTCTCTGCAAAGTACCCAAGGGCAGATACGAGCGGCTGCTGGTCATGGGCAGCGAAGAGCCATCAATTGGCGCAGCCACCGAAGCCTTGTCTCAGCTCCTGCGCTCATCCTTCTCTTCAGAGAACCTCCAGTCGCCCCAGAACGTCTGAGGATGTTCCACGAATGTTCCACATGTTCCGAGCAGATTGTTCACTCTGCGTTGTATTTTGCACTTTTGCGTTCTAGAATATGAACAAACAGTTCCATGTTTGTTGAAAAGAAGCACAGTTAAGTTATAAAAAAAGATTTTATTTGCACAAATCACAATGAATTTATTTCACATTAACACATTTCTCTCTTCAAAGGAAGCTGCCAAGATTCAGGCTCATCACCTTCATTACAACAAATTGGCCATTTCTTATAATTTAACACGCCATCTTTTTTTTTTTGCTTTATTTAAAAAATAAATTCCGGCTGACTCACAGTTCTGCAGTGCACACAAACATTCAGCTGACATCTTCATTCCACCTATTGCAAATAAGACATCTATAGACGACTATACTTCTAAATATATAACGTACAAAATGTCTCTTTTACAGTGTGTAGTCTTCAATGACAAGACAAGATTTCTCACAACATTAAAAAAAAATACACATTTCGTCGATGCTGTGCGCTTCACGCTCACGTTTGACCACCAGATGGAGCTGGTTCGCTTTTCAGACGCTACATGACGCTTTGGTGACTGTGCAGATGAAAAACTAAATATTCGCTGTCGGGATGGGACTGTGTTGTAAAGCATTTAAAACGACGTCCAAGTTTACATATTACAATCACTTCTCGTACCGCTAGAGTTTTTCCATGAAGAGCAAAAATGTACCCGCTTCAACCGCACCTGACCGTTACAGCAGTCGCTCTGAGCCTCACAGTAGATCTTTGGAATGAAACATCCAAACAGTGACCGGAGGTGTCGGCCGAAGGTTCAAAGCCCATACGGCCAGTTTGCATCACAAATCGAAATGAAGGCATCAAACCAGTGACATAAAAAAAAAATCTGCAGAATGACTCAGGAAACTCAGATTTTTTAGACAAGACAAAAAACATTAACTCACCACAAATGGGTTTGTTCTACACGCTTTCAATCATTATGCAAAGCGTTGTGCATCATGAACATGATTTTTTTGGCAGAATTGTTCAAGAACCATTGCCGCCATTTTAACATTTCTGCAGAGTCATGGTGACTTGATGCAGACAGTGACTAGACTAGGTATCAGAGGTATGAACATCCTCCCTTAACATTTATTTTACTTTCATGTGCTGCTGCTTATGTGACGCTTAACAACACTAAAGGTCGACTCTTGCTCAGGTAAATCCACTTGTACATTGTTCACCACAGTAGTTACTGTGTTACAAGAGCTTTTGTGCCACGTTTAGAAATTTAAATCAATAAATAAGGAACACGACGGACATAATGACATAGCATAGTGTTGGAAATGCCCCTGGACTGAAACACAAAGCTGCTGAAAAGTTTGAAAAGTGATCCAAGTGCTTTGCTCGTTCGTCTCAGGCTCCAAATAAAAACTTCAGATTTTGAAGTTCCAGCTCAGGCATCAGCTGTAAAATAATGGAACCACAAAGCAACACTATCAGTGTGACCAGGATGGAATGGCCTGTACTTCGGGTGTGACAATGTGCCAGTAAGAAGTCATTCCATCCTGCTTTAAGATGATCGCATACTAACTTGGGCCAGTACCTGATGAACATGAGCACATTAATGCTGGTTTGTAAGGAGGAAAACCAAACTTGTGATCTAGTTCTAAGAGGAGCACGTGGACAGGCGGAGAAGGCACTACCTCAGAAGGTCGGAATGTTAAAGATCTTGCATAAATGAGCATGAACCTGGAGGGAAAGTGAGGTGGACCCTGTAGCACCGACAGTTAGGATTGGAGCCCTTGGCATGGCAACGCCTCAGTGATGCGTCTCCAGCTCCACCACCGTCCACTCTCCCTGGGGCGAGCTGCCTGCGGCTTCTGGGGAGAAACTGCTGACCGAGGTGACGGTGGCGGAAGGTGGGGTGAGAGGGGGGAGCAGGGCAGGCCAGAGGCTGCTCTCCAGAGGACTGAGTTTCCCTCCTGTGCCTCCGGGGAGTAGCAGCAGGGAGGAGCAGCTATCTCCGTTCAGCAGCAAAGTCTGATTGATCAGCTGCTGGACGATGTCAACTTTCTTACCCCACTCCATTTCAAACGGTGAGACGGGTTCAGGAGGGGTGGGTGAGGGCACGACCTCGGGGTTGGAGGGAGGTGGACGCTCCACTTCAGAGAGCTTTACTTTCTCTCCAGCCTCCTCTCCCGGCACGTGCTCCTTCACCTGAGCCCGGTGAGCCTCCCCCTCTTCATCGCCACTCTCCAGAGCCTCGTAGATGGTGCACAGCCCCGAAGAAGGAGAGAGTACGACAGTCTGGACCTTGGCAGACTGCTGCAGCTCCTGCTGCCACTGCATGATCTGCTGCCGCTGCTTCAGCTCCTCCTGCTGCTGCTGGAGCTGCAGCTCCAGGTCCCTCCTCTGCTTCATCTCTTCGTCGTCCTCAGCTGCCGCAGCCGTCTGGACGCTCAGCATCTTTTCGTTCCTTTTTATTTCCTCCTCGGCTTCCTCCTTCTTCCTCCTCAGCTCTTCTTCCTCCCTCCGCTTCCTCTCCTGCTCAGCTTCCTCCAGAGGTCTGTTCTG
Organism: Synchiropus splendidus; assembly: GCF_027744825.2. Classification (NCBI taxonomy): domain Eukaryota; kingdom Metazoa; phylum Chordata; class Actinopteri; order Syngnathiformes; family Callionymidae; genus Synchiropus; species Synchiropus splendidus. The sequence continues at coordinate 33,853,591 of NC_071335.1, forward strand.
TTGGTCTCGGCGCTGCTGCATCTCCTGCAGTTGCCGCTGGTGCTGCTCCAGCCGGCGCAGCTGGGGGCTGAGCGCCTGCTGCCCCGCGCTCCGAGGCGGGAGGTCGGCACAGGTCAGCCGAGGCGGGGAGGCCGGAGCGCAGAGGGGTTTGACCAGGTCACAGTAGGTTCTGCTGTGTGCAGCGTGATCACGGCGGTGCGGCAGCGCAGTGAAGCCTGTGTGTGAGAGGAAGCAGGAAGAGAGTTACAGGAAAGTGACAGCTGTGCGGCATGAGTACAAGCAAAAGCGTGACGGAAAAGAAGAGTCAAACTGTAAAGGTAGTGCCAAGACAATTCCAGTGTGACTGGGGGTGGAGGAGAGAGAGCAAACCATGTGACTCCTTCACATCTAAAACACCCAGAAAATAAGTTGGTGCACAAAAAGAAGCAGCCATCCTCCTGTGTATGCAATCAGCTCGGGTAAAACAAAAGCCGAGACAGCAATTCATCCCTTCATGAATTCAGACAGACCAGTGACACATGCAGAAGCGCTCCATGCACTTGTTCATACAGCAGCCCAGCAAAGGAATAGACTACAACGTGTCGGACAGCGAAGCTTAAAAACTGCGGTGCAGTGGTGACATGCTCAAGCCTGATGACTGTGCCGGAGCCCGGGCACGTCGAGGGACGGGCAGAGTGGAGCGGAACACCCACGGTGGCTGGGGCTGAAGGACGCTCATCCTCTGGTGCAAGCCTCTGAGGTGAAGAAAGGAGGGTCCGGCGGCGGCAGCTGTGGCTCTGGTTTGTTATTGATTCAAAAGTATATCTTTCTGTCTACATGACACCAGTCCAACGCAAAACTTCAGATCAGAACTTCTCAGGCATCAATCACTTTACAATTAAAAGAATAAAATACACTACTTGAACTTAAAGCTGTCAGAAATAGTCACACCACATGAACAAAGGGCCCCCAGGAAGCTGATAAGAAAGTGATGGAGTCAAGTCTGTAGGCTCCTCCATAATGTCGCCTTAGACAGGCCTGGACCTGTGCCAATAAAGCCATACAATTGCCATAATAAAAATCTAATCTTTATTCAATGTTTCAGGTTCCTTACACAATAAAAAGTGCGAGCAGACATGAACGTGATCGGGCATCTTGTCATACAAAAGCAAACCAACATGAAAATACAACCAACACATTCTGCATGGTAAAAAGTTTTGACATGACTTGTTCCACGCTTTTAGTACCATTCATTTTCTTCCCTTTTTTTTTTTTTTTTTTTTTAAATTGTAAACAGACAAGTCTGACTCGTGTAGGCACACAGAGTCTGACACACATAAGATGTAAACAGTAAAAGCTATTGCACATACAGGAGACATGGTTGAAGTGCTACTGGAACCCCCCACCCCCTTAAATACTCCCTTTTTTGCTCTCTTTAGTGTCTTTGATGGCATCCACCCCCAGGACTGAAGGGCAACTGTGATATGCTCAGATGAGGAAAGAGATGTTAGTCTGCAAACAATACGTTACCTGGGAAAGAGTTCTCCGACTTTTCGCAGATAGCAGAATAGTACGGAGGCTGGGCGTCCTCCGTTTTCTCCCTCAGCAACCCCTGAAAGCTCGGAGGAGCTGTGGTCTCATCTAATCCTGGAACGTTCTCTTCAACAGGAACTTCGGCTTCCAGCTTCTCGCACTGCAAGTACTGTGGCTCTCCAACGTGTGGCAGGTCGTTGGGTGCCGGACCAATGCCGAGCTCTTTTGCCTCCTCAGGAAGCTCCTCCAGGGAAAAGATGCCAGGGCTCTTAATGCAGCTCTCTCCAGTCGACTGCGCATTGGAGGTGGACGCCGTGGTCGTGGTGTCGAAGCCGTAGGATGCGAGGGAAGTAGCCGAGGGCGGCGTTGACGTGTCAGCCTCAGGCTCGTCACCTTCGTCCAGAGTAGATAGGCAGCGCCGCGCCGAGGGTTTGATCTGGAGCACGTCTGTGGTGGCACTTTCTGGCACGAAAGCGTCGTCAAGCTGTGCCTCTCCCTCAGTGTCGCTGGCCTCATCTTCTGTCACAGAGGATGACGAAGGGTTGGAAGTCGAGGCAGCTGCAAGCCCTTCTTGGTTTGTATCAGCAGCGACCTCCACGAGGCCTTCCTCACTTCCTCCAAGCTTGTGCCCTGCCTCCAGGTACTGGCCAGGATCCTCCAAGGTTTCAGGAATCCCTTTCTGACTTTGGTCTGCAGGCTCCTCCGGGGTGCTGCCCTCACTGCTCACAGTGCTTGACAGAGACATGGCATGAGCAGAAGCAGGAGGCGGAGCCAGCGTTTGAGCAGAAATGTTCAGATCCACGCACACGCCCTCCTCTTCCCTGGCAGAGGAAGCAGCGTCCGCTTCAGCTTCCTGCCAGGCTTTGGTAGAGGTGGGTGTTAGGGAGTCTGCCTGCCAGGGCTCGGTCAGCGGGCTTGCGGCAGCTGCTCCAATCTGCTCTGCCGACTGTGAGACCGAGTCGACCAGCAGCTGCGACTCTTGGGGTTGAGGGGTTTCTTGCCAGGGGTTAAAGGGGTTAGGCTGATCCCACTGAGCAGCTGGAGCCGAGGGCAGCTCGGGCGGAGGTGGCGGCTGGGCTAACCTGTTCAAGTTGTCCAACCTTTCGTCCTCTGCAAAGTCGTCCTCGTCGGCATTGCCGTAGCTCTCCAGCCCGCTCTCAGTCACGCCTTCGCTGGCCATGTCCACATCGTCATCCTCCTCATCATCCAAGTCATTGTCATGCCGGATCCTTTGAGGTTCATCCGCACGCTCTGAGCCCACATCCATGTCACACACTCGGTCGTTGTCATCCTCTTCGTCCTCATCCTCCTCAAAGTCATTGGCAGGTATGTCAGGGAACTTCTCGAAGTCCGGCGAGCCTGCAGACGCTCCTTTCAGACTGCCATCTCCCAGGTCATCCGTGCTTTCAGTGCCCTCCAGCACCCCGGGAGCACTCAGCTCGGATGCACCTTGCTGGCTGCCACTCACCTCCTCAGAGTCCAGCTCCGACAGCAAGGCTCCAGGCGCCCTCCACGCAGACCCTCCTACAGGACCGGCAGAGCCAGGGCGGGACTCTTCAGTGGGTTGTGTTGTCCCGCTCATTTCAGACACAGACACCAGCTGGCTTCCTTCCCGTTCCTCCTCATCGTCGTCGTCGTTCAGATTAGCCGACTGAACCTGAGGGATGGAGCTAGCGCCGACAGTGAGGGCAGGTTTACTGACGGTTTGGTTTGTTAACAGGTAAAATGGTTCTTCATTGGGAACTGGTGGCGAGGTTGCTGTGACTGGCGCTGGATCCTGCTTATCATTAGGCAATGAGGAAGCAACGGACTCCATTATCGGAGCTGATTCTACTGCTGAGGTCACAGGGGAACTCTGAGGAGGAGAGGCAGGGAGAACTGAAGTAGCTTCTGGAGCAGCGACTGCTGACGGTACAGTCTCAGTACAAGGTGCCGTTGAGATTCTCTCTGGTGCTGACGGAGCTGCAGGTTGAGACTGTGCCAGCGCAACTGTACAGTCTGATTCTGCCTGAGCAGATGCAGCAGGCTTGGCTACTGCAGGCCTGGCTGCTGCTGCGGACGAAGGACACTTTGTCTTCTTGACAGCAATGTAAGGAGAGACTGCCTGAGTGGGCTTGCTTCCGAGCCTCGCCTGTTGGGTGCCATATTTGCCGGGCTTGCTGGCTGGAGAGGCAGGAGGGGTTTTGCTAAGCAGCGGCTTCACTGCAAGATGAGGCCACGAAGGAGCCTCTGGCTTTTTCGCAGGGCCAGGATTTGCAGGCTTCTGTGGTTTCATCGGCACCACATTGCGACTCGTTGCTTTTGCGGGCAGTTTTGGAACAGATGACGGCTTTGCAGTGGCTGAAGGTTTGGGGGGTTCAGCCTTTTTGGTGGGCGGCATCCTTGTGGCTGCAGGAGGTCTTTTGGAAATGGCTGCAGCAGGCGGTGGTTGACTGACATCTGGCAGAAACAGATTAAACAGATCACCAATGAACAAGTTTATTAAGCATAGCAGCAGCTTGTTTATAAGAGAGACTGAAAGAGTAGCTGTATTACTATGAGTGAATATACACATCAGAAACATAATAATCACAAATAATAAGAATGATCAATATTTGACACAAGTCACTTGAAAAACAAGCTGCTTACACAGGACTTTCTGGCGCCTCAGTGACTAACCTTTTTTTGCAGCTGCAGCTTTGGGACCATGCGCTGTGGTGCTCCTGCCTGTAGAGGGAGCTGCGCTCGCTTTAAAAGTGGCAGTTCTCCCAGCAGCGGCAGAGGTGGATGTTGTCCTGGGTGGAGCGGTGTTGGGCCTGGACGTCGCGGGTCGTGATGCTGACTGGGCTGATGCAGGCCTGGAGAAAGTTCAGGCATTACTTTCTGGCAAACCTTCATTTAGAGAGATTTTCTCTGCCGAACAGTCTCAATGAAGCCGGACCATAACAAACCAAATAAATCAATATGAATTCAATGCTTGATTTGAGCCGTTTTCAAAGCTGCATGCACAAAACCCAAAGCCCCATTAATTCAGAGACCACAGATAAGCACCGAAAAGTCCAGTTCACCTTTTTATAGTCACCTATAATGAGGTTTCTCCATCATTGTCTCTCATCTGAAAGTTTTGACTAGCCATGAAATGATAATGTTCGAGGCGGTCAGTTGACCATCAGCAGACTCACTGTGGACTGCTTGCAGGCAGATGCCTCTCCCACAGCACTGTGATCACTACAATGACCGTCTGTTTGCCAGAGATCTGACATTGCATGGACAGACTCATGTTGGAGGGAAATAATGAGTGACAACCCGAAGCCATGACTTCACTGTCGTGCAGTAGAGAACTATGACATGTATGGTTTAATCATAAGAAAAAAAAGAGCTGCAGAAGCAGAAACTGGAGCAGATTAAGGAGAAAATTGTGAAATAACTGCTGCTTCAGAGGCCTTCCCTTCAAGACGCAGTAACGTTGGGAAAGAAGACAACAACAGGGCACGAGTAGTAACTTCTGATCCAGATGCAGGGGTAGATTGGTAGCCCAGCATAAGAGCTTGGTTTGATGGTGAATTAGGGAGGATTACATTTCCTGCTGACAGACGGAGGAAATCAATACAAATCTCTGGGCGGATGTGAGGCCATACAGTGCCATTCACAAGATGAAACATGAGGTCATTTTGAGGCAAAGGTCAGAAGTGGGACAAGAAGGCTCCATAATACGAACAAATATTAACACATTATTAGAAAGAATTAAGATTTAACTGATATTGAGTACAAAATACATCCAGTGTCAGGTTTTATATAGATCAATAAAAATAGTTCACATCGACCAATTCAACTTTTGCAAACGTTTGACATTGAAGACTAAAGGAGACAATACTTTTATTTGCAATAGCAATGTCATAACAACAGAAAAACAAGGTTTGTTTGAGTGTACACTAAGACGATGCCTAAAAAGTATCAATAATTCATCGACTTTTAAAACAAATGACTGGACGCCTCCAGTTCATGACTCCTCTGAGACAGAGGTCTTCACCAGAATGACCATTTTATTCCCATTGCTCTTCCTAAAAATACGTGCACTTTGTCCGGTCTACACTTAATTCCTCTTGTTACTTTTAAAGGCCCCTCTGAGAAAACAAATGGAGACAGCGCACACTAACAATACCTTGTTTGGCTTTCAGACCGTTTAAAACCAGCTGCTTTATTTCTTCTGGAAAGCCACAGACATTCCTGGAGGTAGTGAGCGGCTGGAGTTATCTCCTTGACAGTGAGGGCCGTGCGCCCTTTCAGGCAGAGAGGTAGACCAGAGCAGTTTGTTCAGCTGATGAACTTGCCCTCAACAACATCCACTACAGCAATACTTAACTTGAGAAATGTAATTCACACATTTGCTGTTAGGAATAAATAGGTCAGCTTGTGTCCCAACCTTGGAGGAAATTATAAAGCACATTTATGCTTAAAGGAAGGAAAGATGACTCCAAGTCTGAAGCAATGAAAACTGACAACTAATGGACAATGGTGGCCAAAACACTGCTCAGTCAAAGGAAGCCCCAGCCTTGGAAAATACCCCCACACCACCATAGATCCAACAGCTCTGAGTCCCACCTCACTGTATTCAAATATACATGCAATATCCTAAGAGACATTTGAATAAATTCCTAGTCACAAGTCTCTCGACTATTTATGCTGAAGATAGCGGTCAGTTAAGCATTTCACAGTGAAGCAAGGTGCTTTCCATTGTTGGCAGCGGGCGTCGCTCTACAACAGCCAAAGCAAAGAACAGGCACTGGGAACTAGCAGACCCCATTTGTGGCGACGATGCATCACTGTAACACAACTCTGAACATGACCTGCCTCGTCTGATGAATTCAGAGCTTCAGTAACCAGCTACCAAATCAAACCCTTAAATTAGAAATCGGGGATAAGAATCTCTATCAAGCTGAGATGAAACACGAGTGGCCGTTTCATCACTTTGACGGCAAAAGAACTTTATCTCGAAGCCAGTAGAATTGTAAGATGAGTCAATGGCCGGGAGTGGGGCTATCGACTTTGCCAGGGGGTTGTTTTGAACAAAGTGGTAGTTCTTCAGTATCACTGGAGCCCTAAGTCCTTTAGACTTGGGCTATTTTATGAACGTGACTCAGACTCTTGGAAAGAAATCTGACTCAATGACAGCATAGGGAGCACAATAGGTCCTTTGTCCTCTCTAAGGGAAAGTCTAATAGATCACAGATTATTTGACAGAGAGTTATCAAAAAGTACAAGCACCCTCTTCAATCACAATTATGCACGTGTTGAAAATCGATCTCAACTTTTTGCAGCATCGGTTAGTCAGGAGGAAGAGTGTGCTGAAGGCGTACCTGCTTGTCTTTGGAATTGCACCGCTTTCAGGTCTTGCTGCAGCTGATTTGAACGCCATGGATCTACCAGCTGTTGCTACAGAAACAAAACAAGTGATTAAGAACTATTTTGTGCCCTTCAAGAAGAGACGTGTGACTTACTTGTGCCTTGAGGTCTGGTGACGCCAACAGAGTCTGTTTTTTTCTTAGGAACACCATTTGTGGTTGGTGGTTTACTTAACTTTGTTGCTGCAGAAGCCGTTTTTGTCGCCGCTGTTGGTCCAGCGGGCTTCTTATCAGGCACCTTAGTTTGGTTCTTGACTGAGGAGGGACCAGCCGCCGCTCCAGTCGGTCTCTTGGCTACAGCTCCCACTGATGATGATTTTCCAGCAAGTGTCTTGGATGCCGGCACCTTTGCTGTCGGCGCGGCTGTGGCTCCCTTTTTTGACATCAACTTTCCTGAGTCGTTGGTAGACGGAGCCACCCTGGTCATGCGATGCAAGGAAGTACTCGTGTGATTAATCTTGGGAGCCACAGCCTGAAGCTTGACCTTATTTCCTGCAGCAGCCTCAGGTTTCCCGTTTGCCTCAGCACCCCCATGTTCTGCATCATTTCCAGCATGTTCTGGCTGTGGTCTGATTTGACCCGTTATGTTCTCTTGGGAGGCTGACTGCTCTGCAACGGCAGCATCCTCCGTGGGTTCCCGAGAGTCTGTGGTGTCCATGTTAGACCCATCTGGTTTCATTCCGTCACAAAAAGCTGTGGTTGGTTATGAGGCACACTGCAGGTCCTGAGGGCAGCAGAGAGGGAAAACGAAAATCAAATCAACAGAAAACTTGGTGTAATGGGATAATGATAATAAAATGGTTTAATAAATCTTGGAACATTACAATTGAAATCACTTTTTCTCCTCAATTATTTCACAAGAAGAGCAGTAAGAAAATAGAACAAAGGTAAGAAGGCAGGAAAACAAATGGTGATGGATACATTTTGCAAAGGGGGAGAGGGTAGCCACTTGGAAATAAACGTCCCAGACTTGCCCCTCACTGCATTTGATTTACATAAGCTTTTTCAAAAAAGAACATAGATGTGAGCTCGCTGGAGCTTGGTTTCATTTCCACTGTAAAAGCAGATGGCGACTGTTGGTTTGTGGGGCAGTGGTTGGCATTTAAGTCCAACTATGTTTATCATTTACAATATTCATTACACTTTAAGCAACAAAGGTTATATTTAAGTATAAATATTTGGGTCACAATATTTTGTCAACTCCATCTCACCATGGTCATGTTGCAGGCATTAGCAAAATCATACCAGGAAAAAAACGTCCAATGGGTCTTTAATCTTGTCGTTCACCGTATTACCAGGAGAATTGATGGACTTATGTAACAGGACTTTTAAAAGCACCCAGCTGGAATATCTCCGAAGGATAGCCGCATGATTGTTTTTACAGTTCGGATAGGTATAAGTGCAGCCATGCTGCAGTACAGGATCAGCTGGAATCACTACTCATTGTCAAACTTCTTCAGGGCAAGCGAAAGCATCATTTTAAGTCAATCCTGGCATGTGACGTAACAGACTGGAAGAAAATGGACCCTTAATCCCACTTGCACAGATTGAGAGTTTCCAATGCAGCACTATAGAAGGCATCCACCCATATGAAAACATGGTGTCATTAACAAAAAACAATCCCCTTTTATACCATAAGACACCATTTTAAAATGTGTTCTTGCTTCTCAACCATTGTGAGCCTTGGTTCCATTGAATTGCTCTTCCTGGCGACCTACTCAGTCAAACTGGGAGGTACACACTGTATATAGCTTTAGCTAATCACAAAAATAAACTTGGAAGGTGTTTGCGCAGAGGCTTCAAACATATTTGTTTTAAAACAGAAGAGCACCCCGCAGGGCAGGATCAAACACACTCTCAAACCACTAACAACGCCTGCTCTGGAGTCCATCCCTTAAACTAAACACTTGAAAAACAAAAAAAACGCACCGTGTAATTTGCCAAACAAAAACAAACTTTGCTTTTCATCAAGGGTTTTTAGTGGCAATTGCATAACAAAACCATCAAAAATAAATCC